>NC_044031.1:379069171-379688920 GCF_901765095.1 Microcaecilia unicolor
TCCATTGAAGTTATTAATCAAATCAAATCAATTCTTGTATACTGCTAATATCCCCTTTCCAGGGTTCAGTGTGGTTTACATTTTAGGTGAGACTAGGATGTTTTGCTATCTTTATTGCCTCCTTGATTTTTCTCAGCCACCAATGATCTTCTTTCTCCAAGGTTTTTGTGTCCTCAAATCTCAGTTGCCTTAGCAGGAAGGGCTACAGGTTATTTTCACACGTTTGCTCATAGATGCTCACTTAGGCCCTCATGATCAAAAGCCCCGCGCTGTTCCAAACAGCGCCCTAAAAATAGCGCCTGGACAGCGCAGGGCTTTTCTGCATCAATGATCAAAGATAATGCATGCTAATCTAAGCAGCGCTATTATCTTCGATTATCGTGTTGAAGTGCGGGAGAATTGCGCCTGAGCATGTGCTCAGCACAATCCTCCCGCACTTGTTTGACAGATCTGGGCTGTCAAAAGCCCAAACCTGTCAAACAGTTGTCTCCAGCCCCCCCCTCAAACCCCCAGAAAACGTTGAGGCCGTCGCCGCCGCAGGCCAAACCCTCTACCACCCTCCCATCCAGCGACGGGGGGGGGGGGGGGGGGCTGTAGGTCCAGCCCCCCAAACCCCAAGAAATTGTTGTGGCCGCCACCCTGTTATCCATCCACGGAGGGGGGTGGGGGCTGGAGGTCCGGTGGACCTCCAGCCCACCCCAACTCCTCCCCTCCCCCAGCGTTCAGAATCCCTGGTGGTCTGTGGTCACCCACCCTCCCTGCCAGCCCCCCCAGCTGGCCCCCCTACCTTTTGTTGGAGGAGGGATGCAGCCTGCCTGCCTCCCTCCTCTTCCTGTCGACGCCGATGCAAAATGGCGGCGCCCAGCCCCGCCTATTGCATCCTGGGATGCGCTGGGCGGGGCTACAGACCATGTAAGGGAATAAAAAGTGAAGCGAGTTTAATCAATAATCCTGAAGTGGACACATAAAGAATTTGAAAAATTAAACAAACTGCTTTACATTTAATTCTCTTATTAACAGGGAGCCAATGTAATTTCTCAATGTATGGTGAGATACTGCTATATCTATTGAGTTTAAAAATTAACCTTACAGCTGTATTCTGTATCAGCTGCAATTTTTTAAGATTTTTGGAAAGTAAACCAAAAATCAGGACATTGCATAATCCAAATGAGGCAGTATAAGCATTTGAACTAGCAAAGCATAAGCATGCTGTTAGGTATACCTGGAGAGCTATAATTGCTGATAATTTAGATATTCTGGAATCCTATAACTTACGTTAAGAATATTAGAAGAGCTGCTGGCGATACCAGAATCAGTTATACTTGTGACTTCAGATGTGATCTCGTTATATGTGAGGATAAATGGGGTCTATAACAGTAATTGAAGATATTTAGAGTAAATGAGAGTAGCCTCAATGAATTACCACTGAATGTTTGCTACAACTGGCAGAATTGGCTATTTATTGAAATTATTTTTGCTATAAAGGTCAATTTTACAAGCAGATTCAAGGAGTGGCCACGGGGGCTACATTAGCCCTATTGGTGGCTACCCTATACATAGATAAAATGGAGACATCAAAAAATGTTTCATTTACCAGGATATCACTCCATTTTAGTATGGAAGCGTTTTCTAGATAATATTTTATCTGGACAGGAAGTGATGTTGAATTAAGTGAGTTTGTGGGATAGTTGAACTCATTAGATTTGAATATTACTTTTGTAAGTTCATCACATACAGAACAAATTGAATTTCTGGACCTGCTACTTATGAAATAAAGCTGGTAGAATAGCAATGACACTATATCGGAAGTCTGTAGAAAAAAATAGTCTATTACATTTTGCAACTCATCATCCTTATGCATTAAAACATATTGTCCCTGTTAGTCATTTCTTCACCTCCGGCGGATCTGCATTAATTTGATTGACTTTAACAACAAGCTGAACAGATGAAAAAAAGATTCTATGATAGGGGTTATCCCTCTTCTGCAGTTCATAAGGCTTATTTCAGGGTAATTTTTGCCAATAGAGAATTCTTATTAAATGACTGACAATAGATATTAGAAGATAGATTAACTTGTATTTTAGTTTTAGCGAAATATCTAAGAAATTGGTCATGAAGATGGAAGCTCACTGGCATGTCTTACTTCATCCAGTTCTTCAAGAATCTCCTACCATAGCTTATATTAGAAGGAGAACGATTGGAGACAGATTCAACCATCAGAAATATGTGATAAGGAGAGAACCTTTAGTGGGCAATCATGAACCTTGTGGAAGTTGTCAATGGTTCTCTACTACCCTTGGGGTCATAAATGGACAGTACCTCATGGGGGGTAGAAAAATTAGAGTTCATTCCATTACTTCTTGCAACAGCAAAAATGTAATTTATGTTATCGTGTGTCCCTGCTCGCTAGTGTATGTTCATAGGAGCATTTGCCGTATAAAAATTTGTTTAAATGAGCATAAATAATGAATAACTACTAGAACGACTGAAGCTCTATTAGTGCAACACTGGGAAGAAAAAGGACATTCAGTGGTAGATCAAGTTATGATAGGGTGGAATATCACACGTTTAACTTAATTTTTTAGAACAAAGATGGATCTTTAATTTGAATTGTGTCACTTCACTTGGCTTAAATGTGGAGATCGAGTGGATGACACTAATTTAAAGATCTCCAGGAGTCCTGTGATTTGTCCTTAGATATCTGCTGAATACTTGTTAAATATTTCTGTTTAGTTACGTGGTATCACGTGCTTACGTAAGATAGAAAATAACGCTAGATAGACATTGCAACCATCTTTAAGCCAAAGAATGGAGGCTTCCTGAAGCCTGTTAATTTTAGGTAGTATTTGTTCTTAATATTACATTTAATAAAATCTATATGTTCTTCCATGGAGTTCACATTAATAATTGTGTCTGGTTGCAGGGAATTTCCTTGAGACAGCTATTTGTATATAGTGAAACATAGGCTATGTCGGAAGATATTTTCAGATTTTTTGTGCATTGTTCAGTTTATTTTAGGTATTCATTTTCATAAAAATTAACATAATGCATATTAGAACATTTTATCACATGCAGATTGATTATACACATGTAGGATAACACACTCTAACAGCCCCGTTTCTCATAGAATATTGAGATTGGAATAAAGAGGTCCCAGTTGGGATGTATACAATTACAGTAGTATTTTAGAAACAAACTTGCCAGTGTAGAGCATTATCTAAAATACATGCAGGTGTGCACGTGTATTTGCAGTATATGCAGCAGGAGCGGCCATTTTACAGAGATACATGTTGAAATAATGAACAGGGGGACCTTGGCAACTTACATGTGTAAGTGCCAATACTTGCATGTGTAAGTTGGTATTTCACAAACATACACATAGATATGCCACTAATTAAAAACAGAGGCTACAGTCCTTGTGGTTGATATTCAAAGTGATTTAATCAGCTAGAAATGGCGCCTGGCTAGTTAAATCACCTGTTCGAGGCTACCCGTAAATTTCAGCAGCACTTAAGTTTCAAGTTTATTGAAAGAATTTACTATCCCGCCCATTACAAAATGTGCCTGAGCAGCTTACAGACCAGGGCCCTGTTTACTAAGCCACATTAAAGGCTCGTTAGCATTTTAATGTGCATTAACCAAATACGTACGTTAACCGTGTATGTGCCTACAATATCCCTATAGGTGCCTACATGGTTAGCGTTTACACTAATTGTAGGCACATTAAAAGCACTAACATGCCTTAGTACAAAGGGCCCTAAAAAAGGGGGAAAGAAAAACATTTAGCCAAGATATAGATATAGCGAGGGAGAAGTGGCTGGTTAATGCTGCTAAAAGTAACCAGTTAGCGCCAAACTGAAAACCAGCTATTTTGGGGGCATTCCGGAAGTGGATTTTGCACTTGTCCAGTTAAGTGCCAATATTTAGAACTTAATGGGCCAGGTTAACCTCATAAATAGGACTGCATAATAGTTAATCCTATGTTTATGCGGTAACTCATAGCCGGTTAAATGTTGAATATTGCCCTTAACCAGCTAGATGTTAGCCAGATCTGGAAATCTGAAAATTCAGAACCAGAGCCCAGACATGGTTCGGCAATGAATTTCCACATTTAATGCTGAAGGCAGTCAGCATAAGGTTGGTCACCACCAGCTAAATATCAGGCCCCTTAGTTATAAACTATTTGGGAGTGGAAATTAGCAATGGAGGATTAAGGCAGAGAACTCCTATAGTCCTTCCTGTAAAGTACGTCCAAAATGATCACTTTAGAAAAACAGATATGCAAAGGAGCAGTGGTAAATCCCAACACTGAAATATTGGGATATATATGTGTATTCCCTTTCTGAAATGTGGAATGCATGTGTAGATTTTGGTTCTGCCCAAGACCCACCCAAATCAATCTCCTTTTTAATCTACACATAGTACAGATTTAAATGCGTATATATCAGCTTTCTAATATCGGGTTTTTCACGTGTATACAATATACACACATAAATGTCAGCATTTACAATGTAAACTTTGAATAGGGCTTCTAAAATCAATCAATTTTGCACACACTAACAGATCAATGTTCAGCTGCTAAAGTCAGTTTTTTTTTTTTTAAATGCCGGCTCCAGCTATAAAAAAAACCATCCAGATATTTATCACTGCTATCCAGATAATGACTGGCGCTGAACAACCAGACAAGGTGGTCAGCACCTGAATTCATCCAGATAGTGGCAGTATTCAGTCTTTTATCCATATTACTTATCTGGTTAACTGAGGACAACTTTCCATCTGCCTTAAGGTATCCAGATAAGTAATCTAGTCATCAGACTGAATATTACCACTATTCAGATAAGTGCAAAGCATAAGAACTGCCTTACTGTGTCAGACCGATGGTCCATGTAGCCTGGTATCCTGCTTCCAACAGTGGGCAATCCAGGTCACAAGTGCCTGACTGTATCCTAAAGTAGCAAGATCCCATGCTACCGATCCCAGGACCATCCCGGCTCTGCCCATACTCCTCTCCAGCAGTTTCCACATAGTATAGCGGAGGTCTGTGAGAGGATATTCAGAGGCGAAGGGGTAAATATAATAAATGGCACTGAAATGTAGACACTGGGATGATGCACGGTGAGCATGAATTCTGTTATGGCAGTTCTGTGCAGAACTGCTGTTATAGAACACTATTGTAAGATCGCAGTTTTGAGCCTAATCTTAGTCACGGGCACGTACGCCATATCAAAAGATGATGTAAGTGCTCGTGTCTAACTGTTGGCAGTTAAGCATTTAACCCCTAGTATTATATAACCTGTGCACATAACTCATAGCCATGCTCCTTCCATGGCCATGCCTCCCTAAAAGTTGCGAATGAAGAAATTGTGTGCGCAGCTTCTAGAATAGCGACTAAGGTTAGTTGCACATGCAACAGCCAACTGGTGCCAATTAATGCCAATTAACACCAATTTAAGCCAATAATTGGCTATTTCTAATTAACAGCCAATTATTAAATTGCTTGTGCAACTGACCTTTTATAAACTGGGTGTCAATCTTTGCGAGCTAAGTGTAAAGTTGGGCACCCAATTTTATAGAATTAGGGGGAAAATGTGGATAGTGCTTCTAAATGGCCCATTTAGTATCACTTATCTGGATAGCAAGTGCTGTCATCAGGATAAATGTTTTTGAATATTGAGGCCTAAGTTTTTAAAAGCATGCTATTGAACCAAATTCAAATTAACAAATACACATCCCAAAAGCTTATGTAAAATCCATGCCCTCTCTCAGCCTATACAGGTTCTTAAAGATTACATGGTAGGCATAGAAGAATTTTCTTGTGTTTACATACAAATGTTGAAGATCTTTGTGTGGACAGTTTATGATTTCATTTCATTCTTTTATAGCACTTTCTAATAACAGATTCAGTCTCCTGTAATATCCTTTGCTGAACTTTTCTATGAGTAATTTCCGATCAATTGTTGGACATTTTACCTTGTCTAGATCCTAATCAAGTTCCTTTATATTTACAGTTTTTGGTGAAAGAAACATGATTTCAATTTATCTTTAAGAAAGATCACAGCAGCACTTTTATCCAGGGCCAATGCCATCCGCATGCCATCTGAGAATCCCTTCACTACTCAAATTTGTTGCTCTAAGTAACGAACAAATGGAGTACAAAGCAGCAGTTGGCAAACATTTTGGCTCAAGATCTGTACTGAGAGCTATGACTGGGTTACGGGTGCTAATGGGGTCTGTCTGTGGTCTGAGAAACAAGAGCAATCTAGGGATGAGCACTGGATGTGATGTTTGCAAGCAGATAATTAAATAAAAGGTCATGCCAATCTTTTCTTTGTAAGAAAATGGACAGATTTAGGACTTTCTTCCTAGGCTTACTTCATTAAAGATAAGGGTAGATAGTGGGGTTCCTCAGGGGTCTGTGCTGGGACCACTGCTTTTTAACATATTTATAAATGATCTAAAGATGGGAGTAACTAGTGAGGTAATGAAATTTGCTAACGACACAAAGTTATTCAAAGTTGTTAAATCGCAAGAGGATTGTGACAAATTATAAGAGGACCTTACGAGACTGGGAGACTGGGCATCTAAATGGCAGATGACTTTTAATGTAAGCAAATTCAAAGTGATTCATGTGGGAAAGAGGAATCCGAATTATAGTTACATAATGCAAGGTTCCACATTAGGAGTCACTGACCAGGAAAGGGATCTAGGGATAAGTACATAAGTACTGCCATACTGGGAAACACCAAAGGTCCATCAAGCCAGCATACTGTTTCCAATAGTGGCCAATCCAGAAATCCAGATCACAAATACCTGGCAAGATCCCAAAAAAGTATAAAACATTTTATACTGCTTATCCCAGAAATAGTGGATTTTCCCCAAGTCCATTTAATAACAGTCTATGGCCTTTTCCTTTAGGAAGCCGTCCAAACCTTTTTTAAACTCCTCTAAGCTAACCGCCTTTACCACATTCTCTGGCAATAAATTCCAGAGTTTAATTACATGTTGAGTGAAGAAAAGGTTTCTCCGATTCGTTTTAAATTTACTACATTGTAGCTTCATTGCATGCCCCCTAGTCCTAGTATTTTTGGACAGTGTGAACAGACGCTTCACATCTACCCATTCAACTCCACTCATTATTTTATAGACCTCTATCATATCTCCCCTCAGCTGCCTTTTCTCCAAGCTGAAGAGCCCTAGCCACTTTAGCCTTTCCTCATAGGAAAGTCGTCCCATTCCCTTTATTATTTTCGTCGCCTTTCTCTGCACCTTTTTTTAATTCCACTATATCTTTTTTGAGATATGGCGACCAGAATTGAACACAATATTTGAGGTGCGGTCACACCACGGAGTGATACAAAGGCTTTATAACATCCTCATTTTTGTTTTCCATTCCTTTCTTAATAATACCAAACATTCTATTTGCTTTCTTAGCCGCAGCAGCACACTGAGCAGAAGGTTTCAATGTATCGTCAACAACGACACCTAGATCCCTTTCTTGGTCCGTGACTCCTAACGTGGAACCTTGCATGACGTAGCTATAATTCGGGTTCCTCTTTCCCATATGCATCACTTTGCACTTGCTCACATTAAACGTCATCAGCCATTTAGACGCCCAGTCTCCCAGTCTCGTAAGGTCCTCTTGTAATTTTTCACAATCCTCCCACAATTTAACGACTTTGAATAACTTTGTGTTATCAGCAAATTTAATTACCTCACTAGTTACTGCCATCTCTAGGTCATTTATAAATATGTTGATGATACACTGAAACCCTCTGCTTAGTGTATGGCGGTTGCTAAGAAAGCAAATAGAATGCTAGGTATTATTAGGAAAGGAATGGAAAACAAAAATGAGGACATTATAATAATGCCTTTGTATCACTCCATGGTGCAACTGCACCCAAATATTGTGTTCAATTCTGGTTGCCAAATCTTAATAAAGATATAGTGGAATTAGAAAAGGTACAGAGAAGAGCAACAAAAATGATAAAGGGGATAGGATGACTTCCCTATGAGGAAAAGCTAAAACAGCTAGGGCTCTTAAGCTTGAAAAAATGATGGCAGAGGGGAGATATGATAGAGGTCTATAAAATAATGAGTTGAATGGAACGGGTAGACATGACTCACTTGTTTACTCTTTCCAAAAATACTAGGACTAGGGGGAACACAATGAATCTACAAAGTATTAAATTTAAAATAAATTGGAGAAAATATTTCTTCAATGTGTAATTAAAATCTGGAGTTCGTTGCCAGAGAATGTAGTAAAAGCAGTTAGCTTAGCGGGGTTTAAAAAGGTTTAGATGGTTTCCTAAAGGAAAAGTCCATAGACCATTATTAAAATGGACTTGGGGAAAATCCACTGCTTATTTCTAGAAGAAACAGCATAAAATGTATTGTACTGTTTTGAGATCCTGCCAGGTATTTGTAACCTGGATTGACCACTGTTGGAAACAGGATGCTGGGCTTGATGGACCTTCGGTCTGTCCCAGTATGGCAATACTTATGTACTTATGTATTTAGGATGGTGACAGTGGTTGGCAAAATTGGGTCTCCATTGTCCAAGACTTCTTGACCAAGATAAGAATTCTCCATGCTTGGGAATCTATTTCTTGGATACCTCAAATAGCCCCTGATATATCCTGTATTTGCAGCTACCTAAAATACTGTATCTTGTAGAAGACTTTAAAAGAGCCAAGATCTGTAGCCAGAATCTGCATCCACTGTTGTGACTTTGGTAATGAAATAATCTACAGGTAGTAACTGAGGAATTCTTTGATGAACCATTTTAGTGATGCTAGGGCTGCTTTCCACCACCACTGCCATTGGGAGAGGTGACAAAGGTATATACCATTGCTCCTCATGTTCCATGGATTCACTCTGCCAATATAATCACTCAGAGCTTTGAAAGCCTACCAATATTTGCACACCATTAGAGGTAGACATTCTGGGCTTTGAGTGGTGGCAGCAGATCGACCATGGGCTAGGTATCAGCAGACTAGAGGCAACAAAAAATTGTTGGTGCAGAGCAGGCCTAAGATTAAGTATCAGCAGTATGGGTTTGTCTTGTAGGCTGTAATTTTCTCATCTTTGCTATAAAGCTTCAAATAGTGAAGTGTGAAGTTATCTATGGGCCGTTAGTGCCTCTAGGTTTAAGGGTAAATCAAATCCATAGCACAGGAAGTTAGTTAATAAGGATGGTCACAGTGAATCTTGTTCTTAAGGATGACTGATTGCCTATCTTCATAATTCATAATTCAGATGGAGTGTAGTTTGCCAGATGTTCATGGCGACCTTGATGCACTCAGACAATCCAGGATTCATTTTTCGTTTCAAGGCAATTACTATTCAAGTTGTAGGATGCTATAAAAAACAATTTTTTTAATAGTCAAATCCATGCTGTACTGAAGTTTCAGTTCTTCTTAAGGCCATTTTCTGGCCATGATGTCAGTATCACCTAGTCTTTGGTTCCATATGCTCCTCTTTTGTTGCCTTTCTGTTCTATTCCCATGACATTATTGCAGTCTATGCCATTTTATATTTTATTTGCATTTATTGCTGTGAACAGCTTGTAAATTGTAGGTAAACAAGTTATGGGTCATTGGTTTTTTAGCACCACTGTTGTGCTGCCAGTGATTACTTGTATATCTGAGCAACATCATCCTTTACAATAATCTCCTCATTCACCTACAACTTTTTTTTACTGACCTTTATTTCTACCTAGAGCTTAAACATGCAGAGAAGCCAGAGCCCTTTAGTGGGAAAATCACATATGTTGAGTGCCAACTAAGTATACTCCTACTTTCTGCCAACAAAAGGCTGGCTCTGATTGAAGTTGAGGTCCAGTGAATCATGAACATTTGCTAGGTCAAAAATTGATACTTTATAAGAAAAGATCAGAAGGCTAATGTCACATTTCAGTGAAAAGAGAACTCCCCCCTGATTCTCTTATTTACTCCTGGAATCACTTTCTTTTTAGCAGGATTTTCAGACAGAGTGAGACCCATATTGCCTCTGTAGTTCATTTACTGTTAAGTAGTCTCTATTAACCAGGTTCAAAGATGAATGCCAGCAGCAACAGTTATGGCCTTGCATTGATAGTGGTACGTGGATGTTGTTACCATCCACCGAATGGGAGGTATCATGCTGCTGCTGGCCTTTGCCATCTGACCTTGTGATCCCATCAGCTTCTCCCGCTATTCTTTGATGATCTAACATAGCCATGGGAGTTGTGAGGAGAAGGTGGGAGGGCTGTATGTTGTTTCTACCTTCTGCCATATTTTCAGCTGGTACTTGTAGCCCTCTAGCTGAATTTCCAGTGAGTGCCAGAGGAGGAGGCACTAGAAATAGATTAGAGAAATCTGAAGTCACGTGTTGGGGGTCATCTCGTAAGGAATAGTTTGGTAACCCCATGATTTCTCCAGTTGTATGCTCCATGCCCACTTCTGTAGAGCACAGTGGCATGTCATCCTTTGCACCTGGTGAGTGAAGATCTCCATATGACAGGTTGGCTTCACTGCTGGAGCTCTCGCTACTGAAGGACTCATATGTAAAATAAATCTGGCAGGAGTCGATCTTGAGAGAGTTGGGATAATTGAGGAAGTAGCCCTGATTTGTGACACTGGAGATAGAGTGGCTGCTGGTGTCTTGAGGGGCTGTAGGGAGAAATAATTCTTTGGGGACAAACTTTGGTCTAATTTCTACTGGTGAGATTTCTGGCAGTACTTCGGTTGAAGTGAAGAACAACGGGGCAAATGGAGGGGCCAGCCATTTCTGAAAATAAAAGGGAAATAAATACAAGTGAACAGGTAAAGACAGATTTTCTGGGTCATATAACTACCAGACACTTGAATTTCTGTATTATCTTAGAGGTCCTGAGAGAGCCACATTTAGATATAAGACAGTCAAGTCACTGAGGGGGTCTTTTACTAAAGCTTACCTTGAGTTATCTGCAGCAGGGCCCATTTTATTCCTATGGGCCCTGCTGCAGATAACTCAAGCTAAGCTTTAGTAAAAGACACCCTGATTGTACAAACTGCTATTATGCCCTAATATATTGAATACATTGTAATCCTTCATTTTTCTTAGTCAGTGTACTATAATTGAAGCTATATTTTATTTTGTATTTAGTATGGAAAATCTGGGGTTATTACAAAAATATAAATATAGAAAGATAGATACAGACTAAGGCAAAATGAGGGTTACTTGGGCAAAGGAGGGTTAGACAGAAGCCTTCTATGGGTCTTTATCTCAGAGCCAATATATGACAGAGACTAGCACAATAGAGACAGCTGTCTTCCCTCCCCACCTGGCTAAGTATGGCACTTCCATGGTGTACCTGAAACCTGCTAGCCTTGTTGATTATGTGGAGATTTTGCTGTGGTTTAGAAAAATGGTAGTGTTACGTTTTCCAATAAAATCGTGCTTGATTAATGTGGTATTTAAAAAAAATACTGCAGATTTTGTAAAATGGGTATTAATTGAAGGTTCTACACAACTGTCAAACAGGAAAACAGAGAGTGGAAGGGAGAAAAAAAGAAAATGTGAGAATGGGTAAGAGAGAAGCAGAAAGATAAAGGGAGAGCAAGAAAAAAAAGGAGAAAGATTAAGATGAATGGAGAGATGGAAAAATGACAGAGAAAATGTAGATAAGAAACTGAGAGAAAAAGCAGAAGAAAGGTAATAGTAAAGTCCCATTTGCCTATTTTCTTGTCTGATGTTGACAGGCTTCAGCTCTCACTTCCTGAAAAGGTTCTGAGGTTTCACATCAGTCATTCTTGTAGCTGAAAGCTCACTCATGAGCTCAATGATGACAAATATAGTTATTTAAAAAAAAAAAAAAAAAGAGTGCTATGTTTCAGAGATATGTTTGTTTCTAGGCCAGTACTGGTTTCCATTTGATTCCTTCTGTGTTGTTCATTGTGAGAAAGCTCTGCCCCAGGCCTGTACTACACCAGCTTGTGTCTCTGTCCTAATCCAACTATAATACCTCAGTTAACGCTGATGTTAATGGTGGCTGACATAACCATGTTTTAAAGGCCAAGCGTCCTCTGTCTCTCCTGGGTAGACTGGATGGACCATACAGGTTTTTATCTGCCATTATCTACTATAGTAATATGGCTGTAATGGAAAGCTAGCAGAGCAATTGAGATTTATTTATTTATTAGGATTTATTTACCACCTTTTTGAAAGAAATCACTCAAGATGGTGTACAGTAAGAATAAAACAAACATAAGCAATAGATGTTGGAAATAAGGGGACTAATTTAAAGAAAGCTGCATATGAGGTCAGAGAGATGATTAAATATTATCTCAGCTAGGGTAGGAGTGGATAAACATGTCTTGTGCAGTACGTGCAGCCCGTGTCACTTGTGTGTATGTGTGTGAGGCAGTGTGCAGTCCATGTCACTCCTTGTGTGTGTGTCTGTGAGACTAACAATGGTTGCTCCATATTTAATGTTATAATATTTCTTGTTTTTAACAATTTTATTTTATGATATTGAAGATCTTTTGTTACAGTTTCTTTTTCTTTTTGGTATTTTCATAATTATTATTGTTTTATAGTATTTGTATTTTTGTATGGTTTTTTTTATGTTATGTGCGCTATGTTGTAACTGCTGTGACCACTGGATACAGCAAGCTATGTTTTTAAATAATAACTAATAACAGTAAGAATGTCCCCTCAGTCTCTGCAGCTGCTTCTCCTTCTGTTGTGCTTTTTGACTACAAATGAAAAACACACTATTGAGAAAGGAACAGCTGGGGTGATTCAAATCCTGTCCCACTCTACCCCGCTGCCTTACCCAAAGGAGTGTACCCCCCAAAATCCGTGCTGGGTGACAGAAAGGAATCTAAAGAGGGAGATGGAGATAAATCTTGTTAGATTAGAGAATGTACAGAAGAGAAAAGCCAAGGGAAAGGAAAAGAAGAGAAGAGATATAGCAGAGAGGCATTCAAGAGCAGGGGAGATAATGAATAGAAGCAGAATTTGTGTGTGTATAAAAAGAAGAGGGAAAAAAGCCATAATGGGAGAGGTTGAGATGACAGGAACTTACAAGAAGAGATGGAGATGAATTTATGGGTACTGGAAGATGAAAACATGCAAGAGAGAGAGAGAGAGAGAGAGAGAGAGGAGACCAGGGGTGGGGGGGGGGGGGGGGTGAAATGGGAAGGACTAAGTAGAGGAATAGAAGATGAAGCAGAATTTGTGTGTGTATAAAAAGAAGAGGGAAAAAAGCCATAATGGGAGAGGTTGAGATGACAGGAACTTACAAGAAGAGATGGAGATGAATTTATGGGTACTGGAAGATGAAAACATGCAAGAGAGAGAGAGAGAGAGAGAGAGAGAGAGAGAGAGAGAGAGAGAGAGAGAGAGAGAGAAGACCAGGGGTGGGGGTGTGTGTGAAATGGGAAGGACTAAGTAGAGAGAAATATACAGGGTGGAAGTGGACAGGTACTTGCAAGGAGAAATTGGAAGGAAAGATAAACAGTGGGAGAAAGCATAGAAAGGGAGATATGAGTGAGGAGGGTAAAGAGTAAGGGAATGAGAATGCACCACATCATCTATCCCACCTTTTAAAACATATGTGTCATGTTTAAAATTCAATTACATTTTTTTTCTATGTATGGCCAGATAGAAAAGCATGAATTTTGTCTCTCCTTTTCTTGCTTATGTAGAGCATAGGACATTGTGAGGGTAATTTTGTAAACCACTTTCACATTGAAATAGTGATTTACACACACTTGTAAAGTTAGTTTATGTGTAAAAATATGTTCAGTGCAAGCTGGCATATACTTTTACCGTAGATGGGCTCAGGGATAGAGTTTGGGCAGAGTATGAGTGGAGTAATGACTGACACGCCTACTGTATAAAAATAAGTGCAGTCACATGTATTGTACATACACACCTTCGATTTAGGTGTGATTTCTGCAGGAATTTTGTGCCATTGGTGCTCATTTTCGAAGCAGATGGACGTCTCAAAATGGACAAAAAAGTCCATCTACCAAAAATGTCCAAATTGCGATTTTCAAAAGGCAGAATTTGGACATTTTACACTGCAGTTCATCCAAATAGGAAGAGGGCATGTTGAAGGTGTATTTTGGATGGGACTAGAGAGAGCCGAAAATTAGGACGTCTTTCAGTGATAATGGAATGGGAAGAAACATCCAAGGCAAAAAGGAAGGACGTTTTTAAATAGACCTCTTTCAATCACATCCAAAGCACAAAATGATGCTCTAATTCAGCAGCTGACCACTGGAAAGATGAAGGCAAGACTCCTCCATCATCTCCCAGTGATTACTGAACCCCTCCTACTCCCCCTAAGAAATTAAAGTGACAGTGGATACCAGGCTCTATGACAGCTTCAGGTACTATGGCCATTCCTAATAGAGCAGAAAGTCTAAGAAGTAGCCTAGTGGTAAGTGCAGTGGACTTTGAATAACGGGTTCCAGGTGTAGCTCCCACTTTAAAAATTATTTTATTTCTGTACAAATATGTGAGCCCTCCTGGAACATGAAAATGCCTACTGTACCAGAATTTATAAGATACCTGAAAGCACATTGGCTATTAATAGTTTAATAGTTTAAACCATTTGATATACCACCCTATTTGCAAGCAAATCAGGGTGATTTACAATAAAAAATTAAAACAGAAAAAAATTGCCATTAAAAATAGGAAAGAAAGTAGCACACAGTGTCCCACCAAACGCCATCCACATTTTATTTATTTTATTGATTGATTGGGATTTATTAACCGCCTTCATGAAGAGATTCATCCAAGGTCGTGTATTTAGAGTCACCTGCCCAAAATACAGTCAGGTTTCCTGGCCCAGAAATTGTTTATAGGAACGCTTTTCCTGTATCCTCAATGGAAGTTGATTCCATAAAAATGGGGCATACCAGAAAAATCTGCACTCCCTAGTAAAAGTCATGCAAGCCTGGACCTGAGACAGGAGAACTAACAGTGACACATCCCTAGATCTTAACAACCTAAACAGAATATAAGGTTAGAACTATGCTGATAAATTAAACAGGTACCCCCATATATAGTGCCCGGTATACCATATATAATACCTTAAACTAAGGCTTGAACTGAACCAGAAGCCAATGGTATTTAACATATAATGGGGTCACATGAGCTCTCCTAGTCAAACCACCCAGCAACCTAATCCCAGCATTCTGAGGCACACCCATATAGACCACATTACAAAAATCCAATTTCGAAATCAACAATGAATGCAAAAATGAGTGCAACGTAGCCTCGTCAAAATAAAGGCATACCATTCTCAACAACCTCAGAGTAGAAAACCCTGAGAGCAGTACCCCATAAACCTGATGCTCAAAACAGAACCCAGAATCAATCCACACCCCCAAATATTGAAATGAATATGATACCTACACCCTACCTTCTAAAAACTATGGCAACACAGTAGGACACAGCAAATGTCCAGTCTCCAACATACTGTGGTCTTCCCCACATTCAAAATTAGATGATTCTGCATCATCCATTCCTCAACAGTAAGCAATCATGCAGCAAGGTAAGATTGGGAGCAGTAGGTGAAAAATAACCCACCACCAGTATATTATCTATGTACACATAAACATTTACAGGAAATCACTGGATTACCTGTACTAAGGGAGCCAAAAACAAATTAAACAATATGGGGGGCAGGGTAGATCCCTGCAGCATCCCACATGGGATAGTATGAACAGTAGAAAATTTGCTCCCAATCTGTACAAAAAAAATGAGTGGTTCTGAAGAAATGATGAAAACCAGCCCAACACCCGACCACCCAAACCTATGGCAGCCAACTGCTTCAGAAGCAGTTGATGATCCAACACATTAAAATCCTCTGTTAAATACAAGGAAATGGCCAGGGCTACCTGGCCCTTATCCAACTGGGCCTGAACATCACTCAACAGCAATGCCAACAAAGTTTCTATCCCATAACCCACTCGGACTTGTGTTGAGTCCTTACCTGACTGGTAAGGATTCAACACCATCCACAAAATCCACCAAACGTAAAAAAAAAAAAAAAACACTTTCTCAACAAGTTTAACCAACAGGCCTAAATTTGTTATAGGTCTATAATTACCTACATCCATTACATTCTTAGCTGGCCCCTTATGAACCAGGTGAACCACGACTTTTTTCAAAAAGAAGGAACAGCCCCCTCTTTCAAGCTCCTACCCACCAAAGCATGCACCAGGGACAGCAAACCATGGTGCTGCAGTGTAATCCACAACAAAGGTACTGGATCCAATGTCCTCCCCACCCTCAAACCTTGCAAAGCCCGGACAGACTCACCCCATGTAGGCATTCTAAACTCCATCCTTCAACCGTATTATCCCACACAACCTCACAAGTCCCCCTCATCAAAACCTACACGTAAGGTTTTTATCTGTTCCTGGATGGCTTACAATAACATAAAACATAATTAAGGTTGGATTTGTACCTGGGTCCCATTTTTTTTAAAGTCCCACTGCACTGACCACTAGGCTGCTCCTTTGCTCTGCAGGGACATCTATGTGGCCATTTTTGTAAAAATGATGCCAGACAGACGTTTTTGTGCCCGCTTTTTCGGCATTCATATTTTGGATGTTTCATTTTAGAAAATGGCTGTTCATTCTGGACATTTTCAACCCAAGAAAGTCCTTATCACATGTTTTCAAATACGAATTCCAGACATTTGTCCTATTCAAAAATGGCTGTGAGATATACTTTTTTTTTGGATGTTATGAGCTGGACATCCCAATTCTGACGTGGATGTTCTTTCAGAAATGTTCCTCCAAAAACACCTTCCTGCCCTAATCACCTAGCTACTCTGTTATGAAATTGCCCTTTTTCTGTATGAAGTGGGACACCTGCTGACTCTGTCCTGTCTCACTGTAAGAACTGATCGCCATACCTGAAAACTTTCTCCATGCTCAGAATTGATGGGATTAAAAAACTTGGCTGGATCAGGAATGTGAAGATACAAAACCTTCTTAAACCTGAAATGTAAAAAATAAACAAAGAAAGGGTATGAGGAGCAAAAGAGAGCAAATCCAAGAGTAAAGTGAAACTGGAAGTTTTGATATCTTATATAAATATGAATTATTCAAAGATTTCTAAGCTGTTTAATACCTTGATGCAACCATTACAAACAGTCTAGAGAACTCAAATATCCAATCCTTTATATATGCAGATGATATTACTATGATATTGCCTTTTACTATTGGCAATGCAGGACACAAATCTGCTCTTTGTGGTTGTTTAGATTTAGTCACTTCATGGAGTTCTGCCAATCAGATGGAGGTCTTTTTATGCTACCTCATGCCTTAAACAATCATATATTGCCCCATTTCCAGAAAATTAGCATCTTGAAATAATAGTATGCTTGCTGGGTTAATCTAACAACAACAACCAAAATCATTTTTAAGACGATTTTATTGGAGTAACTTAATGCATTTCTTGAGTAGCTTTCTGAACTTAGTACTTGCTTTTTCAGTTCAGAAGACGATGAGCAAAAGATAGCATTACCAGAAAATATAAGTGTATCATAGAAAGCATTCCAATGACAATCTGAAGGGGAAGGGTTAGTATGTGTGTATCATGGGAGGAGGAAGGGTTGACAGATGATCAGAAGGTTGAATTGTATGGTTCATAATGAGTTAGAAAGCCCAAATCCCTAACTTCTATTATGGTCATATTCATGCTTAAAAGTCTCCTCCCCTGAATCTGATCTTCAATTCTTTTGGTCGTATTGACACTTTACAAGTTTCAGTGTAACAACTGCATGGGGCAGTAAAAGCTAACCAGCTTTCGCAAAGCTTTGAAGACACATCTCTTCAACAAAGCCTACAAGAAACATCCTTAATGAAACAAACCATTCCTTAAACCACCCAAGTACATCAAAAAACACCTCTCACATGACCTTACCTAAGACCTTCCATCTAAACCCTTTTTACCTTCAGCTTACTATCGACTGTATTTAAAACCATGTAACGACTAGATCATTACAACAATCGTAAGCCACATTGAGCCTGCAAAAAGGTGGGATAATGTGGGGTACAAATGCAATAAATAAATCTTATATAATAATTCTCACCTTCAACATTCTAATGTGCCTGGGACCGTGCCTCCCTCGGAGGTGGTCTGCTAGGCAGTTTAGAATGCGCTGACATCAGTGATGTCACTGACAGCTGATTCCAGGGCAAGGGTGTTTCCCTACTCCTCCCCCTGCCTGGGAAACAGCTGTCAGTGCCCCCCTTGGCACAACAACCAAGCCCCTGCCCTGCAAAACTGCGAGCCAGGCAGGGGGAGGAGTAGGGAAACACGCGTGTTTCCCTACTCCTCCCCCTGCCTACGAATCAGCTCTCAGTGCTCCCCCCTCTCGGCACAACAACCAAGCACCGGCACAACACCAAAACCCCTACCCCCTCGACGCATCACCCAAGACCCTCCCCCCAGCGCTTTACCAAAGCCCCTACCCCCCCCCCCCAGCGGGCACATCAACCCCCTCGCCACCTGCAGCCGCCAATACTAGCGCTGTCCGGCTGCTGCTGCTTCTCCTGTGGAGCAGCAGCGGCCGGTACAAAAAGAAAAAAGCCAAAAAAAAATATTTTAAACCTGAAATGTGGCTCTGTAGACAGCCATCTGGCATCAGCTGTCGTCTCTGCAGCAGCTCCTCCTCTCCCCTCCAAGTCACTGCCCCTGCAGGAAGACCCCGGAGGAGCGCAGTGACGTCAGAGGGGAGAGGAGGAGCGGCTGCAGAGACAACAGCCAATGCCAGATGGCTGTCTACGGAGCCGGGTTTCAGGTTTAAAATCTTTTTTTGGCTTTTTTCTTTTTGTACCGGCCGCTGCTGCTCAACAGGAGACGCAGCAGCGGCCAGACAGTGTTAGTATTGGCGGCTGCGGGTGGCGAGGGGGTTGATGTGCCCGAAGGGGTGGTAAGGGCTTGGGTGATGCACCAGGGTGGAGGGGCTTGGGTGATGTGCCGAGGGGGGGGGGAGGGGCGCTGGACATGGGTGGCTGCAGAGGGGGCAGGGAAGAGGGGGGTGGGGAGGGGGTCCTGAGACCAGATGGGTGGCTGCAGGGGAGGGCAGGGGAGACAGAAGGGATGCTGCAGGGGGGGGCAGGGGGAGAGGAGGGTCGCTGGACATGGGTGGCTGCAGGGGGGGCAGGGGAGAGAGGTGGGCCGCTGCACATGCATGGCTGCAGGGGGAGAGGAGGGTTGGTGGGAAGGGGGTCCTGAGACCAGATGGGTGGCTGCAGGGGGGGCAGGAGGGATGCTGCCGGGGGGGGGGGTGGGATTACCTTGCTAGCGCCCGTTTCATTGCCTACCGAAACAGGCCTTTTATATTAGTAAATAAATAAAGCAAAGAAACAAGAATACTCCTACAGATAAGGCCACTCTAGCTGGCCCACTTATCTCAGGCTTTCTTTTTATTTTTATGCAACTAGGGACCCTTTATGGCTATCCCATACATTTTTGCCTCAAGCTCCTTCCCTTTTGTGTTTGTGGCTTATTCTAATTTCTGTTATTATATGTGTTTTTGTGTTTGCATTTCCCTAGAAGGCATTCCATGCATTCGCCATCCTCTCCATGAAGAAGTATTTTCTGATGTTACTCCTCAGTCTATCCCATTGACCCACAAACCAGTCAGATGTTCAAGATAAGGCTAACAAATAATGCATGAAATAGACTTGCATACTATCGAGGGAGAAAGTATTCAAATCTTTTCATGCATATTTATTAGGGATATCCTAAAAACCTGACCAGGTAATGGCTCCCTGAGGACCTGTAGGAATACTGCCCAAATCACTTTTATGGATTTCTATATGCCCAGATGGCCAAAAGAAAATAGCGTCAATAACACAGTCTGAGTCGGAAAGATTTAAATGGTTTGTTCTTCAAAAGCATCCGGCAATGTTGCCTCAGAATCTATATTTGAAACAAAAGAATATCTGGTCTGGTCACAGACATTAACTTAGCCTCGAGGCACCCAGCAATACATGGGTGAGGGCAGATTGAACAGTGGGGGAGGGGTCATGAGGAGAAAAGCCCAAGCAGAAAGAAAAGGCAGCAGGTTTCAATTACTTGGCTAGATCCTGGTCATGGCCAAGTGGGGTAGGGGAGGGGGAATGGAGGAGAAGCTTGTGGTGCACATTTATTTATTTAGATTTTGCTCACACCTTTTTCAGTAGTAGCTCAAGGTAAGTTATATTCAGTTGCAGTGGATATTTCTTTGTCCCAGGAGGGCTCACAATCTAAGTTTGTACCTGAGGCAATGGAGGGTTAACTGGCTTACCCAAGATCACAAGGAGCAGCAGTGGGATTTGAACTGACCATCTCTGGATTACAAGGCTGGTGCTTTAGCTGCTAGGCCACTCTGTCACCCCAATGGAGCAGGGGGTAGCATTTAAACAGGCAAGCCTACATGTTGTCATTTTTCACTGCAGGAGCTGTGTGCATCCTCCCTGCTGTTCCAAAAGGTGTTGTGATTAAAAAAAAAAATATGCTTCTATGTTTCTATGTAAAGTGTTTTCAGGCTGTTTATGTAAATTATATTTTATCACAGCAAAAGGCATGGGAGTGCTGATCAAGCCACTTGGTAAGGGGAAGTTGGAGCAAACAGCCATTGAAAGTCGCTTGGTGCTGCTCTGGAGACAAAGTTGGATGATGGAATCAAAGATGCCACTGTTGACTGATATGTGTTTCTGATATTTCTTTGGGGGAAGCTCTTTTCTATCACTATGTTGTGTGGAGACAGCTGCTTGTAGTCCTGATGAATAGTGAGACTGCATTACTCTAAAAAGAGGCTTATGCTGACCTTGAAAATTGGACAGATTAATTACTTTAGTGCTAGGAAAATAGGTAATCTGTGATTTCTGCAAAGAGCAAGTTTGATGGTGAATTCATATGTAAATATTTTTATACCTCTGCATAGGAGTGAATTATATTTTTCTAATGCTTAATGTGTGCAATGGCAATATAGATTTTGACAGTAATTACACTTTGTGTAAAACAGGAAAAAAATACCCATTATTAACCTTGACAAATAGAGGAAAATTGTATGGTCTGAACTTATTTGTTCTGAGATTTGATTTCTATGATACAGAGGATTAACAAATTACATAATTCCTGCAGACCAAAACATGACATATACAAATGTTGATGTCATGGTGGCATTATGTAATTTTAAATTCCAGGTTTTCCAGTGAACAAGTTCTTATTTAATAGGCAAGCATAGTGGTGGTTTCTATGAAATAGCACACCAACTTCGGTGCTAAAAAGAAGCTTACATTCTCTGTTTTTCAAGATTCAATAGCCCCTAAAGCAAAAGTAGTTCTGTAAATGTGAAAACTCGAGTCAGACAACTGGAAGGGGCAATTATCATTGAATCATGGGACTTTGATTGAGATAAGTAATTTGAGGCGAGGACATTTGAGATTCCAGTCCATTATTGTTTATGTACAAAAAAAATGTTTCTGGATATTTCTCTGTCCCAGGAGGGCTCACAATCTAAGTTTGTACCTGAGGCAATGGAGGGTTATGTGACTTGCCCAAGATCACAAGGAGCAGCAGTGGGATTTGAACTGGTCACCTCTGGATTACAAGACTGGTGCTCTAACCACTAGGCCACTCCTCCACATTAGAGGGAAAAGTTTGAGTCAAGGAAACTTTTAAAAGGTACCCGAGGGGGGAGGGGTAAAGAAAGACAAGGGGAGATGACTGGTTGCCAGCTGGAGATGGGACAGGAGGAAGGAGGGAGAGATGCTGGAATATTTTTGTGGGTGCAAGGGAAAGATAAGGTAATTGCTGATTACTTGTGGAGTGAGGGAGGAGAGGTAATATGGACTATTTGTGAGGGTGTTGGGAGAATGCTGGACTATTTGTGAGCAGGGCCTGTGCTATGGTTTCTGGCGCCCTCCTGCAGCCTATTAGTCAGCACCCCCTACCCATCCAGGGGCATGGTCACAATGGCCCGCCCCTATAGTAGCCACACCCTACAGTAGCCACACCCCTTTCACCAGCCATGGTGCATATAAACAGGCATCATTTAAAATATTACACCAGTATAGGAGAAGAAAAATAACTTTTTTTAAAATTATAATTTCTGTAAGCTGTTACAGCTCCAATATACCCAAAATGACCAAACCAATTAGCATACAGACCAGGAATTAGGACAACAGTCTTGCCAAACCTGAAACAATATGTTATCAAAATCTCAGAACCTAACAAACAGATCTCTATTCAGACCACTTGGCCTTAAAGTCACACATGCGAACAGAGATAGCCCCTCTTCAATTTAACCTGAAATCCTAAGAAGCTAGACTCTGCATGCAGCACAATACCAGAAAAAAAAGAAAGAAACACATTGCTATACACTGCAAAATAAGACAGCAGATGTAAATTCTCAAATTGGACATATTCCAAACACTAAAATGAAAATAAAATGATTTTTTTCTACCTTTGTTGTCTGGTGACTGTTTTTCTGATTATGTTTGGTCCCCCTCTCTCCCTTCCCCTCCATCCATGTGCATCTCCTTCCTCTGTCTGCCCTTCCCTCCATGTCCAGAATTTCTCCTTTCTCCCCTCCATCCATGTGCCTCTCCTCCTGTCTTCTTCCTCTCCATCCATGTCCAGCATATCTCCTCTCTCCTCCATCCATGTGCAATCTACTTCCTCTGTCTTCCTTCCACTCCATCCATGTCCAGCATTTCTCCTCTCTCCCCTCCATCCCATGTGCATCTCCTTCCTGTTTTCCCTCTTCCTCCATCCATATCCTGCATTTATCTGCTCTCCCCTCCATATCACATATTCAGCAACTCTCCTCTCTCCCCTGCCCTCTCTCCATCCATATCTAGCAATTCTCCTCTCTCCCCTGCCCTCCCCTCCATGTCCAACGATTTCTCCTTTCTCCCCTACCCGCCCATCCATGTCCAGTGATTCTCCTCTGCCCTCCCCTCCATGTCCAGCAATTTCTCCTCTCTCCCCTGCCCTCCTCTCCTATCCCTGTCCAGTGACCCACCCCAGCCCCCACCTGCCCCCCTTTTAAGCCCCCGAGTTCCAGTTCAACCCAGCCCTCACTTGCCCATCCTCTTCTCCCACAACAGCCCTCCTTTCATTCCTGCTGCCCTGCCTTTTAAAACTTTTATTTTACCTCAAGTTGCAGCAACAGCAGTGAAAGCAGCAGGCTCGGCTCCCCTCCAACCTTCCCTTCCATTCTCTCTCAGTGTCCCGCCCTCGCGGAAAGAGGACATTACATCATAGGAGGGCGGGACACTGAAATGGAAGGGAAGCTGGAGATGAGCCAAGCCTGCTGCTTTCACTGCCATCCCTGCGACTTGAGGTAAAATCATAGGCGTAGTTTGTGACTGTTTCATTTGGGGGGGCAAAGGATGGGGCGGGTACAGGAACTTGAAGAGAAGGCTTCGGGGGCAGAACCAAGGCAGCGTGTATGTCGCTACCGCTGCCAGGAACACAGAAAAGCTGAAGAAGACTGCTGCCTGTGCCGGAGGGAGGGAGGAAGAGAGGGGGTAGACAGACATGCTCATCTGTCCGTCCGCTTCGCTTCCCTGCCCTCTCTGTCTGCGTCCTGCCTTCCTCTGATGTCATTTCCTTTCGGGCGGGACGCAGACAGAGAGGGCGGGAAGCGAAGCGGCTGGAGACGCGCGCGTGCCTGCTTGTTTTTTTTTTTTTACTACTGGCACCAGTCATCATATCGTCATCGCTTGGGGGGGGCATTGCCCCCCCCTCGTCCCCCAGTCTACGCCCATGGGTAAAATAAAAGTTTTAAAGGCAGGGCGACAGAAAGGAAAGGAGGGCTGTTGTGGGAAGCTGAAGGCGGGCAGGTGAGGATAGTGAGGACCTCTTCCGGCAGTGGTAAGCATGCTTGTGGCGCCCTCCTTCCATGCTTACCGGGTTGCGCCGGCCCTGTTTGTGAGGGTGGGAGGGGAAGAAGGTCAGATGCTGGACCATGTGTGGGTGCGGGGGTGAGGAGGAAGAAGACAAAATGCGTACCATGTGTAGTGTGGCGGGGGGGGGGGGGAAGAAGATAAAATGCTGGACCATGTGTAGGGTGGAGGTTAAGAAGGTAAAATGCTGTACCATGTGTGGGGGAGTGTCTTGACAATTTTAGCACCATGCAAGTGTGCCATGAAATGAAAAAGGTTGAAAATCTCTGCTTTAGGCAGTAACCCATGGACGTTTAAGTGATGAATATCGAATAACCAGATATTCAAAGCCAAAGCCCGTCCATGTCCTGGCTTTGAATATCTGGGAATAATTTATTTATTGCACTTGTATCCCACATTTTCCCACCTATTTGCAGGCTCAATGTGGCTTACAAAGATCTGTTATGGCAGCGCCATAACAGGGAAGAAATAGAATTGGTGTAGCAAAGAGAAAGAAGAGGACAAGAGGATCTGGTTATGCAGCTGTATAGTGAAGCATTTTGAATAAAGGAGTGTAAGGGTTGTGTTCGAGTAGTTATGGGTTCTCGTGGTAGGCTTTGTTAAAGAGATAGGTTTTCAAAGATTTGTGGAAGCTGTTTAATTCGTTGATCATTTTCAAGTGAGTTGGTAGTGCATTCCACATCTTCGTACTTATGTAGGAAAAGCTGGACGCATGTGTTAGTTTGTATTTGACCCCTTTGCAGCTGGGGAAGTGTAGGTTGAGAAAGGTGCAGGAAGATCGTTTAGCATTTCTAGGTGGAAGGTCCACTAGGTGTAGCATGTATGTCGGGGCTTCTCCATGAATGATTTTATGAACAATCGTGCATATCTTGAACATGGTACGTTCTTTCAGTGGGAGCCAGTGTAGGTTCTTTCTTAGGGTTTTTGCACATTCATAATTTGTTTTTCCAAATATGAGTCTGGCTGCGGTATTCTGGGCTGTCTGGAGTTTCTTGATGGTCTCTTCTTTACAGCCAGCGTAGAGTGAGTTACAATAGTCCAGGTGACTTAGTACCAGGGATTGTACCAGGTTTCGAAAGATGGCCCTAGGGAAGAAAGGTTTTACTCTTTTGAGTTTCCACATGGAGTGGAACATTTTCTTCGTTGTATTCTTCACGTGGTTTTCAAGTGTGAGATTTCGGTCAATGGTAACTCCCAGAATTTTCAGCCTGTTTGAGATGGGGAGGGAAAAGTTAGGGGTGGTTATGGTGGTGAATTTATTTGTGTTATGTTGTGAGGTTAGTATAAGACACTGTGTTTTTTTCTGCATTGAGTTTTAGCTGGAATTGCATCCACCCAGGAGTGCATAATTTGTAAGCTTTGGTTGATTTCGTTGGTAATTTCCTTTAGGTCCTGTTTGAATGGGATATAGATCGTGACATCATCTGCATATATGTATGGGTTAAGGTTTTGATTGTCTAATAGCTTGGCTAGTGGTATGCCATTGGCGGTGAGCAAAACACTCTGCTTATGGCTGAATATTGACCCCCATATTCAGAAATCCATCAAACTTATGTTGTCACTATTAGATTGCTAGATTATTGAGCCCCCTCTGCAGTATTCCCAAAAATCTATAAATGGTGCTTAAAACTGTGCAATCAAATTTGGGTGCGCACAATCTGATTAGAGAGACGATTGATGCCAATAATTGGGCGCTAACAATTAATTATTGGTATTACATGGCAGCAATTTGGATTTGTGTATGCTATTCTATAAAGATGTGTGTGTAAATTTTTTATCGCACAACTGAAAAGGGGGTGTAGCCAAGGAAGGGGCATTAACTAAAGATGTGCGCAGTATTATAGAATTCAGGGGATCCATGTCTAATTTAGGAGTGAGGATTTTCATCAGGTTTCAGTTGGTGTAGATCCCCATTCCCACAATTGAGCGTGGATCCCCACTCGGACCGCCATTTATAGAATAGCGCTCATCGTTTTTTGTGCCCATATTTGGGTACCATTTACCGAATTTAGTCCTATGTGTGAAGTGAATATTTTTTTCTCTCTATTTTATAAAGGCAACATATGTCTAATATGTGTTTGTAAATTTGCTTTTTTGAAAGTAGCCACACAAAGCTACACCTGCTCTGAGGCAGAAATAACTTTGTGCATCTATATGCCAATAAGAATAGGTGCTTATGACTTGACATACACACGTGCCAATTATTTCCACATTTCACCCATTCTCCTGCTCTGGGAACACTGCATAAAGCTAGATGCTATGATTTCCTAACATCAACATACATGCATGTTGTTGCTACAAGAATTTTATATCCATTTTTTCATCCATTCCGACCCTCCACTTATACCTCATACGATCACTATACAACTTTGTATTTGTTATCCACCGACTGGGCAAACGCTTTGACGGTACTATGTAAGCCACATTCAGCCTGCAAATAGGTGGGAAAATGTGGGGTACAAATGCAACAAATAAATACAATAATTAATTAATTAAATAAACACATAAATAAAATATACACCTACTTGAGCATGTAAAATGCTGTTCTGTATGCTTGTGTCAGTTATAAATGTAACAGTGGCATAGCCAGGCCTGCTCAGCAATGGCACAGCTGGTTTGTGGCTGGTGGGGAGCCCCATGTCCCGCCAGCTGAAGACTCCCGGCTATCTGGCATCTCTTAATTTCCTCCCCCAAGTCCCCGCCCCCAGGCAGCGAGCAGCAATTCATATTGGCTACTCGCACCGGCCCTGAGCCTTCCCTCTGATGCAACTTCCAGGCTCTCCCATCCGTGAAAATGACTGGCCCAGTCGGCCTAACATAGGCTTCTCAGTGAAATTATAATTACAATCCCATGAATGCAAGGCAGCAAAACATACTGTAGACTGGATTAGCCTCTCCGTCCTCAGAGGTGGTGATCCTATGTTATGTGTAGGATTATTAGTGTTTGATTATCCATTATATATCAGTAACATCTAAGCAGGGGTTTCAAGTCATGCCCTGGTAAAAAGAGAGTGAATTATATGGGGAAACGGAGTCATTTATGAGAAAACAGTCACCATATTGGAGGAACATCAGAAAAGGCAATTTCTACTTATCCTTACCATTTAGAGGCATAGAAACCAGCAACCACAAGAGTGATGATAGTACCGACTAAAAGACATGGCACCAGCACGTGGAGAATTTTGTCTTCCTCTTTCTTTACTGAAAACCTGAAATCTAAGATGACATCAGAGATAACATGACTCTTATGGTGAAAATACTGACACTATTTAAGTGTATAGACCCTACAAATGTATCTTTCTCTTCCCTAGCTTTTCCTTTCCTCTCTTTTGCTGTTCTTGTCTTTGTCCTCTTCCAAGATCATTTTTAAGTTCATTATTTATTCTAAAACTGAGTCTCTGTTAATACTGTATTGTAGTAATTTTCTCTCTCCTCAATGAAGTGTTATTGATGTGATTTTGAATGATATTGTGTGGATGAGTCTTTTCTATCTTGAATGGCGTTCTTTTCAGTTTTTAAAATTTTTTATGATGTACACTGCTGTGTTCTTGCTTATGTAAGCCAATGCAGTATAGCAAGTTTAATACACTATACACCATAAACACTAGAACATGGTTATTCTTTATTTTGTGTTTGTTTTCTTTAAGATTTCCTAGCAGTTTATACTGAATTATTTATGTGTACCTTCAACTTTCTTTTGGAATTATATTTTCAAAAGTTTGAATTTAAAAAAAGTAGTTCCTACACACACAACTTTGTTATTGCACTTACATCCTGATCTGTAGCACACCTAAGCTGATGACCTAAACCATTTTTCTTTTTTTTTTTTAGTTTTGGCTGAAACTGAATTTGTGATTGAAATTTGTCACTGGGTTTCAGCTGAAACCATAACTGTAACTAATTGCTACAGCCCCTAATCGATGCTAAGGCCCTCCCTCCAAATGGGAGAAGCCCTCCTTCCAGTTACCCTCCCAAAGAACAGGAGAAGCCCCCTTCTGATCCCACCCCCACCCATAGGTCCCCCAGGCCTACCTTATAATTGCTGGTGGTCTAGTGATAGAATTGCACTTAGTGCCAATTCCTCAGAACTACCAAATGCTCTCAACACATAGAGATGAAAAAAGAGGTATGGGGGGGGGGGGGGGCGGGGTCTCAGTAATATACAGAACGGCTGTGCGCATGGAACTAGCAGACCAAATCATAAGCAGGGATATGGAGGTATTTTCCTGAAACTACAAGGAGCTCCTTTCCACGTGAGACTGTGGAATCTTAATACTATACCACCCACCAGACAACGGGCAAACTATCGCAGATAACCTCCAAGCGTACATTGAACAATGCCTAACACCTCATCCAGATACCATCATCATAGGAGGCTTAAACTTGCACCTAGAAAATGACGAATGCCAGGAAGCAGAAGAATTCTTAAACTTTCTAAACAAACTGGATTCAAAACTATTCAGTGAAGGGAGCTCCCACACTGCCGGCCATTTATTAGATGCCATCTTTGTCCCAAATGAACTGAAATCTACCCGGAAAACATGGTCCTCATCATCCCTCATCTGGTGAGATGACAAACTGTAAGAATTTACTCTCCTATTCCACCTCATCAATCAAAAAATACACAAAGAGGGACAATGCTAACTAGGGGCAAAATAGAAGGCACAAAACTATGGACAAATGTGGAAGTGAAACTACTACCATCAATCAACACTCCTGAAGAGTTACTAGCACACTGGATGACGGCAATCCAATCCTCCCTAGATGACAGCACCACGAAAAGAAAGAATAGTCCCTAGGGCAGCCATAAATCCATGGTACACTCCAGAAGTACTAGTCTTGAAACAGTCCTGCAGACATTTAGAACAGCAATGAATGAAAACACAGATACACCAGGATAGAAACACATGGAGAACTCAGATCAGAAAGTTCAAAGAGATGATAAGATCTGGAAAAAAAAATTATTAGTCCTAAAAGATAACTGATAGCAGCAGCTCAACTCGCACCCTCTTTCACCTAGTCAAATCCTTGACTAATCCACCACCAAGCCTGGCTCCAAACATATTCGCAGATCATTTCCAAGCAAAGGTAGAGAAATTGCAGAAATCCATCCAACCAAAAAGAAGAACATGCATGACATAAAAATAGGCTGCCCAGTGGACTGCCTCTGGAACACCTTTGGGGAACCAACAATATTGAATTGAACACATCTTCAAAAATTCTCAAAGGGCTCTTGCTCTCTCGACCCTTGCAAGGCTGAACTCCTAAACTCAGCACCCATAATTGCCACTTACCAAGAATTATTGACACTAATTGACATAAATTAGAATTTATGCACACAACTGACTAAGTGTGTTCTATTTTGTGATGTGTGTAAAGTCTAAGTCATGTGGAGGCATAATCGAACGGGGCCGGCCATCTTCAAGGCGGCCCCGTTAAAGCGCGTCCCGACTGTATTATCAAAACAAGTAGCCGGCCTATCTTTCGTTTCGATAATACGGTCGGAGCGGCCAAATCTCAGCATTTGGGCCGGCTATTAGAGTGGACTGGCATCGGTTTCCAGCGATAATGGAACACTAATGGCGGCGATCTCAAACCCGGCCAAATTCAAAGACATTTGGTCATGGGAGGAGCCAGCATTTGTAGTGCAATGGTCCCCCTTACATGCTCAGGCACACCACCGAGCACCCTGGGTGCACTGTAGTGGACTTCACAAATTGATCCCAGGTGCATACCGTGGGTGCTGAGCCCCCAAATCCGTCCCAAAACCCACACCCACAACTGTACACCACTACCGTAGCCCTTAGGATGAAGGGGGGCACCTACATGTGGGTACAAGGGTTTTGGGGGGGATTGTAGGGCTCCCATTTACCACCACAAGGTTAACAGGTAGGCGGGGGATGGGCCTGAGGTCCACCTGCCTGAAGTGTACTGCACCACTAAAAACTGCTCCAGGGCCCTGCATACTGCTGTCATGGAGCTGGGTATGACATTTCAGGCTGCATAGAGGCTGGTAAAAATGATGTTTAATTTTTTTTTGGGTGGGAGGGGGGTTGGTGACCACTGGGGGAGTGAGGGGAGGTCATCCCCGATTCCCTCCGGTGGTCCTCTGGTCAGTTGGGGCACTTCTTGGAGGCTGGTCCTAAAAATAATGGACCAAGTGAAGCCGGCCAAGTGCTTATCCGAGCCAGCCTTCTTTTTTCCATTATCGGCCAAAGCCGGCCATGTCTTAACCATGCCCCTGTCCCACCTTCCATACCCTGCTGAGCCCCCCTTGAACTTTGGCCGGCTCTGCGCGGAAAGCAGTTGGAGCCGGCCAAAATCGGCTTTCGATTATACCGATTTGGCCCGGGTTTAGGAGATGGCCGGCCATCTCCCAATTTGTGTCGGAAGATAGCCAGCCATCTCCCTTCGAAATAGCCAGGGATAGTGAAAAGGGGCATGGTCATTGGTGGGAAAAGGCAGGTTGTGGACATTTCTAAATTCTATGCGCGTTGTTATACAATATACCCGGTCCACGTGTAATTTAGGCATCAGCATTACACCAGGTTTTACTTGTAACTGTCCGCGACCTAAATTTAATCTCTTGGATGGGTACTCGGCATATTCTATAAACACATATAAATTTAGGCTTGCCCTATAACGAACACCCTAATTTAGGCATACTTAGAATATGCATAGGCGCATTTTGTTTCAGCACTGATTTTTTTAGGCGTGATATATAGAATCAAGTCCTAAACGGCTTACAATTAAAACACATAATTCAATAACAAATAGCTCAAATATATATCCACATATAAATCACAGAGGAAATCTAAAAACAACCATCTCCTAATCTATCAATCAAAAGCATTCACATTGGAAGAAAAGCCTGCCACATTAAGTGCGTTTTTTATAACCTTCTAAATTGCTGCAAGGTAGTACAGAATCGAATATGGGCTGGTAATGTATCCATAGCAATGCACCTGCCATAGAAAAACACATGCTGATGTAACCTGTATAAAGAACTGCACTAAGAGTGTGGACAGAAAAAGAGTCTAGCACCAATCAGATCTCAAATTGCACAGAGGTACTACAACTGTATCACTTTGCCTTAAGTTACCATGGAGCAGACAGGTGCAAAATCTTATAAATCAGTATCAGCACCTTATACAGTATATGTCAGCCACATTGAGCCTGCAAATAGGTGGGAAAAATGTGGGGTACAATGCAACAAATAATAATAAATAATGTATTCAATACTACATTGGCAGCCAATGGAGCTGCTTCAATAATGGGGTTACATGTTCAAATCTTCTACTCCCCATAATTAACCATGCTGCTGCCTTTTGGATTACCTGTAGAGCCATACAATGTGCTTTTGCCATCCCCAAATATAAGGTACTACAATAATCCAACTTTGCCAAAATCAGGGTTTGCACAATCAGTCTAAAATCATATGCACCCAACAACATACGTAGATTATAAAATGCCGAGCGAACAACCTGGCCAACCTGTTCCTTAAAGGATAGATGGGAAGCCAAAGCAACCCCAACATTTCTCATTTGCTTCCCTAAAGGATAAAGCTCCCATTCAGCAAACAATTCTCAAATGGATCACTACTGATTGATGCCCCACCATAACAATCTCAGTTTTTGTTACATTCAATGCTAATTTATCTCTTGCATTCAAAAACCAATATCAGCCATACAACAGTTTAAAATCCTGATCCAACAGGAAAGAAACATTTTATTGTCATCGGCATATATTCTGTAACTCAATTGCAACTTGTGAAACACGTCTCCCAATGATGACATATATGTATTGAAAAGCAAAGCTGAAAGGGCAGAACCTAGCAAAATACCCATCGGTACTGAATACACAGATGACCCTGATCCTTTGTACACACCTGCATAGTTCTCACACTCAAATATGATTTAAACCATTCATACCCCTTTCCTCTAATAAACAAACATGATAACTTTGTCAATAACAGAGCCAGATTAACGGTATCAAAAGCTGAAGAAATTTCAAGTGACATCAAACAATAAACATTCTTCTCATCCATACCTCTACAAATTTTATCTACAGTTGAAATTAACAGTTTCCACACCATATTGAATTCATATTGAAATGAGTCCAGTCCCTGAGTTTGATCAACAAATTTACCCAACTTCTATAAAACAACCTTCTCAATCACTTTCCCTACTATTGGAAGTACCAAGATGAGTCTCATCTACAAGCCTTAACCGGATCAACCTCAGCTGATTTTAATAGCAGTTTTACTGTTGCTAACTTCAATGTAGCAGGGAAATTCCCGGAAGTCAACGAGGACTTCAGAATAAAATTCAAAGAGGGAGCAACAGAATCAGCTAATTGCCTAGTCATCAACGAGGAACACAGATCCACAACCAATTTAGTTGGCCTAAGACCTTGTGCTATAGAAGCCACCATCTGCTCATACATTTTCTGAAACTGTTGCCCACAGATTATCACAGGAGTGAGAAAGCAAGAAGGCAAATGGTCTACTAGATCCAACGTGGAACAGAAAGAGAAGTAGACCTTATGTAGAAAAACAGTCTTTACTGGTTCATCAATACTCCCAGGATTCACAAATAAGTGCCCTACAGGATTTTATCTCTCAGGGCTCTGGAATCAACTCCCCTCTGCGTGATACCAGTTAGGGTTTTCCCTCCCACCAAGGGCTCTAATCCTATTCTGCATATTCACTAAGGTATGTGAGTGGTGAGGGGGCAGAGATAGGTACAACCAGTCTTACCACAATATGCATAAATGACCAGAATACCAAGATAAGCACATATGTAGGCATATATGCATATAAATCACAATATTTTGTATATATGATATTCTATAATATGGCACCTAAATTTGAAGGCAGATAGTTTGAAGGAGGGCATATATATGGCCAGAATCTGGGTAGAATCATAAGCAGAGCACACAGTTACACTACTTCAGAGATATGCTCATATAAACCTAATTGCACTGCTATTCTATAAAGAAAAATAAACATCTAGTTTGCTTTATAGAATAGAACATAAGAATAGCCATACTGGGTCAGCCCAATGGTCCATCTAGCTCAGTATTCTGCTTCCAACAGTGGCTAATTCAGGTCACAAGTACCTGGCAGAAACCCAATTAGTAACAACATTTCCTTCTACCAATCCCAGGGCCAGTAGTGGCTTCCCCCATGTCCATCTCAGTAACAGGAATTTGTCCAAACCTTTTTTAAACCTAGATACACTAACCGCTGTTACCACAACCTCCGGCAATGAGTTCCAGGGAACTATTCTTTGAGTGAAAAATATTTACTCCTATTTGTTTTGAAAGTATTTCCATGTAATTTCATTGAGTGTCCCCTAGGATTTTTACTTTTTGAAAGAGTGAAAAATTGATTCACTTTTACCTATTCTACACCACTCAGGATTTTGTAGATGTCAATCATATCCCCCCTCCCCCAGCCATTTCTTTTCCAAGCTGAAGAGCCCGAACTTCTTTAGCCTTTCCTCATATGGCAGGAGTTCCATCTCCTTTATCATTTTGGTCACTCTTCTTTGAATCTTTTCTAATTCCACTATATCTTTTTTGAGATATGGTGACCAGAATTGAATGCAATACTGAAGGTTGCATCAAGGAGCAATACAGAGGCATTATAATATTCTTGGTCTTATTTTGCATCCTTTTCCTAATAATCCCTAGCATTCTGGGGCCATACCCTAAAGCAGCCCCTTGGCGAAACATGACCCATGTTGGTTGCGGGTCCCTTAAAATTAAGATAACTATATTAAGGTATTGAAGATTTGATTATAAGTATAAAATTCATAATACTTGTAATTTTGGACTTATTATGAGTAAGGTGAGCCACAGGACTGTGATCCTGTGTGAAACGAGTCATATCTGAGGTCTGTGAAAGTAGGCTTCCGATGTGCGTAATTTAAAATATGTTTAGTGTTGAGTTGTTTTACTCTCATAATAGAGGACTTCCTCCATATGCTGACCACTCCCCCAAACATTACCACTGAGGGTTTGACATTAACATTGTGCTTTGGTAAATAAGCCCGTAAGGGAGCTCTGAGAAGATCTAGTGAGTTTGCCAAAAGTTCTTTTCAATGGATCCTTGGAGACAGAAGTGGTCCCGTGGGATTACAGAAGGCCAAATGTCCTTTTTCAAAAAAGTGTGAAACGACAAGCTAGTTAGCTTATTTCATTGATAGGAAAAATAATGGAAGGAAAGGGTAGTGAGGTGTCTTGAATACAGCAAGTTTTAGCTTATGTCAAACAAACCTAAGCAATTTCTTTGAATGAACAATTAGGGAACTAGAGCAAAGATGTGTGCTGTGAAACCTATACTTGCTTTTCAGCAATGTTTTGATTTTGTCTCACACAGAAGGTTCATAAATGAACTAAGCAGCCTGGTTGAGTGATAGATAACAGAAGGTGATAGTACACAAAATTTACTTTGAAGAAAGAAAGGTAATTATTGAAGTACCTCAGGGATCAGTCCTGCTGCTAGTTCTGTTTAATATCTATGTGAGTGATGTTGTGGAAGGATTAAAAGGCAGAGGATGCCTTTTTGTGGATGTATTTCAGAGCCTCTTTAGATGAGCAGTTACTTATATACCCTTCCCATCACAAAGGACCACCTCATACATAGGCGCTGACTCCGTGGGTGCTGTGGGTGCTCGAGCACCCCCAATATTTCACCCACTGGAAGTTCCCTTCACCAGCCCAGAATTTTAAAAGTCCCTCCCTCCCTCTGAGTTCCAAGTCCTCCCTCCCTCCCTCTGAGTTCCAGGGCCCCCCTCCCTCCCTTCGAATTTTAAAAGTCATCTTACCTTGTTGGGGTTACGGCGGCATCAGCAGTGAAAAGCGTGCAGGCTCGGCGCTTCAGCCTTCCCTTCTCTCAGCTCTGGTACCACCCTTGTGGAAAGAGGAAATGAGGGCGGGACCAGATCTGAGAGAAGGGAAGACTGAAGCGCCGAGCCTGCACACTTTTCACTGCTGCTGCCGCCGTAACCCCGACGAGGTAAGATTACTTTTAAAATTCGGAGGGAGGGAGAGAGGGGGGGGCCCTGGAACTTGGAGGGAGGGGGAACCTGGAACTTGGAGGGAGGGGGATGGCCTGGAACTCAGAGGGAGGGACAGAGGTAGGGGGGCCCTGGAACTCGGAGGGAGGGGGCGGGCCTGGAACTTGAAGGGAGGGAGGGAGGGGGGGGGAGGGATGGAACAGGGAGGGAGGGGAGGCCTGGAACAGGGAGGGGGGCCTGGAACTCGGATGGACGGACGTAGGGAAGAGGGCCTGGAACTCAGAGGGAGGAGGGCCTGGAACTCGGAGGGAGGAGGAAGGGGAGGAGGGGAGGAGGAGGGGAGGAGGGGAGGAGAGGAAGGGGGGATGGCAGGAGGGGGAGGGGGAATGCACCACCTGTAAAAAAAAAATGTCAGCACTCCCAATCATTTTGAAAAGTTGGCTCCTATGACCTCATATATTACCCAATCAGCAATCCTGCAAGTTCATAGGAGTCCTGTGATAGGGCCTTAATGTCCTTGCCACACCTCTGCTCAGTAACTTATATTTGTAACAAACAGTTGGGATGTCATGACAATGGGGGGTCTTGTCAGTTTGTTTGTAGCAAGACAGTTGGTTGGAATGTCATGGCAATAGTCTTTGCCAGTTTGTGGTCAGCCAGAAATTCTTGTCTTGCTACTATCAGTGGAAACTCACAGAAACACACAGAAATAAGCAGACTCAAAAGAAAAGACCAGAAGATTCCAGAACAATGGATATTAAACAGAATCGACAAGCAGACAAAATGAGACATAACCTAAAAAGGTGAAAGGAGTGGTAATGTGCTTGGCGGTTAAACTGTATTTTTTTTAAAATGCAGCATTGTTCTTTTGGGTAAGAAAGTGCTTTGCTCTGACCAGGAGACTGAGTTAGGTATGATAGTACATGATGATCTGAGGCAGGTGAAAGAATTTGAAAAGACAGTGGGCAGAGCCAAAGGGATTCTATGTTGCATAGCGAGAGGCTTAAACTGCAGAAAAAAAAGAAGTGATAATACTCTGTATAAATTATCAATTATTATTATTATTAACATTTGTATAGCGCTACCAGACGCACGCAGCGCTGAACACCTGACATAGAGAGAGTCCCTGCTCAATAGAGCTTACAATCTAAAAATAATACAGACAGACAAGACAATTAAGGGCGAGGGAAGTACTGGGTGAGAAGGAACAAGGGGAGGTAATTGAGTAATAGCTAGGAGCCAAAAGCAATGGTGAAAAGGTGGGTTTTCAGCATAGATTTGAAAACAGGTAGAGATGGAGCTACATGTACAAGCTCAGGAAGTCTATTCCAGGCATAAGGTGCCGCGAGGGAAAAGGGACGAAGCCTGGAGTTAGCGGTGAAGGAGAAGGGGGGCGACAAGAGAGATTTGTCCAGTGAGCGGAGTTCACGGGAAGGAATGTAGGGATAGATGAGAGTAGAGAGGTAATGGGGAGCTGCAGAATGGGTGCATTTAAAGATCAGTAAGAGAAGTTTGAATTGTATGCGGAAGCGGACAGGGAGCCAGTGAAGTGACTTGAGGAGTGGGCTAGTGTGGGTATAACGATTTTGGCAGAAAATAAGTCGTGCTGCAGAATTTTGGACAGATTGGAGAGGAGAGAGATGGCTGAGAGGAAGACCAGTGAGAAGTAAATTGCAATAATCCAAACGAGAGGTGACAAGGGTTTGGATAAGGGTTCTGGTAGCATATTCAGAAAGGAAGGGGCAGATTTTGCTAATGTTGTAGATAAAGAAACGACAGGTTTTGGCGATCTGCTGAATATTCGCAGAGAAGAAGAGAGAGGAATCAATGTGACCGTACTTAGAATATAGTATCTATTTTTGAAGTTTACCAGCAAAGAAATCCAAAATGGTGCAGGATGAGACTTAAGGACCTACATATGTTTATCCTAGATACAAGGAGAAACAGGGAATAAATGATGGAAATAATTAAACTTATCAAAACATAAATCAAGCACAAGAAGTGAATATTTTTCTGAGGAAAGTGTACTCTAAACCAGGAGGCCCAAGTATGAGACTCCATGGGGGTAGATTCAGGGGTAACATTACAAAATATATCTTTACTAAAAGTGTGGTTGATGAATGGAATGGTCTCCCATCAGATGTGATAGAACCACAGTGACAGAATTTGACAAAGCGTGGGATAAGAACAGAGGATCCCTGGTCTGAAGAAGTCAGGGGAAAGAGAACAGCTGGGGTCTGTGCATTGCACTAGGAATAAAGTTAGACAGACTAGACAAGTCTAACGGTCCCTATATTATAATTTAATTTTAAAATGGGTTCAAGGTAGGTTATTGACATAATAAAAATTGTAGCAGGCTAGTTGCCACCTGGACAGTATCCACTGGACAACTCCCACCCACCAATTCCTGCCTGGATAATTCCCTCCTAGGACTTTTCTCCAAATTGGACAATTATCTCCTAGGACTGTTCCCCCCTGCCTATTTCTTACTGGCATGTAGTTTTCATTGATTTTGTTGTGCTGGAGGTCTTTTTTCTTATGCATTGTATTTTTTTATGATTTTGGTTTATTTAAAAATTTTTTTGGTGTAGTGTAGCATGTTAAAGATAACGTTTGGGGGTGTGGGGGGCATTGCTCACCAAACGATCTGGAAGGGGAAAGAGAAGGAGATACATTTCAGACTGTGATGCTTCATGATTGTTAAGGGTGGGAATTGTCCTCTCTGGAGTGGTGGAAATTGGTTAGATGGTAATTGTCTTACATGGCAATTTTTCAGATGGAAATTGGTGAGTGGGAATTTTCTGGTGGGACATGACCTAGAACTGTAAAAAATATATAGGATAAAATCAATACTGAGATACAATCATGTGAAAGGCAGTTATGTAACTGGGCATGTGAAGGTACATGTAAGTGCATGGAAAAGCACTACTTACAAGCTAGTGGGTGAGAGTAGAAGATAGAAATTGATAGGTAGCTGAAAGATATAAAGAAGGAGAACAGCGAGAAAGAGGCTGAAATTCAAGTGAACAGAGAGGCAGAAAAGAAAATGTAAAAAAAGAGAGGAAAGAGCTAAAAAGGAAACAAAGACCAATATGTCAGAGGCAGGTGTAGTGAGGGAATGGAACAAGCAGTGGCGTAGGAAGGGGGGGCGGTGGGGCAGTCCGCCCCGGGTGCACGCCGCTGGGGGGGTGTCGACTCTGCTGGTTCCATGCTCCCTCTGCCCCAGAACAGGTTACTTCCTGTTCCGGGGCAGAGAGAGCAGGGAACCAGCGGAGCCGATGCAGCTCCGAGCGACGTGCACTTGGGGGCGGATCGGCCCTCTCGCCCGCCCCTCGCTTCCTAATTCAAGTAAGAATGCGCTCCGGGGGGGGAGGGTGCCGTACTGCACCCAGGGGAGGGGGTGCAGCGGCGACCCGCCCCGGGTGTCAGCCGCCCTCGCTACGGCACTGGGAACAAGACAGGAGAGAGAAAAGACAAATGGACAGAAGCTGCTTGAAGGAGAAAGAGCAAAGGACATACAAGCAAGCAGAAAAGTGAAACTGAAACCAACATGATGGAAATATAAAATGTCCAGACATCAACGGTAGACAAAAGCATTTTATTTGTAATTTATTAACCTATATATGTTAGCTTTGGGAAAATTGCATACCAAATGTCTTTGTACTGTCTTCACTAGAAAACAAAATGCATTTCCGTTTTTATTTCTCCAGTGTTGCAGGACATGTTGTTTAACTTCTTAGGGTTCCCAGTTCAATTTTTGTCTACGTATTTTTATTTCTAATTTGTCATCCCTTGTTCTATATTTGATGAGAGTATGTCGGTGGGATTGTACTGGCAGGTGAGGAGATCAGAGGGGAGGCAGGGAGGAGAGGTCATTCAGGGCACCCCCTCCTTTATTTTCTGAACTGTGCCCTAGCATGTCTAACACCAGTCCTGACCCTTGCTATAGCTAGTGGGGATCCCCAAGCATCATCAGCTGAGGTCCTCCTCCAAAGGCAGCCATAACTCTCTTCTACCAATCTCTGCAATCGGCGTCAGCATCCTTGAGACAATGTAAATTAAGAATGCATGGGGTGCTGGCATCGGTGGCTCATGCCAAGCTTGGTAAAAGGGAGTTCCGGCCACCTTCACAGGAAGTCGTCAGCTGACAGATCTTGGGGATCCTCATTAGCTAAAGTATTTATATTTTGAGTTGGAGGGTGCTGGGAGAGGGTGGCGGCTGAAAGAAAATTTTGTGCCCAATCACTTTGAGCTCAGGCCCACCCAAAATTGGCTGTCTGGCTACGCCACTGCTGAACATTACTACTGTCAGGATAGCACAAACTTCAACTCCCTTGGAAACAACAGTGTCAAAACCAGACATTTGATGGTGACTGAGTATATTTCAAATCAAAGGTTTGGTAAGAGTCCACCGAGGCGGAGGAATGCCGAGATCCCACGATGAAACACAGGAATAAAACAAGGAGTGAGAAATAGACCAGACTAACCAGAGACAAACGAGGAGACTTCAGTCGATTGTAGATAATTTATTGCTGAAGACTTCACCAATCAAACATATAAATGGCAAGTGACCGACTCACCCGCAAATGCACAGTAGCGACTCACTCTCTGTCCCGCCCCGCATCAAGACGTGATGACATAAGAGGACAGAATAGAGAGGGAAAGAAACGCTGCGCTGAGGAGTGGACCTGGAACACGGAAGGGGAGGAAGGGAACCGCCGAGGTCGCTACCACTCCCTCCCCCCCGAGGTCGCCGGTGGCCCCCCTCCACCCAGGCCGGGCCCCCTCCTCTCCATTGAACTTACAGCGCCTCACCTCTGAAACTGCAGCAGGCAGATTGCCTCCCATCGGCCTTCCTTCCCTGCCTGTGTCCCGCCCTCGCCGACATTACGTCACACGAGGGCGGGACACAGGCAGGGAAGGAAGGCCGACGGGAGGCGATTTGCCTGCTGCGGTTTCAGAGGTGAGGCGCTGTAAGCTCAATGGAGAGGAGAGGGCCCGGCCCGGGTGGAGGGGGGCCAGCGGTGACCTCAGGGGAGGAGGGGCGGTGGCGACGACCTCGGGGGGGGGGGGGAGGGCAGGAGAAATGCTGGGCATGGATGGAGGTGAGGGAAGACAGGAAGACGCACATGGATGGATGGATGGAGGGGAGGGGACAGAGGAGAGGGAAGGGGATAGAGGAAAATAACTGGATGTGAATGACAGGGGAGGACAGGGGGTAAAAGAGAATCGCTGGCCATGGGTGGGGAGGGCAGGGGAGAGAGGAGAGCTACTGGACATAGATGGATGGAGGGGAGGGCAGGAGAAATGCTGGACATAGATGGAGGTGAGGGAAGACAGGAAGGAGATGCACATGGATGGAGGGGAGAGGGTAGGGGACAGAGGAATTTTGCCAAACAAAAATCTCGCCCGTTTTAACGAGCTTAACGGCTAGTAAATTGTCTATAATTGACTGAAGTCTCTTCATTTGTTTCTTGTTAGCTTGGTCTATTTCCCACTCCTTTTTTTTATTCATGAGTATATTTCAACACAGGCACCTAACATTAGAAGGCTAGTTGTTTAGACCTATAGCTCTCTGATTTACTAAGGAGCTTGGCAGTAATCTCATGGTGATGAGGGAGTTGGTACTGGATTGAGAATATAGCCATCTTTGCAGGTTGGTAGAGAACTTTTAAGGAGGCAAACAGAAGCTGACTTGTAAAGCAGAGAGGATGGAGTTAATAGGACAGACTGGAAAAGTCAGTTCAGTTTTTTTTCTGCTGTAAACTATTGTCAGTACTTTGAAAACAAACCCTTACATCTCATACCTGCTTTGGGGGTTATCCACATAATAGCATGGCTCCATTGGCTCCACCGGCTAGAACTGAATCTTGTTTGGTTCACCCGAACCTCAGCCTCATATTCTGTGTCTGGTGAAAGGTCTCGAATTGTCACCCATCTCTGTTCCTGTTCAATGACGAGTGGATCCTTTGACCAAGAGAATATCAAAATGTTATATTTTTCCTTATGCTTCAAATCAGCAAGCCTTAGATCTCTTATGCTTGGAAGCAGCGAACCTCTCTCTAACCTCCATAATCCTTAACACTCACCATCCAGTGGTTGTGCCGAGTAGGTTTATACCTCACTTGATATTTTCTCCAGTTCTCTATGTAGTGGGAATGCTCACAGCGCCAGGTAAGATTGTAGTAGCCATCACTGCTGTTGCTTATTTTGAGGGAGAAGGGGGGACTTAACATTACTGGAAATGCAATATATGTAAGCCATTAGAATGCAGGCAGAGTAATGGAGTCACAACAGATTGCTTTCTAAATGACAAAAAATAGTTTCAACTCACCCCTTAGACACAACCCCCTCCCCAACACTCACAAGAACCTATATATCACTCATGTTTGCACACTCTACATATAAGTTGAAGCCCTTTCTATGGTTTTCATAAGGTGTGGGGAGTAGGATGTTTCAAATGTTTTATACTTAATTTTCACATACGATGGTAATATGGTTTGTAGTTCAGTGTCTCTGCCACTTTCTGTTCCGTGGTCCTGTTCGTGCCAGTCGTGCATTTGACGATGAGAGTCATAGTGTGCCCAACAGTCATTGCCAAATCCTGAAGGATTAGAAACAAGGAAAGTCAGCAAGAGGTGTCTTCAGTACTTCAAATGCATCAGATCCTAACTTTAACAGCTCCTGAACTTTGAAATTCATTGTCTGTACACTTGAATCAATATTCTTCCATTGACCTATTCAAATCTGAGCTCAATACCTTCTTTTTTGAGATGCATTTTCCAAAGTCCCGTGAATACTCCATGATCCAGGCGCAGAATACCTCTTGTTTTATCCTCTACCTCCCTTTCCTATTAAGATTTGAGTTCTTTCCTTTCTTCCCTACTGTATATTATAGTTTATTTGAATTTTGCTCACACCTTTTTCAGTAGTAGCTCAAGGAGAGTTACATTCAGGTACACTGGGTATTTGGTTTAGTTTAATAGTCCAGCCACTATTAATTTTAGACTGTATGCCACCTAGATGGTACTTCCTGTTAGGCAGAATAGTAAATTTTAATAAAACATGAAACTTGAAGACATCAGCAGTGATTATAATAGGAAGTGGAGAAGACCTACAGAAGGCATAATGGGGATAATTCTATAACTGACAGCCTAGAATTACGAATCCAGAGGGTGCATTGTAGGAGCCTATAAAGGAAAGTATGCATGTATATAGTAGAGAATACTAAATATAAGACCTCACCAAGTATACAATACTAGCATAACTGGGTATATATGGTTTATGGTTTATTTCACATTTGATATTACACCAATTCAAAACAAGTCATGGTGGTATACAAATATAGTAATGTCTAGAAAGGGATTACAATAGTGATAGGAAAGCAACATGCATTCCAGATAGGTCAGTAAAAATCAATCATAAAACATACAGACATACTGATTTAAATATATGCATTTAGGTCCAAATTGTATAAATGGGGCTTAAAAACGGCACCAAAAAACCACGCGCTTAGCATGATTTTATAAAGTATACCTAAAATTAGACGTAGTTTATAGAATATGCTCATGTGCTGTTCTTGTGGTTAAAACCTAAACCAGGCCTAAATACCTGCACCTAAGTTAGGCACAGATCGGGTGTATGCCATAATAATGTGCATAGCTTTGAAATGCCCATTCCACGCCCATGGCCACACACACCCTTTTGGCTGTACGCGTGGAGGGGCATTTTCGAAAGGTCGTCCAAGTATGATTAGGACGCCCTCGTGAAGTTGGCCAAAATCAGGTAGGTATAATCGAAAAAGAGTATGGACGTCCTTAGACATTCCATTATCGCAGTTCAAAATGCCCAAATCAGGGACGCCCAAAGTATAGCAAAAAGGACGCCCATCTTCCAGAACCACGAAAGGACGTCCCTAAAACATTCACTGTACTTTCATATCAACGTCCTTCAGCGGTTCAACGAGAAAGACATCCTTATTACTGTACTTTGGACTTCTCTGATGTACCTGGTTGTTTCATAAGTACAGTGCATGTAGTTGCGGAGATCCAGGTACAAGAAATATAAGGAACATTAAGTGTAAAATACAGTAACAAGGACGTGTTTCTCACAGAACTGCCAAAGGACGTCCATCTTACAAGGCCCACCGAAGGACGGTGGGCCTGTAAGAGGGACGTCCTTCGGCAGTTCTGTGAGAAACACATCCTTGATTACTGTATTTTACACTTATGAATGTTCCTTATATTTCCCGTACCTGGATGTCCGCAACTACATGCACTGTACTTGCAGAACATGCAGCTATGGGAAATATAAGAAACATACATATTATATTGTGTATATATGAAGAGGTTCGCACTCTTGATAATGATCTATATAAGGAAGACTCCGTACATATAAACACGTATTCATCCAAATAAGGCCCTGCACACGTGACGACGGTGCATGCACGTCATGGATATCCATGCGTCATGGTTGTCCACGTGCCGACCCAATATGGGGCAGGACGTCCACGTGCTGTCTTGTCCATATATGGGATGGTCGTCCATATATGGAACTGTGCATGTAAGGACGTCCATCATGCATAGGCGTCCATATAAGGCGATGCACGTTTTCCAATGGTTATTCACTTAGAAATATGGCGCTCCGAAGAGAACCCAACTTTAGTTTAGCGTAGAGTCTGCTCTTGGTGCAGCTCTGCCTGAGGCACCGGCGCAGGCTCTTCCTGCACCACCACCACCTGCCCCCCAGGACTGTGTCCAATAGGACACAGATACGACAAAGGCTGGAAAGGTAAGTGCTTTTTTTCACCCCCCCCATCCACTGTTCCTGGGCTATCTGGTCCCCCTCCTGTAGCACCACATTTAAGAGCTCCCTCAGCAATGTAAGCACTAACTGTAGTCTGCATTCAAGGGTAATCAGTGATATGTGCACATGCACATTCATTAATAGAATCTACGTACTAGAAAAGAAAAACATTCTCACATCCTTACAATACTGCACACAAATGGTACTCTCTGTCCTCATGTCCACCTCAGTGACATCACCTGTACCAATGTAATATCCCCCCCCCCCCCCCCAATCAGTGTTGAGTGTCTCTACAATTTGGCTGCCAAATGAATTTGTGTTGTGAAAACAAGAAGGGCCATCCCCTGACTCCTGGTGTACAAACTGGTATCTTACAGCTGTTTTGCAATTCGGAGGGACCTGGAGTCCCTGAGATGCCGGTTCTGGCATATATGGCGGGACAGCCCCAATCTCATTGGGAGTGTGCAAAGGCGCCTCAGGGCTCGATGTAAGTATTGTACACAGGGCACCTGTACTCATTTGTAAATGTATTTATTTAATAATGTCGTGTACAATATCAGTTTCCATGTGGCTAATAGGCAGCTAGTAAGTCATAACACCTCTGTCCCAGTTCAAGGCCTGAGGCTGCAGCTACATAAGTACATAAGTAATGTCATACTGGGAAAAGACCAAAGGTCCATCGAGCCCAGCATCCTGTCCCCGACAGCGGCCAATCGAGGTCAAGGGCACCTGGCAAGCTATCCAAACGTACAAACATTTTATACATGTTATTCCCGGAATTGTGGATTTTTCCCAAGTCCATTTAATAGCGGTTTATGGACTTGTCCTTTAGGAAACCGTCTAACCCCCTTTTAAACTCTGCTAAGCTAATCGCCTTCACCACATTCTCCGACAATGAATTCCAGAGTTTAATTACACGTTGGGTGAAGAAAAATTTTCTCTGATTTGTTTTAAATTTACTACACTGTAGTTTCATCGCATGCCCCCTAGTCCTAGTATTTTTGGAAAGCGTGAACAGACGCTTCACATCCACCTGTTCCACTCCACTCATTATTTTATATACCTCTATCATGTCTCCCGTCAGCCGTCTCTTCTCCAAGCTGAAAAGCCCTAGCCTCCTTAGTCTTTCTTCATGAGTGTGGCTGTAACTTCCAACTAACCTCCTCTGAGATGAATGAGATGACATGCCTCACTTCTGTATCCCCCTTCCTGGGGTGGATACTGTTTCATGGTATTCTTGCCTGATGTCCTGCTCTTAGTGGATGTCATAGCATGATTTGAAAGTAATGTAAAGAAATAGTGCTTCCACCCCCCTCCTCCTCTCCCCCCCCAAAAAAACAAAATGATCATCCTACCATAGTCACAACTCAAAATGCTAATGTCCTGCTGAGGAATGAGTGTTTCCTGCCAACACATCTTATAGTGTACTCCTTTTTCACACCAGCTTCCAGGGTTCCCTGTCATGTCATCTCAAGCATGTGTCTAGCCCAGGGCTTACCACTGACCCCCACCTTTCCCCATTCTTGCCTCATGCCAGCCAGCCAGCTCCTGCACTATGCAAGCCATGTTGAATGTGCTGATCTCAAGGACAATTCTTTTACATACACAGGGCGCCAGCAGCAGGAGGAGGAGGAACAGGAAGAGGAGGCAGGACTGCCTGCTCTGGTGGTGGAGAAGGAGGAGGACCCCCTGGCATGACATGCCTCCCCTCGAGGAGGAAGGTCCAACACGTCCAGCCCTCTCCCACCATCCCCAGCACCAGCCCCAGCACTGCGCCTCCTGCAGCAACTGGTGAATAGCCAAAACAGTTGCTGCAGGAGGTGTCAGCAATGAGGCTGGAGATGTCGGCAATGCGGCAGGCTAACGACGCCTTGCAGGGACGAGGATGTGGCCTCCTGTGGACTTTGGGGGGGAATCATACATAGTTCTATTTTTGTTAAATACACATTGGATATTTTTTCATATAACAGGGTGTGTGTCTCTACTTTGTGCACTACATATTATCAAATGCTGGGGTTGATGTGAGAGGAGTCGGCAAGCTGGGTTGCATAAGAGGTGAAGTGTGACAGAGAAATTTTGGTACATATGTGTGGCCATACAGAAGGCCACCTGTTCCTTCCAAACTGCATGGCTGTATGGTAAGGGGGGGGGGGGGGGAGGAGGCTGGGTGGACATTTCTGTTGAGGAACAGAAATGCCCATCCAGCCTCTCCTCCCTTACCATAGAGCCCTAAAGCACAGAGTTGTGTAAATAATAGGTATGTTGTCTAGCACGAGTGATCTGCCAAGTAGAAACTTGCAGATAACCATAGGTAGCGCATAGACAATGTTTGCTTTCTGGTCACCAGACATCCTTACCCACAACCAAACCACATTGGTGAGGGTGAGGAAGGAGCTACAAACAGCTGGGTCATCTTCTCACATTGAATGTATCAGCAATGGTATATAGTGCTGAGGAGAAAAGGGAAAACAATGGTAAAAGCATTAGATGGATGTTTACTTCATCACAATTGCAATATAATACATCAGGTACAGAAGGGCACAGGCTAGGGGAATTATATAGGCACCGGGCTGTAGCCACCTGCAGGTAATTTAGAATAGGAACTGTAACCAGAACCCCTCTCCCTCACCATGACTTAAGGGCTCAAGGCCTTGGTAGGCACGCACCTGTGACCACCTTGAAAATGGTTTGCAGGATAGAATTTAGAAACCATGTTGTTCCATAACTATGGAAGATTGTAGGACTGTGTTGAATAATGTGTAAAAAACATTCAGTGTATATATGCTTCCCCTCCCCCTCCCCACCTCCAGCAAGCTTGAGAATGGGTGGGCACTTCATAAAAGGGGACTGGGGTTCACCACATAAAGAAGGATGGAACCTACCGGGGAGCGGTACAGTAGCTCCAATGGCTGGAGCATAGCATCGAGTGTCTATGGCATGACCTGCAAGCACACAGTACAGCCCTGATGCACCAACAAGTGGCGTCTCCTTCCACCACTGCACAGCAACCACCGGCAAACCTGGTGAAAGTAGAGGTAAGATTTGAATGCAGAGAACATAGTGAGACTGGGGAGCCCTTGACCATGAGGGATGCACACATCCATTCTCAGGGCCTCTTCCTCTCCCCTAGAGGCAGGCACAACTGAGTGTGTCCAATAGAAAGACATCTGTACAATGAACTGGGTAGAAACAATCATCAGTATCATAGTCCAGTGTATTAGAGTCCACTGCTGTCTCTTGCAATCCTGTTGACCAGCTGCAGTGCAAGATGCAAGAAGTGTTTGTTTAGCACATACATAGCAGAAGGAGATGAGGTGGCTGAGAGGTATGAGCTTACCTTGAACTTGTGGTTCTAGAAATTGCCAAAAGGAACACCAAGCTGCTTCAACTAAGGAGAGAGAATGGGGGTCAGTGAGGGACCGCATCAAACATAGCAAGCAGCTCCTGGAGAGTAGAGGATGGAGAGTTGGTCAGATGCAGAAAATGCAGAGTATATGCTAAGCTGCCAGCTAACACCCAGCCAGAAATTTTTGAAAGGAAAGGTACACAGCCCACACACCAGTTATCTTTTAAGAATTGGCCAAAAGGTATCCCCCCCCCCCCCAAAAAAAAAGGTCTACAAAAGCATACAGTGGAAAAAACAAGGTTTACTATAACTGAAGGTAAAATGCTTAAAAATACCACCCTATGACCTAAAGAAAAACCTCAAAATGCAAGCACAGAGAAAGCCGTTTTAAAGAGGCGCCAACAAAGGGATTGCAAACTTCCAAACCGGAAAGAGCAGCTAGGGACGTTTATCATTTTCACCCATAATCAAATTAGGGCATCCAAAACACAGAGCAGCTAGGGACGTTCATAGTTCCCCACCCATAATCGAAATGGGGACGCCCAAATCGCAGAGAGCAGCTGGGGACGTTTAGGGATTTTATCAATAATTGAAATTAGGACGCCCATCTCAGGGACGCCCATCATGTTCTTACACGAGCGTCCTTGGGATAGTATTTAAGCGCCCTTCTCAGTATTTTCGATTCTTGCATTGCATTGGTACAATGGCACCAAAACAGTCACCCACCCGCCAAAGGTAATTTCACTGTGACCTCTACACTCCTTCCACAGTTCTATGTCTACCCCACCTGCCTGTGTGGCTCTCTGCACAGCAGTCTCTAAAATGCACTCGAACCTCCTCGCCATCTGTGATTACCTGCTAATGCCATTCTTCATCATCTGTTTCCTGGGGTCATTCACATGTGGGGCTTATGTATATGATATACTGCAAAACCAAAACATGGGGTTATTTTAAGCAACACACTTCCGCCCCTTTTGCTGTGCAGGTGATGACACAGTCAGACACAAAAGCTGTCTTAGTGAGCACCAGCCCCAGCATACTGAAGGTCAGATATAGCGCCAACCAAGGACACAGACAAAGGTAACAGGGCACTGACAACTCTCAACTTTCTCTCCCAACAACGATCTCGCCACTCTCCAGCTCCACAAATCGCTAATAGGTCTAAAGACGACTTCGCCTTAGCCTGGTCGCTTTTATTTCAGTCTAAGGACGCCCATGTTCCCGTCCATGCGAACCCATGTCGATAGCGTTATATGGGTGGAAGTGCCCATCTCATAACGCCCCCCATAACACGCCCCTAACACGCTCCCTGTGGGGACGATCATAGATGGGCGTCCTCGCGCTGAGGACATCCTTACGGCCCTGTTTCGATTATTGGATTGGTGTGACCTTCTTTCATGGGGACGCCCATGTGCTTTTTGTGTCGCTTTTTGGACGCCCTTCTTTTTTCGAAAATGAGCCTGACAAGCATGTTGAGATGTGCCTAGAAAGTTTGCGTGTAAATTCTAATTAAAGCCAATTAGTGCTGTTAATTGGTTGTTAGTACCAATTATCAGCACTGATTGGCTTGGTAATTAGTTGAGTGTGCACCATTTATAGAATTTGGGGGTACATTTAGGCACCCGCATTACGCTGGCAAGAGAGCTGATATAAGTGTTAGTGCCTAAGAGCGGCAGATAGCTGTGTAACAATATGTATTCTGTAAGTTACGCACATAAGTGGAAGTCCTGTCCATGTTCCACCCCTGTGAATTCCCCCTTGTAAATACATGCTATGTAAGATAAGCAGATATTTGAAGAACAGCATTTAGGCAGCATGCTGGCTTATAAAAATGGAATGGAAGAGTGGCCTAGTGTCAGAGTACTGACCTTGATATCCCGAGGTTACAGGTGCAAGTCATTAACCCTCATTTCCCTCAGCTACAAAGTTAGGGGTCCTTTTACTAAGTGTGCTGAAAAATGGCTTGCGGTAGTGTAGGCGCGTGCAGATCCATTTTTCAGCAATGCCTTGCCAAAATGCCTTTTTAAACATTTTTGCCAAAAATGGATGCACGGAAAAATCAAAATTAGCACGCATCCATTTGGGTCTGAGGCTTTACCACCAGCCATTAACCTAGCGGTAAGTCTCAAGTGGTAACCGGGTGGTAAATGACCTACACGCATCAATGCCACTTGCGCGTGTAGCAGATGCATGCCAGAAAATAAAAATTATCTTTTGGATGCATACCAAAAATGAAATTACCGCAAGAGCCATGTGGTAGCCAGGCGGTAACTCCATTTTGGCACACATTGCACATGTTGTAGACGCTTACATGGCTAGCTGCATAAGCACCTACCGTGCTCAATGCATGTCAATTCCGAGTTACTGCCCAGCTACCATGGCTCCAAGCGGTAATTTCATTTTTTAACACGTATCCTCTAATGCTTTGGAAAAATATTTTTATTTTCTGGCGTGTGGGTGGTAATCGGCATTTGAATACGCATTGACCATTACCATCCAGTTAACAAGTGAAACCTTACTGCTAAGTCAATGGCTGGCGGTAAGGTCTCAGACCCAAAATGTATGCGCGCCAATTTTCATTTTGCCGCACGTCCATTTTCGGCCAAGAAAAGGGCATTTTTTACAGGTGCCCTGAAAATTGATTCTGTGCATGACCAAAACACGTGCCTACACTACCGCAGGCCATTTTTCAGTGCACCTTAGTAAAAGGACCCCTTAGATTGCAAGTTCTCCATGGATAGGAAAATACCCAGTGCACCTGAATGTAACTCACCTTGAGCTACTACTGAAAAAAGGTGTGAGCAAAATCCAAACAAATAAATACGTTAGTATTCTAAATATTTAAGTGCTTAATGCATATGTAAATGTTAGTGCCTAGTTTACAGAATTCCTTGAATAAGGTATGGAAGCCCGCAGCTTTGTGGCTTCTGTTGAGGCATGAAATTCAGGATTTCCCTAATGATCTATCCGCATGCACTTCCTCCATTATAAGCAAATACATCTCATGAGTATTCATTGGGGAAAGCCTGAAAAACAGACTGGATTATAGCCCTCGAGAACCAAGTTTGCCCTCCTCTGCACTATATTAATCATTGAGAAAGATATTTGCCTTTATCTTTTTCTACAGCATCAAGAACTGGACACAATTCCACGGATTCTATATATGACACTCAAAGTTGTGCATGCAAATGTGGACATGCGCCCAATTTAATTGAGTAATGAGACAATTAGTATTAATAATTGGGTACTTTCAATTATTGCTGCTGATGGGCAACAATTTGGATTTGTGCACACACCTTGTTAGGCGCTATTCTATAAAGATGTGTGCACAAATTTTTTAGCGTGCAACTGAAAAGGGAGCATGGCCATGGGCTGATCAGGGGCACTCATTAAAGATGCATGCAGTATTATAGAATTCGGGGAAATCTGTGCCTAAGTTACATGCAAGGATTTACACCAGGTTTCAGGGCAACATTCTGCAACCTGGTACAATCAATGTTTCTAAGGCATGCCGACTACTGCAACGGAATTTATGTGGGATGCAAAGAAAGTCTTATAAAGAAGCTTCAGACCGCTCAAAACACAGCAGCCAGGCTTATATTTGGAAAATCGCGAATCGAAAGCGCCAAAGCCCTTCGGGAAAAGTTACACTGGCTCCCAATCAAAGAACGTATTACTTTTAAAATTTGCACCCTGGTCCACAAAATCATCTATGGTGATGCCCCAGGATATATATCTGATCTCATAGACCTACCATCCAGAAATTCAACCAGATCTTCACGAACATACTTAAATCTCTGCCACCCTAGTTGCAAAGGACTCAAGTACAAATCAACTTATGGATCCAGCTTCTCCTATATAAGCACCCAACTCTGGAATGCACTTCCAAAAGCCGTAAAAACTACGTACGACCACCTCAACTTCCGGAAATCACTAAAGACCTACCTGTTCAAAAAGGCATACCCCACTGACCTAACTTAAGTGCCTGAACCCAGCAACACAAATATACCTAAACTTGTAGTATTGAACATTATGAACACTTTCCAGCTTATAATCGAAAAAGAAAAACGCCTATATTCGACCCAAATCGGGAGATGGGCGTTTTTCTCGCAAAGGCGCCCAAATCAGTATAATCAAAAGCCGATTTGGGCGTTTCCAACTGCACTCCGTCGCGGAAATGAATAAAGTTGATGGGGGCGTGTCGGAGGCGTGGTGGAGGTGGGACTGAGGCGTGGTTATCAGCTGAGGAGAGATGGGCGTCTTTAGCTGATAATCGAAAAAAAAAAGGCGTTTGACCGCGATTTTGGGTCACTTTTTTTTGGACCCTTTTTTCTCGAACAAGTCACAAAAAATTGCCCCAACTGCCCAGATGACCACTGGAGGGAATCGGGGATGACCTCCCCGGACTCCCCCAGTGGTCACTAACCCCCCTCCCTCCCAAAAAAACCCCCCACTTTAAAAACTTTTTCCAGCTTGTATGCCAGCCTCAAATGCCGTACCCACCTCCATGACAGCAGAATTTGTTCGATCCTCTCACAGCCTTTCCCTGGGTCAGATGTGACTCTCGGGTGCAGTACAGGGTCACATCAGCATTGCATTGTGGTGGGTGTAGGGTATTGGGCTCCGTGATTTCATTAGCTTGTGTTACAGTCTCACGATGTTGGTAGTTGGTAGGCTCTTCTCCCATGGTGCTTTTCCCCCTGCCTACTGGGTCAGAGTGTGCCCTGTTGTGTTTCCTGTTGTAGTCCATGCGGTAGTGTCCATTTTTGTAAGCCAGTTTTAGTTCCCTTTCCTGTGTTAGCCACGTTAGACAACTTAGTTCTTACCTGAATGTGGCTGAAAGAGGGCATTGTACAGCATTCTGCCAGCTCTGACCTACTGCTAATCTCAGTACCAGGGAGACTCGTTGCCAGTGGGGCACAACCTCTGATCTGCAGTTAAATGTGAGTAAACGCAGTTATTCCAATAAAGGATGTTTTCGGAGATATTAGTCTTCAGGTGTCAACTGGTGTGCCAATGTTATACAGCAGCAACAAGTCCTAGAGGCCTGCGTGTATGCAGGTCCCTGGAGCACTTTTAGTGGGTACCGCAGTGCACTTCAGCCAGGTGGCCCCAGGCCCATCCCCCCCTCACCTGTAACACTTGTGCTGGTAAATGGGAGGCCTCCAAAACCCACTGTACCCACATGTAGGTGCCCCCTTCACCCCTAAGAGCTATGGTAATGTTGTACATTTGTGGGTAGTGGGTTTTGGGGGAGGGGGGGTTGGGGGGTTGGGAGCTCAGCACCCGTGGTAAGGGAGCTATGCATGTGGGAGCTTTTTCTGAAGTGCACCGCACTGAACTAGGGTGCCCAGTTGGTGTCCTGGCATATCAGGGGGGGGCCAGTGTACTACGAATCCTGGCTCCTCCTACGACCACATGGTTTCGGATTAGGACGTTTTGAGCTGGGCGTTTTTAGTTTCCATTATCGCTAAAAAAAACAAAACGCCCAGCTGAAAAACGTCCATTTTTTTCGAAAATACGGTTCGGGCCCGCCCCTTCACGGACCCGTTCTCGGAAATAAACGCCCATGGAGATAGGCGTTTGCGTTCGATTATGCCCCTTCACATGACTTCTCTCTTTATGATTCCCTAATGTGTCTGTACTTATTATCTCATTGACAGTATCATTACTCTGTATTTGTTTTCCACTGGAGGTGGCTATCACCTCACGGTGCTATGTAAGCCACATTGAGCCTGCAAATAGGTGGGAAAATGTGGGGTACAAATGTAATAAATAAATAAATCTGGCACTTAGTGTATAAGTATATACTTACCCACAAAAGTACTAGCAGGGTGCCTACATGCTATTCTGCAAGAGGCATACACATGGGCAGAGCATGGGGAGGCTCCAACTTATGCCCATAGCTTACAAAAACTGTAAGCTGAATGTGTTCCTGCTGCATTTAGGGTGTCTGTATTTACACCCGCTCTATGGTTGGTGTAACTGTGGGTGTGGTAAATGTTAGTTGTGCCGATACTGGGTTATGCTAGTATTCGATAACAGAACCTGGGCACCCTGGCATCCTCAGGATGCCTAAATGGGTGTTCCCCAGTAGAATTGCCTCTGATATTCCAGTTGAACGTTTCACCATTGATTTGTACATAGTCTTTTCACATTTTTAATTACTCCCCATCATATCTCATCTAAAAATTCCTCTAGCGTTCACTGATATTTGTCACACTATTTGCAGTCTCCTCTTTGTTTACCACAGTGCCTTACTCTCCCTTAGATTTATGCTCTGCAAACTTGTGACTTTGCACTTTTTGCATTTAACGTTAGTTGCCTAATTTTCAATGAATTCTCAGTCCTTTCCTTGAATCACACCTTATTTTTCCACTTATAGAATATGGCCTAGTGCTTATAGATCCCTAACTACTACTTTATAGTTCCTTTGATCACATAAGTGGTATCTGCCTTTAGGCACCACTCTATAGAATTGTCCCCGTAGATTTTACGTGACCTAATTTTACAAAAGCCATTTTACGTGTACTTGTGTATATTGCCATATACACGCTAAAATGCCTGTATACTATAAAATTACCCTTTCTATGAGGTGTCCATCCTGTTGATTGTCTTGGTATCATCTGCATAAAGTAAACATTTTGTTCAAGCCCTTCTGCAATATTACTTATGAAAATATTGAACCAAACTAGGCCTAGGACTGAAACCTGAGATCTGCACTGCCACCTCCCCTCCTTATTTATTTATTTGTTGCATTTGTATCCCACATTTCCCCACCTATTTGCAGGCTCAATGTGGCTTACAATTTTCCGTCATGGCTTAAGCCATTCCAGAGTACAGATACAATTGGTATTATATAGAAAACATGGATGACATAATAAACAATCAGGTAAAAGGAGAAAAAACATTCAATTGGTATTACATATAGAACGTGGATGACATAATAAAAGTGAACAATCCGGTATAGGGAGAAAATATTCCGAATATTAAGTAAGTGATGGTGCATTACAGTGAGTGTGATTTCAGTTGATCATGAACACCATTTGTTAACTACAGTACAGTCTCGATTATCCAACCTTTGCTGATCTGACCAACAGGCATATCCGTCAGATCCCGGTGATGTCACCGCGTCGTCGTTAACAAGCACACAACTTCTCTTTCCATTTTACAGTGTAGCACAGGGGGATGTTTCGTATCGCAGACAATTAGTTTCAAACCTGGGGTCTTACTTTTCCACAAAATCGAGAACTCTATGCCTTTGTTTATGCATTGTTTGAAAGGTTACCATTGTTTTCCGTATTATCTGACCTTTCACTTATCCGACAATGGGTCAGTCCTGTTCACATCATATAATCAAGACTTTACTGTATTACTCAACCAGTTTCTAATAAATGTGTGTATTCATTTGAAATGACCCGGATGTCTCAGTTTGGATCTCTACCTTCTATGCAAAATGGGACCTTAAATCAGTTTGCACACACTAAGGGCCCAATATACAGAGAGTCTTAACCGGGCAGAATTGGCTCCTACCTGGATAAGTCCTGCTGACTGGGTCATACAGACATACTAATTCAAACATGTGTGCTTAAAATTTAGGTGCATTGATGTTACTGAGTTAAACACTGAATTCTTGTGTTAACATAAAACTAAATAGCTTCCGTACAAACCTTTCTGTTTTTCCCTAGGATCAGTTCACAACTCCGGGGTATAGTTCCACTAGGCAAATCACAAGTTGCCCTCATTGCACTATAATGACAAAAAAAAAAAAAAAGATTGCCACTTGCACATAAAGTCAGATGAGTCCTTGAATAAATCCTATTGTTTCTTTAGTTGGAAGACACTCCCATCCCCTTTCTTTAAAAAAAAAAAAAAAATTCTTAGAGATCTTTTTATTAGAAGCTCAAGTCAACGTTACAAAGAAAAGTCAATATACATCAAATATAAGAAGCAAAATATACATTGAATAAAACAAATCACTTCTCAAACATAAAGGCCCAAATCATATTTCTCACTACAGTATGCACCGTTTTCTGGTGCATTTCAGTGGCATGCAAAAACAGGCATAAAGGGCAGATGAGCATGTTTCTCACATGAAAATGTTTAAGCCATATAATAATAATACCTCCCCCCCCCTCCTTTTAAGTCCAGTATTCACCAAAAGAAAAATGTTTTGAGAGTGGGTGTTCCGGGGGCGTGTCATGGACATAAGTTGGATGATGTTACGTGATGTACTTTTTTTTGCAATAAAGGATAACAGAACGATTTCGTTGTGCCGGAAAGAAAAACATCATGATTTAGACCTGCTTTAAAAGCGACTAGCTCAAGGCTAAACTTGTCTTTGGTCCCACTTGTGATTTTGCTGAGTTGGAGAGTGGAGAAGTGGATTTGTTGGTTTGTGAGAAAGAGTGGAGCATTGCTGAGCTGGGTGTGGCCCTGTTGTGGGGTGAGGGGCACCTTCCAGGGGCCAGGGCCAGTACCACCTCCTCCCAGGCCCTCTCAGCTGCAGGCTGGACTGAGGCTGGCTGCTTTGGAGCTGGATGGTCCAGTCTGGTTGGTTCAGAGCTGGCTAGTTTGGCTGTGCGTCAGCTGGAGGGTGAAAAGGTTTGCAATTGAGATCAACACATGATGGTGCAGCTGGCTTTCGGTAGGCAGGGACAGGGACAGCTGAGGGTTGCTGGTTATTACCTAGGGGACATCTCTGATCTGTGGCATCAATGAGATGAGGGTGCAGACATGCGCAGCCCCTCATTTCTGCATTGAAGGGTTAGTGGAGGGGCCCCATAATTACTTGTCATTGGAAATTCTGGACATTTTGATGCCACCTGTGTATTTTTATTCATTGTTAGGAAAATTTCAATAACATGTATTGCAACAACAAAGGGAACTCGCTGTAACCCTGCCTATGTATGCAGCTTGCACATGAGTGGTGCTGTGATTCTGGAGGGGGGGGGGGCACTGCTTCACACTCACCTTTCCAGACTGCCTCTAATGGATCTCCATGACCTCACGGAGACGTTGTGGGGTGGCAGATGGCGGTGGTAGAACCAGGAGCTATGTCTCTGGCACTGTAAAATTAGGCTACCTGTGAAGAGACATGACTGCCCACACTGAGGAATGTTCCTCCATGTGCAGGAGGTATATATGCATGTTTTGCAAGTGGAGGGAACATGTTGCCATTACCGTGGACATTTTTTCAACACGGGTACCAGTACTGCTGTTGCACGTTTTGCATAGTTTATTTTCTATTGGCGTAGACGTTTATCTTAAAACGTCTATGACGATTGCAATGTGTCCTCTTTCTAAACCTTTTTTTTTTTTGCGTGTATTTTCAAATATTGGAACACATTTATTTCTTATATTATGGACTTACATTTTTACATGTTTTTTTTTTTGCCATTTGGATGTCAAATCGAAAATGCCTCTCTTAAGATCTCTGCCTAAATTTTCCTGTCAACAACTTCCAACTGGAAGTACGTGCATGACAGTGTCAGTGTCATGGAAGATAACCTGCCCACAGAGAGACTTCTGGAACATAAATTAATGTATAGCCCGAGCAAAGTCTCAAGTGCCTCCATGAGACACATCAAGCCATCTGCCCAGAATGCCTGGAAAAGAACAATACCTGAACTAGGTTTCACAGTCCTAACAAAACAGACATTTGAGTGCTGCTCTGTCAATTTGGTTCTTATTGGGATAGGCAGGGGTATATTTATGCATCAGCAAACTCTTTACTTCTCATAGATTACTAACAAACATGAAGCTTAGAAAGAAGAGGATTACTAACTCATTATCCACAGTGCCTGTGATACTGCAGTGTGCATCCACATAACTATGGTCTGGTGTCCAGGTGCATGTTACAGTGGCAACTGAGTCATATGTGCAGTCCAGTTCTGGGACATCTGTGGAAGAGAAAACTATTCATGTCAAAAAGCTATTTAGTCAAGAACAGATGCAAAAAAGCATGATGAGCCTTCAATGATAGATTGGCATCTAAAGTTTATTGAAGGACTCGACATGGGCCATGTTTCAGCAGAACGCCTGCATTAGGGGTCTATTAAAAACATTAAAATTAGAAACAAATATAATACATAATAATAAAAAATTACAAAATTTTAATAATAAATATTTAAAACAATTAGAAAATTAAAAACTAATAAGAAAGTATTAGTCACAAACAAGGAAATAAAATCAACTTTAAAACACAAATTTAAATCATGTCAGAATAACTTCTTACAAAGATAGTGTCAATAATAGAAATATTAAGGATTTTGTCCTTAGTATTTGACATATATCACCAACACGTAGCGAATGGAGCTAAAAATACATACAGAAGTTGGACAGCGAGGTGGCAAAGGAGATATTTACAACTAAAATGCAACACATAAATCATAAAAATACAAAAAAAATGAGTATAAAAATTGATCATACCAAAAAGAAATCAAACAGGTCATGAGAGGAGGTTAAAAGAAGGGGAGGGGGGGAAGATGAAAGTTGCCTAACTTTAGGATTTTATCAAAAAGTGAAATTAAGAAACTAATTGGTTGTACATTGGTATTATTCATGTTTTGTTCAATTAAATTTGTTTTAGTATTATTTGTGGCTCATATGAAATCACCTTATCAACAAAGCACAATTCACGTTTACAATTTGCATTGGCATTAGCCTCACAATATTTGCACTTGCTTAAATCTTGAAAATGTTGCACCATTTATTTCCATGTTGATATCTCACTAACTAATAACACTAGACATTTATTAGAAGTTTCTTGTCATTATGTATTTTTCAGGAGCTTCCTGTCTTCATTTACTTGCATTTTTAACTAGAGCTATATCACTTATCTCCTTCACTTTTCCCTTTATCTGGTATTCAGCACTAAAATATTCATTGGACACAAACGTTTTTGTTTCTCTTTTTTCTCTTCTCTTGTCTGGTGGAACTCTCACAGTCCTATATTCTATTTATTATTATACAGCTTACTGATTTGCTTGGCAGAACTCACCATCAAGTTATTGCTCTATATATAAAAGGCAACCCCAACGTTCTGAAGCCTCCAAGGAAGTTGAGGCGCCCGAGATATCCGGTGTGCCCTGGAGTGTCTGCACCGCCCTCGCGTCAAAACGTCATGACGTCGAGGGCGGAGCTATGAAACTCGAGGGCCGAAACGGAAACGCCACAGGCACGGCCACGGAGGCGCAGCAAAACAAAAAAAAAACCCTCCCCACACACAGCGACGCAAACCCCGACCAAGGCAAGTAGCTCAGAGGGACGGAGGGAGGGGGCCCCTTGCTAGCGCCCGTTTCATTGCACTCAGAAATGGCCATTTTTTCCTAGTAGGATATAATGCATCTGGGAAGGTCTATTATACTTTAGGTATTCACCCATCATATTGATGGAATTCACTACATAGTAAGTAACAACAGATAAACTACTATAATTAAACCTATATATGACCAATTAGTTTAATTTCAATAAAATCCTAAAGTTAGACAGCTTTCACCTCCCCCCTTCTTTTCATCTCCCCTTACAACTGGTTTGATTCCTTTTTGGTATGATCAATTTTTTATACTCTATTCTAGTTAAATTTGTATGATTTATGTTTTGCATTTATTATTATTTTTTTGTAAATATTTCCTTTGCCACCTTTATGTCCAAGTTTAACCCTACCCTCTGTTTTCTGTCCAATAGGCTTGGCACCTGGAATCAGCTTGATGACACAATCATAGGGACAATGGGGTGGGAGAGTTTCTCTTACAGATGACATCTTTAAAGGATTGATACATAGATGGGAGTTGAAGATCAGCCTGGGCCAACTGAAGTGAAGGTCGCTTCAAGGACATCACAGTATCGAGACAGGATACTGGACATGTAAGGCCCCAGGCTACCAACTGTCCCTGTTCCTAATCAATCCAAAGATTATGCTGTCACAACCAGGGAAGTCCCAGAATGAGAGGGTTTACTGCATACCAAAGAATGTAGAAGGAGATGGTCTCCTGCTACAGGACCCCAACCCTAATAGCAATAGGAACTGTCCTGGCACGAAGAACTCCCTGGATGTGATTAAAAACTGAAGACATAGAAATAGGGTGTGTCAACTTTTGTGTGTGGATTGGGTGGCAATGTACCAAAGCTTCATCAATGAAGTTGCCACCTGCTCCTGAGTCAATTAATGCCTCGATACAGGTCTCTGGTTTGACTGCCAGGTGAACCAGTACTAGAACTTGCATCTGGAAGCCGACAGAGCAACCCCATGGTGTATCCTGGGACCCAACTCCTCCGGATCTGCTGGCAGAATGGCGTAGGACTGTCTCCATTGCCCTCGCTGGACCACCAGAGATTGTGAGTAGGCCAAAGGGGTCCTTCTGGGGCTCAAGGGGAGGGCTGGAAAGGGGGTTAGATGCTGCTTCGGGGGATGGGAGGAGGATTGGAGTTGCATCAGGGGGTAGGAAGGGATTAGGGGCTGTTTTGAGGGGGTGGGAGGAGGATCAGAACTGCATTGTAATGTGAGAGGGGGATTGGAACTGCATCGGAGGGTGGAATGAGTAATCAGAAGGGGATTAGAGCTGCTATAGGATGCATGTAAGAAATGTATTCAGGTCACAGCTGATATTCATCCAAGACATGTATAAAAGTGTTTTATGTAGGTTCCCGTTGAATATCGGCCAGGATCCGTATAATCTCCAGCAGCTAGCACCTAAAGATTAGCTCCAAATAGTCAATGCCAGTGTTTAGACATGGCCCAGCATGGAATATCAGTGGCTTATTCTGCCCACCATGATCACTGTTTAGAAAAACATTGACCACCACGGGCTGTATATTGACCGGAATATGTACACCCTGTTACACCCTGAGTGAGGGCTGAGGATGGGCCTGTGAAATAACACAGCCGGACTAGGGATATAAATGAAAACAGGTGTTTATTTAATTGAATCCTGAGGCCTGTTATGTCACAGAACCAGGAACAAAAAATAGAATGCCTCCGTAGTTCAATGAGCAGACCTCAGGCTGGCAAGCCTGAACACAGACTGTGGCTGGTAGAGTAGGGTAGCTGGTAGGGTGGCCCTGCCCCTGAACACAGACTGTGGATGGTAGGGTGGTCCTGACCCAAACACAGCCTTAAGTCTTTCTCAGTTCTTCTCTGAGTACTAGGGTCTGGCTCCAGCCAGACCTCAGAGCAAGGCTTGTCAGTCTCAAACATGAAGCAAAAGCAGCTTACCTCAGACAGGTCACAATTCATAACCATAGGTGGTGGTAGCGTATAATGAGGCTTTAATTCCTTATCCTCAGTCAAGCAGTGTTGCCAGATGTAATAAAATTTTCCAGCCCAAAACCACGCCCCCCGCCCCTGACGTCAATAACCCCGCTCCCTACGTCAACACCCCTCCCCCTATGTCAACAGCCCCGCCCCCTATGCCAACAGCCCCACCCCCTACATCAACACCCCCCGCCCACTACGTCACTAACCCCCCTCCCCAATGTCACTAATCATGCCTCCCGCGGGGTGAAAACCTGCAGCTGGCGGTGAAAAAAACCCCGCCCAGCTCAAAAAAAAATGAAGCCCACAAAACCGCAACCCACGGCGGGCAGAAATTTCCCGCAGTGGGTCGCAGAAAACCGCCCTATTGGGCGGGAAAACTGCCTACCTGGCAACCTTGCAGTCAAGCCCTGTTTTATATATTTCCCTCCCGGCTGGGACTAGTGCTGTTAAGGTGGCTCAGGCTGTCTAAGGGACTGTTCTTAAGGGTGAGGGGTGGAGTTCTATAAACTCCCTCACAGGCCCCATTTCAGAAAAATATACATAGAGATGCCAACCAGGAACAAAGACCCAAATGGCAAAATTTTACATTTTGAACTTAAAAAAAAGTTCCCAGGAGATTAAATAAAATTATACCCTCTATCACTTGTTTCAATGCTTAGCTGATATGAGCACTTGATAAAAGGTATGTATGCCTCAGAATTGGAAACATATGCATTTTGGCTGCCCAAACCATGCCCAAAACACACTCCTTTGAAATTTCTGTCTCCCTGCCATCTTCACGTGCAAATAACAGGTTTCCAAAATCACCATTTATACATGTAGTAGCCAACCTATGTGTGCAAATGCTGCTATTTCCACATGAAGACTCATGGTTTAAAACACAACTTTTAGGACTTCTCACATAGTCATCCTCTTTTTCTAGGAAATGCATGGCCTCCCGTGCATTTTTATAAACATAAGATGTGAATATTTTGTATTTGTTAAGGTGACATGAAATTTTTTTTCTTCCCAATTTGAGTAATTCAAGTCCAAAGTAAGTGCCAGATGAGAAGAATACCCAATCCATGTGTCCCAAATAAGAATGACCACAAATCTATAATGAAAAATAAAGCCCCTATGTTCCAGGCTAGGATATCTCACTCCGAGATTTGGAGCGCCATGTTGCAGTGGAAAGTATGCCCACATATTATGGATTACAAGCAGACCCCAGTATTTCATATTAACCTCCATCCCAGTGGCGTAAACAGACATCATTTTGGGTGTGCCCATAGTTAAATGGGAGGGTCTTCCAAAACTCCCCCCCCCCCTTTGTCCTGCATCTCTCTCCCTCTAATCTGACCCTGGATCCAGCATTAGCCCCCTGCCCATGGCCAAGCAGTCTACCTCAGCATCGTCGCCAGTGCAGTAGTGCCACACCTTCATTGCCTGCACTGGCCTTTCAGACTTCCCTCTGCCACATCCAGGAACAGGAAGTGACATCAGTGAGGGTGAGACATGGCAGAGGGAAGCCTGCAGGGCCATCACTGGCAGCAGAGGTGTGTCACTGCTGTGCTGGTGAAGATGCTATGGTAAACCAGAGAGGGAGGGGGAGCTGCCGGGCCACAGGAGGGGAATGCTGGATCGGGGGGTGGGAGAGAACGAGGTGGCTGCCACTGAACATTTTTAGTGGGCCATTCATGGTGGTCCTCGGCCAAGAATGGGTGGGTCTGTGCCCACCCACGCCAACCCATAGCTACACCACTGCTCCATCCTACTGAGACTCAGATTCCAGGCTCACTTTACCTTGTGACTTTCCTGCAATAAACAGCAGCAGTAACATGAGCCAAAGATGGGGAGGGTGGTGTTGCTCAGTGATCTTCATCCTGCAGCAGCAAGGGGCTGAAAGGAGAGATACAAGACGTATGAGATTGGAAGTCTAATTTCATCAGACAGCAGAAACCATACAGTCAAGCCATGCCACTCAGCTATAGATGAAGTGTGATTTTGTACAGGGTGCTTACTGATTCATCCTGGGATTGTGCAGATGATGCAGACACACCAGTTTTTCCAGATGGTAAATATTTTTCCAGCCCAAAAGTCACCCATATATAGCCCAATATTAATATAAATATTAACAAGGTCAATATAAATATTAATAAGGTAATCAGAATCAGCAACAGCATAAATAGCACAATCATCATCATAATTATAATTAGCACAAATTCATAATCCATCTATCCACCGACAAAACAAAAGGAGCAAGTTCTCACCACAACCCATCTATCTCTTTTGATCTAGGCACAGAAAAAAAAAAGATTTTACTTCTCCCAGGTTTCAACCTAAATCATGTTTTATGTGGGATATAAATGCTGTAAATAAGTAAATAAATACATAGAAACTCTGAATGTTGAGCACCTGATTCTCATAATATGATGTTTGTTTTAGTAACCCTAAATTACCAGGAGAAAAAAAAATCTCTGCAGGAATATAACACTTGCTAGTGAGTCCCTATAACCATCTACTGAAAAATGACACACATTACGATTTATAACAAATTGCTACTCCACCTATAAAAAGTTATACTTTCTCTGTGTAGATCTATATGCTGCACAAGCAGTGAGATTAAATAAAAATGCTAGTGCCAACAATAAAGCACGACAATGTGGTTGTAGCAGCTCATAGCTCCGCTCCGGCTCCCTCCCCCTCTTCCATCCCAAACTCACACACTTTCTTCTGCCTCTTCCGGCTCCGTCCCCCTCTCTGGTGGCAGCCACGGGTACCCCTCTCCTGATGATCTGCTTTGACTCTGAAAGCAGCAGATCAGGACTCAGGAGGGGACCCGCCATCAGAGTTGTCTGTCTTCTGTCCTGCCAGTGCCTCTTGCTTCCTCCAGCCGGCCACAGGCGGCCAGGACAAGGGGCACAGGGCCGTAGGCCACACGGAATGGTGGAAGAGCTGTGGTCGGGGGGGGGGGGGACACAGGGAGACCTGACCAGTGACCACCACACCACAACTGGAGAAAACAGGCGCATACAGAGTGCACTGGTGCACCATGAGGACATCCAGTATCCAGGCAGCATCACTCCGCAGAATGAGATCCCATCTCCCTTACCCTCTTATTGGTCCAATTAGGACCAATATGAGCCAGGGAAGCTCAGGGCAGGTCGCAGGAGGAGTCAGGGATGACGACAAGCACGAACAGTGCAGAGGAGCATAGAGAGCGGCGGCGGTGCACCCTCAAACCGTAGCAGCAACAAAAAAACAGCGCCCAACCAGCAGCCACACAGCTAGCATACAAATGCCGCAGGCAGTTGCTGGAAACCGCCCAATTTGGCTGTATTCCTGCCAACATGGCAACGCTGAGCCACACAGGGAACAATGGAGATAGAGATGTAAAAATCACTCCCTGTCCATTGTCTCCCCTGAGTTTGCCATGGTACATTGGGTGGGGGCGGGAGTGCTAGGGGGTGTGCTTCACAGGCTGTAATTTCGGTTCAGGAGACAAGGGGTCTAGGTAGGATGTGGATTGTCCTTGACAGAATGCACAGTTCTGTCAGTATTTTAAAAAAGACTCCCTAAATGCAAAGTCTTTGGTAAAATATGTGTAAGGAAAGCAGGAAATGCACATGTGCATTGTAGCACGTCCAGCAGGGATAAGTATTTTCAGAAGGAACACATTCAAAAAAGAAGAGCATCACTCATGGTTATGAAAGGGTTAATTAATTGATTTTATCAAAAAGGGCATCCATGGGGAGCCAAGTAAGGAGCCAAGCAATAAGTCATTTGTAAGTATGAAGGTGGTTTGAAACACCAAAGAGCTAAGCAGTGGCATAGCAAGGGCGGGGCGGTAGGGGCGGTCACACTGCTAGGGGGGTGCAGAGAGCAGCCGCGCGCCTGTCGACTCCGCTGGCTCCCTCTGCCCCGGAACAGGTTACTTCCTGTTCCGGGTCAGAGGGAGCCAACGGACCCGACAGCTGCTCGGCTGCTCCCAGCAGCTAGGAATGCACCCGGGGGGGGGGGGGGGGGGGGGGCACAGTTGCCCCTCAATCACTGGTGCAAAGCCCAGGTCCAAAGCTGACACTCGGGTGTAAAGGCCAATGTTCAGATTTTTTTTACAGTATGCTGCATTTCCATTGTAAAATCAGAAATACATATTCTGCCAATACTGCCCAAAGTATGCACACAACATGACCCTTCCAAATTGTGAGCAATTTTGTATCTTGTTGCCAAGATGGAGATGTCAGAATGGAGCATGCTTAATGCCAATTCTATAATGGGTACAGGGCACACCTAAGCTGTTATGAAATACTTGCACAAAGTCATGTTGGCACATTGAAATTTAGGTGTGCCAACTTACAGCAGATCAATAGCTGGTGTAACTTGGCATTCCTAACTGCACCATGCCATGCATGCAACTAATAGTATCTTTAAGTTGCATGTATTGTTTGGTGACATGCCCATCGCCTGCCCATGCTCTGCTCACATATAATCTCTCTTCATATGTACATGCTAAGTGACTTTCGCATGTACATTATAGAATAGCACTGAGCAATTACGCATGTAATTGCAATTATTGGTGCCTCTGATGCACATAATTACTATTATTGGATATCATAGGGTGACTTCTGTACATGGCACCAAAAAAATCAGTGCCAAAAAAGCACTATTCTGTAAACCATGCTTAAAGTTAGGCGAGGTTTATAGACTAGTGCTTACATCCTGGAATCAGGCCTAATTTTAGGCTCAGCCATTTGCACCAATTGAAACGTGGTGCAAATCATTGGGCCAAAGTTAGGCCCGTATCCACCTTATTCTATAACTACATGTATAAATTTTAGGAACGCCCCCATTCCACTCTTGTTCCACCCACAACCCTCACATTTCTGCGCCACACTTTTTGAGTTCATGCATAAAATTTAGGCGCAGATCCTGCACCTAAATGTATGCACGTATATTACAATTAAATCTAGTTTGTGCCAATAATTGCTTGTTTTCAATCCAATTATCAATCAGTGCTAATTAGCTCATTATTTACTTAAATTATGCACACAAATTGGGCATACGCCCAAATTTGAGCACACAATTTCTAATGACTTTATAGAATTCAGGAGTACATGTGCTCACTTGGCACCTAACATTAGGTGCCCAGTTATAGAATTAACTTTTAAGGGGGCAATTTCATAAAGGTTGCCCAACTTTGGGTACCAAAATGAAGGGCACTGAGCGCAAATTCTGTACCTTCAGTCATGTATGATTCCTGAGGGGGAGCAGGAGGAGCAGGGGTAATCCGGTGCTGCTACTGCTGCTGTTTCCTCTGTCCCTCCTCTCCACCTGTGACGAGTTGTGAGTTTACAAAGCTGGCACAGATAGGGAGGTGCAATGGCAGTGGCACACAAAGAGAATGGAGACTGTAATGGCAGCAAAAGCTCTCTGGTGACTATTCCTGTGCAGTACCAGCACGTTAAAAATCCTACAGCTTTAATCATAAACTTTGGCATGCTTTTCCTGATCTCCATGGATGTTGGAACTGCGGCCTGGCTCTAGAAGGGACGACCATCAAGCAAACAATGTGACTAGAAAAACAAATTTTAAATAAATACTCAGCCTACTTAAAGAATGCTGAGGGAAGATGCCATGAGTGAGAGAATGCTTGGGTGAGGGGATGGGGGGGGGGGGGGGGCGGCAGTGGAGGGGGAGGAGCAAAAAGCGCCAAATGCTGGGAAAGGAGGTGATGAGTGAGTGAATACTCTAATACTTGGAGGTGAGGCAGGGTGAATGCTTAGGGGTAGGTGAGGGAGAGGTGAATTGCAATCCAATAACCTCACTAAAGGCCAGCAATATAAATTTGGGTTGTGTGGTACTTATCTTTAAGCATTTCAGCTTAGGCGGTCAAGGGCTGAATATTGCACATTACTACGCAAGCTTTAACGGCCAACCTAAAGCCAGATATTAAATGCCGGTGCACAGACACAGCCTCTAATTGAATATCAAGGAATACAGCCGGCGGAAGACATAAAAACGTTGAGTGCCGCCACCTGAATATCAGCTGGTATATGGCCAAAATTTATCCATTTAAAGTAGAATGGTATTGGGCTGGTCCATGGATGGGGCCAGAAATTATAAAGATAACAGCGAAATTCAGCCATTCTTCATATAACTTACACATTTGAGTCTGAACACAGAAAAAGCAGGGATAACTTTATTTGAATAAGTTAGTCATATACAGTTATGCTTACATTTTAAGCATTCAGACTTGAACATATACAGGCTTATGTTCGAAGAGGACGCACATCTTCCGACACAAATCAGGAGATGGGCGTCCTTCTCTCAGGGTCACCCAAATTGGCATAATCGAAAGCCAATTTTGGGCATTCTCAACTGCTTCCCGTCGCGGGAACGACCAAAGTTCACGGGGGCGTGTCGGCACCGTAATGAAGGCGGGACAGGGGCGTGATTAAGAGATGGGCGTCCTCGGCCGATAATGGAAAAAAGAAGGGTGTCCCTGACGAGCACTTGACTGACTTTACATGGTCCATTTTTTTCTTGCAATCAAGCCTCGAAAAGATGCCCGAAGTGACCAAATGACCACTGGAGGGAATCGGGGATCACTTCCCCTTACTCCCCCAGTGGTCACCAACCCCCTCCCACCCTAAAAAAAAAGCTTAAAATTTTTTTTTTTGCCAGCCTCTATGCCAGCCTCAAATGTCATACCTAGCTACATAAAGACTATACTTTCAGGGATCATTTCTATAGTTTATAACAGCAGTGTGCAGGTCCCTGGAGCAGTTTTAGTGGGTGCAGTGCACTTCAGGCAGGCAGACCCAGACCCATCCTCCCCTACTTGTTACACTTGTGATGGTAAATGGGAGCCCTTCAAAACCCACCACAAACCTACTGTACCCACATATAGGTGCCCCCTTCACCCCTTAGGGCTATGGAAGTGGTGTACAGTTGTGGGGAGTGGGTTTTGGGGGGGTTGGGAGGCTCAGCACCCAAGGTAAGGGAGATATGCACTTGGGAGCAATTTCTGAAGTCCACTGCAGTGCCCCCTAGGGTGCCCGGTTATTGTCCTGGCATGTGAGGGGGATCAGTGCACTACGAATTCTGGCTCCTCCCACGACCAAAGGGCTTGGATTTGGTCGTTTTTGAGATGGGCGTCCTCGGTTTCCATTATGGCCGAAAACCGGGGATGACCATCTCTAAGGTCGACCATCTCAACATTTAGGTCGACCATCTCTAAGGTTGACCTAAATGTTGAGATTTGGGCGTCCCCGACCGTATTATCGAAACGAAAGATGGACGCCCAGATTGTTTCGATAATACGGGTTTCCCCACACCTTCACAGAGCCGTCCTGCGAGGACGATCCCAGGAAAACTTGGGCGCGCTCCGTTCGAATATGCCCCTCATAGTGATCTTTTTACTAAAGCTTAGCGCACTAAATGCTAAGAAATCCATAGGTATGAAATGAGCTTCTTAGTATTTAGCGCAGGCTAAGCTTTAGTAAAAAGGCCCCATAGCTCTGTTGAAAAAAACTCATAAAGGTATATGAATAAATTATCCCTATAGTTTTATGTGGTCACTGAATGGTTTTTAGTATGGCTAAGCAAACAATTAGACCAGGGGCTAAGACCTACATGTGACATACGTGAATTTCAGTAATAAATGCTGAGGGAAGGAAAACTCCATTGCAGTATTTTACCTGCTGTAAATTGCATTCAAACCTGGGAAAAAGTAAACTTGAGGTTAAATAGGTAATTCATTGAGGCTGATATTCAGAGCATTTTAAGTAGGTTGGAGAGGCTCTGGCCCACTTAAATTGCCTGTCCCCACCTAACCGCCAATATTCAGTGGCACTAAACCAGTCAGTGCCGCTGAATATTGCCTCTGACCGGCCCCCAAAAAAGTAGGCCAGTCAGGGACAGGCCAAAGGGCATGTTGAGGAGGAGCCAGGGCATATGCGGGTACCGTCGATATTCAGCTGGGGCCCACATAAGCTTAAGCAGGTGAATTTAGACCGCAAAAGTTTTTTAAACTCATTTTAAAAAATTTAAATCCCCCTGAGCCTCTGATGCGTTGCATCCCTTCCTCTTCCCCTCCCAACTTGTATCCACAAGCCACTCCACCCCCACTAATGGCATCACACACACCCAATCCCCCCACCTCCGAGTCCATGCAGGGCCCCCTCAGACCTACTGTACCTTAATCCCTGGTGATCCAGTGGAGGTCATTGGCGAGAGGTCACGGCAGCCATTTTGCAAAGGTGCAACAAGGGGCAAGAGCGAGGGGGCTCTGCTCCTGCCCCAACTACTACCACTGAACCACCGGGGATTAAGGTAGGCCCAAGGGGGTCCTGCATGGATACGGGGGGGGGGAGGAGTGGAGCCATTTGCAGGGGGGGGGGCAGTGGCTTGTAGATGTGGGTTGGGAGGGGAGAAGCAGGGATGCGACATGTCGGGGACTCGAGGGGCATTTAAATTTTTTTAAAATGTAAAAAACTTATGTGGCCCTGGCCCAATATTCATCCAGGGACGCATAACTCTTATGCAGGCTCGGCTGAACATCGTCTGGGCCCGCATAAGCTGCAGTAGCCTGCCTGCCTCAAATTGGCCCCCAATATTCAGTGTCGGTGCCCAGACATAGTCCGGCACTGAATATTGGGGAATAATTTAGCCAGTGATGATCAGCATTAAAAAAAATGCAGACCACTGCCAGCTGAATATTGGGGGTGGGGTGTCTTCTTTAAAAAATTACTCTGCTTATTTAGTAAACTCAATTTCGACAATAGTGTAGCCTTTAAAGTCTCTGTTAGGGTTTATGTTAATATTTATTTATAGCCTGCCTGTATCCAAGGCAGGTAACCAACCAACGTACATTATCTAAGAGTTTCATACAAATAGTGTTTGTGGCCCTGATATTCAGATCGTGGCAAATAGCCGGACAGTCTCCCGCGGTTGGCGCTAAATGCAGATATTCAATACCAGTCCGTTTCCGGTGACCAGCATTAAATATTCAGTTTAACTTTGGCCAGTCCAATTTTAACCGGCCACAATGATATTCATCACTGACCGCTTAAAGTGAGACCAGCCAAAGTTATTCTAGCTACCAAATATGGCTGCAAAACTTGGCCTGTTGGATTTTAAAATGCGATATAACCGTCTATCCTTAAGCTGCCATCCGGCGATATTCTGTGACGGAGCCAGTTATCCAATGCTGAATATCGCCAGATAGCCACTTAAGTGCCGTTTTAGCTGCCTTTTCGTTTTAAATATCGGGCGGTTAGAGTCTAGTTTAGTACTTCAGGTTGCATTTTAGAGCTTAGTATACCATCAGTTTAAAGCACAGATACCAGTTAAGGGAAGCCGCTGTTTAGTATTTAATTCCCTTCCCCATACCCATTCCAAGGCTGAACTTTGATTTATAGGTTCTTCAGCCAATTAGGGGGAGAATATTGTACAGTGAGGTAGACTTTTGTTTTTTGGGGCTTTTTTGCAATAAATGCTATTGTAAGCCCTGCCCCTGAGAGCCAACCACACCGTACCTTTACCTTTGTGCTTGTAGTCAGAAGCCAATACCTCAGGCGTGATTTCTCAGAGAAAACACTCACAGAAAAAGGGGTAATGGAAAGGAAGGGAATAGGTAAGATAAATAAAATAAGCATGTGGAAGGAATGAGGTAAGTTTTCACTTTTCTTAATTCCATCAAACACTTAAATGAAGCACGAAAATTCAGAATTATAATTAAATAGTTTTTTAAAAGTCTTTATTTCTAGTTCCTAAACTGGCCAGTGTACAGACTAATCAATACAGTGGGAGCAAAATCAGATAACTGTTTTATATTTTTAACTTTCCTTCAAATAAAGCCTAAAATTGGCAACAATGTATTCAATTAAATTACTTAAATGCCTCAACTCTGCAATGCATCAATACCTTACATCGCATTGGATATTATATATTCCTTTATTTCCGTGTCCCTTTTTGTACCTGTTTACTCTAACCTTACCTAACCCTTATTTTAAATTGTATTTGTTTAACATCTACCGGACTTGGCGATCGCCTTTACGGTATTATGTAAGCCACATTGAGCCTGCTAATGGGTGGGAAAATGTGGGATATAAATGTTACAAATAAATAAATAAATAAATAAATAAATAAAAGGACTGATACTTTCAGGCATATTTTCGAAAGAGAAGGACACCCATCTTTCGATACAAATCGGAAGATGGGCGTCCTTCTCACAGGGTCGCCCAAATCGGCATAATCGAAAGCCGATTTTGGACATCCTCAACTGCTTTCCGTCGTGGGGATGACCAAAGTTCACGGGGGCGTGTCGGAGGCGTAGCGAAGGCGGGACTTGGGCGTACCTAATACATGGGAGTCCTCGACCCATAATCGAAAGAAATAAGGACGTCCCTGATGAGCACTTGGACGACTTTACCTGGTCCTGTTTTTCTTACGACTAAGACACAAAAAGGTATCCAAACTGACCAGATGACCACCGGAGAGAATCAGGGATGACCTCCCCTTACTCCCCCAGTGGTCACCAACCCCCTCCCACCGTCAAAAATATCTTTAAAAATATTTTGTACCAGCCTCTATGCCAGCCTCAAATGTCATACCCAGCTCCATCACAGCAGTATGCAGGTCCCTGGAGCAGTTTTTAGTGGGTGCAGTGAACTTCAGGCAGGCAGATCCAGGCCCATCCCCCCCCTACCTGTTACACTTGTGGTGGTAAATGTGAGCCCTCCAAAACCCACCACAAACTCACTGTACGCACATCTAGGTGCCCCCATTCACCTGTATGGGCTAGGTTGTGGCAGTTGTGGGGAGTGGGTTTGGGGGGGGGTTGGGGGGGCTCAGCACACAAGGTAAGGGAGCTATGTACCTGGGAGCAATTTATGAAGTCCACTGCAGTGCCCCCTAGGGTGCCCGGTTGGTGTCCTGGCATGTGAGGGGGACCAGTGCACTACGAATGCAGGCTCCTCCCATGACCAAAGGGCTTGCATTTGGTCGTTTCTGAGATGGGCGTACTTAGTTTTCATTATTGCTGAAAATCAGAAACGACCAAGTCTAGGGACGACCTAAATGTCAAGATTTGGGCGTCCCCGACCATATTATTGAAACAAAAGATGGACGCCCATCTTGTTTCAAAAATATGGGTTTCCCCGCCCCTCCACCGGGATGTTTTGCGAGGACGTCCTCAGCAAAACTTGGGCGTCCCTATCGATTATGCCCCTCCACGTGTCAGTTTTCTGTCTCTGCTGGTGCTTCAGAACTCAGGACCTTTTCCAAGTAAGTACCCCTCTAAAAAGTTTTTTTTTAAAATATTTTTGGTTTTATCTGCACACTCTTGTCTGTCTTTCTCTATTCCTTCTTGGTTTCACAGGTCTTTCTTGAGTTTTCTTCCGCCTTCACCTTTCTTTAACGTTGGAGCTCAATTGGATATTCTTCTACTTTGATATCTACTCCTTGAGTTTACCAACTCAGAAAAGCAAAACCCTATCTCAGGCAAATTTAGAGTTAGGATCCCTCCTGTTTTCCCTATCTAGTTTTATAATGAAGGTCCCTGCTAGTACTCTCCCACAAAGTCTTTACCTTTCACAAAGAACACTTAAGTCTCAGGCTCACAATCTTTAATTTGACACTTAAAGTCAGTTTATCTGATAAAGCCTCCTTGGTTTGAGCGCTCTAGCAAATGTTGCTTAAACTTAGGAAGCACTACTCAGACAAATGAATTGCTTCCGTTCCCATTCCCAGATTAATCCAGGACCTCAGGTCAGGTTCTGCAAAATTACTTAAAATTCATTGCAGCCCTTTAATTTTTCTCTGCTTTCAAATTAGAGTGAGCAATCCCCTCCAAGGTAATCTGTCATAGAACTGTTCAGAATTGGCCAAAGCCAGAGATCCTTTGCTGCTTTCACTCCTTACTGTGCAGCCTGTCTTAGGCCCAGATGCACAAAACTTGAACGACCCTTTAACGAAGACATTTTCAACTGTAGCATGCATTAAAGGCCATTTTCCAACGACGCTAGCAGCTAATGAAAACGGAATGCAAACGAGTCACTTCCAATTGAAATGTGAACAATTCGTAATGCACTAGCCATACCGACGACTGCAACGAATCATTTACCGTGATATATTTAACGTGAGGTCAGAGCTGTCATTAAGGGCTGAGCTGTCATACAGACACTGCTCCCCGCTTCTCCCTGCAGCATAAAAATCCAAGCTGGCATGTTTGAAAATAAAAAAAACCCACACAAACACGTGGCTCCCTGCTTCCCCCTGCATAAAATTGGAAAAAAAAAAACCCAAAAAGCAAAAAAGGATCGGGAGGGGGCAAAGGCGCTCACCAGGAGCGTCCTGTATGGATGACCTTGCCCCCCCCCCCGCCCGAGGTCGACGCTGCTCCCTGCTTCCCACTGTATTAAATAAAAAATCAAAACAAAACTCAAAACTGTAGCAGCAGGCCCCCCTCCCTTCCTGTCTCTCTCTTTCTCCTTCTCCCACAGCTCCAGCTCCTGCCATCCTCCGCCCCAGTGCCCCGCCCCCCTGAGGTCGTCGCCGCTCCCCCCTCCACCGGACCCCCCCTCCCCCTCGCTACTCAGTACCAGTCTGCAGATTGTAAAACCATGCAATGCACAATAACACAGAGCCTGGAACAAATTCACAGGTGGATAAGCGGAAGGAAGCAGCAAAAAAGGAGACAGAAAAACAATCCAGGGAGAAACCAGTAACTACTGAAAAGTCACTCACTGGGCCCGCCCCCGTCTGACGTAAGTAACCTACGTAGGTTACTTACGTCAGACGGGGGGTGGGCCCAGCTCAGGGAAGAAGGAGAGACGTCCTGAAGACACGCAGGGATCAAAGAGATGATCTTCTTGCCCGTGCAGCGCCTTCACACAGAGGTGAGAGGCGCTGTGTGGGCCCGGTAAGGTGGAGGGGGGGTCCAGTGGAGGGGGGGAGCGGCGGCGATGACCTCAGGGGGGCGGGGCATGGGAGCGGAGGATGACAGGAGGCGGAGCTGTGGGAGAAGGAGAAAGAGAAAGACAGGAAGGGAGGGGGGCCTGCTGCTACAGTTTTGAGTTTTGTTTTGATTTTTTTATTTAATACAGTGGGAAGCAGGGAGCAGTGCTGACCTCGGGCGGGGGCAAGGGCGTCCATACAGGACGCTCCTGACGAGCGCCTTTGCCCCCTCCCAATTCTTTTTTGCTTTTTGGTTTGATTTTATATTTTAAGCAGGGAGAAGCGGGGAGCCACGTGTTTGTGGGTTTTTTTGGTGGTTGTTTTGACGTTTGTGGCATGTGCAGAGCAGCCAGCATAACGCTTGGCTGCTCTGCACATGCTTTAGGGGCCGATTACCAACGGGGATTACAACAGTTTAACGAATCTGTAATGCATTGTACTTTACAATACCGCACGAAACATGTGCGACTTGTTTTTTTGGTGCATTCTTCGTTTTTTCAAATTCGGTAAGCACTTTTACGTTTTAGATTTTTTAACGTATGGTTGATGCATCTGGGCCTTAATCGGTTAAATTTAAAATTCTCAGGGCTTCAACTCCTTGTTTGAGACAAAGCCCCTTTAAGAAAACTTCTGTAGAAACCTTAGTATCATTGCTTTCATAATAAAATAACACAGTTTTTCCCTACAGTTTCTTTCTGCTTTAAGATATATCAGGTTTTATCTTACAACAAATCCTGGTTCACTTTACTCTGTATTCATTTGTATGCCCTGAAGCCAAGATAAAACTACAGGCTTCACTATATATTAACTAATCAACCACACTTCTTTCACACTTTCAACAAATATTAAAGTTAACCCCAAAATGCTTCCTTTTACGCACTGACTGACAGACACCAACACACATACATCTGTTTCAGTCAAGTCAACCCTCCCAACTGCCTAACTTGGCTGTTTAGAACCTTGCCTGGGACTGACAGAATTCAGCGTTCAACTCTGTCAATGCCCTGGGCACGTGCTGTATTTCAAACTTTGTCTTTAAATAAGTCATCCTCAAATAAACTCTCAGCTCACATTGTCACACAATGAAAAGTCACCTTCCCTTCTCCTCCTCCACTTGTCAAGCTTGTAATGGCTTCAAAAACTTTATGCCATGTTCCCATCTTCCACCGCACAACTCTGCCCACAAGTTTGCAGCACCGGCCACCAGTTCTTGCACTCCTGCCATATCCCCCTGCACTGTAGCATTTTTACGCATGCGTGCAGTACAGCTACAGTTCGCACCACTCCTGCATGTCTTCCTTTCTACAGAGGCGTCCATCTGCAGACCAGACATGATGTCCAAAGTTGTACTGTCTGTCATGTGTGAAAATTTAAGATGTTATGGAGAGCTTGCTATGACTCATCAAGCCTAATAATTATTAGCCAATGCAGCTCATTCATATTGGGCACAAATGATACTGCTAGTTACCCCTCCAAATATATCAAAAGTGACTTTATGGCTCTTGGAGAGAAGGTGAAGCAGACAGGTGTGCAGGCAGTGTTCTCATCAATCCTCCCTGTCAAGGCTAAAGGCCAAGGCAGAGAAGCTAGCATTTTGGAGATGAATATGTGGCTGAACGGATGGTGTTGTCAAGAACGTTTTGGCTTCCTGGACTATGGGATGATTTTCCAAGGGCTGCTGAGCAGAGATGGTGTCCATCTATCAAAGAAATGAGGAAGTGTCTTCAGCAGCAGACCGGCTAACCTACTGAAGAATGCTTTAAACTAGAATAGTTGGGGCTGGGTGATCAAAGCCCCCAGGTAAGTATAAGCTTTCAGGTAAGTGAAATACCTCTACACAAATTGGAAAAAGAAGTAACGTCTGGAAAACAGTATATACTAATGCCTGTAGTATGGGAAATAAGGTTTTCTATCTAGAGGCTGTGATGAAAGAGGCTGATTGGGATTTAGTGGTGGTCACGGAAACATGGTTCACAGACAACCATGACTGGGATATACAATAGTTATAGCGGTCTATAATCATCTGTTCAGGAAAGACAGAGTAGGAAGTGAGTGAGGAGGAGTGGCATTATATGTTAAAGATAATATTAAAGCCACACAGTTGAAGGACCTAAAGGATAAGGAAGAGGCACTGTGGGTCAACCTGGAAAGAGGGAATAGTAAATGTATTTACATTGGTTTGATATACAGACCTCCTTCACAGACTGAAGGAATAGACAGAGATTTAATTGAAAACATTCAAAATATAGCTGTGAAAGGGGAAGTACTACTAATAGGTGATTTTAATATGCCAGATGTTGATTGGGGTATCCTTGCTGTGGGGCTTTTTAGAAGTAGGCAGATCCTGGATTCTTGACCAGGAAAACTGTTCCAGCAGTTGGTAATAGAATGGAACCCACACAGGATAGGGCCACATTGGACTTAGTGTTAACGAATGGGGAGAGTGTTTCTGATGTTATAGTCAGTGCAGGGCAAGTTACTTTGTACAAATAATATATTAAAGTTTCTAGTTACTACAAGGAAAAAGTAATATATTTCAGTTACTAGTTACTTCTTCAATGAAAGTAATATGTTAAGTTACTGTGAAAGCAATATGTTACTTTTAATTACTTTTTAATTCTTTGATATAAACAATTGTTTTGACATTACATAAAATTAATTCTAGCAATTGGAAATCCATACATTATCAAAAAAACATCTAAACAGAAAATGTTCAAGTCCTCAAATATAGGGATCCAATACAATTAGAGTGCTAATTTAAATCGAATAAGGAAAACAAACATGAAAACAGCTAGCATATGAGCAGTGCAGAAATCAATCAAATATTATTTATATTCAGCAGTCTTCAGCATGGCAGTGCCAGGCAGGACCTTCTTCTGGTGTCAATGCCAGCAAAGAAACAAAACCTAGTTCAATCAGAATGGTTGATCACAGGGTTCCAGTTCTTGAAGTGTTATTTAGAAAAAGGTCCAGTGACAGTTTCCTCAATCAAGGTACTGTTTTTGAAGTATTACACCTGCTAAAGCTTTAACTAAAACAGTACCTATTACAATGAATAAGCAATTGCTTTTCAAAATTTTTGTCTGTCATTCTGCATCTTGGAGTCATAATTTGTCTGCCCTTGCTGGAAAGCCTTTCAACAGGAGTACTTGAAGGCAAACCCCTGTTATACGTCAAAAACAGTGCCTTGAAATGAGGAAACTGTGATATACTGATTAATTCATGAGAACTGTCAGACCACAAAAGCGAAAGTAAGGAAGAAGCTGGGAACTACAGGCTGATAAGTCTGATTTCCATGGTAAGTTCTGCCCTGAGGGAACAGCATGAGAAGAGAACAGCTTAAGCTGGGTTTCTCCTCTGGAGTGTCCAGCATCTAGGCAGTCATTAGTGGAGGCTACGTGGTTGGGTTATGTTGTAATAGTTGCAGCAGCTGCCAAAGTCTTTAGAAGTTTCTCACCTGGAATAGTGTGCAGCCCTTTTGGCTGATGTACTTATAATTTGGTGTATCTGGTCTCCTGGTCAGTGGCAGCCTTGGTGGTGGCTCGCTGTTGGTTGTGGCTGTGCTACTGGGCCACTGACGCGGCCTCCTAAGTGCTCGTCAGTGAACTTCCCTTTGAGGATGATTGTTGTTTGAGTAGGACCTGGAAAAATTAATGAAGGACATGGGTGCGACTCAGCCTCTCCAGCTTTCTGAACTCAAGCAGAAAGGTTTTCAGTGGCCCTTTGTGACTAGGGGTCACCATAGGAGGGTGTGTTACTTTTGGGCGGACAGATGCTTCATGGCTCCAGCCTGTACTGCAGACAGACCCTTTTGTCTGAGCTCCTTTCATGGTCCCAAGAGATCCGGAGACTCTGATTCTGCTGGTGGGGCTGGAGCTTTCTGGCCTGCCCAATGATGGCGTGCCAGGTCCCTCAGTGTTTCAAGTGGGAGACAGATTGTCTCTCTTCTGCCATGAGTGAGCCCGCATTACCTTGAATCAGCGAGTCCTAGAGGTGGTTGTGAAGGATTACTCCCTCGAGCTAGCCTGTCCTATCCCCTACGCCTTTATGGTGTCTCCTTGTGGCTTGGAGCTAAAGTGGAAGACTGTTGTTTTTACTTTACAGTGTCTCCTTGTGCTGGGGATGGTAGAACCTGTTCTGGAAGTGGAAGAAAGTCTGGGTCATTATTCCTGGTTCTAAAGAAAGGAGGCTTTTTTTTTTGTCCTATTCTGGATCTCAAGAGGGTCAGTGTCTGCCTTCGGGTACAGCATTTTCACATGGAGACCCTCCAGTCCATGTTCACCTTGATGTGCCTGGGTGAATTCTTGACATTCTTGGACCTCATGGAGACCTATTTGCATGTTCCTTTTCTGGAACATCCAAGCAGTACCTCCGCTTCTGTATTTTGGGGAACCTTTTTCAATTTTGGACCCTTCCCTTTGGGCTTGTTGTGGCACCCCAAACCTTTTTCAAGGTAGTGATGGTGGGATTCAGTGCATCTAAGGCACCATTGCATATGGGTTTGTCCTTACTTGGAGGACTGGTTGGTTTGAGCTAGCTTGGAGGCTGAGGCCAGGTTGGCCATGTTGCATGTCTATCTATACCTAAATACCATTATAGAGTCTGGGTTGGGTGGAGAATTGTGTTGAGTCACCTTGTGGCATTGGACAATATGGCCACATAATCAGGACTCTCTGCCTGCCTCCAACCCTTCTAATTTCCTTTTCTTAGAGCTAGACTGAACTTTTTCTAATTCTCATGATGTATTCTTGCTCATGTTGGCAACCTGAATAATTTTCTAACTCAGTGCCATTACTGATCACTTTTAGTGAGTGCACTGTTTCTGGCATGTGGCAACCCCAGGGCCTTTACAACGAGATGAATCTATTGAAGCTGAACTGCACAACCACACTGGCCTTTCCTTGCGTTGGAATTCTCCACTTGAAATTCTGTTCTACCGATAATAATAGAACTGGTTTCTTAATTGCGAATGCTGCCTGGAGTCTTTCCGATTATCAGCGGTCATGGATAGGTGTGTTCTTGACTCTACATGGCATTTTAGAGGCCTCTGATTCAGGCTGTTCATAGTGAGTGCGACGCTTTTTCACACCCACCAGCCAAGGACCCATTGCATTGTACTTCACTGTAACTTATATCACAGCATGACTGCTTTCATCTTTGACTCATCATACCAGTGCCAAAGGACTGGACTTCTGAACTTCAGATTGTACTGTTTTGCGGTCCCACTCCAGGCTGCATCAGGCAGACAACCTGACTACCCGAGGCGATCAAATTCTACTACTACTACTACTTAACATTTCTAAAGCGCTACTAGGGTTACGCAGCGCTGTACAATTTAACATGGAAGGTCAGTCCCTGCTCAAGGAGCTTACAATCTAAAAGACAGGTGTACAATCTAAAGACAAGTGTACAATCTAAACGACAGGTAGAATTCTCTGTGAGATCTCCGATAGCAGACCTTCATAGCTTCAGCAATCTAATTTTTAACTCCTGTCTAAATAGAACCTTTTTGTAAAAATCCACACTGATTCAGTGATCATTTATTGTGTAATTTTAAACCTCACCATCAAAAATTAGATACTGTGATCTTTGGCACCATGTTATCATAGCCCTACTGCCACCAGTACAACAGAGACGCAAGAGCATCTAATTTTTATACACCAGTGCCTCTTCTCCACTGCACTTAGGGGCCATTTGTAAGAATATAAGAGAACATAAGAGTAGCCATACTGGGTCAGACCAATGGTCCATCTAGCCCAGTATCCTCTTTTCTAAACAGTGGCCAAACCAGGTCACAAGTACCTGGCAGAAATCCAATTAGCAGCAACATTCCATGCTACCAATCCCGGGGCAAGCAGTAGCTTCCCCATGTCTGTCTCAATAGCAGGCTATGGACTTTTCCTCCAGGAATTTGTCCAATCCTTTTTAAACCCAGATACGCTAACCGCTGCTGCTACATCCTCTGGTGATGAGTTCCAGAGCTTAACTATTCGTTGAGTGAAAAAAATATTTCCGCCTATTTGTTTTAAAAGTATTTCCATGTAACTTCCTTGAGTGTCCCCTAGTCTTTGTACTTTTGGAACAAGTAAAAAAATCGATTTACTTCTACTCATTCTACACCACGTAGGATTTTGTAGACCTCAATCATATAGTAACATAGTAAATGACGGCAGAAAAAGACCTGCATGGTCCATCCAGTCTGCCCAACAAGACAAACTCATATGTGCTACTTTTTATGTATACCCTACTTTGATTTGTACCTGTCCTCTTCAGGGCACAGACCGTATAAGTCTGTCCAGCACTATCCCCACCTCCCAACCACCAGCCCCGCCTCCCACCACTGGCTCTGGCACAGACCGTATAAGTCTGCCCAGCACTATCCTCGCCTCCCACGACCGGCTGCCTCTGCCACCCAATCTCGGCTAAGCGCCTTAGGATTCATTCCTTCGGAATAGGATTCCTTTATGTTTATCCCACGCGTGTTTGAATTCTGTTACCATTTTCATTTCCACCACCTCCCGCGGGAGGGCATTCCAAGCATCCACTACTCTCTCCGTGAAAAAATACTTCCTGACATTTTTCTTGAGTCTGCCCCCCTTCAATCTCATTTCATGTCCTCTCGTTCTACCGCCTTCGCACCTCCGGAAAAGGTTCGTTTGCGGATTAATACTTTTCAAATATTTGAACGTCTGTATCATATCACCCCTGTTTCTCCTTTCTTCCAAAGTATACATGTCCAGGTCAGCAAGTCTCTCCTCATACGTCTTGTAACGCAAATCCCTTACCATTCTCATAGCTTTTCTTTGCACCGCTTCAATTCTTTTTACATCCTTCGCAAGGTACGGCCTCCAAAACTGAACACAGTACTCTAGGTGGGGCCTCACCAACGACTTATACAGGGGCATCAACACCTCCTTTCTTCTGCTGGTCACACCTCTCTCTATACAGCCTAACAACCTTCTAGCTACGGCCACTGCCTTGTCACACTGTTTCGTCGCCTTCAGATCCTCAGATACTATCACCACAAGATCCCTCTCCCCGTCCGTAACTATCAGATTCTCCCCGCCTAACACATACATCTCCCGAGGGTTTCTGTTCCCTAAGTGCATCACTTTGCATTTCCTTGCATTGAATTTTAATTGCCAAACCTTAGACCATTGTTCTAGCTTCCTCAGATCCTTTTTCATGTTTTCCACTCCCTCCCGGGTGTCCACTCTGTTGCAGATCTTAGTATCATCCGCAAATAGGCAAACTTTACCTATCTCCCCTCATCTGTCTCTTTTCTAGCTAAAGACCACTAACCTCTTTAGCTTTTCCTCATATGAGCCTTTTAGGGGTGTAAGAAAATTTCTATTGTGGACTCAAGAATCTAATATAATAAAACGCACCGTGAACGTTCTAATGAGGACAACGTTCTGAAGCCATCTGACGTCACTCCCTGGCTGTAGGGTTCGTGGCGTTCGTGGTGTGAAGCCACCCAGCCGTCTCTGCCCCGCCCTCGCGTCAAACGTCATGACGTCGAGGGCGGAAACAAAAACAAACAAATCCGGCAGCGCAGCGTCAGGGAAGGAGGCGGCACTCCCGACGTCTCCAGCCTTCCCTTCGCTGTGTTCCGCCTTCTTCTGACGTCATCCTTGACGTCAGAAGAAGGCGGAACACAGCGAAGGAAAGGCTGGAGACGTCGGGAGCGCCACCTCCTTCCCCCTGACGCTGCGCTGCCGGAACCGCCACGGAGGTAAATTTAAAAAGAAGAAGAAAAAAAAAATAGAAATAGGGCTCAGGGAGAGAGGGGAATTGCTGGATAGGGATGAATGCAGGGGATGGATGGATATGGATTGCAGGGCAGGGCTCAGGGAGAGAGGGGAATTGCTGGATAGGGATGAATGGAGGGGACAGGTGACAGGCATGGATTGGGAGGGCAGGGCTCACACTCTCTCATATACAATGTCTTTCTGACTCTCTCACACTGTATCACATTCACACTCTATGTGCCACACAGTCACTCACACACTCGCTTGGTCTCATACACTCACTCTCACAGAGAATCTGTGTCTCACACACACTCTCTCTCTCGCCCACACACACACTCTCTCTCTCACACTGTGTCTAACATACACACTTGCACACACTCACATTCTCACACACACACTCTCTCACAAACACACTCATACCCAGACTCACTCTCTCTCACACACACACACACACTCACACTTTCACTCTGACTCTCAAACAGTCACTCTCACATGCACTCTCCCAAACATACACACTCCGAGGAAAACCTTGCTAGCGCCCGTTTCATTTGTGTCAGAAACGGGCCTTTTTTACTAGTCTTTGAATAAAGTACTATGCTTCTCGAAAGGGGCCCCGATTTCTGTTAAAGTGTCAATTGATTCTAAGAAGGAATAACTTCTGAGTATGGAATATTTCATTACTTGTCCTTTCTCATCTGTTTGAAACGTCTCTATTATTTACCTCAGCGATCTCAAGAAGCACACAGATGTTTATGATTTGCATATCTTGCCTGAAACTCATGTCCCTCTTAGTGCAACATTTCAGCTGAGTACACTTTACTGCTGATGCTATTATACTTTGCTGACATGAGATTCTTAATTGTCTTTATGTTTTTTAGTGAATTTATTTTGAAACTTGTTGCAATTTTTGCCTGAGCCTCTAGTATATTTGCTCTCTTTGTTCCTTTTTTTTCTGTGTTCTGTTGCAAGTCTATCTTGTCATACAATATAATCTTTAATATATGCATCATGCATTTGTCTTTTAGACTTGCCAACTTGTCAATTAGAAATATGACAGCCACAGTTCCATTTTCTGCTTGAGCATTTTTGTTGAAAATAATTTCTGTTCTGCAATATTTCTTAATGTGAGTAGTGCAACTTGTACTTTCAGGGTTAACATTACTTTGTAATTATATTGCTGTTCAAATATGGTCTCCTTGTTCTTAGCAAATTTTATTAAACTGGGTGAATTTGTTTCATGCAATCTCCTTTCCTAAACTACCTGAACCTATTATTACAGAACTGGCAAGCTTCTCCTTTATTCATGGCAGCTCTGATACTTCTACAATTGACACCATTATTTGGTCTGTTGAAATTAATGTCATCATAGCTCATAGATGCTACTCGGATTATATCTCCTTCTTGTTCTATTTTACATCTTTTGTCAACTTGAAAGAATTTAAGCTCAAAGATTTGATAGAGTGATAATGGAACTCTCAATGGCTTGAACAGCTTTCTCTATTACCTGAGCTCTTTTGCAACTGAACAGATTTCAAATGAATAGATCCTATTCACACTATCCCTCTCTACAGACAGACCAAATTACGATTAAAGTGTTACTGACATGTTGCTGTATTATTGACATTGAGATTTCATCTTTCCCCTGATGTACATTGTAGACTTTATTAACCTCTGCAACTTTTATGCCAGGGAGAAGCCTTTATTTACTTGAAGAAAATCACTCTCTTGGATCTGACCAGCTTTTAATTCACTTCTTAACAGATCTGACAGCTCTGCAACTGCTGCTGAGATTTAATCTCATCACTTTACCTACTATGATACTATTTGCTATTGCAACAGTTTTCATCCTGATCTATCTATACCTATATACCATTATGGCTCATAAGTTGACATAGAGGGGCATAATGGAACAGAAACGCCTATCTCCATGGGCGTTAATCTCCGAGAACGGGTCCGTGAAGGGGCGGGGCGGATCGTATTTTTTAAAAGAAAAAGACGCCCATGTTTTATTCGTCAAGGTGTGAGCTGGGCGATTTTGCTTTTCAGCGATAATGGAAAATGAAATCGCCCAGCTCAAAAACGAATAAATCCAAGGCATTTGTTCGTGGGAGGGGCCAGGATTCATAGTGCACTGGTCCCCCTCACATGGCAGGACACCAACCGGGCACCCTAGGGGGCACTTTTACAAAAAACAAATAAAAGGTAAAAGAGCTCCCAGGTGCATAGCACCCTTCCCTTGGGTGTTGAGCCCCCCAAATCCCCCTCAAAACCCACTGCCCACAAGTCTACATCATTACTATAGCCCTAAGAGGTGAAGGGGGGCACCTACATGTGGGTACAGTGGGTTTGGGGAGGGTTGGACGACTAATAGCATTAAGCAGCACAATTGTAACAGGTAGGGGGGGGGATGGGCCTGGGTCCACCTGCCTGACGTCCACTGCACCCCCTAACAACTGCTCCAGGGACCTGCATACTGCTGCTTGGGAGGAGGGTATGACATTTGAGGGTGAAAGTAAAAAGTTGTGAAACATCATTTGTTGTGGTGGGAGGGGGTTAGTGACCACTGGGGGAGTCAGGGGAGGTCATCCCCGACTCCCTCTGGGGGTCATCTGGTAATTTAGGGCACTTTTGGGGGCCTTATTCGTAAAACAACAGGGTCCAGGAAAAGTGTTCTAAATTCTAGCTCAAAACTGTTCCATTATCGGCGAAGGGCGCCCATCTCTGTTCGCCCGATAACCACGCCCCAGTTCCTCCTTCGACACGCCTTCGATACGCCCCCGTCCACTTTGTCCGCATCCGCGACGGAGTGCAGTTGAAAGCGACCCAAATTCGGCTTTTGATTATACCGCGTTATTCGTTTTTGTGAGATAAACGCCCATCTCCCGATTTAGGTCGGAACTTGGGCGTTATTCTCGTTCGATTATAAGCAGGATATGCTGCTGCAGTTACAAAACTTTCTCATAGTCAAAAAATGAAGGAATCCACTCCTTTAGAATCCTTGCAGTCCGATTATCCAACTACAAAGACTTCAACGCCTTCTGATGATACACCCATCACCAAAATGAACTTCTTGGAATTGTTAGCAGAAATCAAATCCTTCAGAATTGATATCACTTCATCTATTAAGGATCTTAAAGTTGAAATTAAATCTTTGGATGAGAGAGTACATAAGAACATAAGCGTTGCCATACTGGGACAGACCGAAGGTCCATCAAGCCCAGCATCCTGTTTCCAACAGTGGCCAATGCAGGTTACAAGTACCTGGCAAGATCCCAAAACAGTACAATACATTTTATACTGCTTATCCTGCAAAACCCCACTATCTACCCTTCTCCATCGAAAATACTAACCATTTAACCCTGCTCTGTGTGTGTTTTCAATCTTTTAACTAGTTTTTAGTCTACAATAGAATACTACCTCCTATCCTAAAACTCTCCAATTTCCTCTAGAGTCTTTGATGAGGTACTTTTTCAAATGCCGTTTGAAAATCCAGATACACAATATCAATCAGCTTGCCTTTATCCACATGTTTGTTTACCCTTTCAAAGAAATGTAGTAGATTGGCGAGGCAAGATTTCCCTTCACTAAATTCATGTTGGCTTTGTCTCATTAATCCATGCTTTTGAATATGTTCTGTAATTTTTTTCTTTATAATAGTTTTTACCATTTTGCCTGGCACAGATGTCAGGCTGACCGGTCTATAATTTCCTGGATCATCTCTGGAGCCTTTTAAAAAAATTGGTGTTTCATTGACTACCCTCCAATCTTCCTGTACCATGCTTGATTTTAAAGATAAATTACATATTATTAACAATAGTTCTGCAAGTTCATTTTTCAGTTCTATCAGTACTCTGGGATGAATACCATCCAGTCCAAGTGATTTGCTACTCTTCAATTTGTCGATGACACAGAATGAAATAAACATATGCGAGTAGATTGATACAGTTGTAGTCTTTCAAACTAAATTGTGCAATCTTGAATTGCTTAGCAAAGTCATTAGATAAAAACAAGATGATTTAGAGAAAAGACAATGTAACATACATATTTTGGGAATTCCTGAAAAGGATAATGAGAATCTTTACCAATTTCATTATGATCTTTATTCATTCTGTGTTCCTGACTGTAAGGATGCAGCAATAAAAATTGAATGGATGTATCATATTGCATCACCATCATCCAAATCTAGGATCTGTCCTAGAGCTATAATAGCTTGCTTTCATAACTTTTTGGATAAACAGTCTTTAATGATATGTGTCAGAAATAAAGACTCTATCAATTTCCAAGGAGTAAACATAAATACTTTCTCTGACTTATCACAATTCACATTACAACACTGTAAAGATTTCTGTCCTCTTACTCAACTGCTTCATAGTAAGGGCATTAACTACATGTGGAAGTTTCTCTTTGCTCTAGCTTTTGATTGGTAAGGATGCAAACAACATATTCATACTCCTGAAGGACATTCTATATGGTTGGACATAGTTGCCAGAAAAGAGAAACCGCAATTATACCCTAACTCTAAATCTGATGTTCTTAACTGGCAATTAAATACTCCCGTGCGCCAGAAAACTTCTAAAGGTCACTGCTTACTAGTTGACCTTCAAAGTGGCACTGATCCAGCAATGGACACAACTGCACCAGCTTGAATAGCTGATATCCTCAGGCAAAGCTTGATCTGGATGAGATTTTCTTCTAGTTAGGAGATCCATCTTTAGGTCAAATTCTTCATTTGTTCATATGATCTGTAGAGCTCTGTTGTTATGCTACATACCTTTCTGTTTTCATCATAAGTACATAAGTACATAAGTAGTGCCATACTGGGAAAGACCAAAGGTCCATCTAGCCCAGCATCCTGTCACCGACAGTGGCCAATCCAGGTCAAGGGCACCTGGCACGCTCCCCAAACGTAAAAACATTCCAGACAAGTTCCTTCATGTGTTAAATCTTTCGTTAAAAGTCTCCCTATGTTTAGGTGGTGATTTTAATTGTGCCTTATCATCATTGGATAAATCTGAAAATAATTTAAAGACTAATCCAACTAACAAGCTTATTTTGCAGAATATAAAGGATTTATCTCTCATAGACATCTGGCGCGTACTGCATGCAAGAGAGACTATTCATTTTACTCTGTAGTCCATGATTCCTTCACTAGAATTGATTACTGGTTAATCTTTTCTTCACTCTTCAGTTTTAGACAGCTCTATTGGCATCCGATGTCTCTCTGACCACGCACCGGTGAATTTCCACTTAGGCAATCTAAGCGATAATATTTTTACCTCGACGATGGTCCTTTAATAGGCAACTTCTTCAATATCCAATGTTCATACAAAAACTAATCTCAGCCTAGGAGGAATACTTTCCTTTTAATTATAATGATGACATACACTTTGCTTGGAAAGCAGTCCTTCATGGTCATATATCCAAAATATCTTACATAAGTACATAAGTACATAAGTAGTGCCATACTGGGAAAGACCAAAGGTCCATCTAGCCCAGCATCCTGTCACCGACAGTGGCCAATCCAGGTCAAGGGCACCTGGCACGCTCCCCAAACGTAAAAACATTCCAGACAAGTTATACCTAAAAATGAGGAATTTTTCCAGTCCATTTAATAGCGGTCTATGGACTTGTCCTTTAGGAATCTATCTAACCCCTTTTTAAACTCCGTCAAGCTAACCGCCCGTACCACGTTCTCCGGCAATGAATTCCAGAGTCTAATTACACGTTGGGTGAAGAAAAATTTTCTCCGATTCGTTTTAAATTTACCACACTGTAGCTTCAACTCTTCAGACGTTAAAAGATAAGCAAAGGCATGATTTAGATGACCTTCATGTCTCTCTAGCTGCTCTTGATTCTGATTATAAACATTCTAAGAATAAGCTCACCTTCCAGGAAATATAACAAGTCAAACAACAGACAGCAGCTCATGAAACTGAATGAATAATCTATTATATGAACATGACTAAGAGCTCCTTCTTTGAGGGTGCCAATAAATCTCTTAAACTACTTTCCTGGCAACTGTGCCGTGTTAAACTTAAGAGATGTGTGGAGAAAATTAAATCCTCTGATGGTATTGTCACATTTTATACTCAAAATATTCTGAATACCCTTTCTTCTTTTTTCAAGGAACTATTTGCTTCTCACTGTTTCTCCACAATGGAAACTATTAAATCCTGGCTAGATAAATTAGAAATGCCTAAGCTGAAATCTGTCTTTCAATCTAATATTGACGGACCCTTTACACAAATGGAAGAACACTCAGTGATTGCAAAACTGAAAAGGAACAAGGCAACGGGCCCTGATAAATTCTCAGCTCCCCACTTTATCCCTCATTTAATGGAAGTTTTCAATAAGATAACGGAGCCTCACCGAGTGACCTACTCTCTGCTCCAATTATAGGCCTATTTCCTCACTAAATATTGACTAGAAAATCTTTACTAAAAATCTCAGGCAAAGATTGGAGTATGCCATTTCTGAGTGTATTCACCCTGATCAAACAGGATGTGTACGAAATTGATACAACTCAGATAATATTAGGTGCCTCATTAATATAATTTATCACACCCCTAAGAAATCTGAACACCTGGCGATGTTCTCTTTAGATGCCAAAAAGGCATTTTATAGTGTAGAATGGCCTTATTTATTTTGTGTCCTTCAGGACTTTGGTTTCAGCCTGCATTTTCTGTCCTGGATACAAGCCATATACCTGAAACCCTCTGCATCTGTTACCATTAATGGTGCTCTTTCTCAGTCTTTTCGGTTATGTTTAATTTTATTTATTGAAATTTTTATAACACAAGTCATATATTACTTGTTTGGAAATACAGAGAAAATCACATTACAGGAAATAATAATTAGCAATTACCAGACTTAATCTTCAATCTGGAATTAAATTATACACTCTTCCTTAGACCTCAATACAAAGAAAGGGGCGATAGGTAAATCAAGGAGAAATTATCATCATTATAAGGGAATAAATCGGCATAACCTGACAACCAATTTACATTATTAGCTGACTGTTGTTGGTACTCTTAAGTGGCTGTCTAGTTTCTTCTGATCCAGGAAACTTTGCAGCTGAGATGGTTTTAAAAAGACATATTTATTCCCCAAATACGTTATTCTACATTTACAGGGATAAGCCAACATAAATGTAGCCCCAATATTCCTTGTTTCATTTCGCATGTTAAGGAATTTCTTCCTCCTTTCCTGTGTTGACTTAGCAACATCAGGATACATCCATATTTTTTGGCCATGAAACTTTTTTGAGGAATTTTTAAAGTATAACTTTAAAACATGATTTAAGTCCTGTTCAAAAACAAATTGAGCAATCTCAAAGTTCCACGGTCTGTTATTTCAAAAGTAGAATCTTTTAGAAAAGCAGTCAAATTTTGAGATTCCTGTAACTCCCTTTGACCATTACTCGGTATAAGTTCCTTTTTTTGAAGAATATAATAAATCTTATTGCAAGGAGATATACTAGAAGAAGGAACCTGTAATATTTCTTGCAAATACATCTTAAATAGGTCATTTGAATTTACTAAAGAAGATCTTGGAAAGTTCAATAATCTCAAATTTAAACACCTGTTGTGGTTTTCCATTTGTTCTATTTTTCGATGAATTTTAAATTTATCTTCGATTAAGGCTCCAACTGAAGACTTAATTTCTTTTATTTCCGTTTTAAATTGTTGAGCTTGATTTACAAAGTCTATTTTCACTTGTTCCATTGAGGCGTCCACTTTTTCTATTTTACTCACGATTTGGTGAACTTCATTTGTAGATTTCTTTACAGCCACAGTCAATTCCTGGACAGCTTTCCAGACAGCCATTAAGGTTATCTCTCCTTGTGTTGTCCCGGACTCTAGGTCTTCCCCAGCCTTTCCCAGGGATGACTTGCCGAATGGTAGCCCGCCTGTAGCGCCTTCCGCATTGAACAGGCTCCCATCATCCCTAGCTCTGGCGGGGCAAGGAGGAGGATTCAGCTCCGGCGGTGTGAGAGACACCTCTAGCCCAGAAAGCCCCAACGCTCCTTCGCCAGGGCTCTGCAACGGACTCACAGATCCGGAATCATTTGGTAAGCTCCGCAGGAACTTATCCAGGGTTTGCTGTGTCGGGGAAGACGTTCTAGCCAACGGCAATTGGCTTCTAGTTGTCCCTTTTCTTTTTGTGTGAGGCATAATCAAGGAAACAAAACAACAGCGTTCCTGGGTTTGTTCTCCGCAGCTTCAGGCCGCCATCTTGACACGCCCTCCTAGTCTTTTCGTTTATAAAAGGGACCCATCAAGGATGCCCTTTTTCACTGATCTTATTTCCTTACTGCTAGAAACTTTAGCTATTTACATATGGTCGACTCAGACAATTTAGGGTATTAGTATTAATGGTGAGATGCCGAAAATCTCTTTATATGCTGATGACATACTGCTATACCTGAGTGACCTTTCAAACTCTATCCCTAATTTTTTCTCTATTAAAGTGGAATTTGGATTTCTGTTTGGTTTCACTATTAACGTCAATAAACCTGTCATTATGCCTTGGAACCCACATTATAGGTTGCATCATAAATTTTCTTTACTTTATGGCCTGAAATGGACCTCCAACTTCCGATACCTAGATATAACAGTCCCAAATCGCCTAGATAATCTATATGATCTTAATTATCTGTCGTTATTGTGCTCCTTGCAACTAAAGGATCTTTCCACTCAAAACCTCGACTACTTCTTGTGGCTGGGGAGAATTCATATTTTCAAAATCTTCATATTCCCTAAAATTCTTTTTTATTTATGAGCTTACCGATATCCATTACATAACAACATAAGCATTGCCATACTGGGACAGACCGAAAGTCCATCAAGCCCAGCATCCTGTTTCCATCAGTGGCCAATCCAGGTTACAAGTACCTGGCAAGATCCCAAAACAGTGCAATACATTTTATGCTGCTTATCCTAGAAATACTGCCAACTTGTGCAGCTTACTCTACTCAATGTAACTACTACCAACAAGAAATAAGCATAGTGCTAAGGGAGAATTATATGGTGGAATTTGTAGGTAAAGTCTCATAAACATGCAGCAGTTATTGTTTAGTATCTATTATGCTGCTTAGTTGTAATCATAGACTATTGCCCACCGTCCTACCATTAAATAAACTACCCGGCACGCTTATTTATTACTTTTTTACTTTTTTCTTATATTTTTATAAAGCATGCCATTTGGCTCTTATATTATAATTATAGCTGATGGCGTAAAGGATCAATCACTTATCTGTATGCCTATGCAGCAGCAGCACACCCCACCGGTATCTCTCCCACATCTTCCATGGTGAAGACCAAAGGAAAGAATTCATTTAATCTCTTTGCTATTGTCTTGTATTCCCTGAGTACCCCTTTTACCCCTCGGTCATCTAGGTCCAACTGATTATTTTGCCAGCTTCTTGCTTCTGATATACCTAAAAAAGTTTTTACTATGCCTCTTTGGCTCCAATGCAATCTCCCTTTCAAAGTCTCTCTTTACCTTCCTTATCAGCGCTTTGCATTTGACTTGCCATTCCTTATGCTGTTCCCAATTATTTTCAGTTGAATCCTTCTTACATTTTCTGAAAGATTTTCTTTTAGCTCTAATAGCTTCCTTCACCTCACTTTTTAACCATGGCAGCTGCCATTTGGCCTTTGTTCCTCCTTTTTTAATACTTGGAATATATCTGTCCTGGGCTTCCAGGATGGTATGTTTGAACAGCATCCATGCCTGATATAAATTTTTGACCTTTGCAACTTCTCCTCTAAGTTTTTTTTCACATTCTTCTCATTTTATTATAGTCTTCTTTTTGAAAGGTAAATGCTAATGTATTGGATTTCCTGTTTGTACTTACTCCAGAGCTTATATCAAATCTTTGTGACATTAAGATCATACATAATATAATATGTTTGGTATAACAAAAGTCCTCTTGTCAATTAGGTGTTCTGGGCCTACCAGACTTACAATGGTATTACTGGCTACCTGTTTAAAAGTGACTCTCACAGGCTGCCCTGCCACTGGTCCCAGTCCCTTCTCTCTACAGCAGGCAGCCTGACTCCGAGGAAACAGGAAATTATGTCAGAGAGGTGGGCCACTCACAGTAGAGAGAAGGAGCTGGACCAGCAACGGGGCAGCCTATGGGAGTCGCTGCTGCCACCTTCTTTTGAAAACCAAGAAAAGAATAGAAAAGGTAATTATGGGGAAGGGGGTTAGGGAGGGAAGGGCGGGGATGGCAGTGGAGGAGCCTGGGGCGGCAGCTCATTTCTGCTTCAGGTGGCAGATCTCTGGCAAGGGCCAGTGGAAATGGAAGATTTGGATCCCTTTTGGGCTTATGGTTTGGCCCTTGAGAGGTGGCACTTAGAGAAGCATGGTTTCTAGTCCGAGGTTATCTCTACTTTACTCCAATATTGAAAGACTTCCATGTCCCTAGTTTATGTGAGGTTTTGGAAGATATTTGAACTTTGTTGTGCTGTGCGAGTGCTGTCATCCTTGCTTTCCTGCTGCAAGGCCTGGGTTAAGGCTTGGCACTGATGGTGCAGGTGGCTGTCCCTTTCAGGGTAAGATCCTGGGTGCCTCCCTGGCAGCACATAGGGACAGGGGTGGCCCCATAATGAGGCTAACTGAGGTGTTGGCCTCAGGCAGCAGGTTTTAGGGAGCAGCAGCAAATACAGTCAGCCAGTCAGAATAATGGGAAAATCCTTGCACTTGTCAAAGAGCCATAGCCACCAAGAGGGGGGGAGGGCAAAATTCCCAGGGCCCGGGCCTCCAGGGGGGACCCCATGCAGGGGTCTCTGTCTCTTGCTTCTGACGGGACCTGGGTGATCGCGTCCCAACAAGAGCAGGAGAGAGAAAACTCCAGCACCAGGCTTCCCTTGCATTGCCTGCCTAGAAGATGCTGGGCCCTTAGGCCACGCATGCTCAGTTTTGAGACTGAGCATGTGCGGTCTGAGGAAAGCAGCCACAGGGGCAGGCAATACTCGGCAGAGGAAGGAGCCGCATTGCCAGTTATTCCCTCCGGGTCCTCCCAACTTTGTTTCCTGCTCTCTATCCATTGGGTGTCAGTTTGCAGTTGGAAGTTTCCTTTTCTGTGCTTCTGTCTGTACAGATTCTTTGGCCCTGCTAACTATAATGCCATTGCCAGCAGGTAAAGAATCATCAGAGCTGTGGGTCCATTATAATGCCTGTGAGGGTGGTATGTGCTGTGAAAGATATGTTTATGTTTTAGGTGGTATCTTTTAGGTTTGACCTATTGCTCAGTCCCCTTGGTGGGGATGAACTGGAAAGGCTTTTCTGGGGTAGCGTTTGACTATGGATTTTGGAGTTACTTTAGGTTATCAATAGAAATCAAACAAAATAAAACATGGAAAAGAAAATAAGATGATACCTTTTTTATTGGACATAACTTAATACATTTCTTGATTAGCTTTCGAAGGTTGCCCTTCTTCCTCAGATTGGAAATAAGCAAATGTGCTAGCTGACAGTGTTTATAAGTGAAAACATTCAAGCATTACTGTGACAGTCTGACAGGGTGGGAGGAGGGGGGTGGGTAGGAAGTATGCATGGGGACATCAAAGCATATCATTGATATTCTAACAGGGTGGGTGTGGATAGGTGAGGGGAGGGTGATCAACAGAGACATACAGCTTTATGGTTTATAATGAGCTAGGAACCCCAGATCCTTGTTAAGTCTTTTCTGTTGGGTGTTAAAATATTCAATCATTTTGACTTCAAAGGTCTTACGTTCTTGTATGGAACACCCAACAGAAAGGACTTAACAAGGATCTGGGGTTCCTAGCCCATTATAAACCATAAAGCTGTATGTCTCTGTTGATCACCCTCCCCTCACCTATCCACACCCACCCTGTTAGAATATCAATGATATGCTTTGATGTCCCCATGCATACTTCCTACCCACCCCCCTCCTCCCACCCTGTCAGACTGTCACAGTAATGCTTGAATGATTTCACTTATAAACACTGTCAGCTAGCACATTTGCTTATTTCCGATCTGAGGAAGAAGGGCAACCTTCGAAAGCTAATCAAGAAATGTATTAAGTTATGTCCAATAAAAAAGGTATCATCTTATTTTCTTTTCCATGTTTTATTTTGTTTGATTTCTATTGATAACCTTAAGAGTGGACTAACACGGCTACCACACTCCTCTACTTAAGATGGGAGTTACTTTAGAATGTATTGTGTTGTATTGATATGATTTATATGCTGATATTATTATTCTTTGCTATGCTGTTAGCCATTCTGAGTCTTTGCCAAGGAGGCTAGGATATAGATGAAATACATGGTATTTTAATTCAGTTGCTATGTTTATTTAATACTGAGCTTTTCTATGACACATTTAGAACTATGCATGATTTTCACTAACCTGCTGTACAGAGACCACCCCTGTTTGGATAGGAAGGGAAGCAGATTGCTATTGTAAAGACAATGACATCAAAAGGAACAATAGAAAGGATGCGGCAAAAGTTGAAAAGCTACAAAGCCACAAAAAACTGATAAGATTTTGGCTTAAATAAACAGGCAACTTCAAATCTTTGGCATGAAAAAAACCACAGAGAAATAGTTTTTAAGAGAAAGGAAAAACAGTCAGAGAGCCACAAGTCAGAATGAGAAGGCAGTAAAAAGAGGATGGCATTAATGATTTGCCAGATTTGGCTTGGCCCAGGGTCACCAACCCAGAAGTAAAGCCAGAGGCTCATGGCAGCTGGCAGGTTTCATTCCCCCCCCCCCCCCCCCCCTTGTGATGCCACTGAAGTAAGGAGGGAGAGACCTGCTCCACTAGGGAAGACAGATGGGTGTGGATAAGAAGGAAAAACAAGGTCATGAAGGGTTGCAAAGGCCTTTTCTCTCCTTTATCATCTACTGATTTGGCATTTATTAAAAAAAATCACACTAAGGAAGAGAGACATGATAGTCTGATACAAGGAAGATGAAAATATATTGTTGTGGTGATACGTAGCTTGTGATGGAATGAAGGGATGTAATATACTGGATGAACAGAGGAAGTAAATTGCAATAATCTATTCCCCTGAAATACAAACAAATGCTGGCAGAAAGTACAGTGGGAGAGATTAGAATCATGATCATCTAATCATTCCAACTAGGGAAAAATCAATAAAACAAATTTTTTATTTAATTGGCGTAGTTAATTAAATTTAAAGGAATGTTAATGGTTCAGATATCAGCCGAATCAATGTCATTCAATAGTTTTGATTCTGTTGTATTAAATTAGAGCTCTTTGCATTTTCCCAGCATGGCTACCTTTAATGAAGAGGTGCTTAAAGATTAAAAATTAAGTGGATGGGTAATGAGCATCCTTAGTATACATATAGTACATAAGAACATATGCACTGCCACACTAGGACAAACTGAAGGTCCTTCAAGACCAGTATCCTGTTTCTAATCACGGCCAATCGAAGTCACATCCCAAAAGAATAAAACAGATTTTACGCTAAATAAGCAGTGAATTTTCCCCAAGTCCATCTTAATAAAGGCTTATGGAATTTTCTTTTATCAAATTGTCCAAACCATATTTAAACCTTGCTAAGCTAACTGCTTTTACCACATTTTCTTACAACGAATTCCAGAGTGTAATTACACATAGAGTGAAGACATATTTTCTCCAATTTGTTTTAAATGTACTACTTAGTAGATTCATTGTGAGCATCCTTCTCCTTGTATTTTTGGAAAGAGTAAACAAGTGATTCACATCTATCTGTTCCACTCCACTCAGTGTTTTATGGACCTCTATCATATCTCCAGTGTTGTATAGTAACTAAGTACATGTAACTAGTTACTGTACTTAAGTAAAAGTTTTGTTACTTTTACTTGTAAACAAGTACAGGATAACATTTGTTACTTTTACTGAAGTAATTTTTTCAATTTGTACTACTTTTACTCAGTTACATCTGATGCTTGCAGTTAAAAGTAAAATTAAAAGTGGAAGGAGGATGTAAATGATGATTCCTCAGTAAACCAAATGAAACAGCAAAACTAGGAACAGGATTTTGCTATTGCAAACCTTGTCACGCAAACAGTGGATCATCTCAACTTAAATTTTGCTGTTTGTTGAACTGATTACTGGTCTCCAGCCAAACAGAACAGTAATAAGTTTGGTCACTTTAAAGCAGATTTGAAGTTGAAGCTGGTAGCAATTCTTGGTGAACATGTCTCCACCACAACAGACTGCTGGTCAGCCCATGGGAAATTTTACATTGGGGTGACTGTCCACTGGATTGAAAGAGTCTTTAGAGAGGAAGTCTGCTTGTCTGGTCTTAAGACTGAAGGTTCCCACACATTTGACATTCTTACATCAGTTCTTGAAGATATTTAAACAGAGTTTGCCTCAGACAAAAAATTGTTAGAACAAGAACAATGATTCCAACTTTGTGAAAGATTTATTTGTAATTGAACAGCATGTTGATGATAATGAAGATAAAGATGAAGATACAAGTAATGAATTAGACAGCACCACTTCTAATGCAGATGATAACGACAATAATGATGATAAAATACTCTTTGCTATATGGAAGTCAAGTGTTTCAGAAATTCCCTTGATCATAATCTGCAGACCCAGTCAGAAGGCATCAGTCACAGTGGCGTAGCAAGGGGGGGCGGGAGGGGCGGTCCGCCCCGGGTGTCAGCTCAGGGGGGGTGCACCCTGCCAGCTCCCTCCCCCGGGTGCAGCACGATGACACCCCCCCACCTCGGTGCATCGACACCCCCCCCGACCCAATGTCTACCCTCCTCCGTCCAACCAGCTCCCTACCTTTAAAAAAATATCAGAATCTGAGGCGAGGCGCAGCGCCTCACGCCTGCACATAAAAGAAATGTGGACCGTCTCATCGGGCCTTCCCTCGCTCTATCTGTCCCACCCTCCGCTGACGCAACTTCCTATTTCCACAAGGGCGGGACAGACAGAGCGAAAGAAGGTCTGATGAGACGGTCCACATTTCTTTTACGTGCAGGCGCGAGGCACTGCGCCTCGCCTCGGATTCTGATATTTTTTTTAAAGGTAGGGAGCTGGTTGTATGGAGGAGGGTAGGCACTGGGTCGGGAGTGGGGGGTGTCGATGCGCCTAGGGGGGTGTCATCGTGCTGCACCTGGGGGGGGGATGCAATGGCAAACCGCCCCGCCCCGGGTGGCAGTCCCCCTTGCTACACCACTGATCAGTAATATTGCAACCTGGCCTGATTTGAAGGAACATTTGATCAGACCAAACAAACCACTTTCTGCTAGTGCAGTTGTTGAAACTTTTTTAGCTGTCACATGAGTGACAGTCATTTTCAAAGCTGTAGTCTTACTAAAAGCAAAATGAATTGAATTGTAGAGCAATGAATTTGTTAACAATAGTTGTATTCGTTGCGTTGCGGTGCTTTTACTCTTTACTCAAAAAGCATGATATTAGGAATTAACTTTTTAACTTTCAATTAAGTACATTTTTAAATATGTTTGTCACTGTACTTTTTTCTTTTACTTAAGTACTTTGAACAACACTGCATATCTCTCTTTAGCTGTCTCTTCTCCCAGGATTGTCTACTATGAATCCACCCATTCTTCTGCTTTTTATTTTCTTGCACCTTCACTTTGGAATTCACTCACTCCTTACATCCGATCCGAATTGTCATTTGTTAAATTTTTTCAATAGAGCTTTTAAACCTCCACCATGATGTTTTTGGGCATCTTGTGAATCTGTCTGTTTTAATAGCTCAATACATGCACCTAGACCTTATTGATCTCTACAGAGTATGTCTGTGTGAATGATCTTTGCTGATTGGTCTTTTGCTTTCTTATTTTATTTTGGCGTTCTTTTCATTTTAATTTATACATTTGTTTTCATTGTTAGCTGCTATGACCTTCAGTCAGAAATGGCAAGATTCAAGCAGATGTGGTAGCCGTGTTAGTCCACTTTTAAAAGTAATCAATAGAAATAGAATAAAATAAAACATAGAAAAGAAAATAAGATGATACCTTTTTTTTATTGGACTAACAATACATTTTTAGATTAGCTTTCGAAGGTAGCCCTTCGTCAGATGAGAAATAAGCAAATTTTGATAAGTAACAGCATATATAAGTGAAACATCAAAGTATTTCAGTGACAGTCTGAAGGGATGAGGGAGGGGTGGGCTAGGTGAGAAACAGAGAGGGCTGAGAGGATGAGGGGCAGGGAGATATGCATGGTGATCAGAGGGTGACAAAGCAGTGAAATTTCATGGTTTACAATGGTCTAGAAAACCCAGATCTTTGTTAAGTCCTGTCTGGTGAGTGTCAAAATATTTAATCATTCTGACTTCAAAGGTCTTGCGTTCCTGTATTGTTTTAAAATTTCCTTTTAGTACTGTCTCCATAAAATCATTGGTACAGTGTTCTGGCTTTGTAAAGTGCCGTCCCACAGAGGTAACATCTTGGTTGGCACTGTCATTTTTCATATGATGTCTATGTAAATTAAATCTCTTCTTCAGCATCTTGCTTGTTTCTCCAATATATATCCAAATATATCCAAATGTATATCCAAAGGTGACCGATATAACTCTGTCTTCCTTAACTATTCACAATGTAACCATAATCGTAATGTAACAAACTGTATTTCTATTATTTACAATGTATTGTAAACCACACTGAGCCCGCAAATAGGTGGGAAAATGTGGGATACAAATGCAATTAAATAAATAAATAAATAAATATAGCACCCTTCGTCACATTTTTTACATTGGATCACATATACTACATTGGAAGATAAGCATGTGAAGGAATCCTTTATGTTCAATATTTTTCCTTTGTGAATGATTGTGGGGTCTTGTGAAATGTTTTGGCATAGTTTGCAGCTGGATATATTGCAAGGATGTGTGCCATTCATTTCTTTATGGGTCTCTGTTGAGAGCTTGCTTCTCACTAGCTTCTGTTTTAAATTTGGTGGCTGTCGGAAGGCCAGCACTGGTGGAGATGGGAATATCTCTTTCAGTAATTCATCCTCCTGGAGTAGTGGCTGCAGATCTCTTATGATTTTCCTCAATTTTTCAAGCTCTGATTTGTATGTCACTACAAGAGGGGTTCTGTCCGTGCCTTTCTTTTCCTTGTACTGTAGGGTGTTTTGAGGGAGGAGGCAATATTCTTGGAGATTATTTGGGGGCTATAGCCTTTCTGTTTGAAGGATGCAGTCAGAATTTTGAGGTGCCTATCTCTGTCCCCTGGGTCAGAGCAGATACAGTGGTATCTTGAGGCTTGGCTGCGAATAATGGATTTTTTTGTATGTGAAGGGTGGAAGCTGGAGTTGTGGAGGTAGCTGCATTTGTCTATGGGTTTCCTATATATGGATGTTTATATGTAGCCATTGCTGATTGAAACTGTGGTGTCCAAAACATTGACTTTTTCTGGGGAGTAGTCAATGTTGAATCTGATTGTGAGATGGTATGTACTGAAAGAACTGTAAAATTGTTTTAAAGTTTCTTCCCCCTCAGACCAAATCATAAAAATGTCATCAATATACAGGTAGTATTTTAGGGGGTAGACATTTCTGAATACATATCAGAACACAACCCTAAAAAGAATCTCCAAGAATATTAGAATGATGATCCCTTTCCTGGTCTGCGACTCCTAGTGTGGAACCTTACATCATGTAGTTATGGTTTGGGTTCCTCTTTCCTACATGCATTACTTGCACTTGCTCACATCAAATGTCTTCTGCTGTTTGGATTCCCAGTCTCATAAAGTCCTCTTGAAATTTTTCACAATCCTCTGTGATTTAACAACTTTGAATAACTTTGTGTTGTCAGCAAATGTAATCACTTCGCTCGTTATTCCCATTTCTAAATCATTTATAAATATGCAGGTGCCCTTATTATAGAAAAGACCTGCAAACCCGAGGTAATTTTTTCTGTGTACATTCAGGTGCAGTGAATGTATAAGAAACCCGCAAAGCCCGCAGGATTTTGAAGCGGTGTTCATTTATTTATTGTGATTTATTAACTGCCTTTATGAAGAGATTCACAACAGGCGGTGTATAGCAGGTAGTTTAACATAAAACGTACAATTTTGTTAACAGCATGGCAATAGTAAAATAACCAAGAATAAACTAAATACAATAAATGAGGTAAACTTGAGACCAGCAAATTGAAACATAATAAAAGAACTATTGTAAAACAGTATCAAAAATATACACATTTAACAGCTCTGGAATTCAAATACCAGAGATATAATACAATGTTAGCGTAATACTAATGATAAACCTAATAAGCATTAGAACATTCAACTAACATACATATGATGCTAAGGATTTTTTACCATTTAGCTGAGGGACCAAGAGCAGATGTACGATGGGAACAAGATGTGTGGTATAGAGTCAGTTGGCAGGGCCGGTCTTAGGCAGAGGCGACTGAGGCGGCCGCATAGGGCCCCGCACCTAAGGGGGCCCCGCGCGGCGTGCCTCGCCTCTGCCTCGCCGACCACGCTCGTCTGCCCTCCACCCATGTCCCGCGACGCGAGTCTCCTCGTTCCCCTGCTGCTCCCCCTCCCTCCAGCCACCTGAGACATCTCCCGTCTGACCCCCCCCCCTCCCCGACCCGCCAAACGACCCTCTTCTGTCGCCCGCACCTCACCTGACCCGACCCAGCATTAAAAAAAAAAACCTTCAAGCGGCGGTGCCGGTGCCTCGCGTCTGAGGGCAGAAAACTCGCTTCATCGTTGGCCGGCCTTCCCTTAAGTCCCGCCCTCTGATGTAACTTCCGCAAGGGCGGGACTTGAGGGAAGGCCGGCCAACGACGAAGCAAGTTTTCTGCCCTCAGATGCGAGGCACCGGCACCGCCGCTTGGAGGTGTTTTTAAAATGCTGGGTCGGGTCAGGTGAGGTGCGGGCGACAGAAGAGGGTCATTTGGCGGGTCGGGGGGTGGGGTGTCAGACGGGAGATGTCTCAGGTGGCTGGAGGGAGGGGGAGCAGCAGGGGAACGAGGAGACTCGCGTCGCGGGACATGGGTGGAGGGCAGGGGGGACGGGGGGGGGGGGTTACTGGACATAGGTGGATGGCAGTTGGCAAGGGGAACAGGAGGGTCGCTGGACATGGGGTGGATGGAGGGGAGGAGGGCTTCTGGACATAGGGGGATGGCAGGGGGCACAGGAGGGTCACTGGACATGGGTGGATGGCAGGGGAGGGCATAGGGGACGGGGGGGTTTGCTGGACATGGATGGCAGGGGGGACAGGAGGGTCACTGGACATGGGGTGGATGGAGGGGAGGAGGGCTTCTGGACATAGGGGGAGGGCAGGGGAGGGCATAGGGGACAAGGGGGTTGCTGGACATGGATGGCAGGGGGGACAGGAGGGTCGCTGGACATGGGTGGATGGCAGGGGAGGGGGTTCTGGACATAGGTGGAGGGTAGGGGCACAGGAGGGTCGCTGGACATGGGTGGATGGCAGGGGAGGGGGTTTCTGGACATGGGTGGATGGCAGGGGAGGGCATAGGGGACAGGGGGTTGCTGGACATGGATGGGAGGGGAGACAGGAGGGTCGCTGGACATGGGTGGATGGCAGGGGAGGGGGTTTCTGGACATAGGTGGATGGCAGGGAGGACAGGAGGGGCGCTGGACATGGGTGGGTGGCAGGGGAGGGGGTTTCTGGACATAGGTGGATGGCAGGGGAGGGGGTTCTGGACATAGGTGGAGGGTAGGGGGCACAGGAGGGTCGCTGGACATGGGTGGATGGCAAGGGAGGGGGGTTTCTGGACATAGGTGGATGGCAGGGGAGGGCAGGGGGCACAGGAGGGTCGCTGGACATGGGTGGATGGCAGGGGAGGGCATAGGGGACAGTGGGTTGCTGGACATGGATGGGAGGGGAGACAGGAGGGTCGCTGGACATGGGTGGATGGCAGGGGAGGGGGTTTCTGGACATAGGTGGATGGCAGGGAGGACAGGAGGGGCGCTGGACATGGTTGGGTGGCAGGGGAGGGGGGTTTCTGGACATAGGTGGATGGCAGGGGAGGGCAGGGGGCACAGGAGGGTCGCTGGACATGGGTGGATGACAGGGGAGGGCATAGGAGACGGGGGGGTTGCTGGACATGGATGGCAGGGGGGACAGGAGGGTCGCTGGACATGGGTGGATGGCAGGGGAGGGGGTTTCTGGACATAGGTGAAGGGCAGGGGGCACAGGAGGGTCGCTGGACATGGGTGGATGGAGGGGAGGGGGTCTCTGGACATAGGTGGATGGCAGGGGAGGACAGAGGGGACAGGGGGGGGTTGCTGGACATAGATGGATGGCAGGGGGGACAGGAGGGTCGCTGGACATGGGTGGATGGCAGGAGAGAGGGTTTCTGGACATAGGTGGAGGGCAGGGGGCACAGGAGGGTCGCTGGACATGGGTGGATGGAGGGGAGGGGGTCTGGACATAGGTGGATGGCAGGGGAGGACAGAGGGGACAGGGGGGGGGGTTGCTGGACATAGATAGATGGCAGGGGGGGACAGGAGGGCCGCTGGACATGGGTGGATGAAGGAGAGAGAAGAAATGCTGGACATGGATGGAGGCGAGGGAAGAGTGAGGAAGGAGATGAGGTGAGGGAAAAGGAAGAGAGGAGAAAAAGTGCACATGGATATAGAAAATAGGCAGAAGCTGGATCCACTGGACAGTCAAGTCTGCGAAGGACCCAGCTTTTACTTACGGATGTAGGGCAAGAAATGAAGAAGAAAGGCGGAAAGTAAAGAAATAAATGGAAAGGAAGCCCTGGAAACGGAGTTAAGAGGACAGATAGCAGCACAATCGGATACTGAGCCAGCATGATCAGAAAAACAAAGTCACCAGACAACAAAGGTAGAAAAAACTATTTTATTCAGGATTTATTAATTGGAATATGTTAGTTTTTGGAAATGTGCATCTGTGATATTTTTCATGTAAGTTTTAATTTTTGTAGTATTGCTACATACTGAGTCTGACTTCTTGAGGTAACTTTCCAGTTCAGTATTTTGCATTCATGTGTTTTTCAGGTATGATCAAGGAAGGTGCAGTATTCTGCTAGCGTATAGTTTGCAGCCCTTTTTGTTTGTTTTTTTTCACTAGGTTGTGCACTGGTGTTTTAGAGCCCAGTGTAATTACAGTTGCCTTTCCACGCCACGCATAAGGTTGTAGCTCGTCCTGTCCTTGGAATTAGTGCTGTTTATGGTTTGTTAAGGTTATGAGTGTGTTTTTGCACACATTTGTGTATAGTGTTTTGCAGTGGAGAGATTGTGTGTTGGCCTTACTAAGGTGGCACCAAACATCGGAAAGGGTGTAGAGCCTAAATCATGACACACTCTCTCTAAAAGGGTGTTTTGTGGCTCTACATGAGAATTGTGATATTATGATCCCTTGCTAGCTTCATATTGTTGATAATCTGCATTTTCCGTATGGCTGGTATATTGGTGTATAAGGTATTAATTGTGACTTTTTTTTTTTACTTATTTTTTTCTGTGTGTTGTCAGACAATTATGGATGACAGAGTCGGAGTCTTCTTGAGTCAGAGAGTTGTGGTATATATTTTAAAACAATTTTAATACCTTGGTGGTCTATATGTTTTTATATTGTACATTATATTTTACATATCACTTAATTTTATTGTATATCTTTTCATTACATTTTTATTTTATTGCATATATGGGTTACAGAGTAATAGGGGAATTTGAAAGTACTGAATCTTTTCTTAATATTTTTCCTTTATTCTCCTTTGTTATGAGAATTGGAACTACTAATTGTAGTGGACTTGAACTGAATAATTTCTGGGGAGGGGAGGTTTCATGATAGCATTGTGCTTATTATTTCAATCAGTTTTTTGTACAAGTTTAGCTTCATTTGTCTTTATTTGAAATTTCATAACTAAAAAAATGTTCTAAAAATGGAATAATTTTATCAATGGGGTGGAGCTAGGGTGGGGGCGGGGCTATGGTGGGGGTGGGGCTAGGATGGGGCCCCACCAAATTGGTCTGCATAGGGCCCCGCACTTCCTAAGACCGGCCCTGTCAGTTGGGATAATCTGATGGTTGGCTAAACTCAAGGCAAGTTCTGCCTCTCATGCCCAAAGTGCTAAGTTTGCTTAACATCTGATAGTGATCAATGGCTTCAAAGGCTGCAGATATGTGAAACTGAAACAACATGGTTTGTTTACCATGGAGTAAGATTTTTTTTGATCTCAAGTATTGATATCAACAGTCATTTCTCTGTGCTATGAAATGGGTGGAACCAAGTTGTGTAAAATGCAAACAATCTTTAGAGAATAAGTAATCTGAGAGTTGCTGAGAAAGTGCAAATTCCAAAACTTTAGCTTGCCAGGGAATGCTGGCTACCGGACAATAATTTTCTGCCTTAGAAAGATCTAATCCTATTGCTTTAGCAATTGAAGTAAGTATTATATATATATATATATATATATATATATATATATATATATATAGTTACATTTGTACCCCGTGCTTTCCCACTCATGGCACGCTCAATGCGGCTTACATAGGGCAATGGAGGGGTTAAGTGACTTGCCCAGAGTCACAAGGAGCTGCCTGTGCCTGAAGTGGGAATCAAACGCAGTTCCTCAGTTCCCCAGGACCAAAGTCCACCATGCTAACCACTAGGTCACTCCTCCAAAGTAGGATGGGAGCCTTCTTGCAATGTTGTATTAATTAACACAGCTTTTTTATATTCTTACTAATAAATATACAGCTTTCCTGAATGAGCAAGTATTATTTTCTCTTTACATATATTCATTCAAAGTTAGTGATTAACCAGAGGAAGAGCTTTCAGATGCTCGGCTTCCACTGTCTTAATTTGTTTACTGTGAATGCCGGGCGAGCTTCCTCACTAGTCAAAAAAACCTCTGGATATTCAATCACCTTTCTTAAATTATTCTATTTTTTTTTCAATTTTTTTTTTTTTTTTTAATCTATCGTAATGAATCTTATATAAAAGGGCACTTATCTGGAACGTGGCATGCATATCATGGTTTGCTCAATGTTGTATTAATGAAATTGGTTAACCAATGGGAAATGCCAATTGGTAATTGTTTTATCAGAAAAGATGGACAGATTTATGGGAAAGTCTTGGAAACTGATTAATCAGAGACTGGTGAAAATACATTCTAGTGCATATTGCCTGGAACTCCGTCCATACTATGCCTTGACAACATCTCAGGCAATATCTTTGGTATATTGGACTAAAACAAATTAGCCAGATTTACCCTTTCCTTCCTTAACTAATGGAACTTTCCCTTCACTATATACTTCACTATTTGTGTTGTCTAAGGTGGCTTCAAATGCTCTAACCAAAAGATTCAGCTTTCTATATACTGATGGCTCTTTTGTGGAATTCTTTGCCAAAATCTATTTAGCTTGAAGCCTTTCTATCCAAATTTGAGTGGAATTAAGGCCTTTTTCTTTCATCAGGCTTTTGATGGTACATGACATATGTCTGCAACCTCCCTTTCTCTTTTCTTTCTTTCTGATATTTTGTAAACTGCTTTGATATTTTGAATGGTGGTATATCAAGCCTAGTCTTAAACAGTAGAAAGTGTGTTTTTCCATATTCCTAACTCGTTCTTAACATGAGATGAACACTAGGATAATCCCAATAAATAAATTAGGGGAATCAGATTCAAAGCCAGGGCACAAAATCCAGGTAGAGTGGAAGCTGGGCCCGTTAACATATGAAAAGGATGAAAGAGGAAGACAGTCTAAAACCATTAAAGTAACAAAGGCAAAACAGAGAGGAGCAGCCTGAGCCCCGCCCTCCCCCCCCCCCCCCCCCCCCCACTCAACATTTTGACAGTACAGAAAAGTGCCAGGAAATACCGCTAGAACAGTGCAGCAAAATAACTTTCCAATGCTCAAAGATAATAGCATGCAAATTATATTGTGCTGTTTGCGTTGAACATTTCCTTGGTGCATGCATGCAAGAGCTTTGCGGTAAGAACAGCTCTTATGCCCATGCCCATGCCAACCCAGAAATAAAGCACACAATGGCACTGTTCCTCTGCACTTTTAAATATACCCTTTTTATATTTGTTTTTCACCCGAAAAACTTATGTTTAAGCACAGGAAACAAGCATAAATGTGTGCTTTCAGTATTCAGTTTCAGGTTTGCTCTGACTCGCACACATTTGCCTCACACTGCCAGCGTTTAGGGGCTGGCAAAGATTTCCTTCTGCTTCTAAACTGAATAAAAGCCAGCAGATTTTAGAAGGAGAATGGTGGGAAATCCTCTCTTGAAACATCCTAATGCCTGCGCCAAGCTGGCGTTGGGTTTTCAGCAGTAAGGGCAGCTTTGTTTTGTGCACTATTCTCTGAGCATTGAGAGGGAATAGGAAATTACCTCATTTACATCCATTTGACTACATTAGCATGCTATTTGCACTAATCTTTGGTGTGCTCATTGTTTCCCACGCTAGAGTCTCTGAGCATTTTGTGCTAGTTAAGGGCTAATGGTCTCTAACGCCCATGTTTGCTTCAGAGCATCGGGGCTTGAGAAACATGCACAGCAGACCATTAGTGGGCGTTCAAGAAGCTAAATAATTTTGCAGCTAGAATCTTGCTAAACTACTGTTATTTTTAAAACAACACAATCAGCAATTCCAGATAACAAAACTCTTATGCTATCCATTCTTGTTTTTTTTTTTAATTTTATTTGTGAGGCGATCTAAAGAGTTGATTCAGTTTGACCAGGACAGACTTTGATAAACAAAAGGAATTTGAAGGACAAGGGGAGAGAAGAAATACAATAAAATAGTCCTTTATGGAGAGGGTGGAGAGCTGCCTGGAATAATCAGTAGAAGTGGTGAAAATGAATACAGTGACTGAATGGACTCATTCTTGGGACAGATGGAGAGCCTATCTTTAGAAGCAGAGAGAAGTGGGAATGTGAACCAGGATTCCCAAAGACCCGACCACAGCAATAGTAAAAATGAAGCAAAGTTTATTAAACAATAAAATGACTCGACACAACGTTGTGTTTCGGCCAAAAGGCCTACATCAGGAGTCTATGGATTGAAAACAATATATAGAGACATGAAATTTAAAACATAAAAACACAATGAAAACAGAAAACATGAACATATGGAAGTAAACAAATAAAATAAATGAGAGAAATATAATATAAAATATACATGTGTATAGTATACTCTGTTTCTGGTATAAATGCAACATACTGTATATTTATAGGTTTTCCATGAAGGACCTGATGGAACATTGATATAGCATAACAGAATTGATTAATGAAACATAAATGTGACACAAAGGTATTGATTAAGCACGAGTACACCTTGACCCATATTTAACAAACTTATAAACAGCAAAAATATATATATAACAAATGTAATAAACATCTATAGGGGAAAAATGCTCACATGGATAAACATGAAGTATGACCTTGGTGATTGAACAGTAGGAAATTGAATGCCCACTTGTATGTGTTTGACCCAAAAGGAGTGAAATCCACACAGACTTGTGAAAGTATAAAGAAAATATGTGTGTGTGTACCAAAATGAGAAACTCTGAAAGGACTAATCTGTATGCTTGATATGAGAAAGCCAAGAAAATGGCGACGATTGGTTATAATGGTCTGAAAAAATATATATAATAATTATGATGGTTTGAAAGAATGAAAAGTAGAAAAAATAAAAAATAAAAATAAAATGAATAAATAAAAATTATAAAAAAAATAAAAAGTAAAAATTAACAATAAAATCTAAGGAGATACAAACGCTGAAAAAGGCTACTGGTGAGGGAAACAAAACAACCGGGTGAATAATTGAATAATAATAATGGCGGGAAAATGTGAATGGTATAGGGGAAAAAATTGCTGCACACACGTGAGTGAAGCAAGAATATAATACAAGAAAATGACGAACCTGTGCACCTTTGTTAAGTGCCGATATATACACTAGTAGTGAGAGGAAAACTGTGCCATAGCAGTGTGGCAGTGTACTTCATTAAGAGATAAACAACCAATTTGTGATAGCTGAAGTATAAAAATGAAAAGAGTGAATAAAAGCTACCGAATTGTGCAGGACACAGTGGGGCGAACAAACCGGACGTCTAAATGAAAACATTGGACTGTAGGAAAAAGCGGACTGCTATAGCACCTTTCTTTGGTCTACACTATTACTAGTGCCTACATTGTTGCTTATAACTGGCACATATGTTCGTTTGTATTTTGTTTTTAGCCAAAAGGGTTTGATCTCAATTTCGTCCACAGTTTTGTTGTGTACGATGGTGAAGCATATGCTCTCTTTTTTTCTAGTCCGCTTTTTCTTACCGTCCAATGTTTTAATTTAGACATCTCAATATTACCCACTAAAAACCTACTGGCCCCAACTGTATATCACTACAATAGCCCTCATGGCTGAAGAGGTCACCTATATGTGGGTACAGTAGGTTTTTGGTGAATGTGGGAGAGCTCTCACTTTCCACCATAAGTGCAACAGGTAGAGTGAGATATGGGCCTGAGTCCTCCTCTCTATAGTGCACCGCACCGACTTCTACACTACTCCAGGTACCTGCTTGCTGCACAAATAGAACTGGCTATAACAACATCTGAAGCTGTCATAGAGACAGGTATGTACTGTTTTCTATTTCACATCTTTGGGGGTGGTGAGAGGGGATCAGTGACCAAATAAAATTGTAGCCCTAGACGTTTTTTTGCTTTGTTCCATTATGGCTGCAAAAGGTCCAAGTGTTAGATACGCCCTAATCCCACCCCAACACACCCACGGCATTCCCTCTTGTGATTTAGACACACTGCAGACGAATTGCATAGATAAACATTTGCAAAACAGTTTTTGAAAATAACGATTTGGACATTTTGAGTAGAAATTCATCCAAATGCTGTTTTATGACACGTTTTAAAGGTTTTTCAGTTTTGAAAATGAGCCCCATAGGCACCTATATGTCTTTAGAAAATGATAGAGGTAAAGTGGCAAAACATATGGCTAGGTTGAAGCTGCAAATATTTATGCCTGCTCAGGTGTAGGTGTAAGTGCTATCATGTAATTTATAAAATATGTAGGCAAATAGTGATTCCACCTGTGATCTGCCCAATTTCTGCCCCAGAACATGCCTATACATAGGCAGTGACGTATGTCTTTGAGTATTGTATGCATAGGCAGTGACGTATTTATTCCAGGTGCATGTGTTGCATATGCACCCCCTGTCAGACTCCCCCCCCCCCCTGCCTCCCGCTTGTGCCTTAAAATCATCTCGCTCCAGTATTTGCCTGGGCAGCAGCACTCATAGGCTGCTTGCGACCCTGCATTGGAACTTTCTCTCTGAACCATCCTGCCCCGTCTGACATAACTTCCTGTTTTGTGAAGGGCAAGACGGTTCAGAGAGAAAGTCCCGTGAGGCCGCAGGTAATCTATGGATAACGCTGCTGCTTCCTGGGCGAAAACTGGAACAGAGCGGAGGTGATTTTAAGGTACGGGTGGGGGTGGGGGGGGGGAAGGGAAGAGGACACAGGGGTGCACCCACTGTTAAAAATTCCTGGCTATGTCACTGTACACAGGTTATATAAAAGTATGCACCTTCCTGTCACTGTACATACTTTTTCATATATAGCACCTGGTGTAGTTATAAAAGCCCTTCCTTTATGTACATTCATTGGCCTTTAAGTATTAAAAATCCTTTCTAATATTACCTCTACAGAGGACAGTGGTAGGAACAGGATTAGGAAATTGTAATATTGTAAATAACCCACCTTTGAGTTCCAAGATAGCAGAGACATGAAAAAGAGAGTACCAGAAAGTTATACAACTTTACTGGAAGCATAACTATCCCTTTCCTATTTAGAAGACTGCCATAATAAATATAATAGGTGATAGACCAGGGGTGGAGGTGTTGAGGTCAGATTGGTAAATTAATAATATGGATTACGTATTGGAGGTCCTGGTCAACACATCGGATAATCCTTGGGAAAGTGAGAGATTATAGATTATAGTAGACCAAGGAACCCAATTAAAGGAAAAATAGATTTTCATATGCAATGTATATAAAATCTATCTCATGCATGTTAATTACAGATATCAAGAAAACCAGACTGGTAGTTTTGTTTGCACCAGCATTTTCGTGGAATGAGAATGTCTGGGAAGCAGGGAATTTGATAACTTTATTGCCTAAAGGCTGGGTCATAGACTGTTTCCCTGGTGAACTCTGTTTCAATGAAAAGCAGTAAAAGGGGGACAAATAAAAGGAAGGCTAAGGGAAGGAGAAAGTTGATACCAAGGAGGTATTACAGTAAAGTGTGTCCATGGAGCCTATTCTATCCCCATTTGCATGGATACAGGCTGTTTGTTGCTTATGAATATATGTTAAGCATTGTCTGTAACAGATTCATTACCTGTACCTTTAATTTAAGGTTGTGACCTTGAAATACAAATCCCGGTAATCTTGTAATAGGCTCTTCCTGAGCACATGTCCCAGATCCCTGTATCTTATGGGACTCTTCCTATTGGCTTGCTATGTTATTCTATACATCCTGGGCTAGTTGCCCCCCCCCCCCCCATTGGGTCTTTATGAGTTAGGGCACGATGCACAACGCTTACCATGCTGTTAATATTTGCTTTAGACTACTTCTATCCAGTCAAATGCAAACGTTATTCAGCAAGCAATGTACAAAGGGGTTTTCTGTGGCTCTAGAACATGTGCCGTTAGCAGCCACTGAGAACCCTACCAAATGAGCTTATTAGTATTTTAAAGAGCATTCCGGGGGTCCATACAAAGCAAATGAAACTGCATGCACTGGGCCTTTCCCTCTGACCCATCCCACCCCTCCTGAGGTATCTTACTGTTTTCAGAAGGGCAGGACGAGTCAGAGGGAAAAGCCCAGTGCAGGCCACAGGCAGACTGAGTACAGCTGCAACTGGCAATGCAGGGCTGAAGACTTGTGTTTCAAAAGGTGAGGGGGACCTGATAGAAAGCCATAGTCAGATCTGGGAGGGAAGGGAGAGATGTAGGACTGTGCGTGGGAGGGGGAGGGAGGGAGGGAATGGAAAGAGAACCATGGGCTGGGCAGGCTAAAAAGGGAGGGAGAGATATGGAGCGATGCCAAACTAAGGGAGAAAAGGATAGAGAGAAGGATGTGGAAGGAGAAGAGAGAGGGAGATATATTGGACTCAGAGAGAGGGAGGGAGGGAGATAATGGACCTGGGGTGGATGGGGTGCAGAGGGTGGAGGAAAGGAAGAAAGAGAGAGAGAGAGAGAGAGAAAGAGAGAGAGAGAGAGAGAGAGAGTGGAGTTGGACTTGGAGGGGTGGAGAGGGAGGATACAGAGATAATGGACCTGTGGAGGGGACAATACAGAGAGATGCCAAACTGAGGTAGGGAAGTGGAGGGAGATGAGACAGGGAGATATGTTGGGTTCAGAGAGAGGGAAATAATGGACCTGGAGTGGAGAGGGTAGAGGGAAGGAAGAGAGAGAGAGAGGTGGAGGACGGGGGGGGGGGGGGGGAGGGTTAGTGAGAGGGAAGAAAGAGAGATAATGGACCTGGGGGTAGAGGGGAGGGAGGGAGGGAGAGAGTTGGACCTGAAGGTGGGAGAAAGGAAGATATTGGGCCTTTAATCAGTGGCATAGCCACAGGGGACGGGAGGACATGGGGGATGGGGGCAGGGCATTTAAGACATGGGTCCTCCACTTTGGGCTGAGGACCCCTCCAATGCTGCAGTACCTGTTCAAGGGCTGGTGCAGTAGCTGAAGCCCCTACAGCCAAAGAAATCCGCTTCCTAAATCACTCCCTTCCTCACACTGCCTCTGAAGTGAGGAAGTCAGCAGCATGCCTTCAGGCACTGACACGTGCACTCCACAAGCATGTTCAGAGGAAATGTGTGGCTCTCCCAGTCCCCCCATACCCCCATTGTACTGCTGGCTTTGCCCCATGATTAATTGTGAGATTTTTAATCATGCAATTAATCACGATTAAAATTTTTAATTGAAATGCAACTCTAATATATATATATTGTAACCGGGTCACCCTTCCAGGTGCGACCAAGGCTGTCTCTGTTTAGCTTTGTCTGGCTCTCGTGTGCTGGGCTCTCCTGTACACCTCACAGTTAAGACCACCTTCTTCCCACTCGCTCTCTCCCTCCGTTGATCAGAGTCGGTATAGCCCCTAGTTTCTTTCTTTACCCTCTTTACAGAGACTTTTCACACACTCAAAGTTCTTAGAAAAATCCTAGGCTTTATTGTTCAAGTTCTTCAAACACAGTATTAGTTTTGACTTAAATCAATTCCTCCAGCATGGATAGTTCAGCTTATCATTAGCAGTCATCTTTTCCAACATAGTTCAGTCCCTCCTCCTGCATGTATAATTCAGCTTATTATAACAGTCCTTAGTTCCAGCACAGTTCAATCCTATTTTCCACATGACAGTTGCTGACTCTGCTTACCAACACAACCTAACCCACAGCACTATCTTTTATCAGCAGTTAGTTGTTTCCACCAGCCTTCTCTCCACTGGCTCACTTTAGCCTCCCCCAACATCCACAGTCTTGGCAATACAGAGGCCACAAAAGCTTTTACCTTTTCCCCACGAGTCTGAGCCAAACCAGCCACCTCCATACACTCTACCCCATCTTCCTCCCCCAGTTCCTCTTTATTGCATTCCATCTCTTCCTTCTCCCTAATTTCCCTCAGCTGTACCTCATCCCCTGGCTCAGAACTCATCTCCCAATCATTTACGTCCCCTCCCCCTCCTGCAAGTCCAACTGACCCGGCAATGGCTTCTAGGGAGTGTAGTTTTTCCCCTGAACTAGAGATTTCACCGCTGGTTTGGCCACCAGAGGGCGAACTGCTCGCTTAGCAGGTCGGAATGAGGAAGGATGCTGACTATTAAAGGAACAGCCACTCCCCCTTTCTTCGTCCAAGTACTACAGAGTGCTCACAATATATAAGAATATTGTATAGAAAGCAAAGAACTTGTTATAGAAACATCAGATCTAATTAATGTCCTCTTTCAAAAGTCTCATTTCCAGAACATTCAAGGCAGAAAGCAACATTACTATAATAAAACAAAAATCATGTGAACAAAAAGATTACATCTGGTGCAAAGGAGAACTAGGATGTTTCACTTTGTAACCCACAGAAACCACCACAAGGCAGAGGAACACAGGAGTCCCTAAGAAAACAATACCATAATGTCCAAAAGGAAGTAGGGAGGCAGGATGGCTCTTCAGAAACAAAACATGATACTGACAATCAATAAATATTGTTTCGAACACAACTTTTGTTCCATGGTTTGTTTCGAACACAACTTCTGTTCCATGGTTTGTTTCTGAAGAGCCATCCTTCCTCCCTACTTCCTTTTGGACTTTTTCAATTTGCAACCTCCCCTCCCCTTAAAAAAGTACTACAATTTTGATGTCACCTCAGGAAGGGCAACACACACTGAAGTAACACAATACTCTGCAAAAAGACACTCGAAATCTTACCATTTGGACAGCACTAACTCCAAGGTTTCACATAACAACTACCTTATCTATGAAAAGGAAGTACTGCAAATATTTCACCAGGCCCTAAAACACCAATACAGCACCTATTGAGAAAACAGAGGAAGCAATACTCCCACAGATCTCTACATAGAAACTGCATGCTAGTAGAATACTGCATCTTGGTCACACATACCATAAACAAACATTCTCTCAACAAATACGGCACAATGGACCACAAATTAGTAATTCAGATATGAAGGCAAAATTTGAACTGGAAACCACAAAGGGTCAGATTCTTCATGCAGTGCAACATTGGAGAAACAGAATTGCATTTCTGCTTGTCCTGAGAAAATACAGAGACATCAGAGCTGTACATTTCCCAAAGCTGACATATTCCAATTAGTAAATTCACAATAAAATACTTTTTTCTATCTTTGTTGCCTGGGCATTTTATTTTCCAGTTGCTTTGATCCCAGTCTCTTTTCTGCTTTCCTCAATTTGTTTTCTCCTATCATTCTTGAATCTGCTGTCTTTTTGCAATTTCTCCACTATCTTCTTCCATTCTTCCCCATTTACTTCTGATGTTGTTCTTTGCCTCCATTTTATTGTTTTTTTTTTTTTTTGCTTTTCTAACCATGCAAAATTCACCCTCCTTGTCACCCTCCAGTCCTCCGTCTCCCTGTACTTTATTTTTTGCCTTTTATCAACTTTCCATCTCCTTCTCTCAGGTCCCTTCCAGCCCTTCTCCCCTCTCTCACTTTCTCCCTATCCCTCCTATTTCCTTATCTCGCTCCTTCCCCATCTTCTTTTTTCTGTCTTTCACCCACTTCCAAATACCACATTTTCAGCGTCTGTTCTTACCCCACCACAGCCCTCATCTACTTTCCTGTTTATCTCATTTCCTCGCCATCCCTAGCTTAATTTTCATTGGTCATTCCCTCTAGTTAGTTTTATCTGCCTCCCCAGCTCTGTTTCCATCGTTCTTTCATTCTTCTCCTTTCCAACTCCTACACCCAAATTGACCTATACTTCTTGATTCTATCATGCCCTGTATCTCTCTTCTCACTTCCTCTTCTCCTACTCCAGCACCTCTCCTCTTTCACTTTTGTTCCTCCCGGACCAACACTTCCCCATTGTTATGGCATGGGAAAGGACATAGCATGTTGTGATGAGGTTTATAGAACATTGTCCCTCATCCTTAAGAAAAGTCCCTTACTAATTAGCCTGGGCAACCTTAAGTGCACAGGAAGTGAGCCAGAAGGGAGTGGAACCAATATCTGGGAGTGTATTTATTTATTTATTTAGTTGTTACATTTATATCCCATATTTTCCCACCTATTTGTAGGCTCAATGTGGCTTACATACAGTAGTACCGGAGAGGTGTTACATACTCCGGTGCAAACAAATACAAAGTGATGTTGTGGTAAGATAAAGTTCATGTGGCACAGCCACACTAGGGAATCGTACAATGAAAGAGTTGTGTTATGTCCATTACGTTCTTTAATTTTGTTGTGTTGCAAAGATCAGGCATTTATGTTGGATCGGTAGGGTATGCCTTTTTAAACAGGTTAGTTCTTAGTGTTTTCTGGAATTTTAGGTGGTCGTTCGTAGTTTTCAAGGCTTTTGGTAATGCGTTCCATAGTTGTGTGCTTATGTAGGAAAGTGGTGATTGGTTTTTGTTAGTTTTTTCAAATTTACATCTGCTGTCTTTATATTTTGCACAGTACTAGGGGGCATTTTCTGTTTCTGTGGTGTTGCATTGTGTGCAGAGTCTGGCATTGGGGGTTCAGTTTAATTTTTGTCTAAATAGAAAGTTTATGATTACTTATTTTATAGTGGATTAGGGTGTTTCTGTGTTTGTGAAAAAGACATGGCTTTCAGTTGGCATTGACTGTGCAGGATCGACAATCTGTACTATTCTGTCTGGTTTCGTTTTACAATAAGTGAATTGGTGTTCTAGTGCTCACTGTAGTGTTTAAGATGCTTTCCTTTTCCTTGTGTGACTCATAGAAATGACTGCTTATGGTATGGTAGAATTGCTCTATAGGTCCTCAATGTTTTGTATTCTCGGTATGGTGGTTTTAAAGTTTGCAACATAGGTTCCGAATATGTATGTGGTTTATGTTGCTGTAGGACAGCTGTTGGGCAGACTGTTTATTAAAAATGATTTAGGATCCCCCCAAAAAACTACTCACACCTATATATACATAGTGCCCACCCATATTAGCTCTGGGACCACCCAAAATGTCAGGTCTGGCTACGCCACTGCATTGAAATACTTAGCAAGTTTGTCTGCAGATGGGATGTCTGTATTTGATGTAATGACCAAGTTGGTGTCGAGGAGTTTGTTCACGAGTTGGTATAATAGGGCCAAGCTGAAGGTAGGGAGGTGCAGGGAAGGAAGAACTGAAGCCCAAGTTTACGCCATTACTGAAAGCATTTAGCTGCTGTGACCTGGCTGTGGTAAGCCAACTTTGTTTGTTAAGACTTGCAAACCTTGCTGAGGTCTGGCTGGAGCTAGACCTGAGTCTCAGAAGACCTGAGAATTTACAGGCTGTGTTTGGGGTAGGGCTGCCCCCACCAGCCACAGAATGCTTGCACTGCTAGCCAGAGGCCTACTCAAGACTGTTATTAAACCCAAGAAACTGTTGCATCTGAGGTTCCTGGCCTGTGAGGTAACAGGTTCCAGGGCTCAGGTGAATAAAACATTTACTTTCACAATTATATACCTTGTCTGGCTGAGTTATTTCCAGGGCCACCCCAATAACCCTCGCCTGGAATCTCACACAGGTCTTTTCCATTTGCTGAGGTCCCATACTTGTTGCTTGATATTGCTAACGTTTTGCTGAGTTTTGTTGCTGCTACAGTCATGTGATCTCAGCTAGGGGGGGACAGGGGGCTTGAGCTAAAGGTGGAGGGGTCTAGGCTCTCTAAACTCTCCCCCATGGCTATATTTATTTATGCATTCTTGCATCCCACTAGTATCCAAAAACAAGTTTCGGTTCAAAGTGGCTTACAATTTACATTTTGGTGGAGTTACAGTAGTGTTGTGCAATGTGGAGAGGGCATCTGTACTTCATGTGGTTATTCATAGAGTTTTTGAAGAGATAGATTTGAAGTGGAAAAGGTAGTGGTAGCTTTTCCGTTCAATTGTAGAGTTTGGTGATATGTATTCATATAGTTTTTGAAGAGGTGGATTTGAAAGGAAGGCAACAATATCTTTGTGAGTAGCTGTAGGATATTTTGAAGAGGTAGGTTTTCATTTCTTTTCTGAATTGGAGAAATTTGTGATGCTTCTTATGGTTTTTGGTATCAAGTTCCACCATTTGGAACTCAGGTAGTTAAATCCTGCTGTGTAGATAGTTTTGTAGATGGTGTTTTTGCATTTGGGTAGATGTAGGAGTAGGTAGTTTCTGTTTTCTGGGCTGGCATTTCTTGAGCATAGTTAAGTCATGTTAAGAATATATTCAGATGCCATTCTGAATAATATCTTGAAGATTAGGGTGCTCGATTTGAAAAATATTCTTGCCTTGACTGGTAGCCAGTGTAGTGTTTCAAGCAGTGGAGTTGCTCTTTCGTATTTCGATTTCTTGAAAATCAGTCTTACTGCCATGTTTTGAACTGTTTGCAGCAATTTTAGTGTGCTTTCCTTGTACCCTACATATGCTGCAATTATCTAGGGAAATAGTCTCTTATTCTCAGGGGCCCTTTTACTAAGCCGCGTAGGCACCTACACGCACTCAACGTGTGTCAATTTGGAGTTACCGCCCGACTACCGCGTGGCCTGTGCGGTAATTTCGATTTTTACGTGCATCCGCTATGCGCACCAGAAAATAATTTGTATTTTCCGATGCACGTAGACCATTACCTCCCAGTTAACGCATGAGACCTTACCGCTAAGTCAATGGGTGGCGGTAAGGTCTCGGGCCCAAAATGGATGTGCGCCAATTTTTATTTTGCTGCACATCCATTTTTGGCCCCCCCTAAAAAAGGCCTTTTTGCAGGTGCACTGAAAAATAGACCCATGCGTGTCCAATATACACATCTACACCAGCGCAGGCATTTTTCAGTACACCTTAGTAAAAATACCCCTCAGCTTTCATAGTGATCTGAAGCATTTTGATGTTACTGCTGATATTTCATTATCCAGTGTTAGGTATTTGTCAAGAATGATTCCTAGTATTTTAAGATGTGTTTCAATGTGGTATGTTTGTTGGTTGATTGTGAATTTTTGGTAAGATGTGGGGTTGTGTGGGCTGGATAGTACTAGGAATATGTTGGTTTTGTCTCTGTTCAGTTTGAGTTTGAAAGTTGTTGCTTATTCTTCCTTCTGGTCCAATCCCTTTTTTATTTTGTCCTTATGTTTGTGACATTATCTTGGAAAGGTATGAAGATGGTGATGTCTGCATATATAAATGGGTTGAAACCCATTAATTCCAGTTTTTTTCCAAGTGGCACCATCATTATTGGTGATATTAGCGATCCCTGTGGTACCCCACATTCAGAGATCCATGAGACTGATGTTTGGTTGGACATCTTATAATGTAGGATCTGGTCTTTAGGAAGCCACTGAACCATGTTGCCACTGCACCGCTGATTTCTATGTTGTCAAGCAGTGTCATTAGCGTGGTGTGGTCTAGGTCGAACGCACTTGACATGTCGAATTGTAGTAGTAATACGTTTTGTCCTTGGCATATTATGCTTCTAAATTTTGTTATCAGGGTAGTTATGACCATTTTAGTGCTGTGTTGTGGTCTGAAACCTGATTGGAATTTATGAAGAATTGAGAATTTTGTCAAGTATTCCGTTATTTGTTATATGTTACTAGACCTTCCATTGTTTTGATCAGTAGTGATATTGAGGCTACTGGTCTGTAACGTGTGATATTGTTGATCTTACTGGCCATATTTTTGGAGATAGGTGTGAGTACTATCAGGCTTATTTTCGAAAGAGAAGGGTGCCCATCTTCTGACACAAATCAGGAGATGGGCGTCCTTCTCTCAGGGTCGCCCAAATTGGCATAATCGAAAGCCGAGTTTGGGCATCCTCAACTGCTTTCTGTAGCGGGGACAACCAAAGTTCATGGGGGCATGTTGGCACCGTAGCGAAGGCGGGACTAGGGTGTGATTAAGAGATGGGTGTCCTCAGCTGATAATGGAAAAAAGAAGGGCGCCCCTTGTTTCGATAATACGGGTTTTCCCGCCCCTTCGCAGGGCCGTCCTGCGAGGACGCCCTCATGAAAATTTGGGTGCCCCGTTCGATTATGCCCCTCATGTCACCTTTGTCTGTTGGAAATTGACCTCTTTCAAACATGTATGTGATGTATTTGGTGAGGACTGTCTGGTTTGCATACTCCAAATTGGAATTACAATTATAACTTTTTTTCTCAAGGATTTCTTTGGTTCCAGGAAGACTCTATGTTAAAGGAACCCAGACATTCCATTTCTCCTGTTCATTGGTTTTGTTCTGTATATGTGTGCCAAAAAGTGATCACATACTTTATACCAATGTGCGCTCATTAAAAATTTGCTCCTTGAAGACCACATCGAGCATTTTGTAATAGGTCTTAGATTTTTAAAATGGTATAACAAGTGATATCATAAGAATAATTCTAAACAAATTATAAAGAAAGAAAGAAAAAAGATTCTACCAGAGCCTTACTGAAATGGAGAGACTGCTAGGTGTCAATCTATCAAATAAGGAGTGAGTCTCCTTATTTGGCATGTTGACCCTTAGGGGTAGTACCGTGACACTATTGCTAAGGGTCATAGCTGCCATTTTGAGCATGGGACTCAGATGGGGCTGGAATGATGAGAGATCACTCCTGCCCCATAGACTAGTACCTCCAGGGATTGTATTGGTGAATATGGGGGAGGGGTGATTGCTCCTGGGGACTCATCAACAGTCAGTTCTGTTCAGTAACAACACATCATTACCTTGGGCACTGAACTGTGGGGAACCAGAGGGATCCATACTGTCTCCCATTTTATTTAATATCGACTTCAAGTCTCTGGCTCAGCTGCTTTAGTCAATTGACACAAAATTCTACATTTATGCTGTGTAAGGAATATGCCGAAAGGAAGATATGTAAGGAATATGCCGAAAGGAAGAGGGACCCCAGCTACCCACCAGAGAAAAGAGAGCCGGAGGGTAGGGGGGAAGATCCTAGGGAGGCTCAGGTTTTGCCCAAAAGGGACATAAAGATGGGAAACTACAACTCCCAGAAGGCCACAGGAGAGCTCCGGGGGAGGAGAAGTACGGTGCAGTACCAAGGAGCTCCAGAAGAGGGCCGCCCGGGAAAAGGAAAAGGGGATTCTCCCACCTGGTGGAGGAGGTGGTGGAACCGGTGGCAGGAGAAGGAAAAGCAGCCTAGCAGAGTTAATGAAGAACAGTGTAATCAGCTGGAAAAGGGGTGGGGGGGGAGGAGAAAATGGACTGGGCTACTGAAGGAGAGGGGGAGAATGAACCAGAGGCGATGGAGCAAGAGGAGGCTGAGCTGGTCTTAGAGGAACCCATGGAGCTCTTGGCTATGGCTCAGCCAGCACTGGAGGTATAGGGGAGAGGCCTGGGTCAATGCGGGAGGAGGTCAGGAGAATAGAGACTGACCTAGAGGGTGGGACCCAAGGCTTTGAGCCCGCGCAAAGTCTAGCTCCATTGAACTGTGCTGAGAGAAGCCTGGCTGTAATTGAACTGTGTTAGAAACAGCCTGACTTTATTGAGCTGTGCTGAGAGAAACCTGGCTGTACTTGGACTGTGTTTGAAACAGCCTAGCTCCATTGAACTGTGCTGAGAGAAGCCTGGCTGTAATTGAACTGTGTTAGAAACAGCCTGACTTTATTGAGCTGGGCTGAGAGAGGCCTGGCTGTACTGGGACTGTGTTTGAAACAGCCTAGCTCCATTGAACTGTGCTGAGAGAAGCCTGGCTGTAATTGAACTGTGTTAGAAACAGCCTGACTTTATTGAGCTGTGCTGAGAGAAGCCTGGCTGTACTTGGACTGTGTTTGAAACAGCCTAGCTCCATTGAACTGGGCTGAGAGAAGCCGGGCTGTAATTGAAGTGTGGTAGAAACAGCCTGACTTTATTGAGCTGTGCTGAGAGAAGCCTGGCTGTATCGTTTACAAGTGGTGGCAGCGGTGGGATCGTGCTGCAGGACCTGTCGCTAGAGGAGGCTGGGACCCGACTGGACGAGAAGCCCCACGAGAGGGCCAACGCTGAGAAAGGCGCAGACCCATCTTGGGTTCCGGTAAGCGGGTCCAACTGGGGGAAGGGGGGGGGAAGGTGGTAGAGGGATCAGAGAAAGAGTCCAACTTAAGTGAGGTAATCGCACTTGGAGGTGGTTCTCTGTTGTTTTGTCCCTCCCCCAGGTGGCAGCGCCAGTGCCGTGATGGACCCCAAGGAGATCTTCGGGTGGATGACTCTCCAGTTCCAAAAACAGCAGGAGCTGACGGCCAAGATAGTCGAGGACTCTTTGATGGCGGCCCGGGATCAGCAGCAACCAGTACTCAACATGCTACAAGACTTTTTCCAGAGAGGGGCTAATGTTCCCCGTGAGGGGGAAACCGGAGCAAATGGACACGGGCCCGGAGGAAGCGGTGCGGTAGGACATGTCTCCATGCATTCACTTAACTGGGGGAAGTTGTCCGAGCAAGATAATGTGGACGATTTTTTGACAGCATTTGAGAGGGTGGCTGGGGCAGCTGGGTGGCCACAAGAGCAGTGGGCCATGAGATTGGTGCCTTCTCTATCCGGGGAGGCTTTGGCAGCCTTTAGGGATTTGTCTCCGGAAGAGGCTGCCAACTATGGAAGGTTGAAAGAAGCTATCAAGGACAGATATGGACTCAGTACACAAGCTTACAGACGTAAGTTTAGAGCCACCAAATGGGAAAAGGGGACCCCCCCTAAAGCGGTAGCAAATAAGCTAATGGATTTAGTGAAAAAATGGTTGGAGCCCGAGCGACACAACCTGCACGAGGTACTGCAAGAATTAGTAGTGGAGCAATTCCTCCAGGGTCTGCCCGACGAAATTAGGGCCGAATTAATAAAGAGGGGATGTAAGACGGTAGAGGGGGTGACATCGGGTTTGGAATGTTACCTGGAAGCCCAGCAGTGGGGGGGACCAGAGCGGGAGGGAGGCAGGACTCGGGCGTTAGAAAAAGGGGGCCCGAAAGTTTCCCTAATTAAGCCGGAGACCCCCGCAGGGAGTAAAAAGACCGAGGTAGAAGCCGGCCCGAGTAGAAAGGCTATTCCTTTTGGGAGCAAGGGGTGTTTTAAGTGTGGTAAGGTAGGCCATTTCAAAAAGGATTGCCAGTGGCGGGAGGGATGGATCTCCCAGGTAGAAAAAGGAGTTAGGCCCAGGTACCTAACTCAAGTTAAGGTGGAGGGAGTACCCATCACCGCCATGTTAGACTCTGGGGCCGACCAATCCATGATCTCCCGGAGGCTGTGGCAACAGATAAGAAAGAGGAGGGCCCCGGGCAGGGAGACCTATGATGGAGGGGTGTCTATCCAATGTATTCATGGGGCCAGGACCCGTTATGCACTCCAGCGGGTCAACTTACAGGGGCCCACCGGAGAGCTAGAGCTGGCCATGACCGTTCTACCCAGATTGCCGCATGAGGTGATTTTAGGGAGGGATTGGCCATCATTTATAGAGTGTATGGGGGAGAGAAAAGTGTTGGTCACTACCCGGGCCCAGGCTCACCGCGAGGTAGACGAAGAAACAGAGAGAATAGGGGGGATTTTTCCTTTTCAGGGAGAGGTATTGGGCGAACCGGGCCGGGAAAAAAAAAGGAAAGCCGTGAAGAAAAAGGAGCAGAAGGGTAGAAGGGAGGCTCTTCAGCGGGCTCAGAGGGAGAGTTACCTGCCGGTGGCCCCGGAAGAATTGAGGGAGCAGTTTCCCCAATTTCATAGGGAGCAGGCCACGGACCCTACCTTAGAGTATGCCTGGGAAAGGGCGCGCCAGGGAGAAGGCCAGGTAGCTCCGGGGTTCCTGATAGAAGGGAACATCCTATATAGAAGGGTGCCAAATTGGGAGCACGAGGGCGGAGGGAAACAGCTGGTGGTACCCCGAGCTTTTCGTCCGCTGGTGGTAAGGCTGGCCCACGACCATCCTCTGAGCGGACATAAGGGCTCCCAGGCCACCCTGACCCAAATATTGGCGAGGTTTTATTGGCCGGGCATATATGGGGAGGTGGAAAAATACTGCAAGTCCTGCCCCAGATGTCAGAAGGTATCAGACAGATTTCCTCCTAAACCCCCTTTAAAGCCGCTGCCATGGGTAGAACAACCGGTGAGGAGAATAGCCATGGATATTGTGGGGCCAGTAACAAGGTCACAGAGAGGGTATCTCTATGTGTTAGTAGTTATGGACATGGCCACCAGGTATCCATGGGCCCTGCCCATAAGGAACACTTCGGCCAAGGGTATTGCCTGGGAGCTCATAAAAATTTTTTGTGAGGTAGGTTTTCCCCAAGAAGTTTTGACAGACCGGGGTTCCAACTTTATGTCCCATACCTTAAGACAAGTATGGGAGGCCTTTGGGATAAAACATGTACGTACGGCAGCTTACCATCCCCAAACCAATGGGTTGGTGGAACGCTTTAACAGGACCTTAAAGGGGATGCTAAAAAAAGCCTTGGGGGAGGATAGGACCGGGTGGGACCAACTTTTACCCTTTGTGCTCTATGCATACTGGGAGAAGGTGCAAGACTCCTTAGGAGTTTCACCGTATGAGTTAATGTTTGGCAGAAGACCCAGGGGTATATTAGATATCGTACAGGAACACTGGGTACCTCCGGAAACCAGCGAGCAGTCCGTGGGCGAATATTTGCAGGATCTAAGGGGCAGATTGGGTAGGATGCAGGAGTATGCCCAGGACCGTCTAGAACAGAGCCAAGAACAACAAAAGGGATATTACGATAGAGGGACGTGGGACAGGGAGTTTGCCACCGGGGATAGGGTCCTCATCTTAATCTCGGAAGATCCCCATAAGTTCGCCTCTAGATGGAAAGGACCCTGGGTGGTGAAGAGGAGACTCGGTTCCCTCACGTATGAGGTGGCTAATGAGAGGGGTCGGGTCCAGACGTTTCACGTTAATCTTATGAAACCTTGGGTAGCGAGGGTAGGGTTTCAAACGCGGGGGGACGAAAAGGAAGGAGAGGAGTTAGGGCCTCAAATAAGAGAGATTTTCAAACCCTGTGAGCCCGGAGTTAACCCCCAGTTACCACAGGGGCAACAAAAAGAGATAGGAACGCTCTTAGAGCGCTTTAAAGATGTTTTGACAGCATGCCCGGGGAATACCCACCTAGTAGAGCATGACATTGTAACTGAACGGGGTAAGATAGTAAGGCAAAGGCCCTATAGACTCTCACCAATGAAAAGGAGGGAAGTCATTAAACAAGTGCAGGAAATGTTGGACTTTGGGGTAATTGAGGAATCCCATAGTCCCTGGTCCAGCCCGGTGGTGTTAGTACCAAAACCTGAAGGGGAGTGGAGATTTTGTATTGATTTCCGGCAGCTTAATACTATCTCTCAAGCTGATGCCTATCCCATGCCTTATATTGAAGAGTTGGTAGACAGGTTGGGGTCAGCCCAGTATCTTACCACTTTAGATTTAACAAAAGGGTACTGGCAGATTCCCCTTTCCCCCGGAGCCCAAGCAAAGACCGCTTTTAGTACCCCTATAGGCTTGTACCAATTCAAAAGGCTACCCTTTGGCCTAAATTCGGCGGCGGCGAGCTGCCAACGATTGCTGGACCAAGTCCTCAGACCACATCAGACGTATGCCGCGGCCTATATGGATGATGTGGTAGTACACAGTGAGGACTGGAACAATCATTTGAAACAGGTCGGGGCAGTGCTGCAATCGTTTAGGGAGGCTGGACTTACCCTTAACCCGAAGAAATGTTACTTTGCCCTGTATAGGGTGAAGTATTTGGGGTATAATGTAGGCCGGGGGGAGGTGCGACCCTTACTGAATAAAGTTAAAAGCATCCAAGACTTTCCCCGACCCCATCGGAAAAAACAATTGCGTAGGTTCCTGGGTATGGTGGGGTATTACAGGAGATTCATCCCGCACTTTTCTGTAATGGCTACTCCCTTAACGGACATGTTGAGGGGTAAGAGCCCGGATCAGCTGAGGTGGGGGGAGGCGGAGTTGCGAGCGTTACAGCAGATGCAGCAGGCCCTGTGCCATGAACCGGTGTTGAAGGCCGTTGATTTCGAAAAACCCTTTATCCTACAAACGGATGCGTCGGGGAGGGGGCTAGGGGCAGTGCTGTCTCAGGAACATGAAGGGGCAGAACATCCCGTGCTGTATCTAAGCCGTAAACTCCTACCTCATGAGAACCATTACTCCACCATAGAGAAGGAGTGTTTAGCTATTAGGTGGGCAATACAAGAGTGTACGGTCTATCTCGAAGGGAGGCAATTTAAGCTAGTAACGGACCATGCCCCACTGAAGTGGCTAAATTTAATGAAAAATAACAATGGAAGGCTAATGCGGTGGTATTTAGCACTACAACCCTTCCAATACACAGTGGAGCATCGTCCGGGGAGATGTTTGGGGAATGTGGATGCCCTATCCCGGGTAGGCGAGGATAAGAAAGAAAAGTGGGAAGAATTGGGGAGTCAAAGCTTAAGGGAGGGGGTATGTAAGGAATATGCCGAAAGGAAGATATGTAAGGAATATGCCGAAAGGAAGAGGGACCCCAGCTACCCACCGGAGAAAAGACAGCCGGAGGGTAGGGGGGAAGACCCTAGGGAGGCTCAGGTTTTGCCCAAAAGGGACATAAAGATGGGAAACTACAACTCCCAGAAGGCCACAGGAGAGCTCCGGGGGAGGAGAAGTACGGTGCAGTACCAAGGAGCTCCAGAAGAGGGCTGCCCGGGAAAAGGAAAAGGGGATTCTCCCACCTGGTGGAGGAGGTGGTGGAACCGGTGGCAGGAGAAGGAAAAGCAGCCTAGCAGAGTTAATGAAGAACAGTGTAATCAGCTGGAAAAGGGGTGGGGGGGAGGAGAAAATGGACTGGGCTACTGAAGGAGAGGGGGAGAATGAACCAGAGGCGATGGAGCAAGAGGAGGCTGAGCTGGTCTTAGAGGAACCCATGGAGCTCTTGGCTATGGCTCAGCCAGCACTGGAGGTATAGGGGAGAGGCCTGGGTCAATGCGGGAGGAGGTCAGGAGAATAGAGACTGACCTAGAGGGTGGGACCCAAGGCTTTGAGCCCGCGCAAAGTCTAGCTCCATTGAACTGTGCTGAGAGAAGCCTGGCTGTAATTGAACTGTGTTAGAAACAGCCTGACTTTATTGAGCTGTGCTGAGAGAAACCTGGCTGTACTTGGACTGTGTTTGAAACAGCCTAGCTCCATTGAACTGTGCTGAGAGAAGCCTGGCTGTAATTGAACTGTGTTAGAAACAGCCTGACTTTATTGAGCTGGGCTGAGAGAGGCCTGGCTGTACTGGGACTGTGTTTGAAACAGCCTGACTTTATTGAGCTGTGCTGAGAGAAGCCTGGCTGTACTTGGACTGTGTTTGAAACAGCCTAGCTCCATTGAACTGTGCTGAGAGAAGCCTGGCTGTAATTGAACTGTGTTAGAAACAGCCTGACTTTATTGAGCTGTGCTGAGAAAAGCCTGGCTGTACTTGGACTGTGTTTGAAACAGCCTAGCTCCATTGAACTGTGCTGAGAGAAGCCTGGCTGTAATTGAACTGTGTTAGAAACAGCCTGACTTTATTGAGCTGTGCTGAGAGAAGCCTGGCTGTATCGTTTACAGCTGATGATGTGCAACTACTCATACCCATTGAACCAGATCTATCCACAGCTTTCAATAAACTGACTGCCTGTCTAACTGCAACTCAGGAATGGGCAAACAACAACAACAAACTCTGCCTGAACCCAAGCAAAACAGAGATTCTTTGGGTACCTAACACAAGTGCACAAATACAAGACTTCAAACTACCTTTTGGGAAGTATGAACTCCCCCTGAAATCATAGGTCAGAAATTTTGGAATACTTCTGGACTCATCAGTCACTCAGATCCTGCAAATTCAAACAACCTGTAAAAAATTTCTCTATCACCTACAGCAGTTACATAACCTCTCTCCGTATATTGAAATGACGAGTCTGACCACAGTGGTCCATGCCATGATAACATGACGACTAGACTACTGTAATGCTCTGTACACTGGTCAAACCAAAAAGAGTTTTCATCAGCTCCAACTAATTCAGAATGCTGATAGAAGGCTGCAAGCAACGTGACCACATCACACTGTTCCTGAAAAAAAACTATACTGGCTACCAGTACCTTTCAGGACTAAATTTAAAATACTATGCTTGATGTTCAAGGTCCTGTGACAAGGTCTACAGAACATTGCCTCTCTCCCTTAAGGAAAGTCCTTCCGAGAGCGATGGCCACCTTAAGAAACATCCTTCTATAACTAAACAGGGCCACCTTAAAAGTACAGGTCCCACCATGGGAGGAAGTGAGCCGGGCGGGGTGGAGTTCAGAGTAGGAAGTTTAAAAGAGAGGGGCCAGACAGAGGTAAAGAGAGCCCCAGAGGAGAAAGAGGAGAGGCCCCAGCATATGCCTTGACTGAAGACATTCCAGTGCTGTGACTGGGTTGAGGTAAGCCCTTGCTGCTGTTTAAAATTTGAAAGTTTGCTGGAGGGATGGCCAGAGCCAGACCTGACAAGTAAAATAGAATTAAAAAGTTGTGTCTGAGGCAACCTTGCAGCCATGGGTGGTGTTTGGGACTATAGCCAGAGGTGGCTTACTGCTGTTGTGCTGAACCGTCTGGGTTTTTCCTTTCTATGCCTCAGGCTCTGTGAAGAAATAGGACCTGGAATCTCTGTTCATGTAAAATAAAATGCTTATTTTTTTGCATTCTACCTTTTGTCCGACTATTTTATTTTTTCTCCGGCCACGCCTAACCTCGCTGGAGGTTTCACAAGTGGTGGCAGTGATGAGATTCTGCGCTTGTACTGCCAAAGGAAGGCAGATCCTGATCTCTGGAGCTGTGGGCCAATTGTAGAGGCAATTTGGAAACAGTGGGCAAAAGGGAATAGCGCGGTGGGTGGGTGGGGGGGGGGGGGGGGGGGGGAATGTTTAGCTACTGCCAGACAGGCAGATTTTTATTTTTGTTGGGAGTATACTTTGCGGTCTGAGCCACTATAGCAGAAGCATGAAGAAGCTACTCCAAGCCCTGGTTGAGAGGCAGCAGCAACAACAACAAGAGATCCTGCATTGACAACAGCAGCAGCAACAGCAGTTTATGCAGGCGTATCTCGAGCAGCGACAATAGCTACAGCAGCAGCAAGTGCTACAGAAGATTCTAGAGCTACAACAGGGCTCTCAGGCCCAAGCAGGGATAAGCACCCAGCCACACAGTTTATCAGAAGCCCCTGCGGGTTCCATGTTGAAGAAAATGGCACCGGAAGATAATCTGGACTACTTCATGACTAATTTTGAGAGGACTGCCCACTTTGCTGGTTGACTGGAAATGTCATAGATGGCATATCTGGGTAACCTACTGACCAGAAGCAGTCAGAGGCGTTCCAGGATGTTAATCCTGTGGAAAAAGCTACCTATGCAGAGGTGAAAGCAGCCATCCTGGAGAGGGCGGGCTGTACCCCAGAGGCCTATAGACAGCAGTTCCAGAAGGGTTCCATACAAGCCAAATAAAACTCCAGGAGTTTCTTTTACCACCTCAAGGAGGTTGCCTGGAGATAGCTGCAGCTGGAGAGAAAGACAGGACCAAAGATCACAAGAATCATCCTCCTGCAGCAGTTCCTGGAGGGATTACCATGATCTATGAAGCAGTGGATGTGGCAGTTCCCCAACCTGACCCAAGAAAGTGCGTTAGAAGCAGCCGAGGCCTTCTATCAAGCACAGCCAGTGTCAGAACCTGGCAAGGAGAAGAAGCGACCTGAAAGCCCTGTGAGGAGATGGGAAAGAGCCAGACCAGAAAATCTGAGGGTTCAGAGACTGGTCCCTAGCCAGAGGTCTCCAAGGAAGGGGCAGAGCGGTAGAAGCTCTCGTCCCTGTGAACATACCATGGCCCTCCCCCATCTGTTTCAGATGTGGAGGAAAGAGTATTATGGCCAGAGACTGTCCAGATACAGAGGAGGGTCCTATGGATGTAACTCTGGTGGCCACTCATGACTGCAGTTTTGTGGAAGCTGCTCATCTGGGAACCAGAAATTGTGTACTTCCAGTGGAGAAAGGACACACATGTCAAGCCCTAGTAGTCTCTTGCACTGTCAAGACCCTCGTCCAGGGACACATACTCAACCGGTCACAATTATACTATAAGCGGGTTGTGACCTTGGCCTGTGTACATTGGGTCCAGAGGCAGTATCCACCAGCTCAAGTGTCCTGTTCAACACCTGTGGGGCAATCTCATCTGGAGGTAGCAGTTCTACCATGGCTATCATACCCAGTGATGTTGGGCTGGGATTTTCCCAACTTCAGCACCATCTGTGCTCGGCTGATTGATGGCCTAATGAAGGAGGAGTCTTTTCCAGCGATCTTCCCACTAGAGGACCCTGACTTATATGTGGAAAGTTCAAAGTTGCCTAAACTCCGCTGCCAGCGGTGGCTGGAGAAACTGCAGTACTCGCTGAATTTAGGAGAAGCTGTCGATGGAGAACTGAAGCAGGAAGGACAGGTAGGAAAACCTGACCCTTTGGACACTCTGTCCGAATGGAGTAGTGAGGGAGCTAAGGGGAATTTCAAAAGGGCGCAGTCAGAAGATTAGTCCTTAGGATGGCCCGAGCTAGGGTGGTTGCAGCAGACGGGAAACCCATGAGCAACCAGGACCCCTCTAAAGTAGTACCCCCTTATTTTGTGGTAAAGAATGACCTACTGAATAGGGTGGCCATGGGAACCCTGAAGGGAGAAGAAGTGAGCAGCTACTGGTATCCCAGTCCTGCCGCAGGCAAGTCTTGCAGCTAGCCAACAGTCACCTCCTAGGTGCCCATCCCTTAAACAAAAAAGCAAGTTCGAGCCTTCCTTTGGGTTATGGGGTATTACCGCCAGTTTATCCCTGGGTTTGCTGCTAATTGTTTGAACTTTGAAAATTTGCTGGAGGTCTGACAAGTAAAATAGAACTGAAAAGCTGTGTTTGGGGTGATATTCAATGCTGGGCCATTTCTGGTGACCGACATTAAATATCTGGTTTAACTTTGACCAGTCAGAATTTAACTGACCAAGGTGATATTCAGCATTGGCTGATTAAATTCAGACCGACCAAAGATATTCTAGGGTTACACAGCCAAATATGACCACCAAATCTAGCCAGTCACATTTTAAAAATTGGCAGATAGCTGATTATATTGCATGATTTAACTGGCAATCCACTGGCCACTAACCAGCAATATTCAGCAGTAAACCACTGAATATTGACGAGTAGTAAGTTATCTGGTATGTAACCGGTCAGGTGCCGATCCTGGCCAGGTGCCATTGAATATCAGGGGGAGGGGGGGTTGTATTTTGTTGTGTGGAGGGGTTCAAATTAGGGGGGGGATTATATTGGTGAGGATCCTTGAATTAGAGGAAGGGGGCTTATGTGGGAAGGCCTCAGATCAGGGGAAGGGTGTGACTTTAGATCATGAAATGAGACTTATGTGGGTAGACCTTGGGTGAGTAGAGGGATTAATTGGTGGGAGGTGGAGTCCCTTGCCATGCACTTTACTATGAGGCAACACAGAGGGCCTGTGGTACATGTTTTTGAAGCTAACTCAGGTGCATTTGCTGTATCTGCTAATGCATGTAACTGAAGCCTGTGTGGTAAATGTCTGTCCTGTGTGATAAATGCAGGGCAGATGCTGGCCACAATCCTTGCATTTCCCATGCAGACTTTGCACTTACCGCAACTTAAGTGTGTGCAAAAACTTGCTGCACTATAGTAAACATGCTCCATAGGGATGGGAATAGGGAAAAAAATGTACTTCATTGTCAGTCTGCAATTTCTCTCATTTTCAGAATTAGTTTCAGTTTGTTTCATACATTCATTTTAATTAAAAAAAAAAAAACAGTGTTAGAACTTTATAATATGTGCAAAACAGCTTAATGCAAACCTGGTCCTGGAGGCACCCCAGCCAGTCAAGTTCTCAGGATATCCACAATGAATATTCATGACAGAGATTTGCATGCACTGCCTCCACTTCATGCAAATCTCTCTCATGGATATTCATTGAGGGTATCCTCAAAACCTGACTGACTGGGGTGCCTCCAGGACCAGGTTTGGGAACCACTGGCTTAATATGTGCTAATTCATATGTTGATATGTGTTAAATTGATTTACCCTCGGATTCTATGTATGGTGCTCAAAGTTGCGTGCTCCACTTTGGGCATACTTCCGAGATGCACGTAGAAATAAACTGGATAATGAACTCTGAACCATCAGTAATTGGGTGCTAACAACCAATTGTTGATGTTAATCGTCACTCATTAAAATTTGCACGCACATCTGGACATGCACTGTTCTATAAGAGCTGGCATCTATCTCCCATGATGTGTATCTATAAGGAGATGTGGCCACAACCATGCTGGGGGCATTCCAAAAGGTTGCATGTGGAACCGTAGAATACTGCCTAACTGCACCTAACTTGGGTGCCAGGTTTCAGCAGGCAAAAGTCCAGTGCCCAAAAGTTAGGCATGGGATCCACGCGAAATGCATCCTTTATAGAATAGTGCTTAGTTTTAAATTTTTCAGCACCTAAGTTTCAGCGCTGTTTACTGAATTCCCTCTTAGTGTATGTTAGGTGTATTCTCTAAAGTACGACTACATTATATAGAATAGGTTTAAATTGCATCACGGTATATAGAATACGCCGTGTGGCTCACCACATGACCAAATTTGGTCACGTCCATTTAGGCCACATTTTTCTGGGTGTAAATCCTGATGCCTGAATTAGCCGCAGAGCAGATGGATTCTATAGGAACGCCCACACCCCACCCATGGTCATGCCCCCTTTCAACTAAGCAGATTATTATTTAGGCGCACCTCATTATAGCATACACTTAGCGAGTTGTGCGCATAAGTCTTAATTAATGCCAATTAGTGCTAATAATTTCTTCTTAACATCCAATTAACAGAACTGATTAGCTAGTTAACCAATTAAGTTATGTGCATTGTTATAGAATACGCTTCAATTTCCATGCAGAATTCCAGGCACCATATATGGAATCCATGGGTTTATGTTTAGTGTGAAGGATGTTTCAAACTGCTGTACTGGGACATTTTCTTTTAGCTATGGTCTTTGCTCCAGGTCTCAAAATAAAAGAATGTGTGGCCTTTCTGTTTGAAAATCACTGTAGTACAAAACATGTACAGTAATTTGCACCTTTTCTGTGTGTGCGTGTGTGGGTAGAATTTTGCTTGATTAATATATGTATAGATATGAAAATTGGGGAAATATAACTTGTGGGTGTGTTTTTCCTCTGTAGCCTAAACATGCCTCCAGTTGATTCATTGACAAATAATATTCATTTAGCTGCGCTGAGAGAGGGCAGATAATGTGGACAGAACACTTTTTTATCTATGGAAATCACTTTGAAAATTGGCCTGATATATCCATCATTCTTTTTTCACTTTTGTGCCTGCTAACTTCTTTTTAATATTTGCCAAACTCATCATGGGCAGTTTTGAGTAGCTCCTGCAGGTGGAAGCCTGAGAGTACATCTGTACCTGTTTACTTTTTATCTTTCCATCAAATGTTAACTACGAAGTATGCAAGTATAAAAGTTTCCAAGGGCCTTGCACCTGCAATTAAAACTATGCGCACTGTTTTCTCTTTCCTAGCCCATCTCCACCCTTAGCCTGGCCCATTTTTACTGCAGATAAATCTTGCTGCCTGCTAAATCTAGGCCACAACAGTTAGTCTCACTTAAGACTGCAGTTGTTTTCCCCAGGAATATCAAATGCTTGGTTACCCCGTCCCTTTGAAAATTAACCACCCTATACTAAATAAATTAAGGGAGGAAGTTATTAGCATTGGTTACTGTTAAGTCAAGTTATTTTACTACATTGGGTTACTTTAGCACAAGGTCCCATTTTATGCAATGAAACCTTGTGCTAAAATGATCCAGCTTTTGGTAAAATAACCTGACTTGTGGTAAATTAACCCATTAACTGTAGTCCACATTGATATCTTTCCCCTGTGTCTCTATTATCACTTTTTACCCTTCTGCTGTCAAATCAGTAGATGCTTGGAAAGGAAAATAAATATATAAAAATTGCATTTAGAAATGAAAAAATCTCTTAAGTATATTTAGGTTTAGTAATATCCTAATTTAGAACACAAAAGTGGCTAGAGGTACATTGAAGAATTTCTGTTAGCTACAAAGAAAACAGATATGGTAGCTTATAACATGATTAATTGATACAAATTATTCTTAAATATCAGTGGTAACATATCACAGTTTTCATAGATGTACCACTAGAGATCTGTGATACTCCAGATGAATTAGACTATGAGTGTTCCAGGGACAGAAAAATATCTACTCTATCTGAATGCACACTGCTTCATTAGCTTTCGGACTTGCAGGAGGTATACAAGAAATTAATCCGGCTGCTCCTAAACCTCCTAATGAAAGCACTGGTGTGCTTATGGAAGGACAAAATTCTCTTAGCGGAGATTGGGTGGCAACACCGGTAATTGGGAAGCAAATCCAGTGCTGGGCAGACTTCTACGGTCTGTGCCCTGAAAATGGCAAGGACAAATCAAACTCGAGTATATATATAAAGTATCACATACCATGTAAAATGAGTTTATCTTGTTGGGCAGACTGAATTATTATTAACATTTGTATAGCGCTACCAGACGCACGCAGCGCTGAACACCTGACATAGAGAGACAGTCCTTGCTCAATAGAGCTTACAATCTAAAAATAATACAGACAGACAAGACAATTAAGGGCGAAGGAAGTACTGGGTGAGAAGGAACAAGGGGAGGTAATTGAGTAGTAACTAGGAGCCAAAAGCAGTGGTGAAAAGGTGGGTTTTCAGCATAGATTTGAAAACAGGTAGAGATGGAGCTAGACGTACAGGCTCAGGAAGTCTATTCCAGGCATAAGGTGCCGTGAGGGAAAGGGACGAAGCCTGGAGTTAGTGGTGGAGGAGAAGGGGGACGACAAGAGGGATTTGTCCAGTGAGCGGAGTTCACGGGGAGGAATGTAGGGAGAGATGAGAGTGGAGAGGTAATGGGGAGCTGCAGAATGGATACATTTAAAGATCAATAAGAGAAGTTTGGATGGACTGTACAGGTCTTTATCTGCCGTCATTTACTATGTTACTACGTTACTAAGGGAAGAAATTGATCAGCAGCATGAAAATACATAAACAGAAGTAAAGTTACTGTTTGGATATACCCACAAACATCTTAAGGACAGCAATATCTTGCCTGCAATCATTCCCACAGTGACTGGGAAATCTGACTTTGTACCATCCAAGAGAGAAACATATTTGAAAAACTATTAGCAATTGTAAAAAATGTCAAATGAAACAAGTTCCATGCAGAATTAATGTAAACATACTTTCTGGAATGGGTGTGTGTGTATGCACAAATCTGTAAATCCCCGTCCTCCTTGAGTAAATTCCCCAGTCAGGATCCTCATCGATCCCCCTGACATGTCCTGCAAATTTGGTATGCATCGGACAGTAAACACAAAAAGTATTAGGACTAACATGGTGATCTCAAAAGTCTCTTTCCCTTTAGCAAATAGGGCTGAAAGCAGAAAGAGAACGTAGCTAGACACAATCACACTTTGATCCTCTGCAAGCTGCATTAGACTAGAAATCATCCAGGTCTGCCGCTCTCCACCTGCCACTGCCTGTTCTTCAAATTTTGGACCATAATAAAACCTTCACAGCACTGGGATATCCACAATAATTGCTTGTTCAAACAGTGACATAACCAGGGCTTTTTTTGAGGGGGTACTTGGGGGTACTGAGTACCGGCACCTTTTCCACTGTCTGCTAAACTTGACCCATGGTTCTCGTATTTTAATGAAAGAGCTCAAGTTCTACATACCAATTCTGCCTTGTCATAGATTCTATGACTGGTTGCAGGGGTCCTGGCTATTGTGGGGTGAGTCCCTCAATGATCACTCCACCACTGAAGGGTGGCCTGGCATTTGAGTACCGGCACCTTTTTTGCTAGACAAAATGCACTGGACATAACTCTCATAATCTGATCACAGTACTGGAACTTTGTGGCTTGCCCACTATGGCAAGCCATAAATCCTGCTGATCTACTGAATGCATATCAAGAAAAACTTACCTATACAGCAGCCACAAGGGAAAAGGCCATTCATTCAATCCTTGGATGCACCTGTCTTTGAAGCATACTCTGCATTGTAGAGGAGTCTTCAGTGTCAGGATCCTCTGCCCAGATGCTGTTAACACCTTTGTTCGGATTCATGTCTGAAGGATGCCTTCATGCCAAAAGTCTTTAATACAATTTAATTGACTGCTTTTGTGTCAGAAAATTGAAAAGCTTAAACCCAACCTGGAAAAAGAGGTAATCAGAAAAGGGGGGGAGGAGATAAAGTTCTGAAATGAGAGGCAGTGAGAGTTTCAGTGAGTTTTTGAGAGGGGCTGCAGGGCAACAGACTGATAAAGAAATGTGAAGTAGGAACTGTTAAATGAGAGATACGGAAACTAATTTGGTGACTGAGAGAACGACACAAACAGGTATCTCAGCCCGTCAAAATGAAACTTCCCCAGCTGTGTTTAACAGATCACATCAAAGCGCTGCTCTGTGCTCCATCAAGCCGTGGGGAAGGGGGCCCTCATTTTAATCTTTGTACATGTTTTGTTCGTTATGTTCATAAAGTCTCTGTACATCCACAAGTAGAGAGCAATCTTCAAAGGCATTTCCACACAGAAAACAAGTTTTACTTCGCTCAGAAATGGAGTATTGAAAAATTGCCCAGCAAATACAATTATGCGTGTATGGCCAATATTCATTTAAAGGCATGCATATAATGGAGAGACATTCCCAGCGGCAGGACTGGAGTGAAGGGTGCACTTACTATATATAGCTACCTTTCAATTGCCAAAAGTATGCAGCTAATTTTCACGGAAAAAGTAGCACACAGATCTGCAATTTTAGCTCTTTGAAAATTGATGTGAAGCATGTGAGAGAAAAATACCCACAGATGTTATGGACTAAATTCAGTAAATTGGGCGCCAAAATGCGCACTGAGTGCTGTTCTATAAATGGTACTCTAAGTAGGTTGCCATTTATACAATAGTGTGAAGTGCTGGGATCCGCACCCAACTTTTAGTTGCAAAGATTGACACCAACTGAACCCTGGTGTAAATCCCCGCAGTGGCGTTCCTATGTTGGCTGCCACTCCGGGCAGACGCCACTTTTGCACCCCCCCCCCCCCAGTGCATCACCTCCTGTCATGTGGCTGTCGGCTCTGCCAGTTCCCTGTCCCGCAGCAGGAAGTAATGTCAGAGGGAGCACAGAATCGATGGAGTATGCACCCGGGGCGGACTGCCCCACCCTTAGTACACCACTGAATCCCCGTGCCTAAATTGGGCATGGATCCCCCAAATTCAATAATAGTGCACCCCTGACCCACCCATGTCCCTCCCATGGCCGCTCTCCTTTTCAGTTGCTCGCTAAAGGATTTCCACGTGCATCTTTATAGAATAGTGCTTAGCAAGATGCACGTGTAAATCCAAATTGTGCTTGTTAATTAAATTGCACACCCAAATTTGCACATAATAATAATAACAATAAATTTGGAAACACCTGCAATTTTAAGTGCCATATATAGAATTCCCCTGCACACATACACACTGTTTGAAAGTTGCTCTCCTGTGTGTGTTTGTTTTATGGAAGGTCATCACCTGAGGAATGGATCTGGTTCTGGAGCTTGTAAGACAAGAAACTAGGAGCCCCTTGAGAGTTCAATGGATTGTAATATAAACTAAGTCAAACCACAATATCATGCTAGCATAACTGGAAAAAAACAGGTTATCAGGGGCACAGTATTGTTCTGGTTCGGGTCCTATCAGATAGGTAAGAGTCCATACTGTTCAGAAACAACTCATTTTCACTGACCTGCAGGATCCATGCTGTCGCCTATTTTGTTTAATATCTACCTCAAGGCTTTTGCCAAGCTGATTTGGTTGATAGATGTTCAATTTTACATCTGTGTGGATAAGATACAGCTATCAGTTCCTCTTTGAAACAGACTTACCTTCAGCCCTGAATAAACTGACTGCCTGTGTAACAGCAATTTCAGAATGGGCTTTAAAAACAAATTGTTTGAACCCAAGTAAAACAGCTCCTGTGTGTTCCAAAACCAAGCGGTCATATACCCAATCAAAATCCTCTTAAATCACAGGTCAAGAAACTTGGAGTACAGCTGGACTCACCACCTACAATGATTCCCAAATGTAAGCAATCTTCAGAGCTGGCTCTATCATCTGCGACAAATATTCTCTCTCTCTCAGGGCTGGTTGAACCCAGTAAGTGTGTGTGTGTGTGTAAGTACTTCAGCAGCACTCACCACATGCATGTGCAATATTTCCTTAAATTAGTCACCCTTGTTTCTGTCTAACTCCTGTTACTCTATCTTATCTGTCTATATGTTCCAGCTTTGCTTAGACACTATGCTGTCTAATATACTATGCTATAATATGTACTGTTATTTGAATAGATTTACTGCTGTAAATTGTCTATTGCCTAAGTCTGACTTATTCTTGCTGTAGACCACCCTGAGTGAATTCCATCAAAAAGGTGGTAAATAAATCCAAATAAATAAATAAATAAATAAATAAATAGACAGTAGCAATTCACTTTTCCATGAAAGTGTTTCATGGTCTATATCTCTGTGTCTTACAGGAAGTTCCTTCCACTCCTGATACTCTATCATAACAATTATACATAAAAAGGGTCCAAGTGTCTAACTGAAATAAAGTCCTTATATATGAATAAATTAAATAGATAAGTAAAGTATGCTCAGAACCTTGTGCTAACCAAAAAGGCAGCAACCACCTTTCCCATCATTGCACACCAAAGGCATGTGGAGGGGCATTTTCGAAAGGGACGTCCCTGCGACGGAAAGCAGTTGGGGACGTCCAAAATCGGCTTTTGATTATACCGATTTGGACGACCCTGTGAGAAGGACGCCCATCTTCCGATTTATGTTGAAAGATGGGTGTCCTTCTCTTTCGAAAATGAGCACTTTGGTCTTTTTAAAGGAGTCTAATGATAAAATTGTCCAAACTGTATTTTAAATACTGTCAGTGATAATAATAATAGTCACAGAAATAGTGTTCTCAATAATTCAGTTTCATAAGCTTACAAAACTCAATACTCCACTCAAAAAATCTCATCTGTTATCCAAATAATTCTCAGTCGATGGGGCCAGATAATAGATGATTGCTCATTCAGCTCCCAAAACCAAAAGTATATATCCAATGTGCAAAATTCTGGATTCTCCAACTCAAGCTGTGTTTCACTGCAACACTTCTTCAGCAGGAAATGTAAAAATCCATGCAAACACAAAACTGTATCTTAAATCTGAGCTAAATAAGAATAACCTTAATAACTTTAATGATAACTTCCAGATATTGAACATCAGACTCCTGGACAAGCCCTCCCCCAGGACTGATGGATCAACGATTCCAAAACGCCACCACTACGTGGACGGGATTTCCCTTTGACTGAGGATTATTTGGTTAACAGATAAGTTTTTTTTCAAGTTGAGTATTGAGTTTTGCAAGCTTGTCAGACTGAATTATTGAGAACACTATTACTGTGAATATTATCACTGACAGATTTTAAAGTGCAGTTTGGACATTTATATCACTAGACTTCTTTAAAGAGACCAAATGCCTTTGGTGTTCAGTCATGGGAAAGGTGGTTGCTGCCTTTTTGGTTAGCACAAGGTTCTGAGCATTCTTTACTTAGTTAAATTTATTCATATATAAAGACTTTATTTCAGTTAGACACTTTGATCCTTTTTTGTGCATTACTGTTTTAATTGTGGGTTGGGTGTGGATTTATTTAGCCCTATTTTTTTTTTTTAGATATACATAATAGGGGGAGGGGGAGAGATGAGGGTAGGGTCATAAATTAGACCTGTGAATTTAAGAGACTGCAGACCGGCAAAGGCCATGTAAAACCACAGCTACTTCCTTCCTGCTTGCAGTCCACTTTGCTGCATTTCTGATACTGCTAGAGGGGCAAGAAATGTGGAAGTGGGGTGACCTGGGTGTATATGAGTCTTAAGCACAACGCTTGAATATTAGGCATGTTATGTGCTCCCTGTTGTTAAAAAAGCATACGATCACAGATTGCATAAGCTAATACCAGGAAAGCACCCACACAAGCAAGAGGCTGCAGATAAACAGCTTCTTTGTTGACTTCTAATATGTAAACATAGAAAATAATGGTAGATAAAGACATTATGACCCATCCAGTCTGCTCATCTATACCATCTACTATATCTTCCCCTCTTTTAGAGGTTCAATACGTTGCATTATCTCTTCCTCTACCTTAGAAATCCCATGCTGTATTGAATTCATATACATTCTTGGTTTTTGGTCTCCATCACCTCCATCAGGAGTCTGTTCTATGCATCCTTTTCTGTACACGAACAGACCCCCATAGAGCTTGTCAGTGTCGGCTCGATTTGCGCGTCTGTTGATTAGCCCAACTGAATCACAGCACTTTGGATTGACATTCGCAATATTTGAGTATATGCTCCTTCTGATGAATTATTCACTTGACCCCTGAAGTAGGCGGTGTGATACACCGAAACACGGACTGTGTCGGGTCCTTTAATATCTGCATCAATAAAGTATTTCTTCATAATAGCCCCAGTGTTGGATTTCTCCTTTGATCAGCCTCTACTTTTTCCTGTTTGGTCTTTTTGGCGTAGAGGTTTTTCCTGTTTGTGTTTTGTGTTCTATGCATCTATCACCCTTTTCTTAAAACAGTCTATACCCTTTAACGTTCATCCTGTAAAAGCCCTGTAGGTGGCGATTGGTATTGCACTTTATAAGAATAGATGTTACTATTGTCACAGTTGGTTTCCCAAATAATCTTGACACCAGACCAGGGAATTTAACATTAAAAATATGGTTTTATTAAACTGTTAATTTAAGTGTTAAGTGTTCATCAACTTAGAGTAAAAGGTAATGGGATTTGACAGTGGCATACCGAGGGTGGGGTGGTGGGGGCGGTCCGCCCCGGGTGCATGATACTGAAGGGGTGCGGAAAGCAGCCGTGCAGCTGTCGGCTCCGCTGATTCCATGCTCCCTCTGCCCCGGAACAGGTTACTTCCTGTTCTGGGGCAGAGGGAGCAGGGAACCAGCGGAACTGACAGCCACGCGGCTGCTCCCAGCAGGTAAGAATGCACCCGGGGGGGGGGGGGGGGGGGCACAGATGCCGCTGCACCTGGTGTGGGAGGAGTATGCAGTGGCAATCTGCCCCAGGTGGCAGCCGACCAAGGATCGCCACTGGGATTTGATATACCACCTTTCTGTGAATCAAAGTGGTTTACATTTATTATATACAGGTACTTTTTGTCCCTAGTGGGCTCACAATCTAAGGGCTCCTTTTACGAAGCCACTATAGTGATTCCGGCATGGCAAATGTGATGATGCCCATAGGAACTGAATGGGTTTTCGCACATCTGCTGCACTGGAATTGCTAGTGCTGTTTTGTAAAAGGAGCTCTCAGTTTTTGTACTTGGAGCAACGGATGTCCCAAAATAGGCAGATATTGAAATAGCACATAAATGTTTTAACTACAGGGCTGCAAGATTATACCAATTTAGTCTGCAAAACAACAAGAATATTCTCAGATAAGTATAATGATCAAACACATAACTCTGTTACTTGGGACTATTAACATTTGGATCTGGAACTCTGCACCCTTTAGGTGCCCCATCCTCCCACTCCCCCTACCCTTTAATACCACCGATTCCCCTCCTCTCCCCCCACCCCCTAACATATCAATCCATGTATTAACATCTTAAGTACAGTAACTTACAATAAACCAGTCAACACAGGTTGGAAATAACTAGGCCACAACTTTGTTCATTAAACAAATATGATAACCAATAACAGTAACATAACAGAATCCCTCACCTGAGCTACTATAGTGCAGTTCAATAAAGTTCCTGTTCCTTCACCACCCCACCATGACAGCTGAGGATGTGACATGGACCTCCATGCCCTTTTAGCTAGGTCACCTGACCCTCCTGCTATCTGGCTCTTAGGGCCTCAAATGTACCACTCATCTCCCAATGAACTAAAGTCCCGTAGCTCGGGAGTCTGCCTGCTGCAACAATAAACCATCCAAACCTAGAACACCACCCAAACCTAGAACACTACTTCCAGTCCCCCATCCCCAACCCCATCTTTGAGAAAAGGGAGGGTGGGCAGGTAAGCCACCTCTGATTAGCAGGACAAAAACCCTGCTCCACGGAGGTGTCTATCTTAAATAAACTCTGCCCTGGACCACCCCAGAACCAGCCTTCCAATCCTTGGACCTCCTCCCAATTGGAAAATGTTTTTAAATTAAAGCTACCCTATCAGTCGTTGAACCTCTACCCCTATGTTCCTCTCCCCCCCACAAACCATTTCCAGCTTGCCATCTTCCTCTCAGAGCACACCACCCGTACTCTCATCCACGCTCTCATTACCTCTTGTCTTGACTACTGCAACCTACTCCTCACTGACCTCCCACTTAGCCATCTATCCCCCCTTCAATCCGTTCAGAACTCTGCTGCACGTCTTATATTCCACCTGAACCAATATACTCATATCACCCCTCTCCTCAGGTCACTTCACTGGCTTCCAATCAGATACCGCATTCAGTTCAAGCTTCTCCTTCTTACCTACAAATGCACTCAGTCTGCAGCCCCTCATTACCTCTCTACCCTCATTTCCCCTTACGTTCCCGCCCGTAACCTCCGCTCACAGGACAAATCCCTCCTCTCAGTACCCTTCTCCACCACCGCCAACTTCAGGCTCCGCTCATTCTGCCTCGCCTCACCCTATGCTTGGAATAAACGTCCTGAGCCCTTATGCCAAGCCCCCTCCCTACCCATCTTCAAATCTTTGCTCAAAGCCCACCTCTTCAATGTTGCTTTCGGCACCTAACCTTTATACCTTTCAGGAAATCTAGACTGCCCCAATTTGACTGCCCCTATTTGACTGACTGTACATTTGTCCTTTAGATTGTAAGCTCCTGTGAGCAGGGACTGTCCTTCTATGTTAAATTGTACAGCGCTGCGTAACCCTAGTAGCGCTTTAGAAATGTCAAGTAGTAGTAGTAGTAGTTCATGGTCACATGAATGAGGTCCAGCCCAAAGTTAAACTTGTCCATCGAGATGTGCATTCGGATTTAAACTAACATTTGGATCTGGAACTCTGCTCTCTTTTACACGCTACACCCTTCCCCTCTCCCACCTTTTAATATCACCCATTCCCCTCCTCTCCCCCCCCCAACATATCAATCCACATATTAACATCTTAAGTTCAATAACATAAGCCAGTCGTAACACAGGTTGGAAATAACTAGGCCACTGCATTGTGTATTAAGGAAATAACATGAAAACCAAGAACAGTAACATAACAGAATCCCCCACCTGAGCTACTATAGTGCAGTTCAATATAGTTCCTGTTCCTTCACTTCCCTGCCATGACAGCTAAGGCATAAGGATATGACATTTACCTCCATGCTGTTTTAGCCAGATCACCTAACTCTCCTGCCATCCAGCTCTTAAAGCCTCAAATCCGCCACTTATTCCCCAATGAACCAAAGTCCCCTGGCTTGGATGTCCACCACAGGGGCCAGTAGGGAACCTAATTGACCCCTCCCCACCAAGCTACCCAAGCAAAGCTGCGGACTAATATACAAATAAATGAAGTGTTCAATGCACTCCTGAAAATCGTTAAGAAACAGATCCAACCCTATATCCAAGAGGTGAACTCTATCTCTCCCAAAGAGCCCCAAACAGTCAGTGTCTACCTAGTTGTGACAAAGTTGAACCCAATCCACACAGTACAAGCCAAGATAGCTGCATCTAGAAGAGAGGAACAAGTCAAGAGGGCACCCAGAACCAGAGGAGATGAAGAATAAGAGACAGAGAATCAGCCAAGGCCAGCCACCCAACCATCAGGAGCACCAGGCTCCAACAGTTAGTTAGGAGGAAAAGGACCATGCGTCAAGATCCCCCCACCAGCCACTCCTACTATAACACACTCTTCTTCCATAAAACCAAGACAGGTGCACACATGCCAGCTCTAGTGCAAGCACTGCCTAAGAACTCAAGGTGCCAGCCTCACTAATCCAAGGGGTGTACATCGCCCCTGAAGGCTTTAGAGGACCATCTACCCAACCACTTTATCACATCATCCCCCAAATCTGATGCCAAAGCGCTTATCGCTGCACCTATGCAGAAGGAATGCGTCCCAAAAACAGAAGGGTCTTTGCCAACTGTAGCCAATGTTTTGCGTAAAACTGCCATAAACTGATAACGGGTCAAGACTATCTTTGTGTACCAAAAACAAAGAATCCTTCTCAACATCAAAGCATGCCTCCTGCCACCCTGATCTGTCTTAGATTGGGTGATATGCACTTCTAATATATCGCTCCTGCTTGAAACTTGTTCCAATAACAGCCTTTCCCACCCACTTTGCTGCTCAAACCTGCTACAAGTTTGCCAACTTGCAAGGGCCTGAAGAAGGCTACCGAGAAGGTGGCCCTAAACAGTAATGCCTCATAATGTGAAAAAACAACAGAGGGGACAGCCCACAAGAGCAGCGTCGGCTTCTCATGCGTGATTGGGCATCTATAGTCCATGGGTGTCGGTACCTGCCTCCCCCAACCTGCAAACATCATACGGGCCAGGAAGCCTGCTGATGGACTCCCCCATCCATAAACCTGACAGAAAAATGTAAAACCGGCTACCTGCCATGCAACAGCCCCTTTCAAGTAACCCAAGAACTTTGCATAAAGAACGTACTCTGCTACAGGCGATCAGGCACTGGACCCTGACTCTAACCCTTCTCCTGCAGGAACTCATGCACTCTGGAAGATTCAGCCGTGTAAAGCGCCCATGTGGAAGGCATCACAGATCTCTGCAATGTCATCCAAATCTCTGCCAAACCGAGTCCCACAGGTGGTCTGGCACCTGCATCCTTTCCTTCTCTACATCCGGCACCAGAGACTGAAACAGGCCAAACTGGAAACAAAATAAAGAATCAGTTAGTTTGTTGACAACACCAGGGACATGTCTGGCATATAGGAAAAGGTTCAGTTGTAAACAGCGCAAGACTAACGCTTGTACCAGTTCATTCACTGATCCCTCTTCGTACAGACCAATTTCCAACTTGTGCATTGCTTGTAAGGTTGCAGAAAGTCTTGTTTTTGATCAACTTTCATAATTCATCAACAGTAATTCTACTTTGCACCCCAGATAATTGGGATTCCAGATGCACCACAGTACAGAGACAACTGTTACTTGTTTATTCAGTGAATTTCATTCTACTCTCGATAAAGGTTTGATGACTCTTCTCATTTCTATTGATCTATCCTCTGCTTTTGATTTAGTCAGTGCACTTTTTCTAGCAAAAAAAGTGCAGGAACTCAAATGCCAGGCTATCCTTCAGGAGTGAGTGATCACTGAGGGACCTATCCCACAATAGCCAGGCACTCTGCAACCAGCCACAGAATCTATGCACAGGTAGCACTGGTATGCAGAGCCTGGGCTCTTTTATTAATACTTGGGGACCATGGGTCAATTTTAGCAGGCAATAGAAAAGTTGTCGGAACTCAGTACCCCTGAGTACCCCCTGAAAAAAGCCATGGATTTAGTTGATCACTCACTCCTGATCGTTCGCCTGCAAGTGATTGGAGTAGGAGGCTCTGTGTTGGCCTGGTCTTCTTCTTCTCTCTGTGACCGATCTTTCACAGTAGTTACTCCTGCCTCTCACTCTAGAACTTTTGCTCTTTGGTGTGGACTCCCCCAGGGCTCTGTTCTTTCCCCTCTACTCTTCACCTTGCAACCCTCCTTCAGGATGACAATATTCATTTATTTTTCTGCGCTGATGATATTCTTTTTATTTATCCCACTTCTTTTGTTTTTCCAGATCTTGGTCCTCCACATATAGCAACTCAGGCTCTGTTTAACTGGATTTGTGCTCAGAAACTTGCATTGAACCCATCCAAAACCACTGCTTGCTGGGTGTCTGGCTCTCACCCTGTTCCCTTGCTTCCTTTTAATTTTTTCAGCACATCTTTAGTCTCAGTTTCATCATTTCTTTACTTAGGGATAATCATTGACTCACAGCTATCTTTTGAGTTTCAGATTTCCAAGGCTGTACAATTAGAATTTTTTTTTTTGCTTTACTGTCTACGATCAATTAGCAAGTTTCTAGATTTTGCAGCAATGCATACCCCCATTCACGCATTCATTATATCTAGACTTGTTTATTGTAACTGGGTTTATGCAGGATTTACCTCCATTCAACAGTGTTGTCTTCAAACCCTTCATAATTCAGCAGCCCACTCACTTCTGAAAGCTAAGAAGTCTGATTGTATCACTCCTCTCTTACTCCAGCTTAACTGATTTCTTTTGCCTTATCATGTCTGGTTAAAAATCTTGAATCTTGCTCACAAGGTAGTTCATTCTGGTTCCTCCTCCTATCTTTCTTCTGTGATAATTTCCTACACTCTTTCCCATTCCCTTCGTTCCTTAGATACACAACATTTGGTTTTCCCCTCTCCACGACTGGCCTATCATGAATCCTTGCGGACATCTGCTTTCTATTTTTTAGCCCTCCCCCCCCCCCCCCCCCGGTTTTGGAAAAACCCACTCCCAGCCCTCATTTAATTTGTCTGCTGACAGCTTGTCCCTCTAGCAGAGTTGAATGACTGTTTTTAAACCCTTTCCGAGTGTTTGTGTTATGTGTGATCTTGTTTGATTGCTTATCTTTCTTATCATAGCAATGTATTTCTTTTCCTTCTTTCATTACTTTAATGTTTTTATTTTTTAATTTTGTTGACTGCTTTGACCTATTACTATAACTACTACTATGTAGCATTTCTATAGCTCTACAAGGCGTACGCAGCGCTGCACAAACATAGAAGAAAGACAGTCCTTGCTCAAACAGCTTACAATCTAATAGACAAAAAAGGCGGTGTATCAAATAAAAGTAAGCAAAACATAAATATAAAGCACAAAGCCACCTGCTTATTTACCACTTCCACCACCCTTCTGTTGTTTTTCACTAAGGGATTTCAAGTACAAAGGCAGAATAGGTCTCTGTTGGAATCTGAACTGGAACTTGGTTTTGTTTTGTTTTTTTCTGTATTTCAGAACTGCAGCTGAAAGGAAAGTGTTATGGAAGAGATGCCCCAGACTAAAGGAAGTAAAGTAGTAGGCCAGTGGTTCCCAAGCCTGATCCTGGAGGCAGCTCAGCCAGTCAGGTTTTCAGCATATCTACCATGAATATTCATGAGAAAGATTTGCATGCACTGCCTTCACTGCATGCAATTTGTGAAGTCCACTGCAGTGCCCCCTAGGGTGCCCGGTTGTTGCCCTGGCATGTGAGGGGGACCAGTGCACTACGAATGCTGGCTCCTCCCATGACCAAATGGCTTGCATTTGGTCATTTATGAGATGGGTGTCCTCGGTTTCCATTATCGCTGAAAACCGGGGACAACCATCTCTAAGGACGACCATCTCTAAGGTCGACCTAAATGTTAAGATTTGGGCGTCCCTGACCATATTATCGAAACGAAAGATGGATGCCCATCTTGTTTCGATAATACGGGGTTCCCCACCCCTTCCCAAGGACGTCCTGTGAGGACACCCTTAGGAAAACTTGGGCACCCCGTTCGATTATGCCCCTCTTGGTTACCCATAAAACCACAATAATAAAGATTTAACATTGTTTTGAATTATATGGAGTAAAATTGTGAAGAAGTTGGAAGAAATCTCCCAGTGATTCTTGGGAAAATTTATGTAGAAGGTTACAGAGATGTTCAAGCAATCGACAAGTTGTATTTGTAATGAGACATTGTAAAGCTGTTAGCTGCCAATGTGCAAGTTGTGTGAACTGTTTAACAGTACATATTGTGAATAGTCACATGGCAGGGGTGACTGCTAGTATAATAAGTAGCGTGAATAGAAAGGAACTTGCAGGTTGGCTAGAATATATGTGTAAAGTGAATATATGTGGAAGTATTTGAACAGGGATATGTATATGATTTATGATATATATTCTTTTGGGATAGGCCAGAATAGCAATTTTTGATCAAGCCTGAGGCACCCAAAATGATGGGAAATATTTCTGTATCTTTCTGACACATTTTCTTGGTCTCAGATTGCATTTCTTGGTACTACTACTACTACTACTACTTAACATTTCTAAAGCGCTACTAGGGTTACGCAGCACTGTACAATTTAACATGGAAGGACAGTCCCTGCTCAAGGAGCTTACAATCTAAAAAGACAGGTGTACAATCTAAAGACAAGTGTAGAGTCCGTCTGGTAGGTAATACTATATCTCATGAGAGGTTAGGTGCCGAACGCGGCATTGAAGAGGTGAGTTTTAAGCAGAGATTTGAAAATGGGTAGGGAGGGAGCTTGGCGTAGGGGTTGAGGAAGATTGTTCCAGGCAAAGGGTGAGGCAAGGCAGAATGAGCGGAGCCTGGAGTTGGCAGTGGTGGAGAAGGGAACTGACAGGAGGGATTTGTCCTGAGAGCGGAGGTTACGGGCGGGGACGTAGGGGGAGATGAGGGTAGAGAGGTAGTGAGGAGCCACAGACTGGGTGCATTTGTAGGTAAGGAGGAGAAGCTTGAATTGTATGCGGTAACTGATCGGAAGCCAGTGAAGTGACTTGAGGAGAGGAGTGATGTGAGTATATCGGTTCTGGCGGAATATAAGACGTGCGGCAGCGTTCTGAACGGATTGAAGGGGGGATAGATGGCTACGTGGGAGGCCGGTGAGGAGTAGGTTGCAGTAGTCAAGGCGAGAGGTAATGAGAGCATGGACGAGGGTTCGTGTGGTTTGCTCAGATAGGATAGGGTGAATTTTGCTGATGTTGAAGAGGAAGAAGCGACAGGTCTTGGCAGTCTGTTGGATATGATCAGAGAAGGAGAGGGAGGAGTCGAAGATGACTCCAAGGTTGCGGGCAGATGGGACGGGGAGGATGAGGGTGTTGTCAACTGAGATGGAGAGTGGAGGAAGAGGAGAGGTGGGTTTAGGTGGAAAGACGAGGAGCTCGGTTTTGGACATGTTCAGCTTCAGGTGGCGGTTGGACATCCAGGCAGCAATGTTGGATAAGCAGGCCGATACCTTGGCCTGGGTCTCCGCGGTGATGTCTGGTGTGGAGAGGTATAGCTGGGTGTCATCAGCATAAAGATGATACTGAAAACCATGAGATGAGATCAGTGAGCCTAGGGATGAGGTGTAGATTGAGAAGAGAAGGGGTCCAAGGACAGATACCTGGGGAACTCCAACAGATAGTGGGATGGGAGTGGAGGAAGATCCATGAGAGTGTACTCTGAAGGTGCGGTGGGAGAGATAAGAGGAGAACCAGGAGAGGACAGAGCCTTGGAACCCAAAAGAGGACAATGTGGTAAGAAGTAAGTCATGATTGACAGTGTCAAACGCAGCGGATAGATCGAGCAGGATGAGGATGGAATAGTGGCCTCTGGATTTGGCGAGGAGGAGGTCGTTGCAGACTTTAGAGAGTGCTGTTTCTGTTGAGTGTAGAGGGCGAAAGCCGGATTGAAGTGGATCTAGGGTGGCATGAGAGGAGAGAAAATCAAGGCAGTGACTGTGAACGGCGCGTTCAAGAATTTTGGAGAGGAAGGGGAGGAGAGAGATGGGGCAGTAGTTAGAGGGGCAGGTAGGGTCAAGTGATGATTTTTTTAGGAGAGGTGTGACTACTGCGTGCATGAAGGTGTCAGGGACCGTTGCAGTGGAGAGAGAAAGGTTAATGATGCGAAAGATGGAGGGGGTGACAGTATGGGAAATGGTGTTGAGTAGGTTGGTGGGGTTGGGATCGGAGGAACAGGTGGTGCATTTCGAGGAGGAAAGAAGGCGGGAGGTTTCATCCTCGGTGATCTCGGGAAAGGAGGAGAAAGAGGCCATGGTTGGTTGGTTGTTGGATAGGGCTACAGGCTGAGGAGGAGGTAGTTTGGTAGTGAACTCAAGGTTGATCTTTTGTACCTTGTCGCGGAAGTAATCAGCCAGTGATTGAGGAGAGAGTGAAGGGGGAGTGGGGGCGGGGGGCACTTTGAGGAGGGAGTTAAGGGTGGTGAAGAGACGACGAGGGTTGGAGCTGAGAGAATTGGTCAATTGGGTGTAGTAAACCTGTTTTGCAAGGAATAGGGAGGAATGGAAGGAGGATAGCATGAATTTGTAGTGAAGGAAGTCTGAATGGGTACGAGATTTCCTCCAGAGGCGTTGCGCGGATCGGGTGCAGGAGCGAAGGTAGCGGATGCAAGGGGTCAGCCAAGGCTGGGGACTAGTACGCTTAGTGGGACGGGAGGTGGATGGAGCGAGGGTGTCCAAAGCAGAGGAGAGAGCGACATTGTAAGCAGAGACCACTTTGTCTACAGTCTCAGAGGACATGATGGAGGGAAGGAGATTAGAGATACTAGAGGATAGAGTGGGGGGGTCAATAGCCTGGAGATTCCTGGAGGTGGTGGTTAAAGTTGGACGGGGCGGAGGGGGGGTGAAGAAGTGTGAATGTGATCAGGTGATGATCGGAGAGAGGAAGAGCAGAGGCGTGGAAATTGGAGGGTGAGCCGGAGGAGGAGAGGACTAGGTCAAGACAATGGCCGTCACGGTGAGTGGGGGTGGTGGAGCATAGCTGGAGGTTGAAGGAGGATGTTAGGGTGAGGAATTTAGAAGCGTTAGAGTCGGAAGGGTCATCAACGTGAATGTTAAAGTCTCCGAGAATGAGGGACGGAGATGAGGGTTCAAGAAAGACAGAGAGCCACGCATCAAAGTCGGTGAGGAAGGAAGAGAAGGATTTTTCAGGGGGGCGGTAGATGACTATGACTTTGAGTGGGAGCGGGTAGAATAGGCGGATGGAGTGGGCTTCAAAGGAAGAGAAGCAGTGGGACTGCGGTAGGGGGAGGGGTTGGAAACTACAGGAGGGCGAGAGTAGTAGCCCAACGCCTCCACCGCGGCCAATTGGGCGGGGAGTGTGGGAGAAGAGATAACCTCCGTGGCAGAGGGCCGCGACTGAGGCCGAGTCCTCCGGGGAGATCCAGGTTTCGGTAAGGGCGAGCAGTTGAAGGGAGCAAGAGATGAAGAGATCGTGGGTGAAGGGCAGTTTGTTACAGACTGAGTGAGCATTCCACAGGGCGCATGAGAAGGGGAGGGAAGGGGGGGGGAGGAGGGGAATAGAGACGAGATTGGAGACATCTCGGAATCGTTTGCATGGATAGGACGGGGACAGGCAAGGGGGACCGAGATTAGGGTTAATGTCTCCTGCGGATAGCAGGAGGAGGAGCAGGAGAATGTGGAGGAGGGTGGGGGAGGTCGGGTGGTGAAGGCGACGAAGACGAGGCGCACTAAGGAGGAATGGGGATGGGTTAATGGCAGGAAGGAAGTGTTGAAGGTTAAAAGCTAGGAAGGAGGTGGGGGACAGGAGGGATGGTGAGGTGGTGGGGGCTGAGGGTGAATAGGGTATTGCCGTGGTGGGTAGGGCGGGAGGGCAGCGAGTTCTAGTGGTAGACAGTGGGAGTGGGGGGGAAAGAAGATTAGGAAGGGACAGGGCAAGGAAGAGAACGTGGACAGGAGCCATAAGTAGTGTCTGAGTTGTGACAGGTGGCTATGGAGTGACTGAGGCGACTGAGGGTTAAGTGGATAGATAGAGCTGGATTTTAGACTGGCGAGTAGGTAAGTCAATGGCTGAGAAGCTAGCAGGCAGGTTGGTAAGTCAATGGCTGAGAGGCTCGCGAGCCGGTAGGAGGGTTACTCGATGTGTTAACAGGCAGGCGGGTAGCAGCTGGAACAAGTGGTCAGGAACAAGCTGGGGTAGATGGACAGGAGCAAGCTGGAGCAAGTCGTAACAAGCCGGAACAAGATGGACAGGAGCAAGCTGGAACAAGCTGGAACAGGCCGGAGCAGGTTGGAACAAGTCGTAACAAGCTGGAACAGATATGCTGGAACAGACAGACTGGCACAGGCCGGTCATGCAGGAACGGATGGAACAAGTTGGGGCAGGCTGGAACAAGCTGGAACAACAAGTTGGAACATGCTGGGGAAGGCTGGAGCAGATGAACTGGAACAAGTTGGAATAGACGGACTGGAGCAGACTGAATCACACTGGAGTCGATGGACTGGAACAAGCAGGGGGTAAGCTGGATCGCTGGACTGGAACAAGCTGGGAATAGGAGGACTGGACCACACTGGAGCCGATGGGCTGGAACAGCAGGAGGAACTTGAGGATCTTCTCTATCTCCACACAATTCACTGAGTAATCACTTGGGACCGACACCTCTATAATCAATGCCATTCTGGCGTTTTTCTCTTTTACCATTATATCTGTTTTTCTGGCATCCAGTTTTTTTATCGGGGGGGGGGGGAGGGGGATGGGGGTGACCCAAGTGATCCTAACTTCTTTGTTTTCCACAGTTCTCTTAGGATCATGTTCCCAATGCTTTTCCGGCACTTTGATGTTGTAGAGTTTCCAAATGAATGAGATATGCCATCTTGTGCCTTTCTATATAAAAAAAGGTTCTGCCATCAGCACTTCACAGCCAGTCACAGAATGTTTCTAACTCTTTCTTACAGAATCACAGATATCTGACGCACCAGGATTTTTAGTGCTTGCTATAAACCATCACGTCCATAATCCGCTGTCCAGGGCTGCAACTACCAATCACTCATTCTTAGATTTCAATTCACCTCTCCATAACCATTCATGTGTCCAATGTTGATCCACGAATGGCTCCTGATGTAACATTTTATATTTCCTGCTGTACTTATGCACTTGTCACTTGTTGTTTCTCCCCTTGCTGATCCAATTCCTTGAAAAGTTTTTTTTTTTCTCTTCATTCATAAATTCTGTTGCTTCCTTTCCTTTCGATACTGATTGATTTTCACCTACTCATCAGAAAGCTTGTCTAAGTATAATGATGGAATTGGATTCTGGAAGCTTTTTATATATATTTCAACACCTTTTGTGCATTTAGATCTGATGATGGCAAGCCTGGAGGCCAATGATAGTAGTTCAATAAGTGTAATCTAGTTCTCTAATACCCATCCCTCCTTCAGATCTAGGAATGTACAGTCTAGGCATACACCGATTCTTATAGATGACCCCATGGTCATTTAGGAGTTTTCCCATTCACACATCTAGTTTTTCAAAGTCTTTATGAGGGCAGTCTACAATATCAAAGCTATATGAGACAGCAGGACATGCCATTTGATACAGTCTGTTTAATAGCTTGTATCTTATTCCATGATGTTAATGCACTCTTCAATATCAGTTTTAGTATTCTATAATATTCTTTACTGATTTATTTTCTCTCTGTGATTTCTGTTTGATAGCTGTTCCTTCCTCCACTCCTAGATATTTATATACACCTTCCCTTTCAAGTTCATCAGTCAGAAAGTTGTTTTCCATTTTACTCAACTTTCCCCCAAGGAATGTTACCTTAGCATATTTGCCCAGCCCAAAAGTCATCTTAATGTTGCTCTGCTAATTGCTGATCACTGGAACTGTAGAATTTCAGATCATCTACAAACAGTAAGGGTGATGTAACCTCTGAATTGTTGGCATCTTTAGGAGTAAAGTTAAACCCATAGCCTAAGGAGTTAAGAAAAGTACCCAGTGGGTTAAGCTTCAAACAAAACAGAAGCGGGGACAAGGAGTCTCCATGAAATATGCCTCACTGAATCTTGATGTTAGGAATGACAAATTGTAATGTATCCCAACAAGGAGGAGAGAATCTCAATATCACACAATAATTTTTCTCTCTTTAACAAAAGCAAAATTTGTATTTCAAATAGAATTTAGTTCTGTGATAGTTTCAGCGCATTCAAACTTCCTGCTAGGGATTCCAGAGCAGGAAGTTTGAACGCGCTGAAACTATCTGGTTTGTTCATGCCTTGAAACTGCTAATATATAGCAAAACTCTGGCCACAGTCGGTGTGTTGGACCGATTATCTACACATGATATCTCCCCTGCATTTGAAAGTTGAAGTTAAGTTTAAAATTGAGTTTATTATTTTCTTCACACTTTTTCTGGATCCAGTCAGTTCTGTGAAGATTTAGCATCTTTTGCACTATAAAAAATGAAAAGGTTTTTTTATGCAGATGAAGATAAGGAACCCATGATTTTTTCCAACCTGTGTCACTAAAGATAACTATTTGGGCTGGAGGTTGGGTTTCAGAGGCTTTTTCCTTTTCATATTTTGAGAGTTTAAAGTCTAATGTCTGATGCACTTCACAGAACTAAAGTCTGTTTGAAGTACAAATTTTGCTTTTATTATGTTAAAGAGAGAAAAATTGATGTAGGAATGACAAATTGTCCATCTGCATACTGCAGGTGGAGCATGGTTTGCCTCATTGTCATAATGGACTTGATGTACTCAATCATTTTAGGGTTTATTTTGCCTCCAGTGAGGGAAATATGGTGTGTCTGAGTCCTGCTACAGACTCAAAGATGTCAAGGGTGGACCAGTTCAAAGAGTGAGAGTGAAGGCTAAAGAGTGAAAGTAGGGATATATGACTAGAAAGATTTATGTCTGATATTGCTGTGCAAATGAAAAATTCAGCATAAATTATTTGCTTTTCTTTGGTACCTCTGAAAAGATATAGGCAAAGAGGAGGCAATGAGGGGCATAATCGAAAGGGGCATCCAAATTTTCCTGAGGACGTCCTCGCAGGACATCCCAGCGAAGGGGCGGGGAAACCAGTATTATCAAAACAAGATGGGCATCCATCTTTCATTTTGATAATACAGTCGGGGATGCCCAAATCGCGAAATTTAGGTCAACCTTAGAGATGGTCATCCTTAGAGATGGTCGTCCCTGATTTTCGGCGATAATGGGAACCGAGGATGCCCATCTCAGAAACGACCAAATCCAAGCCATTTGACCGTGGGAGGAGCCAGCATTCGTAGTGCACTGGTCCCCCTCACATGCCAGGACACCAACTGGGCACCCTAGGGGGCACTGCAGTGGACTTCACAAATTGCTCCCAGGTGCCTAGCTCCCTTACCTTGGGTGCTGAGCCCCCTCCCCAAAACCCCAAAACCCACTCCCCACAACTGTACACCACTACCATAGCCCTAAGGGGTGAAGGGGGCACCTACATGTGGGTACAGTGGGTTTTGGGTGGGTTTTGAAGGGCTCACATTTACCACCACAAGTGTAACAGGTAGGGGGGGATGGACCTGGGTCCACCTGCCTGAAGTGCACTGCAACCACTAAAACTGCTCCAGGGACCTGCATACTGCTGGCATGGAGCTGGTTATGTCATTTGAGGCTGGCACAGAGGCTGGCAAAAATATTTTTAAAGTTTTTTTTAAGGTGGGAGGGGGTTGGTGACCACTGGGGAGTAAGGGGAGGTCATCCCCGATTCCCTCCGGTGGTCATCTGGTCAGTTCGGGCACTTTTTTGAGGCTTGGTTGTAACAAAAAATGGACCAAGTCGCCCAAGTGCTCGTCAGGGACGCCCTTCTTTTTTCCATTATCGGTTGAGGCGCCCATGTGTTAGGCACGCCCCAGTCCCACCTTTGCTACGCTTCCAACATGCCCCCATGAACTTTGGTCGTCCCTGCAACGGAAAACAGTTGAGGACACCCAAAATCGGCTTTCAATTATGCCGATTTGGGTGGCCCTGGGAGAAGGATGCCCATCTCCCGATTTGTGTCAAAAGATGGGCGCCCTTCTCTTTTGAAAATAAGCCTGAATGTGCGACAATTTTCAAAGAAATTTGTCCAGGTAACTAAGCAGGGTCAAGAGATATGGCAGGGGAGGCAATGTACTCCAGAAGGTGTGTTCAGATTTCTTCCTACTGGTTACGCCATTTGGCTCTTCTTCTCTTAGGCTTGCCTCTCTTGAAAGCAGTGATTCAGTGTACTGGTACTGAGGCTCTGATGAGTGAAGGAAGGGGCTTGAAAACTGTGAGAGTGGGTGTCACTTCTAATGAGTGAGAGAAGGGGCTCAGAGAGTATGAAAGCGGGAGAGCCTTCAAATGAGTGTGACACATTTATAATGAGTGCGAGAGCCTTCAAATGAGAGTAACACACTCCTAATGAGTGAGGCATGGTATCTTTGCTGACTATCTGTTCCACAGGCACATAGGCTATTTATTCAACTCCTCTCTTTGAAACTATGTTATGTATCTAAAGTCACCAGTACCAAAGAGATTCCTCCAGTTTGCATCTGATCATCTTCCAATCCTGTAACTCTGAAGAAAATACTTATTACGTTTGGTCCTTAATTGTCAGTTCCCTATTGCATCTCAACCGTTTTCCTTTTCTGAGTAGAGAATCTGCTGAAATCTTTAGCTATCATATCTATTTTAAAGGAATCTGCCACAGTATATATACAGAGAGTGAGGAAGATTTTGTTTCTATACCATAGAAGGGTTGAAGGACCTTGAATTTTGTGTCAGGATCTGAAAAAATCACTAATCTGGCCTTGTATGTAGGACTATGCAGTAAAATAAATGGTCTGCACAGGGCCTGACCAGCAGCAGAACTTGACTGAAGCCAGGCTAAGTCATTGAGCATATCAGACTCCATGGCTCATGAAGGAGAAGAGGCCAAAATGCAAAGTGAGAGGCAGGGCTGTGCAGCGATGACACATCTGGTAGTGCTCAAGCAAGGCGGCCACATCTAGTGGAAAAAAACAGTAAGAGCAGAAAAGAAGTGAAAATGATGAGGAGAAATATTAAAAGAGGGAAAGATCAAAGAAGACAAGAAAAAGGCAAAGTACAGATGTGGCATGAAAAAGGTGAGGGAAGGGGGGAAAAAAGCAAAGATGACAAGAAGAAAATGAAGGACGGAGTTGGCATGAGGAAGGTGAGGAGTAGAACAGGGTGTGAGAAATAAAAATGACAGGAGGAAGGAGAGATTCACAGAAGAAGAACAAGGAGTAAGAGTGCTCTGTACCCTCTATGCCCTCTTTTCAAAATCCAAGATTCATCTACAGATATAAAGGGGTTAAAAGAAAACAAGAGGAGAGGGAAGCCAACATAGGAAGTGGGGGTTTTGGTGAAAAAGGTCCGCATTGCAACATTGAAACCACAGTGGAAATAAAAAGAGGGAGGGCAGGCAAGAAGACCTGTGAAACCTGAATGTATATGGAAAAAAGATAGAACTGCAGCCTTTAAAACAGGAAACACTGGCAGAATAAAAAATACAGAAAGGTACAAACAACTGACCCCTTCCCGTCCCTCAGAATACCCTTTCCTCTTCCTTTTCCTTTTTTCTACCTAATCACTGGCTCAGTTGATAAGAAGATAAACCAGAAAAGACAAAAAAAACAGGTGTGATTTCTTTGAAAAAAGTATGACGATCAAAGGCTTAGTGAGAACAAAGTGCAGTTCTATCAAACTAGGTTGTTAAAACGTAAGCCGCAAGGGCAGCCACAGACTTATGGAACCTTTCACCAATGCATGATCCCAGTGCTGCTTTTATGTGTGCAAGTGTTTCCAAAGAGGGTCCCGGGGTCTTGCAGGAGCACACAGAGAGAGGAATTCAGCAAAATTGCTTTTCAGATTTATTCCTTTGTGCAGACTTGTACAAACTTTGCACTAAGCTTTTTTCCATACTACAGTAAGAATTAAGAAAAGCTACGCTGAATCAGACCAAAGTTCATCAATCTCAGTGGCCAGCCCAGTCCACAAGTACTACAGGACTAAGTGGACCCCGGATATTCAATGCACACCTCCCAACATTGAATATCCAGATACTGACAGTCACCAAGAAATAATTCAGACCAGTGCCCGTTTAACTTTAGCACATAAAGGGGGTCTTTTACAAAGCCACACTAGCGTCTTTAGCTTTCAGTAAAAATCAGGTGGCTGTAAACGCTGAGACACCCATAGGAATATAATGGATGTCTCAGTGTTTACAGCCAGCTGATTTTTATCGTGAGCTAAAAACACTAGTACGACTTTGTAAAAGACCCCCAAAGTTAGGGCAGCCTTAGATTTTATTTATTTATTTATTACATTTGTATCCCATATTTTCCCGCATAGCAGTAGGCTCAATGTGACTTACAGGTTCTGAAGAGGAGAGTACCAACTTCAGGAATATATACAGAGTGGAAAATAGAGTAATAGTAGGTGCAAGGAAGCTAATAAGGTTCTGGAAAAGAGAATACAACTCTGGAATGAATATATAGTAGCATATATAGAGAGGTAATCCTAATGAAGACGATGATTTAAAAAAAAAGGATGGTGAGGGGTATAATGTAATTAGTTTTCTATTTAATACTTTCCCATGTTCATTCCTGCTGTTTATTACTTTGTGTATTGACCCTTCTGGATAGGATGCCAACCCAAACATGGATACCCAGATGATTATTAAGTTACTTTTTCTGGGAAGATTTCTCCCTATGTATTTATATACACATGCACTTTTTCTATGCATTTTATCATCATAATTTTAGAAGAATGAAACATAATCATATACTCAAAATCAAATTCAAACAAATTCTTGTATACCGCTAATATCCATTGGCGTACCAAGGGCGGGGCGGTCCACCCTGGGTGCATGCTGCAAAGGGGTGCTCCCTCTGACGTTACTTCCTGTTCCGGGGCAGGGAACCGGTGGAGCCGACAACCGCGCGACTGCTCCCTGTACCCCCAGGAGGATATGCGTCAGGGTGGTGGAGGTGGATGCGCCAGGGGTGGTGGTGGAGATGATGCACTGTGGGGGGGGGGGGGTGCGGAGCAGCGATCCACCCCAGCTGGCAACCGACATAGGAATGCCACTGCTAATATCCCCTTTCCAGGGTTCAGTGTGATTTTCATTCTAGGAATTAGAAAAGGTTCAAAGAAGAGCGACCAAAATGATGAAGGGGATGGAACTCCTCTCGAATGAAGAAAGGCTAAAGAGGTTAGGGCTCTTCAGCTTGGAAAACAGACAGATGAGAGGAGATATGATTGAGGTCTACAAAATACTGAGCAGTGTAGAATGAGTAGAAGTAAATCGATTTTTTACTCATTCCAAACGTACAAACACTAGGAGACACTCAAGGAAGTTACATGGAAATACTTTTAAAACAAATAGGAGGAAATATTTTTTCACTCAATGAATAGTTAAGCTCCAGAACTCTGCCAGAGGATGTAGTAACAGCGGTTAGCGTATCTGGGTTTAAAAAAAGTTTGGACAAGTTCCTGGAGTAAAAGTCCATAATCTGCAACTGAGACAGACATGGAGAAGCAATTGTTTGCCCCGGGATTTGTAGCATGGAATGTTGCCACAATTTTTCTGTTTCTGCCAGGTACTTATTTCCTGGCTTGGTCATACTGGGCTAGATGTGCCATTGGTTTGACCCAGTATGGCTACTCTTATGTTTTTATGATCCATAAGGAATGTCATATGTTGGACACCACAAGAAAGCAAAATAGCCATTTGGCTCTCCCCCCCCCCCCCCCCCCCCCCCCCCCATGAGGAGGCACTGTCATTGTAAATGAGCAGCAGCACAAAACATAACTTATTTACAAATTACCCATTCCCCCACCCACCCCCTCCCCAGTCATCATGTCCAGCCCCTCCTAAGGAAGGAAACACAGTTAGTCATACATATGCCAACGGGAACCCCCTTCCCCCACACATGAAATGTGCTATGTGATATGAATATTACTTATGAGACCCCTCTAATACAAACAATCCAGCTGGTGGGCCCAAAAAGCCCATGAACTCCATGATCCTTCTCACCCGATGTGACCCTATAGAGTCACCCAATCTGCAGCCAAAAGACCCCATAGGGGAATAAGCCGCATAAAAGAGTTTAGCCAGTCTTGTGCCTTTTTAGACAAGGTGTATGATATCCATATGGCATTATGCACATCGTTTGGCAGAGAGCGTAGTTGAATAGTCTTGAAAAATCTTAATATATCTCCCTTCAAACTTTATTTCATCCCTGTTACTTTTTTATTGGCACAGAATGTTAGCTTTGTGCGTCTATTGGTGAAATTTGACTATGACCACGTTGTGCCTCGTGGTGCCAGCATTCAAAGGCCCAACATGATGTGCCTGGTTGAGGTGTGTGGAGGCGCCACCCTCGGCCTGGGGAAACAGCGCTAACAACCAGGTTTCCAAAGCTGTTAGAAGAGAGGTCTCACGAATCGATTCCGGAAACCCCACAAAGTGCAGATTCTTCTTTCTGGCGTGATTTTCAAGGTCATCTATTTTTTGTTGTTGGATGTTAACCAGTGCTTTTAGGCATGCAACATCCATGGCATGGGCCTGTACTCTCCCATCCGCATGTCTTTCCGATGTAAGTTGTGCAATCCCAGTGATTTGGTTTGATAATTGTGTGAATCGCAGATCCAGAGTTTTCACCACCACCTCAGTAAACTCCTGAATTAGAGCTACTGTATCGGAGGGCCACATGGGTGATGGTGGCTCCACCATCTTGTCGGCCTCAGCTCGACCATGATCCTTCTCCTTGCATGGGAGTTTGGAGGCCTTTGGGTGTACAAATCGGATAACATAGCCATCCATAGGGCCAAAAGAAGGCTCATAAGATGGTCGATGAGATCAGATAGAGAGGGGTTTCCAAGCAGTTCACCAGAAACATGTCTGGTGCCGCTCACAGCATCACTTGACCTAGATTCTGGTATTTTTAATAGAGCTATTGATCAACAATGGGTGGAGTTGGATAGAGAAAAAGCCCCAAGAATTTTCTGAGAACATTCCTGTTTATATATCTGTATATTGGACCTGAATACTTATTATGACTGAGAGATATCATTGAGGAGCCGTTTTACTAAGGCACACTAATGGAATTAGTGCACACTAAGATACCCATTATATTCCTATGGGTGTATTATTATTTAGTGCACGCTAATCGTTAGCACACACTAAATCCATAGCATGCCCCTTAAAAATGTGATTGTTTGAACACATCTCAGTGTTAGGTAGACATTATTTATGGCAGAGAAAGATAAGTCTTTTAACAAAACGTGACAATATCAACATAGAATTTGGCAGTTGCAGAACTTGGTTCCTTTATTATATACTTCATCTATATCTTCTGATACAACTCCCATTCCTTATTATTATGTTAACATTCGGTCAGTGAACAAGAAGACAATTATTATTAAGGAATTTCTTGAAGACAATCAGCCTGGTTTCTTACGCCTTATGGAAACCTGGCTGTTATCTCCTGAAGATCCTAAGCTGAGAGAGTTATGACCTGTAAGTTATAAGTCTTTACCTAGATTGGGAAGAGAAGGGAGAGGTATAGCTATCCTCTATAAGAGGTTTTTTTTTTTTAATGAAATTGCTTGATTCATTTAGTCAGGACTTTTTTTGAGGGGTACTTGGGGGTACTGAGTACCGGCACCTTTTCCATTGTCTGCTAAAATTTTGACCCATGGACCCCAAGTTTTAATGAAAGAGCTCAGGCTCTACACACCAATTCTGCCTTGTCATAGATTCCGTGAATGGTTGCAGGGGGCCTGGCTATTGTGGGGTGGATCCTTCAGTGATCATCTCACCCCGGACGGGTGGCCTGGCATTTGAGTACTGGCACCATTTTTGCTAGAAAAAACGCACTGCATTTAGTACTTCATCTCTGGACACTTCTGCTGTAAAAATTCATGGTGAATCTTTCTGTGATAAGTTATGCTGTTTCTTGTTGTATTGCTCACCAGGCAAATTGCTAGAGGCACAGCCAGATTTCTTAGGTTTTGTAACTAAGCACTCACTAAGCTATGATAATTTATTGCTACTTGGTGATGTTAATTCACATTTAGAAGATTTCACTGACCTCCCAAGGTTAAACAGTTTTATCAGTATCTAAATTCTTTTGGTCTTTCCTAGTCAGGCTTTTTTTATTAGTCATGAAAAAAGGTCACCAATTACATGTTATAGCATTCTCGACCCATTCTTCAGGCAATTAAGATTTCAATTTAATTCTTGTGAGAAAGTTTTATGGTCTGGTCATTATCTGGTAGATTTTACAATCCACTGTCAAAAAAATGATCTTCCAAAAAAAAGAAAAAAAGTGGCTTTAAATTGCCTATTTTGACCCAGGTAAAATTAATCAGGTTGATTTTGGGGAGCTGGTATGCAAATTAGAGTTAGATTACTCCACTGACAATAATTTTATTAAAAATTAAAATGATGATGCTAAAATTATTTTCTTAATCACTTAGTGGGTACTTGCTAATAGCTTTTCTTTCTAATACTCTCAATATATAGATGCAAGTTAGTCTCTCTTTATTTATCGGAGGAAAAAGACTTCAGATTCTTGCATTGTGCCCTTATCGGTATCAATAAAGGAAATATCCTACTCACTCCTCTACCTAAAGATGCAAAGAAAAATACAAATGACATAGAGGGGCATAATTGAACGAAAACGTCTATCTCCATGGGCGTTTATCTCCGAGAACGGGTCCGTGAAGGGGCGGACCGAACCGTATTTTCGAAAAAAATAGACGTCCATGTTTTATTCGACAATTTGTGAGCTGGGCGTTTTTTTCAGTGATAATGGAAAATGAAAGCGCCCAGCTCAAAAACGAATAAATCCAAGGCATTTGTTCGTGGGAGGGGCCAGGATTTGTAGTGCACTGGTCCCCCTCACATGCCAGGACACCAACCGGGCACCCTAGGGGGCACTTTTACAAAAACAAAAAAAAAGGTAAAAGAGCTCCCAGGTGCATAGCACCCTTCCCTTGTGTGTTGAGCCCCCCAAATCACCCTCAAAACCCACTGCCCACAAGTCTACACCATTATTATAGCCCTAAGGGGTGAAGGGGGGCACCTACATGTGGGTACAGTGGGTTTGGGGGGGTTGGACGACTAATAAGCATAAAGCAGCACAATTGTAACAGGTAGGGGGGGATGGGCCTGGGTCCACCTGCCTGAAGTCAACTGCACCCCCTAACAACTGCTCCAGGGACCTGCATACTGCTGCCAGGGAGGTGGGTATGACATTTGAGGGTGAAAATAAAAAGTTGTAAAACATCATTTTTTGTGGTGGGAGGGGGTTAGTGACCACTGGGGGAGTCAGGGGAGGTCATCCCCAATTCCCTCTGGGGGTAATCTGGTCATTTAGGGCACCTTTTGGGGCCTTATTCGTGAAAAAACAGGGTCCAGGAAAAGTGCCCTAAATTCTCGCTACAAACACATACTTTTTTTCCATTATCGGCGAAAGGCACCCATCTCTCCTCGGCCGATAACCACGTCCCAGTTCCACCTTCGCCATGCCTCCGACACGCCCCCTGTCAACTTTGTACGCTTCCGCGATGGAGTGCAGTTGAAAACGTCCAAAATCGCCTTTCCATTATACCGATTTATTCGTTTTTGTGAGATAAATGTCTATCTCCCGATTTAGGTCGAAATCTAGGCGTTTTTCTCTTTCAATTATAAGGTGGATAACCAACTATCGACCAGTAGCTTCGATACCGCTGTTAACCAAACTCATGGAAGGCGCAGTGACAAAACAGCTCACTAACCACCTAAACAAACACTCAATCCTACATGAATCTCAATCAGGATTTCGATCAAACTACAACACCGAAACAGTATTAGTAACCTTAATGAATAAAGTTAAACAAACAATTGCAACTGGTAACAACATACTTCTTTTGCAATTTGACATGCCCAGTGCCTTTGACATGGTCAACCATGGAATACTACTACACATCCTGGAATTCTTTGGAGTTGGAGGTAACGTTCTTAACTGGTTTAAAGGATTCCTGACAACAAGATCATACCAAGTAACAACCAACACGGCGACATCAGCCCCATGGACACCAGAATGTGGAGTTCCCCAAGGATCCCCCCTATCACCAACCCTCTTTAACCTAATGATGACACCGCTAGCCAAGCTACACGACAACCAAAACCTCAATCCATACATATATGCAGATGATGTCACGATCTACATTCCGTTCGCACACGACCTGAAGGAAATCACCAACGATATCAACCAAAGATTCCAAATCCTGCACTCCTGGCGGATGCATTCCAGCTAAAACTTAACGCAGAAGAAACACAATGTCTTATACTCACCTCAAAACACAACACAAGTAAATTCTCCACCATAACCACCCCAAACTTTTCCCTTCCTGTCTCAAACACCCTGAAAATTCTCAGAGTCACCATTGATCAAAATCTCACACTTGAAAGCCATGTGAAGAATACAACAAAGAAAATGTTCCATTCCATGTGGAAACTCAAAAGAGTAAAACCCTTCTTCTGAAGAACCATTTTTCGAATCCTGGTACAGTCAATGGTACTAAGTCACCTGGACTACTGCAATGCACTTTACGCTGGCTGCAGAGAACAGATCATCAAGAAACTTCAAACCGCACAAAATTCTGCAGCCAGACTCATATTTGGAAAAGCAAACTATGAAATTGCAAAACCCCTAAGAGAGAGACTACAATGGCTTCCACTTAAAGAACGCATCACATTCAAGATCTGCACGATAGTTCATAAAATCATTTACGGAGACGCCCCATCATATATGACAGACCTCGTGAACCTCCCATCTAGAAATGCTAAAAGATCTGCCCGCACATTTCTTAATCTACACTTCCCCAGCTGCAAAGGACTAAAATACAGACTAACACATGCATCCAGCTTTTCCTACATGGGCACACAATTGTGGAATACACTACCAAATCACATAAGGATTATTAACAAACTAACTAACTAACTTTCGCAAATCCTTGAAAACATATCTCTTCAACAAAGCCTACAACGAGAATCCTTAAGCATCTACCACACACTACCACTCCTCCCTTATTCTGACTCTCTTCCTACTATAACTGATTGATTAGAACGTCTTGACATCCTTGATACCTTTGTAACACCAATTGTATTTTGCACCCTGAAATGACGATGCCATAACAGGTCTCTGTAAGCCACATTGAGCCTGCAAATAGGTGGGAAAATGTGGGATACAAATGCAATAAATAAATAAATAAATAAATAAATAAATAAATAAATAATAAATAGCATTGTGGACACACACAAAGTAGGCAGTAGTGCATATAGAGCACTCTGAGATTAGAAACTTAGAAATAAACATTAAATAGTGGAGTTTTTTTTTAAGCTACATGATGACACACCGAGCTCACGCCTTATAGTCTGCGAAGTCGGGCTGGCTGGATGGCGACTCTGAAGCTTTTTTTCTCCACTTTAAACACACATGATTAAGTTGATAATTGAGTGGGTGTTCCACATTTGAATTACACAGCTAGTGTGAGTCTGTGTGAGGAATTTCATTTACTAAAAAGGGCTTGAGTGAATTATTGGTCTAAGAGAGTGGACCATGGGGAGCTCTCTTATACCCAGGTTCAGTTTGGAGAAGCCTACCTTATGCATGCTACTACTACTACTACTATTTAGCATTTCTATAGCGCTACAAGGCATACGCAGCGCTGTACAAACATAGAAGAAAGACAGTCCCTGCTCAAAGAGCTTACAATCTAATAGGCATGCCCTGCTCATTCCATCTGCAGGATCGCTATTGAACAAAATGGCGTTGGGATATTTAAACTTTCAACCCGATCTCTCATCCAATCATTATTGACACCCTTCTTAAAGGGACCTTCTCTCATTCTACGTGGTTACATGGTTGACTACCCTTTCTTACAGGAATGCCTTCCATTCTATACTACTACTACTACTTAGCATTTCTATAGCGCTGCCAGGGTTACGCAGCGCTGTACAAGTTTAAACATGGGGAAGGACAGTCCCTGGTCAAGAGAGCTTACAATCTAAAGGTAAAAACTATGTATACGTGCATTTAAATCGAATGGTATTATGGTGTTTAACCTAAAGATCCAGCACTGTTCTGCTTGTATCAGCGCTCGATCTCTATTTCCATCTCTTATTGATTTTCTCATCTGATCTATCACAATGCACTTAAAGTCCGTAAATGTATGTTGTTTTTCCATGTAGTGAGTTACTAATGGAGCTTCTTTAACCTTTTTAACACCAAATTGAGGGTTAAAAGACATTCTGATGATTGGTATACAAATGATCTGCTTGAGCTAAAACAAAAATGTAGGCAGCTAGAGAGAAAATGGAAAAAATCTAAAAGTGATGAAGGCAGACTGTCCTGGAAGAAAATGATTCATTTTAAAAAAAATGCAATTAACAGAAACTAGGAAAAAACACTTTTCTGAACTAATAGGAATGGCAACTAATAGTAATAAAAAAGTGTTTTCCTACTAAATTATTTTACAAAAGTTGAGGATCTGAGGGGGAAGAGCCTGTCCAAGATGGTGTTTTGCTGAGGAGTTGCAACAGGTGTTGAACCTCTGGCCCGTTGTCTAATGGTTAAGCGGAAATCTAAGATCAGGGTTTTTCCTACAGAGTCAACATCAATTGTTTTCTTACCTGGCCCAATGGATACGTTTATTCAGGGTGGTCCTTGTGCAGGAGCTCCAGAGTTTTCAGCTGGAAGAGGTTCCGAGATGGAGGGGTGTCCTGCCTCCTTCAATGTAGTCAGCTTATCCCTGAAGGAGAGGAGTACGCCTGTCCAGACGCTTCCTCCAGTGATCGTATTAGTGCCGAGATAGGGTGAAGTAAGTGCGTGTTGGAGCCACGTGGAATTCAAAGAACCCACAGTGTCTGTCTCACAGGGGTCATTAAAGAACGAACCGGTGGGACAAGAGGCTGTACGACTTGAGAAGGTCCGCTTGCAGGAAGTAGTCTGCCAGAGGTACTCAAATTTCCCTGGAGGAGTTTAGGACTGAGTTATTCCCGTTGTATAGACTGAAGATCTTTAATTTAGAATCTATTTGGAGAAGCTATTTCAGCTCTTCAAGTTTTTCTGGGGACTCAAATACAAACTTTGGCTAAGCATTGTTTTTCAGTAATTTCAGAATCACACACTTTGAAATCTGAAGTTACAAGCTTGGGAAGTTAAAGGTGAAACCTGGGATAAAGACAGTCCTCTCGATATTTAGACCACGGGAGATAGCTGGGCTGTCTGTCACAGTCCGCGCTCAGCCCAGATATTCAATGCCAAAACATTTCCAGTCACCGGCATTGAATATCCGGTTTAAATTTGGTTGGTTTCAACAACTGGCCACACCAATTTTCAGTGCAAGCCGGGTTAGTTGGAGCCAGCCAAAGTTAATGTATTGCGGCAACCAAAAATGGCCACCAAACAGCTGGCTCAGCGGTGAAAATTGCTGGCTAGCTGGTTATATTGGCATATAACTGGCTATCTTTAAGCTGCTAACTGGCAATATTCAGCACCAGATTGCTGGCCATCTGGCATTGATTATCGCCGGATAGCCGGTGAAGTGCTATTTCACTGGCCAAATTGTTTTTAATATTTGCCTGACTGTGTATATTTGCAGGAAAATGGAGAACTTGGAAAATTTGGTCAGACATCAAAACTTGAGTTATTAATTTTCCTAAACTATTTTCAATTTCTGCTGTGGATATATTTAAGAACTACCTATCTGAAGTGTTGAAAGTTCCAGAAGCTTCTTATCCCCCAATTTCAAAGATTTATCTCCCTTCTGTTAAAAGGAAGAGTTCTCCTAACTAGCAAGGTTTATCTGCTGATAGTCTGGATTTAACAAATTTTCTGGAACGGTTAGATACAGAGGTCCTGGTTCCAGCTATCTTATTGGCTCAGTTGGTGTTAGACTCTGACAGGGAATTTTTTATTTATTTATTTTTATTTGTTGCATTTGTACCCCACATTTTCCCACCTATTTGCAGGCTCAATGTGGCTTACATAGTACCGTGAGCCACCTCTGGTGATGAAACAAATACAGAGTGATGTTGTTACAGAACATTAGAGAATCAAAAGAAGAAGAGTGATATATTGTTCATTGCAGGTTATGGCTTTGTTGTGTTGCTGAGTTCAGTTACTTAAGTTGGATCAGTAGTGTATGCCTTTTCGAACAGATCGGTCTTTAGTGATTTCTGGAAATTGAGGTGATCCTGCGTTGTCTTTATGGCTTTCGGTAATGTGTTCCATAGTTGTGTGCTTATATAGGAGATACTGGATCTGTAAATTGATTTGTACTTGAGTCCTTTGCAGCTAGGGTAGTGAAGATTTAGGTATGTTCATGATGTTCTAATTGTGTTTCTGGTTGGTAGGTCTATGAGATCAGGTATATAACTCGGGGCCATAGATAATCTTGTGGACCAGGGTGCAGATTTTGAAAGTAATACGTTCTTTGATTGGGAGCCAATGCAGTTTTTCTCGTAGGGGTTTGGCGCTGTTGAATCGGGATTTACCAAATATAAGCCTGGCTGCTGTGTTTTGAGCAGTCTGTAGTTTCTTTATGAGTAGTTCTTTACATCCTGCATACAGTCCATTGCAATAGTCAGCATGGCTTAATACCATTGATTGTATCAGGTTGTGGAAAGTTACCCTCGGGAAGAATGGTTTCACACGTTTAAGTTTCCACATTGAGTAGAACATTTTCTTGATTGTAGAGTTAACTTGGGTCTCGAGTGTGAGGTTACGGTTGATTGTGACACCAAGGATTTTCAGGCTATCTGAGACGGGAAGTGCGTAGTCCGGGGTGACTAAGTTTGTGTGTATATTCGTGTTGTGTTGGGATGAGAGGATGAGGCAGTGTGTTTTTTCTGTATTGAGTTTTAGTTGGAATGTGTTTGCCCATGAGTTCATGATGTGGAAACCAAGGTTAATTTCATGGTGATTTTTGTCAGATCATGTTTGAAAGGGATGTATATTGTGATGTCGTCTGCATAGATGAATGAGTTAAGGCCCTGAGTGGATAAGGACTTGGCTAATGGGGTCATCATTAGGTTGAAAAGGATCAGTGATAGTGGTGATCCTTTAGGTACGCCGCAATCTGCCTTCTAGGGTGATGATATGGTAGAATTCACTTTCACTTGGTAGGTTCTGGTGGTTAGGAAACCCTTAATCCAGCTAAGTATGGTTCCGCCAATCCTGAAGTAGTCTAGGAGTCTGAGCAGTATACTATGGTTCACCGTGTCGAATGCATTGGACATGTCGAATTGGAGGAATGGCTTATGAAGCTGGACATGTCAAATTGGAGGAATGGCTTATGAAGCTGTTCTTTAAATATAAGGATGTCTGATTCATGAATTTCAAAGTTCACATGATTCCAAATGTATCTAGAGCTACCCAGAAGAAACTGAGACAATTTTTGTTGCTATGGCCTAAAATCTTGCAGTTGGGTACTATCTTTGTCCTACACTATCCATGGAAATCTGGTTTCGTTGCAGGGAATGTTTTTTTTTATGACTCCCTACAACTTTCAACTTTTTTGACTGGGAAAGGGATGACTGCCATCAGTGCTCTTTAGGGTTCATACTCTTAAGACTTTATAGAAGGTATAATTCTGTGTGCGCCCAAAACACACGTCTACACTACTGCAGGCCATTTTCAACACAGCTTAGTAAAAGGACCCCTTAGCACTTTATCTGAGGTTATACCTGCTGACAGATGCTGGTGTCAGCTTTCTTTAGTTATTCCACAAGAAACCTTTGAATTGATAAAAAAAATATGCCAGATCTCACTGTTGTTACGTGTCCACTGTATTTAATGAGGAGTAGCCTTTTGTTTTTTGTAAAAGCTATTACTAACTGGTTGAATATGGAGTTTTCTCAGGGTAATTTTCATTTCTCTGGTGGGAATATAATGCTAACTCTAATTGTTAAGAACAAAACAGGTCAGTATTCAGAACACATCTAATTATCATCCAGTAGTCTCAATACCCTTATTGACTAAAATCATGGAGGGTTGGGTCACCATTCAATAAATAGATTATATAAAGAGATTTAATTTTTTATATTATACTCAATCTGGATTTTGGTGCATGTGTAGTACAGAAACAGTTTTATGTCCATTGCGCAAGTGAAATTTATTCTTCAACTAGGAAAAGGAGCAATACTTCTTCAATTTGATTTGTCGCCAGTATTTGATCTAGTGGATCATTAACTTTTGTCACAGATTCTTGAGGATATGGGTGTGGCAGAGTATGAATTCCAGCTGCAGACAATGAAGATGGAAATGGAAAGGGCTCGTATCCAAAGCTCTGCGCTGAGGCCAGAGGCAGGATATGTAGCCCGGATTGGGCCCAATATATTTGCGCAGTTTGATGATACCCAAGGTGACATTGATGGATATCCATCACGAAATGCCTAGCACATGCCTGGGGTTACCCTGCGGCCACCTGAAGGGTTTGCCGAGCACTGCCCAGACTCGCCTGCACCTGCACTTGTGCTTTATACTAGCACCCTCCTCCTACTGGCTAGGTCCCACTCACATCTGGGCTAGTCTCCCACTCTCAAGTTATTCCCCAGTGATTTCTAGGACACTGAGACCACATTCCAGGGGTCCTACAGTTCCTAGAAAGCACCCACAGACCCCAAAAATACAAACCAGGATTCTTAGTCAGTCCAGGAATAAATTAATAAGGTTTATTGTCACAGAACTTGAACAGCAAAAAGGGGAAATTTTATTTGTTTTTGTTACATGTGTACCCTGCGCTTTTTCCCCACTCATGGCGGCAGGCAATGGAGGGTTAAGTGACTTGCCCAGAGTCACAAGGAGCTACCTGTGCTGGGAATCAAACTGAGTTCCTCAGAACCAAAGTCCACCACCCTAACCACTAGGCCACACCTCCACTACAGGAAACAATAACAGGTAACTAAATATGGATCAATTATAAAACTATCTAAACATTTGTTTACTACCTGAGTAGTACCTGGGGAGTTCAGGAAACATAGTTGCTCACAAGTTATAAAATATAACTGCTCACAGGGTCTCAGTAAAGAGATCTTTCTCCACTCCCTAGCTGAGACTGAGGAAAATCCAATACCTCCTGGCTAGATTTGAACTCCAGGGCCAATCAAATCCTAGAGCACCAACTTTGAAATTATCTGGCCAATGGAACTGCAAATTGCCTTTCCACAAGCTTAAACTGGAAAGGAGCAAGCCTTTTTCTGCAACAGCCTTAAAACACAAAACAATCACCATCTGCTAGTCAATTAGGAGAAATACACTTCATGAAATAATTAATTTAGTTCACAGACATAGAATCCCACTATTTCATCAAAATATCTAACTGCCTTTGAGAAAATTTGCCACCTCAATGAGATTCCCGAGAAAGACTGGGTGTACTATTTGGAAGAAAAGCTCACACTGGTAGAGCACTCAAGGTATTCCAAGGAATATCCATGGAGACATGCTCCCAGTTTGAGGAGGTGTGCAAGGCTTTGTTGAACCGTTATGCAATTACCCCTGAGACCTATAGACTAAATTTTGGACCTTGCAAAAGAGGGTGAATGATACCCACAGCGAGTGTGTGATCCAGCTAAGATACCAGCACCATCAGTGGTTCAATGGATCTGAGATTAAAACCCTGGAGGACTGACAGCACCTGATGGTCCTGGAGCAGTTTCTACAGTGCTGTCATCCGGAGGTGAGGGAGCATGTTCAAGATAACCTACCCCATACTCTGGAGAAGGCGGCTGAGCTGGCTGACATCTTTGCGGCTAACCATCCTTGATTGGTCCATATCCACAGCTGCCAGGATCTAAGATCATTCAGGGTCCTAAGTCAAATAGTCCTGTAGTCTCAGACACAGTTTTCCCCCAAAACCTAAGAATTTTAGATACAAACATCCATGTTATCAATGTAGGCCTACTGGACATTTCAAAGTGGATTGCCCAGATAAACGAAAGCCTGCACTGAAGAGCACTCCAGTTCCTGCACTGAAGCTGGCAGCTTTCATGGGCAGTTAAAGCCCCATGGAAGAGGCCTACACATTAGATGCAACACAAAAAGTTACTGGTCATTCGTTAAGCAAGGAAGCAGATGGATTTCCACAACACTATCGCACCCCAGTAACTGTGAATCAGACCCAGGTAACTTCACCATACAGCACTGGGAGGGCAATAAACATGGCCAATGGAATCTCCAGGAAGGAAGAGCCAGGACTGCCCTGACACTAGACTGTTGAAACCCAACCAGCTGTCTGAATGGGCCGCCGTACGGGGTCTCTCTTGAAGAGGGGAGGTGTGGCAAAACTGGGGACTTTCGTGCTTCAGTGTATTTCCCTTGATTGACCACTAGGTGGTGTCTAACCTCTGCATTATAGCTGTAGCAGAGGTGTGTTTTCTTTGTAGCTTACTTTTCCCATAGAAAAGAGGAAAAAAAACCCTGAAGAGAAAAGTAACCTGCTGTGTCATTGGTCAAACGTCCTTAGTGCTAATGATCTGTGCCCTTGAAGTCAAAGACCTAGCCCATAATGTGCTAGGACTCTCGACCCCAGTCTCAATTGGGAATGTGGAGGGAGCAGACCTCTGCAATGAGACCCTGTTTAATTCTTGTGAACAGTTTCTTTTCCTGATCTCCCCAGGTACTACTTAGCTAGTAAAAAAGTGTTCAGTTAGATTTAATATTAAATCCCTGTTATTTTACCTGTTCCTGTTTGTTGTCCTGGACTGACTAAGAATCCTGTGTTCTCCGTCTGTGAGTGTTTTTCTAGGAAGTGTGGTGACCCATGATTGCAGCTCCCAATGTACCTAGAAACCACCAGGGAAATAGTTTCCAGGCAGGAGAACTTGTCCAGAGGCAAGCAGGACCCAGCAGGCGGGTGGAGGATATGCTAGTGTAGGTGTATGTGCACAGGTGTAGGCGGGCCTGGAAGTGGTGGGTAGGACCCTCCAGGTAGCCACAGGGTTAACCCCAGGTGGGTGCTAGGGGTAGAACTCAGGTGTTACAATGCAATCGGCATTACAGGTTTTGTTCTGAAATGCTTCCATGGTTTCTTTCATATAGATTTTACAAATTGAAGAAAGATGGTTTACTTTCCTCCAAGTGGAAAACAGTTGTAGGGTTCTGCAAGGGACCCCACTTTCTCTGGTACTAATTAATTTAGGAGTCCTTTTACTAAGCTGAACTAAAAAGTGGCCTGTGGTATCACCAGCGTGTGAGTTTGCTGCATGCTGAGGCCACTATTAGCACAACTGTAAAATGGCCGCATTTACTATTCCCCCATTGATGGCCATGTGTTAATTTCCCAATTAGCTCATAGCCATTAGCACTGGAGCCACTTATTTGCTAGGTGGTAAGGGCTCCCTTGTTAGCCATGTGCCAATCATTTAGCACATGGCAATGCATCTGTGCTAAGTGATTTAGCGCCAGGCATGCCTACCCTCCGCCCCAAAACACACCCCCAGTGCTAAAAAATATTTTCTATTTTTTAGTGCATGGGAAGCGCGCACCAGACATAAAACTACTACCGAACGTCTGAGTGCACCTTATGATAGTGGATTTTAACCTGCGATAAGCAAGTGTTAGTGCTTACCACAGCTTAATAAAATGACCCCTTAAATATGCAATTGTTTGCAGTAAAGTTGGAGAACATCAAGGCCTATGCCTATATTTATACAGATAATATTTGCATTTTGCTTCCATTAACATTAAATGATATTACTGATTTGATTGGGACACCAGCTTGTATCATTTTAGTTGAAAACTGAGCCTATTCTTGCAAGTTAAAAATAAATAAGAAAAAACAAAATTTGTGTGGTTAGGCTCTCTAGATAATATTAGGGACAATCTTTTAACACCTCTAGGAACTAAGTTTAAATTTGAGGTAGTGGCTCGGATTCTAGGAGTGTTGAAATACAATCAACTTTCCAAGGAATATCAAGCGAATAAAGTGGTAACAGCTTCTTTTCTTTGGTTAAGGAAAATGACGGTGCTTCAGAAGTATTTTGAGGTTCCTACTTTCAGATTATTGGTTCAGGCACCAATATTGTCTCCGATTGACTATTACCAAAACACGTGGAACTAAATTCACCTATGAAAAAGTGCAAAAGCAGTAATCAGTACTTTCTTTTTAGCATTCTGGTACTGAATTTTTAATTCATGAATATATATGCTACTGGGAGGAAAAAAGTCTCAGCAGAAAAAAGCTTAAGCTGTGGAAATCAAACAAAGTCAAATCAGCTCAGTCACTAAGACAAGAGTGCCACAGAAGCCCAATGATTAAGACCTATCATCGGCAAAAACCTCCCGAAGACATTTTTCCTCATCTCTTTGTGGTGTGGACCACTGACTCAGTGATGACTCTGCTGAAGAAGTTCCTTGTACTCCAGGAAAGTCTTGTGTCGAAGATTCCAGGTGGTGCCAAGTTGTCATTGATAATATGTTGTTCTGTATCTCTGATGGCACTTTGGTGGTAGGTGTCCGGTCTTTCATCCTCTGGTTGATGAGATGAAGATGCAATGTTGGTGGCAAATATGATCATCTATGGATGTATCTCTGTGTCAAACTCAGGATTTATGAGTTCAAAGAAGTTTTCTGTCACTGGAGATATGTGGTCAGGTTTTAGAAACAAATCAGGTCCTGACAACCACATGGTTTCCATTAGATGAGACACTGGCACAGCTCTGGTGACACAATCTGATGGATTTGGTCAGTTGGCATGCAGTGCCACTGTTGTGGTCATGTTGACTTTCATATACGCTCAACTCTGTTGCTGGCATACACGTAAAATATCCTGGTATGCTTAGAAATGTAGCCGAAGACGACTTTACTGTCAGTATAGAATTTGACATTATCTATTTGAATGTCCATTTCATTTAGTATCATTTCTGCTACCTCTACTACTAACAGTGTTCCACACAATTCTAAGCATGGAATGGTGTGATTGGGTTGTGGTGCCAACTTGGCTTTGCCAAAGATGAATCCCACATGATAAAGCCCATCTGTGTCTGTAGTTTTCAAGTAGGCCACTGCTGCTATGGCCTTTTAAGAAGTGTCTGAGAAGATGCAGATTTCTTTATGAGAGGCAGTACTGAGGACTGCAGGTATGCAAGTGCGTGGAATGTGTAGCTGTTCAACAATCTTTAGAAAATCTTTCCATTTCTCCCATTCTTGTCGCATTTCTGGTGGCAATCCCACTCATCAGTACTTTGGGAAAGTTCTCTCAATAGGTTTTGGGAAAGTTCTCTCAATAGGTATCTTTCTTGAATGATGACTGGAGCCACAAACCCCAGTGGATTGTACAAATTATTGACTGTGGACAAGACACGTCTGCGTGTATATGGTTTCTCTTGGGTGGAGACTTGAAAGGTAAAATGTCTCACTTTACATCTCAATGTAATTCAAGGCTTCTCTGAAGCAGAGGGGTGTCTACTCTTAGATGTAGATCTTTTAAATCTTTGGCATCATCCTCTGCACGAAATACTTTCATTAATTCTGGACTGTTGGAGGCTATTTTATAAAGGCTCAGATTGGCTCTGCCAGCATTTCTTGTGTTCTCTTTATCAAGTCAATGGCCTCTCCGGCAGTAGGTAAAGATTTTAAACCATCATCAACCTAAAAGTCTCTTTCAATGAAGTATCTGGCATCTGTGCCATATTCTTTTTCACCTGCTTGAGCTGTCCTTCTAAGCCTGTAGGTTGCTACTGCAGGTGATGGATTGTTACCAAAGATATGAACTCTCATTCTGTATTTTACAGTTTCCTGATCGATGTCATTGTCACGGTGCCACAGGAATCTCAAGTAGTTTCAGTAGTCTGGGTATACAACAAAGCAGTAGAACATTGCTGAATATCTGCTGTTAAGGTGATAGGGTTCTCTCTGAAGTGAATCAAGACTCCTATTAGGCAGTTGATCATGTCAGACCTAGAAAGCAGCATATAGTTGAGTGAGATTCCTTGAAATTGAGCACTGGAATCAAACACAATCCTGTTATAGCCTGGTTTTCGTGGATGATACACAAAAAGGTAGGTAAGTACCAGCATTCTTCGTTAACTTTTATTGGTGGAGCTGGCTCTGCATGGCCATTATCCAGCATGTTCTGCATGAATATTGTAAAGTGCTGTTTTCTCTCTGGTTTCTTTCTCAGAGTCTTTTGCAATGACGTGAGATGAGAGAGAAATTGCTCTCTGTTGTTAGGTAGTCATATTCGGGGTATCTGGAATGGTAGCAGAGTCACCCGGCTGTTGGACTCATCCTTGTAGAATTCCTTATCCATAATTCTTAAGAACTCTCTTTTACTGAAAGAGTTGGTTTGTCATCATCCTTGGCAACTTGTAACACTTTATTCCCCAAATGTTCTCCTAAATCTGGTGGAGAGGTGTCCTGACAAATGGTTGAGCCAGGGTCTGGTTTTTCCCAGCTGTAAACCTCCTTCAATTACAGATGGTTATGACATGGCTTGAACAAGGTGGTGCGTCCATATGTTATTGTGGAACATTGTAAGTCTAACAGGCTTATTTTTTAACTCTCTCCTCAAGGTGCCCCCTCCCCCAACTCCCCCTTCATTATCTCCTCAGACCCTTGCTGAATTCTTTCACAACAAGGTTGAAAAGATAAACCTTGCTTTCTCTACCTCACCACCTCTCCCTCCACTAGTCCGTTCCCCTCTATCTCCTTCCCCTCATTCCCTTTCCTCCTTTCCTGAAGTTACTATTGAGGAAACTACACTTCTCCTTTCTTCCTCAAAATGTACCACCTGTTCCTCTGATCCCATTCCCACCCACCTTCTTAATGCCATCTCTCCTGCTCTTATTCCTTTTATCTGTCACATTCTCAACCTCTCACTTTCCACTGCGACTGTCCCTGCTGCCTTTAAACATGCTGTGGTCACACCTCTCCTTAAGAAGCCTTCACTCGACCCTTCTTGTCCCTCTAATTACCGACCCATCTCCCTCCTTCCTTTTCTCTCCAAATTACTTGAGCGTGCTGTTCACCGCCGCTGCCTTGATTTTCTCTCCTCACATGCTATTCTTGACCCACTACAATCTGGTTTTCGCCCTCTCCACTCAACCGAAACTGCGCTTACTAAAGTCTCCAATGACCTATTACTGGCTAAATCCAGAGGTCAATATTCCATCCTCATTCTTCTTGATCTTTCCACTGCTTTTGACACTGTCGATCACAGCATACTTCTCGATACCCTGTCCTCACTTGGATTCCAGGGCTCTGTCCTTTCCTGGTTCTCTTCCTACCTCTCCCTCCGCACCTTTAGTGTTCACTCTGGTGGATCCTCTTCTACTTCTATCCCTCTGCCTGTCGGCGTGCCTCAGGGTTCTGTTCTTGGTCCCCTCCTCTTTTCTATCTACACTTCTTCCCTTGGTTCATTAATCTCATCCCACGGCTTTTCCTACCATCTCTATGCTGATGACTCCCAAATCTACCTTTCTACCCCTGATATCTCACCTTGCATCCAAACCAAAGTTTCAGCGTGCTTGTCTGACATTGCTGTCTGGATGTCTCAACGCCACCTGAAATTAAATATGACCAAAACCGAGCTTCTCATTTTCCCCCCCAAACCCACCTCCCCGCTCCCCCCATTTTCTATTTCTGTTAATGGCTCTCTCATTCTCCCTGTCTCCTCAGCTCGAAACCTTGGGGTCATCTTTGACTCTTCTCTCTCCTTCTCTGCTCATATCCAGCAGATTGCCAAGACCTGTCGTTTCTTTCTTTACAACATCCGTAAAATCCGCCCCTTTCTTTCCGAGCACTCTACTAAAACCCTCATCCACACCCTTGTCACCTCTCGTTTAGACTACTGCAATCTGCTTTTTGCTGGCCTCCCACTTAGTCACCTCTCCCCTCTCCAGTCGGTTCAAAACTCTGCTGCCCGTCTCATCTTCCGCCAGGGTCTCTTTACTCATACTACCCCTCTCCTCAAGACCCTTCACTGGCTCCCTATCCGTTTTCGCATCCTGTTCAAACTTCTTCTACTAACCTATAAATGTACTCACTCTGCTGCTCCCCAGTATCTCTCCACACTCGTCCTTCCCTACACCCCTTCCCGTGCACTCCGCTCCATGGATAAATCCTTCTTATCTGTTCCCTTCTCCACTACTGCCAACTCCAGACTTCGCGCCTTCTGTCTCGCTGCACCCTACGCCTGGAATAAACTTCCTGAGCCCCTACGTCTTGCCCCATCCTTGGCCACCTTTAAATCTAGACTGAAAGCCCACCTCTTTAACATTGCTTTTGACTCGTAACCACTTGTAACCACTCGCCTCCACCTACCCTCCTCTCTTCCTTCCCATTCACATTAATTGATTTGATTTGCTTACTTTATTTATTTTTTGTCTATTAGATTGTAAGCTCTTTGAGCAGGGACTGTCTTTCTTCTATGTTTGTGCAGCGCTGCGTATGCCTTGTAGCGCTATAGAAATGCTAAATAGTAGTAGTAGTAGTAGTAGTGAAAGAGGAAGACACCCATATTTTGACCCAAATTGGGAGATAGGCGCCTTTCTCTCATGGGCGCCCCAATCGGTATAATCGAAAGCCGATTTTGGGCGCCTCCAACTGCAGTCTGCCGCGGGAATGAACAAAGTTGACGGGGGCGTGTCGGAGGCATGGTGAAGGCGGGACTGGGCGTGTTTAACGACCGAGGAGACATGGGCGCGCTTGGCCGATAATGGAAAAACAAGTCCCCAAAAAGTGCCCCAACTGCCCAGATGACCACCGGAGGGAATCGGGGATGACCTCCTCTGACTCCCCCAGTGGTCACTAACCCCCTCCCACCAAAAAAAAAAAGAACTTTAAAAACTTTTTTTTCCAGCCTGTATGCCAGCCTCAAATGTCATACCCAGCTCCATCACAGCAGTATGCAGGTCCCTGGAGCAGTTGCTAGTGGATGCAGTGGACTTCAGGCAGGTGAACCTGGCCATCCCCCCCCCCTACCTGTTACACTTGTGCTGGTAAATGGGAGCCCTCCAAAACGCCCCCAGAACTCACTGTACTCACATCTAGGTGCCCCCCTTCACCCATAAGTGCTATGGTAATGGTGTAGAGTTGTGGGGAGTGGGCTTGGGGGGGATTTGGGGGGGGGGGGCTCAGCACCCAAGGTAAGGGAGCTATGGAGTTGGGAGGTATTTTAATTTTTTATTTTACTTTTTACAAGTGCCCCCTAGGGTGCTCGGTTGGTGTCCTGGCATGTGAGGGGGACCAGTGCACTACGAATCCTGGCCCCTCCCACAACCAAATGCCTTGGAGTTGTTCGTTTTTGAGCCGGGCGGCTTCGGTTTCCATTATCGCTGAAAACCGATACCGCCCTGCTCAAATCCGCCCAAATCCGATGCATTTGCCCGGCACCAACTGTATTATCGAAACAAAAGATGGACGCCCATCTTTTCAAAAATATGGTCTATCCCGCCCCTTCGCGGACCCATCTTCAGAGATAGTCGCCCATGGAGATGGGTGTCCGCGTTCGATTATGCCCCTCTAAGTGTTTTGAAAATATGCCTCCAAGTGTAGGTGTCTACAAAATGTACATGCGCTGAGGCCCCCTTTTACCGCAGCAGGTAAAAGGCTGTCTTTTAAAAAAAAATGGTCATGTGGTAAGTCAACTACTTACTGCACAGCCATTTCAGGGGGAGCACTTACCGCCACCCATTGAGGTGGCAGTAAGTGCTCTGCGCTAACCCAGTCATAACCGCCCAATTACCACTGGGTAAACACCGGGGGGGGGGGGGGTAGTTACCACCGGGCTGCTGCGGAAGCCCAGCGGAAGTTCCTCTTTTGCGTGTAGTAAGCCTGTGTTAGGCTCACCACCACTTAGTAAAAGGCTGTTGCCCACACATCTAGTTTCCTAGGTCCTATGGTCCTGCGAGACAGTACCCAGCGACCACCAGCCTACCAGTACCAACCAATTGGTCTCTATGGAGTTTCAGACTGCTGCCACTAACCCATCCCATACTCTGCAACAGTGATAGGTATCACTTCCTTTGCCTGCCATTTTGCTGTCCTAACTTTATGCGGTTACTTAAGCAGGTAGTGGGCTGAAAAATCACTGCTAACTGCCTCTTCTGGCTGTTTAAATGGCTTTGAATTTCAGGCAGATAAAATCCTGCTAAAACAGGCAATGTTTTAAGCGGAACTTTACTTTCCCCTTCTTTCTACTTAGCTGCATGAAAGCTTTAAACCAGTGTTTCCCAAGTCCAGTCTTGCAGTACCACTTGCCAGTCAGGTTTTCAGGATATCCACAATGAATATGTATGAACTTGATTTTCATACACTGCCTCCATTATGTGCAAATCTCTTTCATACATATTCATTGTGGATATCCTGAAAACCTGACTGCAAGGGGTACTTCAGGACTGGACTTGGGAAACACTGCTCTAAACAGCTCAATATGGTTGTGTTGTGTATGTGCCTCTCATTGTGCTGAATCTACCTCCCCCTCACCTTTCAATGTTTTGATTCTGTAGCATTTGCCTCATCTTGAACATTTGTCCTTGCAGTCTCTCTCTCAATTGAACGGTATTGACCTTCACATTCAATATCATTGCTTCTCTCTATAAAATATCACAATTTTTACTACAGGCATATGACTTGTTTTCAACAATACCCTTTGTTCAGTCCTTCACTCAGCTCTTTGTGCTGTGTTCCTGCTTCTCTGACATTGATGTGATACTTCCATAGCCTTCTAATAAGCAAAATCACAGCAGCATCTGCATTATCTGTGTTCATAATGTTATTAGTAGCTACCTACGAAAGACTTTGAGAAACATTTACCTGTGTGAACATCAGAAGGGCTACTTTATATACAGTTTTATACTTTGTAGGGAGGTCAGGGCTGGGACCGATGTGCAGAGAGGTCGGGGCTGGGACCAGTTTGCACTGGGAAGACAATTGGCATAGTAAAAATTCCACCAAGTGGACAAAAGACAGAAATTTTGAAGCAGAAAGGCTATTTACAATCAAGTCACATTGGAAAAGGGTATAGCAGAAGCTTATGAACTGTTTTACCTTGGACTGTAAAGTTCTGGCAGAGAGTATATGAGTCATGCAGCAAAGATATAACCTTGGATTGTAAATGTTCTAGTAGAGAGCAGGTGAACCAAGCCTTGAGAGGATTTGTATAGTCCAGCAGCAAGAATGCCATGTAGAGGAGAATTGCCACACTTTTTTTTTTTTTTTTGGGGGGGGGGGGGGGGGGGGGGGGCATTTGGTCATTTCTGCAGGCATTTTAGTCAAAATCTAAATTTGGTGCTGTTTCTTGCCAGTAGGCAAAAGTCAGTATGTCTGTGCAGAAATGGGCCACAATGAGAGAGGTTTGCCCTGTAAAGGCATGACGTCAGCACCATATTTTCCTGCCTACCCTGTTGGAGAGCACTATAGCACGTGCAGAAGGCATGCATAGGGGCTGCACACTGAAGGACCAGCACCATTGCAAGGAGGATCCTGATCAGAAAGAGACGACAAATCCAAGCAGTCGAGCAGTGAAACTAGGCCCTAATCCACCCTGAAGCCTACTACCAAACTGCAACCAGAGCTGGTGAATAGTCAAGAGTGATGCCACAGTTCTCATTAGGTCTCTCAACAATGCCACAGGTCCTGGGTTTGGTTACATTGTTGACATTTGACCCCCTTTGCTGCTCCTCATTATTAGAAACAACAGTGCCTCCACTCCCTCACAGTTATATACTTAACAGGGGCCTATGGATCATTTTAGAGTCAATCCGGCTGATATTCAGCCCGTGGGAAGCAGGCCGGCTATGTGCTGCAATCGGCGCTGAGCCTGAATATTCAATGCTGGGCCATTCCCGGTGACTGGCATTGAATATCTGCTTTTTATTGGCCAGTTTAAATTGAACCAGTCAAGTTGATATTCAGCGCTGGCTGGTTAAGTTTATAGCGGCCAAAGACAGAACTACTATTTAGGCTGTCCAATTTGGCCACTAAACCTAGCTGGCAAAGCGATGAATATTCACAGCCAGCTGGTTATATCACATGATATAGCCAGTTAGCTGCGGTGTGCTAAGTGCTAATATTCAGCGGAAATAACTAGCTATCTGGTGCTGAGCCAGCTAAGTACTACTTAACCAGCCAGGAGCCGTTCGACCGGAATGTTCTTCCCAATGGAGATTATTTGGAATTAGTAACACAGCATAGTAGCATAGCAGATGATAGCAAAGACCGAAGTATCCCGTGCAGTCTGCTCAATATGGTGGTAGATTATAACTTTCTGTCTAGGAAGCTTACTCCCATTCTTTCATTTAGGATTCTAACTGCTGCTCTATACAGGTTTCCCCCACCCCTCATGCCTTGTAGAAGTGCAAAATGTCATTTCACTGCTCTTTTGAAATGAAGCGCTCAATGCTTGGTTTCCATTCTTTTACCATTGAGGGCCTTCTGTGTATAGCTATGAGAACAGTGAGTGGACTGAACCATTTGCTAGGGCACTCCCTTCTAGGAGCTGCCACAATGGTATATTCCAGGGATTTGGTCAAGAAAGTGTAAGAGAATGCTGGTCAGAGGACTAGAGTTAGTCAAAATGGATACAAAGAAGTCTGTTCTCCTACAGCACTTCCAATTTCATCAGAACAAAAAGGGAGCTGGAGAAGGAGGAAGCAGGTTACTTGTCTTTGAGTTCCTCCAGTAGGAAATAGTATAATTCCTGCAGTGGTGCTCCTGACATTTCACTATAAGTATCTCTCTGAAGTGGTCCAGCAGCAGAGTGGAGAGTATCAGTTTAGATCTATTTTCTATTTGCTTTGGTCCCAGTGTCTTCTGTTTTATGCAGTGTCTTCTTTCCATTTGATATTTTTTTTACTCACCATGTCCACCATCCTCCTGTGTCCTTATGCGTCCTGTCTACCATCTGTAGCTTTGTCCCTATCCTTCTTCCAGTTTCAGCATCTGCTCTCAAAGTGTTCCAATCCAGCCCTTAAATTCACCAGTTTCCCCTCCATCCATGTCCAGCATTTCTCCTCTCTCCCTTCCCCTTCATCCGTGTGCATCTTCTTCCTTTGTCTTTCCTTCCCTTCATCCTTGTCCAACATTTCTCCTCTCTTCCCTGCCCTCCACTCCATCCATGTTCAGCAATTCTCCTCTCTCCCCTGCCCCCCTCTCCCCTCCATCCATGTCCAGGAACTCTCCGTTCTCCCCTGCCATCTTCTCCATCCACCCATATCCAGCAAATTTCCTCTCTCCCCTGCTCCCATTCATCCATCCATGTCCAGCAATTCTCCTCTCTCCCCTGCCCTCCCCTCCATCCATCTATGTCCAGCAACTCTCCATTCTCCCCTGCCCTCTCCTCCATCCATCCATCCATCTCCAGCAAATGTCCTCTCTCCCCTGCCCCCTCCATCTATCCATGTCCAGCAATTTTCCTCTCTCCCCCTGCCCTCCCCTCCTATCTATGTCAAGTGATTCTCCCTGCCCTCCCCTCCATGTCCAGTGATTTCTCCTCTCTCCCCTGCCCTCCTCTCTCATCCATGTCCAGCAATTCTCCTCTTCCCTCCCCCTATCCATATCCAACGATTCTCCTTTGACCCCCCCACCCTCCCCTCTCATCCATGTCCAGTGACTTCCCCAGCTCCCCCTTTTCAGTCCCTGAGTTCAGTTCCAACCCAGGCCCTCCTTCCTCCCCTCAGCTCCCTGACAGCCCTCCTCTCCGTTCCTGCCGCCCTGCGTTTAAACCTTTTATTTTAAGTCGCAGCGACGGCACTGAAAACAGCACAGCAGACTCACCTCCAGCCTTTCCCTTCCCTCTCAGTGTCCCGTCCTCATAGAAACAGGAAATACATCATAAGAGGAAGGCGGTACAGTGAGAGGGAAGGGAAAGGTTGGAGTTGATCCCGCTGTGCTGTTTTCAGTGCCGTCACTGTGACTTAAAAGGTTTAAACGCAGGGTGGCAGGAATGGAGAGAAGGGCTGTCAAGGAGCTGAGGGGGGAAGGAGGGACCGAGAGCTGGCTGCAGCTGGGTTGAACTGGCCCTGCGTTTGGGGGGGGGCAATGCCCCCCTCGCCCCCCAAACTATGACCATGCTCATAAATTAGGTTCATAAATCTATGCAAATGAATGGCAGGTCTAAATTTATAACAAAATTAGGAAGCAACTATCTTCTCCCTCTGCCATCCAGAAGCATAAGCTGTATGCAAGAGTTTCAGTGATTCAGTTCTTGCATACTTGGCTCATCCAGGTCAATGTGATTAAATTCTTTTATTTATATATTATTTATTGATTGCTTTAGGTTTGCAGCTCACAGTTGAATGTAACAGTAATAAACCTGTTTTTATATAACATCACAACCATTTGCTCTAGATGGTTCACAGCAAAAGAGAAAAACATCAAGCTCAGAATCATGAAAGAAAGAAAATATAATTAAAAAACATTACAATGGCATACAAATATAAAAAGAACCTCTGTGGAACTTCATATTGTTCCACTCAAGTCTTATATTGAGTTGGAAGAGAGTTCCATAATCCAGGAGCCACAGAGCTAAGTAGCTTCCTACGTGTAGACAACAACCATTTGGCCGAAACTGCAGGCAACTCTACTTTGTTAACGTGAACTAAACAGGTAGAACGAGTCCAGGATTTTAGTTGTAAAAGAAAAGTCAAAGTATAAGGACTATCCCCAATTCAATATATCGCACCTTAATTTCTGAGTGGAAATCTAAGCACACATAAGAACAAGAGTAGCCATACTGGGTCAGACCAATGGTCCATCTAGCCCAGTATCCTGTTTTCCAAACAGTGGCCAAGCCAGGTCACAAATACCTGGCAGAAGCCTAAAATAAACTCTACTAGTACGACAAAGTTGCTGCCCTATAGTCAGAAGCATATTCTACAACAATGCAAGCACCTTACCTGGTTAGCTAATCAGCTCCGTTAATTGGATATTAACAAGCAATTATCAGCACAAATTGGCATTAACTAAGATTTACACACACAACTCACTAAGTTGAGTGGAGGAGTGGCCTAGTGGTTAGGGTGGTGGACTTTAGTCCTGAGGAACTGAGTTCAATTCCCAGCACAGGCAGCTCATTGTGACTCTGGGCAAGTCACTTAACCCTCCATTGCCCCATGTAAGCCACATTGAGCCTGCCATGAGTGGGAAAGCGTGGGGTACAAATGTAACAATAATAATATGTGTGTTCTGCACCATGATGTGCATAAATTCCAAGTCACATAGTTGGAATGGGTGTGTGTGGGTGTTTCAAAAATCTATGTGCATTATTATAGAATACACCTACTCTGTGCCTAATTTAGGCATCAGGATTTACACCAAGTAAAACATGGCCTAAATGGACAAGACCAAATTTGGTCACATGTTGGGGTATTCTATATACGACGCATAAATTTAAGCTGATTCTATAAAATTTAGGAATACTTTAGAGAATAGGCCTAGGCATATTTTTTTACCATGTGGATTTTTCAGATGCCATATATAGAATCTAGCCCATAATGGGTAAATATTCAGCCAGCCGCAGTCAGTATTTTTTTTGTCTGCTGCCAGTGTTATGCCTGGATATTCAAAGTGTTGAATATCCGGCTATGTGCATCCGGCTATCACTTAATGTTTCTGAATATCGGCCCCAGAGAGTTGGGGAGAAAACACCTAAAAGGAGGAGCACACGAGAGACCAGATGGAAAAGTAAATATATCAGTCAAACAGCTCAAAGCCACTGATTAGACCTTAGGGCCGGCCTGGTTTAAACTTGATCAAAAACTACTTAAGAAGACTTGCCCATGGGCTCAATGGTAGTGCTGTGTGCTGCTATAAAGATGACCCTGCTTTTATTCCTGAACATGATTTATGATCTTTTAAAGGTCTTTTTACTAAGCTGCGGTAAAAAGTGGCCTGTGGTAGTGTAGGCACGAGCATTGGGCATGCGCCGGGCCAGTTTTTACTGCATCTGCAAAAAGGGCTTTTTTTTTAATGGGACAGGAAAAGGGCCTGCGGTAAAACTGAAACCAGCCTGCACCCAAAAGTGGCCTGAGCCCTTAACGCCACCTATTGATCTAGCGATAAGGGCTCATGCGCTACATGCACTGAAGCTTGCACCAAGTGCTGATTACTGCCTGAAATGATGTACATGGGAGGAAATAAATAAATAAATCATCCATGTAGTATGGGCGTGTGCTAAATCAGAAATTACCACCTGGGGGGTGCAGTAGCCTGGCGGTAGTCTCATTTTGGCACACACTGCACACGTGTAATGCCTAACGCACCTTTGTAAAAGGGCCCCTAAGCTACCTGAGACTGGGGATATTACAGAGGTAGCATTCACAGCCACCAGGGGGAGCATGTCTTAGCCATCACTCAGGGGTGACAGATTCTTGGGTCCATGTGTACCAGGTGCCATCAAGAACTGTGGGCTGCTGTCCCTTGTCAAGGAGTGCCATAGCTGACTTGGATAAAGGCTGTTTAAGGTTAAGCTGGAAGTCCAAAGGAATTGGTAGAAACTGGCCCATCACAAAAGAACAAATGTCAAATATTAGTACTTGTTGGTTACACATTTATGCTATTTGTGCATGGGTGAGCTGTGCACTTGTGAACATTAGTTGTTATAACTGTGCACTATAAGCTGTGCATACTCTCATGAAGAGGGTCCCACAAGTCAGTTCTCAGAGACGAGATCACAGCAGAACCAGAAAGAGACACAGCTGTGCCCGCGGCAGGACTGCTCACCGTGCCTCCCCCCCAACCTGGGCTGCCACACCCCCCCTCTACTCAGGCCACCTCCGCCCATCCCCTTACTTTCCTGTGTGTGACTGAAGGAGGTTTGATCTGACTGTTCCTCTCTCGGTCTGTTGTCTCCTGCTCCTGTGTGTCGTGACTCGGATGATTGCATTAACGCAATAACCCAGGTCACCCAGGTTATCACGCTAATACAATCATCAGGGCCCTGATACACAGAAGCAGGAGAGAGACAGACCCAGAAGCAGACAGGCAGGCAGGAAGAAGCTTGCCGGTGCCGAGGCCCCCCGTAGAGGTGAGGCCCGTGGAATTTTTCACCCTGCCCCCCCTCTCAGCAGCCCTAGATCACAAAACCAACACCTTGAATAAATATTTTTATTTACAGCCTTAAATGATGGCTTTAACATAGGCCTTCCGCTTTCACCCATGCACAACTAATGTGTGATTTTCTACCCCAGCTAAGCACAGACGCAATTATTCATAATAATATCCCTCACAGCAGTTCAGGTTCCTCGAGACCTAAAATAGAGTTTATGGCAAGATTACTGGCCCTTGCATTGGCTTATTCCATGGAGACTCCAGGCAAAATATTTCTGATACACTAACTAACTTTCTTGTCCTTTTTAAGTTTCAGCCATGCCTTCACATTATAGCACTTCGGAACGCAGCATAAATCTCAGCCTTGGCTTCCCTACTTCATGCTTGAAGTTGATTTTAACCAGGAGGGTAAACCACCTGAGCCATTTGTCAGTAATGTTCCTAACCCATCTACACCCATTTCTCATTGCTTCAAATCAAGGTGTCTTCTTAGGGTAAGTCAGTTACACATCCTCATTTGCCTACATAAAACTCTAGCCCAGACAGCTCTTCCACAAGAGACAGGGTAGATGCTTTTTCCCCCAGAGACTCCAGTTAATAAGGATGTGCATTCACTTGAAACGACATGGGGAACACCATGTTGTACTATTTTTAGGACCCAAACAATAAGGTAACCCCCCCCCCCACACACACACACACACATACAAAAGTTTGAGGTCCCCCCTCCCCCCCGTTTGGTAATTTCTTTGCACTCTTTCGAGTGTGCATTACTAACAATTTTGCTCCCAAAACAAATAAACATTAATAACAAAAACACAATTAAAATTCCTGAAAACTAAACAAAATGGAATTTTTGGGCTGCACACTTATGCTAGACCTCTTCACCTAGCAAACTTGCAGATACCTACAGGCCAATATTCAGCCACTGGTGGTCAGTGGCTTTCTAATCACTTAAGCAGTCTTAAGTCCCAATATTCAATGCCAGGCCATGTCAAGGCCCTGACACTGAATATCAAAGTCTGTCTAGACTGAAGATATCCACCAGAACTTATATGGATCCTGTCCCCTATTCCTGTACGGGTCTCAGCTGAATATTGGCCAGGACCAGCACAAGTGGATACCACTCATCTACCCTACTGCACCCTCCCGATTATCATCAGAATCCCTCTCACATACCCCCTATTAGGTTTTTATTTGCTGTTCTCATGTTTATCTAATTTATTATATTCGTGTTTATATTTGGCAATTTTTACTTTTGTTATGCTGTTAACAAAATTGTAAGTTTTATATTAAACTATATCACTGTATACCACCTGGGGTGAATCTCTTCATAAAGGTGGTTAATAAATCCCAATAAATACATAAACAAATATTGACTGGGATCTGCATAACTTAAAAATCCTTCCCAGGCCCTCCAAACACCCTTCTGATCCCCCTCCCCTGAAACAGCAAGCTGCTTCTGACCTCTCTCTCCCTTGAATGGCCCCCTGCAACAGCAATCCCCCCCCCCCAAACCCCCCCAGCCTGTCATCACCATAGGACCTCCCTGGAGGTGATATCCCTGGTGGTTCATTGGGGGCATTGGGCGCAGGAGTAAAGCCTACTCATTCCTGCCCCTAGCAGAGGCTTCCACAAAATGATAGACACAACCCCTTGCAGTAGGGTCGCAGTCCTGCAGTAGTACCATAAGGCTGATGCAAGAGGTCGCAGCAGCCATTTTGTGTAGCTGCTACTAGGGGTAGAAATGACTGGACTTCACTCCTGTCCCCTTCACCCCCACTGGACAACAAGGGATACAGACAGGCGCAGGGAGGGCCTATGGTGATGGCGAGATGGAGGGTTGGAGTGAATTGTGGTTTCAGGCAGTTTTTTGGGGGGAGGGGCATTGGATGGGGTCTGCTGTTTCGGAAGGAGGGAGGACCAGAAGGGGGATTGGAAGGCCTGGGAGAGATTTTTAAACTATACGGGTGCCGGTCGATATTCATTGCAAGCACCTGCATAGATGGCACCCACATAATTGCTGGATTCTCCCCAACGCTGCCCCCTATACCACCCATGAGCTGTCCAGTTTTGGGGGGGCTGTTCAGAGCTGATATTCAGTGGCACTGCCTGGTTAAATGCTGCTGAATATCAACCATTGGGCAGCCCCAGGCAACTTAACTAGGCAGGAGCCATCATTTTGAATAGCGGTTGGATATTTTTAAAGAGGTCAATATTCAGACAACAGCAGTCAGCGTTTTTTGGCCACTGCCAGCATAACCAGATAGCACTTAGGTTAAGTTCAATATTCAGAACTTAACTGGATATGTTAAACCAGATAAAGATTGGATTGTGTTTTATCTGGTCCTATTTATCCGGTGAACTTATACAGTTAAGTGCTGAATACTGGCACTCAACAGGATACATTATGACCCCTCCCCCAGACTGCCCACAAAATCGCCAGTTTTCACTTAGGCGTTAGGCAGGCATATTCAGCAACAATATCCAGTTAAACGCACTGAATATACTCAGTTAGCCCCGGATAAGCGAATTAAATGGAAAGAAGCTTCTCCTGGCTGTTTAAATCACTTTGAATATCAATCCCTTTGTATTTTTTTCAAATTCGTTTGGCAATAAAAGCACACACTTTTTGCAAATAGTTGCACAATTTGGAAAGAGCATCAAACACAGAGAAGGTGATTTGTAAAATGAAAAGTCGATGTACCAGTGATTAACAAGTTTTATTGGCTAACATCCGAGACTTGACACCTGTTGTTTTTCGGCTTATCTGGCCTGCATTAGGACTCTTTAAAAGGATAGCGTTAGCGACACATTGCAAGTTTTACCCTAGCTACCTTGAGATTTTCATGCTGTGTTACAATGGCGGGTCACGTTTGTGTTTACGATAGGGTGCCATACCGGCAATAGTCATTTTTTTGCTCTTAAGGCTAGTTGTTAGATTACTAGTACTACTTAACACCAAACATCCTTTTGAAGACTCCTGATGCAGACCAGATAGCCTGAAACCCGACTCGTGTGAAGTCTCAGATGTTAGCAAATAAAAGTTGTTGTTCACTGGTACATCATCTTTTCATTTTTCAAGTCACCTTCACCGTGTTTGGTGTGCTTTTGTGATTGCGAGGGCATGTGCTCTTTTGTTTTGACATTGGCTATTTGGAAAGAAAGCACATTCTTTTAGAAAGAGTATACATTGTTTCCTGATAATGCATGCATGTGCAAACCATTGCACGTGTGCGAATTAGTGTGCATATGTGTGAACTATCAGGATAGAATGTGACCACTTTGCAAAGAGCACACAAATTATGGGCACACTTGGCTCCTGAGTTGTGCTTAGGTGTGTACACTTATGAGTTCAAACATGCGTGGAATAAACATAAAGAAATCCTGTTCAGAAGGAATGGATCCTCAGGAGCTTAGCCAAGATTGGGTGGCAGAGCCGGTGGTGGGAGGCGGGGCTGGTGGTTGGGAGACGGGGATAGTGCTGGGCAGACTTATACGGTCTGTGCTTTGAAGAAGACAGGTACAAATCAAAGTAGGGTATAAACTCATATGTGCTACTTTTTGTGTATCTTGTTGGGCAGACTGGATCATGGACCATGCAGGTCTTTTTCTGCCATCATCTACTATGTTACTATGTTACTAATTAGGGGCTCATTTTCAAAGCACTTAGCCTTCCAAAGTTCCATAGAAACCTAGGCAGGAGCCATAGAAACCTATAGAACTTTGGAAGGCTAAGTGCTCAAATGTTACTGTGTGTCTGCATCTGGCTTGAATACACTCATGAGGCAAAGGCATTGGTGAGCTGTTTGCACTTTAGAGCTGTGATGCAATTCTGAGCTGCCTGTATTTGCAGGGATTTACACACTTTGGGGAGATTACCTGCCAGTCAGAACCCACTTCAAAGAGGTTAGAAGCTGCAGTGACTGTGCCACAGGTGAAGCTCAAACACATAGACCAGAAAATAGTAGACACTACAAAGAACTTGATTGCTTTTGTAACTCCCAGAGGAGCCAAAGACAAAAGTGTCTGGCACAGAGTAATAGCAGCACTTGAAAGAGGAGGCCAGGTCTACAGCTGAAGGAACCCTTTCACCTTTTCTTGCCCTTCATGTATAGCAACAATTCAGAAAGGGCAAGTGTTTCCCTCTGTGGAAAAAAAAAAGATTAAAACAAGTTTTAGTTCATAAAAATATCTTTCAAATGTCACTGCTGAAAAAGGCCACCCAAAATACAGATATATAACTTATACAAGTGGAAAAAGTATAGACATTAGAGGGCCTTTGTCTGTGTTTCTAGGGTTACCAAATTAGAAAAATGTCAAAGAAAGGTGAGCTCCTCAGCCTCATTTCTTTCTCTCCTCCATAACTAAGGTTTTCATCAAACCTCTTTCCTTCTACAGGCTCCCCATGACCCATCACTGTAGATCTTTCCCTTAGAAGCAGGGTCCAGCTTTAGCATAAAATTATGACGCACATGGATTGAGACTGCATATTCTCTACTACCAGACTCTCTGTCCTTTCCTTTCTGGCTTCCTTGTGGGAGATGGGGCCTAGGAGGTGAGCAAACACTAGCTCTGTCCAGGCCTATACAACTTCACAATTTGTTGCTACACTTGGGGTCTTAGTGGGAAGCTGCCAGGAATGAAAGGGACCAAAAGGTAATTTTATGTGTAGAAAGGTCAATCTCATATTCCTCACCTTGTATGAGAGATTACCAGGATTTGAGTAAGAAAGTGAATACTGTTATTAGGGTTGCCAGCTTTTTGAAAATGAAAACCCCGACATCTGCCACCGCCCATGTCTTGCTCCCCTGCCCTACCCTTGTCCCACCCCCAACAAATAATTGCAGTGAGGGCAGCAGTGCAGGTTTCAATACCTGCAGGCCACATTGAGGGCTGGGGGGGGGGGGGGGGGGAGGTGTGTGGAGGTAATACAACAAGTTTCAATCTTCAGGCCCCATTGAGCCACAGTGCCCTCCACACTCCCTCAATATACATTTTATTTTATTTAAAAACATGTATATTCTGCACGATCAGATACCAAATTAAACATACACAATCATATTTTTAACTGAGAGATCATACGAAATGTATTGAACTAAAGATTCAACTCAGGACTGGTTTGTCACTTGCAATCAAGGATATCTATGGCATCATATTAATCAAAAAGCTTTTTTCAAACAGATATATCTTCCATTGCTTACAAAAAGAAAGAAGTTCAGTCAATCTCAGCTCAAGGGTCAATACATTCCATAACAATGGACTGGCCACATAGGTGGTCTGTGACTTAGGGAGGCTAAAGTGGGGTGGGGCAAATTTAAACCCTGGGGTGGTGACAACCTGTGTTAGCGGTATAAGGGCAGTGCGTATTCTGTTGGACATAGCAGAGAAGGACCACTTTACTGTGTTGTTCTGGCATAGTAGCACCAGTTGCCCCCCCCCCCCCCCCCCGTTCCTCTGTTACCGATACACAGTAACACATACACTAAACACATTCCAGGAAATTATGTGCCCCCTCCCCCCCAAAATAAAAATCAAAATAATGCACCAAAATAGAACATATTAAACCGAACAATATGTGCATCATTCAAAAAATATATGCCAGTACTTTTAACACTTGGCTCCCAGTTAGCTCTAGCTCTCCAATCTAGCATCCTTCTCTTGGCCATGTGAATAGTGATGTTAAACAGCTATGTAACAGCTGAGGGTACTGGCAATGAGAAAATCATTTGCCCATCAATGTTTTGGTAGGTTACCAAATGCAACCAGGTTTCAGATCTGCTGTCCTTAGTTTCTTGCTAAATTACCACACTTGTTTGGATTATGTATTAACAGTATTAGCTGTACCTAATGGTTGGAGCAGCAAGCTGAGAACCAGGACAGCCAAGGTTCAAATTCAACTGCTGGTCCTTGTGATCTTGGGCAAGTCACTTAACCCTCCATTCACTAATGTACCTGAATATAACTAGCATTGAACCACAATTAAGAATGATGTGAGCTTAATCCTAATCTAAAATTAGGCATATTATGAAATACTACAAAACCTCTAAAAATCACTCAGGATCTATAATGCAAATCTGCTGTACCATAATAGTACTAACTTCCAGGAGTTACACAACAAGGGCCTTCCTGTGAAAAGGCAGCTCTGTAAACATTGCAGTGGGCAACAGAAAATCAGAACTCCTATTGGGAAAATTAACAAGTCAGGTTAGTACAGATTGCATCAATGCTAACCCAATACTTGGCTTTTTTTCTCATATAAACACAGACAGGCCATCACCACGTATAGAATAACCACAAACAAGCAATTGAAATATGTAGACATAAATTTAGCTGAAATTCCAAGATACCAGATTCTGTATACAATGCTGCACCAGAGAAATAGAAACAGTAATGCATGTCCCTCTGAACTGTATAAAAGATAACAGATGTGACACATTCCAGTCACTAAATTAAGAATTAATAAATATAAATAAAGCAAAAATAGATAAGATATTACCTTTTTATTGAACTAATTTAATACATTTTTTGACTAGCTTTAGGAGTTTACTGACGGAGGTTTTGGCCTCTGAAAGTTAGTCAAAAAATGTATTTAGTCCAATAAAAAGGTATCATCTTATTTTCCATTTTTTGTTTTATTTTTATTTATTAACATTTAAAGTAGACTACCACAGCTATCATACTATTTCACCCTATATTAAATAAAATTATTTTTTCTACCTTTCTTGTCTGGCCATTTAATTTTTCTAATTGTATAGTCTGCAGTCTCTGATTATTGTTTTCCTGTCTTTTAATTCTTTTCATGGTCTCCTGTCCATTTCTCATTTTTTTTCTCTCTCTCTCCTCATGTCTTCTTCACCTCTTCCATTACATCCATCTCTGACACTGATATTTCTTTTCTGCTTTTTTTTCCTGCCTTTCTGTCCACTCAGATTTAATTAATTCTTGCTATTCAGTCTTCATTCTCCTTTTTTTCTGTGTCTTCCTACAACAAGGGCTCTGTTTACTAAGGCACGTTAGCATTTTTAATGCACCTACAATTAGTGCGTGTGCTAACCGTGTAGGCACCTATAGGGATATTGTAGATGCATACATGGTTAATATGTGTACATGGTTAACCCATGTTAAAGACGCTAACACACCTATAATGCGGCTTAGTAAACAAGGCCCTTAGTCTATTATGTGATGTCTGACCCCTTCACCATGTGTTGTAAATTTTGCAATGTAAATTTGAAGAATATACTTATTTTCTTGATGTAAGCCACACTGAACTCTATATGAGAATATTGGCAACTAATAAGAAATAAAGGGGCCCTTGTTAGAAGCAGCGGTAAGCCCAATACGGGCTTACCACTCGCAAAAAGGGAAGTACTGCTGGGCTACTGCAGCAGCCTGGCAGTAGTACCCTCCCCCAGCGCTCGCCATTTCCGGCGATGCAAAAATATTTCAATTTTTGTAGCACCAGTATGTACCCAGTGGTAATGAGGAATGCCGTGCTCTGCCTGCTTACCACCGGGTTAGTGAGGGAGCCCTTACCGCCACCTCAATGGGTGGTGATTAAGTGCTCCCCCCGAAATGGCCACGCGGCAAGTGCTTCACTTGCCGCACAGCCATTTCTTGAAAAAAAACAAAGACCTACCTTTTACCCACTGCAGTAAAAGGGGGCCTTGGCATGTGTCAAAAACACGTGATAATGCCAGTACAGGTCCCCTTTTGCTACAGCTTTGTAAAAAAAAAAAAAAAAAACCCTAAGTAAAGCTATCCATCTCTTTACCTTACCCAGGCGTGCCCATTCTGTTTCTCTTATTCCCCTGTCTTTCATTAATTCTTCCCTCTCTACCCCTACCATGCAGCATCTCCTCCATGTTTGTGCCTCTCTCCCCCAGAAATGCAGCATCTCTTCTCTATGTGAGTCTCTCTCTCCCAGCCCCCACCCCATCATGCAACACTTCCTCTCTGTGTGCCTCCTCTCCCTCACCCATCCAGGATTTGTCTCTTATTTCTCCCCTCCTCCCCCCATCATTCTGGATTTGTCTCTCTCTCTCTCTCTCTCTCTCCCTCCTCCCTTTCATTCCAGGATCTCTTGTTCCTCTCCACCTTCACCTCTCTCTCTCTCTCTCTCTCTCTCTCTCTTTCTTTTTTTCTCTCTCTCTCTCTCTGCTGGGTACTGGCCATGCAACATCTCCTCTCTGTTTCTTTCCCCCATCCAATATCACCCCTCTGTCTCTTTCTCTCTCTCACCCCTCTCCCCTAGCCATCCAAGATCTCTCCTCTGTCTCTCTCCCCCTCATCCAATTTTGCCACTATTGTCTCTTTCTTCCCCCCATCCATCACCACCCCTCTCTTTCTTCACCCCATCCAACATTGCCCCTCTGCTTCTCTCCCCCTATGATCCAATATTGCTCTCTCTATCTCATCCCTCCACCATCCAGCATTACCCCTCTGTCTCTCTTCCCTCACCATTCAGCATTGCTCCATCTCTCTCTCTCTCCCCTCCCCCACTATCCAGCTTCACTCCTATGTCTCTCCTCACTTCATCACACTGCCTCTTTCTTTCTTCCTATTCCCCACCTCCAGCATCACCCCATCTCTCTCTCTCTCTCTCTCTTTTCTCCTCACCTGGTCACACACTTGCTCATGGGCACCTTCATCTGGCCTCAACAAGAAAAAAATAATTGTGAGCTTCCTCTCCCCACCACTCACCTGCTCACTCCTTTACCTGCCTGACCCACTGCTTCCATGACTCAGCGACTTCAAATAAAGAGAAACCGTACAGGGCCATAGATCTGTACACACCACTGTCAGCTCTGCTGGTCCTGCTCCCTGTGATGTAACTTCCTGGTGAGGGAGGACTGACAGAGGTGGAAGCAGTATGCACAGTTCTACAACCCCACATACAATTTCTCTTTATTTGCTGTCACCAAGTCAGGGAGGCAGCAGATCAGGTGAGCAAACAAAGGAATGAGTGGATGGGTGGTGGGGAGAGGGAAATTTCTTATTATTATTCATGCTCCATACTCGAGAGAAGGGGAAGGCTGAGCCACCTGGAAAATATAAATTTTATAGAGTGAAAAGATGGCACGCCCAACAGGCTTTATTAGTTTAGTGCATTGTTCAAGACGGTAGATACATTTTCAAAGTTATCAATAACAAGATCTTAAATTAAATTCACCATGTTATAAAGAGCCAATGAAGTGTGTCCAAAATAGGTGAACTCTGATTGCATAGCAATTATTCTGGGCAACCTGTAATGTATACCAAATATATGTTGGCAATCCCAGATATAATGAGTCACAATAATCATTACAATGCTTTGAACTATGAATCAAAGCTTTTCAGAGGACAGAAAGTCTTTTAAAAATATAGTTTTGACAACAGTTTTCAATTGTGGATGTAATTGAACTTCCCACCCCCACCCCAAAGAGTGCACAACTTCTGCTTTACCTTGTAGTCATGACCAATTACCTTGAGCTACTTCCTGTTCAGTGAGGGGGTTCAGAGTCACTAGTGATGTACACCTGATCTAAATCACGTGTAGGAAAAAAAAAACTAAATTACAAGATTTAACCAGAATGAGCCAGACATCAATTTTGTTTCAAAAGTATGATGTTTTAGTCAAAAGTTTGAATTGTACAAGTTAACAATGGGATTTCTCACATAAAAGGTGAAATTAGGTCTTACCTGCTAATTTTCTTTCCTCTAGACCCTCCAGACCGGTCAAGACGCAGAGGGAGACTGAGAACACGAAAACTTAAACCAGTATAAGCTAGCAGCCAACCCCCAAGCAGCCAGTAAATCCTTAACAAAGCAGAAAACAAATGAAACCAATAAACAATTACAACCCCTAAAGGTCAAAGAACCCTGTACTCAGAAACAAAAAACATGAAACACGTGCTTCAACTGACCGAACGCCACAGCGCTACGGTCCCTCTCTGAAATGCAGAGGAAATATATGTATAGCAAGACTTGAAATTTAGATACCTTTCAGCCATAGCAACATAGACCATAAGAACACCAGAACTCTGCCAATCATACTCACCACAAAGAAACATGTACACAGCGGGAGGGTTCTTGACCAGTCTGGAGGGTCTAGAGGAAAGAAAATTAGCAGGTAAGACCTAATTTCACCTTCCTCAGTGACCCTCCAGACCGGTCAAGACGCTTGGGAAGTACCAAAGCAGTACAACTAAGGGCGGGAACCTTTCATCCCAGAAGTCAACATTGCCGCACCAAAACTGGCATCCTCCCTAGCCTGCACATTCAGTCTGTAATGTTTCACAAAAGAATGCAACGAGGACCAGACCGCCGCCCTGCAAATATCTTGAGGCGGAACCAGACCACTCTCCGCCCAGGAGGAAGCTACTCCCCTGGTCGAATGTGCCTTCAGTTGGTCAGGCACTCTACATCCCTTGATCAAATATGCTGAGGAAACTGCCTCCTTCAACCATCTGGAAATAGTTGCCTTAGAAGCTGCAGCTCCCTTCTTTGGACCGCCGTACAACACAAACAACCTATCTGAAGACCGAAACTCCTGAGTCCTGGATAAATAAGCCCTCAAGACTCGCCGAACATCCAGCTTGGCTAAACGGCACTGAGATGCATCTCCCAACTTATCTCCCAGCACTGGCAAACAAATGTCCTGATTTACGTGGAAAGACGACACTACCTTGGGTAAAAATGCTGGAACAGGCTTCAAAGAGACCTTTTCCTTCGAGAAAGCCAGGAAAGGCGCGCGACAAGACAAAGCCTGCAACTCCGAAACTCGCCGCGCTGAAGTAATAGCCACCAAAAACACCGACTTCAAAGTAAGATCTTTAAGAGTACTCGACCCCAAAGGCTCAAAGGGAGGCCCTACCAAGACTTCCAACATCAAGTTCAAATCCCACGGCGGTACAACCGGCCGCCGAGGAGGACGAATCAGCTTTACAGCACGTAAAAACCGAACGACATCCGGGGAAGACGCCAAGGAGACTCCCCGTATCCTTCCCCGAAAACAGGACAGACCCGCAATCTGCACCTTCAAAGAGGAAAGAGCAAGACCTCTGTCTACACCATCCTGTAAAAACTCTAACACCTCCGGAATGGAAGCGGTCCAAGGTGAACAAGAACGATCGTTACACCAACCTTCAAAGATCCGCCACACCCTAACATAAGCAAAGGACGTGGAACGTTTACGGGACTGCAACATAGTATCAATCACCTTAGTTGAAAAACCTTTCTTCTTCAGCCTGTCTCTTTCAAGAGCCAGGCCGTAAGCGAGAACGGAGACGGGTCTGGCATCACGATCGGACCTTGCACCAACACCACCGACTCCGCCAGCGTGAGCGACCCACCTATCGCCAAACCAAGGCCAACGAGGCCAATTTGGAGCTACAAGAATTACTGTCCCGGCGTACCGCTCTATTCTTTGAACTATCCGTCCTATCAAGGGCCAAGGAGGAAACACGTACAACAGCTGGTGAGGGGGCCACGCGAGCACCAGAGCATCGATCCCCTCGGATCTCGCCGCCAGCTGAAAAACCTGGGTACTTAAGCATTGTCTGATGAGGCCATGAGATCTATCAACGGCAGACCCCACTCCTCCACTAGGCAACGGAACAATGGACGATGTAGCGACCACTCTCCTGGCTCCAACATGTGCCTGCTCAGAAAATCCGCACTGACGTTGTCTACTCCGGCTACATGACTTGCCGAGAGACTCTGAAGATGAAGTTCTGCCCAACGCATTAACTCCGTCGTCTCCTCTGACACCTCTCCACTCTTGGTACCCCCCTGATGATTTACGTACGCCACCGCCATGGCATTGTCGGACAGTACTCGAACTGCCTTGCCTTCAAGAAGATACTGAAGGGACTGCAGTGCCAACCTTATCGCCAGAGTTTCCAACCGATTTATGGACCACAAGGCCTCCTCCTCCGACCAGCGGCCCTGAGCTACCTCTCCGAGACAATACGCCCCCCAACCTGCTAGACTGGCATCCGTCGTTAGCACCGTCCACTCCGGAGGATCCAAGGGCATGCCTTTTTCCAGATTCGGCATGTGAAGCCACCATCGCAGGCTGAGACGAACCGGATCCGGCAAGCGCAGTCTTTTCTCCAAGCTCTGAGTCTGAGGAGACCACCGCTCCAACAGTGCCGCCTGCAGCCGCCTCATGTGAGCCCTGGCCCAGGGCACTACCTCTATCGATGCCGCCATGAGTCCCAAAATCTGAAGGTAAGAGTGAGCAGACGGGAACCGTTTGGCACAAAACTGGCGAATCAATAACTGCATCTTGGCAATTCGAACTGCCAGTAAAAACACCCAGCCCTTCGCCGTATCGAAGCAAACCTCCAGATATTCCAGGGACTGAGTCGGTACTAGGTGACTCTTGACCAAGTTCACCACCCAGCCAAGCGACTCCAAGAAAGCTACCACCTTCGGCGTCGCATCCACACTCTCCTGAAGGGACTTGGCGCGAATGAGCCAATCGTCAAGATACGGGTGTACCAACACTCCTTGTTTCCTCAAAGTCGCCGCCACGACCACCATAACCTTGGAAAAGGTACGAGGCGCCGTAGCCAGACCAAACGGCAGTGCACAGAATTGAAAATGCTGTCCCAGAACCGCAAAACGGAGAAACCGATGATGCGCCGCCCGAATGGGAATATGAAGATAGGCTTCTGTCAGATCCAAAGATGTGAGAAACTCCCCCTTCTGCACCGCTACTATGACCGAGCGCAACGTTTCCATGCGAAAGGAGGGAACTTTCAAAGCCTTGTTGACCCTTTTGAGATCTAGAATAGGCCGACAGGAACCTTCCTTTTTGGGGACCACAAAATAAATCGAATAACAACCTGTCCCCCTTTCTGAAACTGGCACAGGGACGACCGCCCCCAGATCTATCAGCCGACGAAGCATCTGCCAAATCGCCATGGCGTTGACCCGAGAACGGCACGGAAAGGCGAGGAAAAAATCTGGAAGGAAAGTCTTGAATTCCAGCGCGTACCCATCTCGCACCACTTCGAGTACCCACTGATCTGACGTGATATGGATCCACCTCTGATAGAATTGACTCAAACGAGCCCCTACCCTTACCAGAGGCTGGACCTGCACACCTTCATTGTGAAGCACGCCCGGAGGACAGACCTCCCCCCGGCGTGTCTCGGCCTCCTCGCCGACCTCCGTGAAAGGGCTGAGTACGCTGAAAAAATCGACCTCTAGGCGCAACACTGAACCTACCCGGCCTATAACGCCGAGTATCTCTGAAACGCGCACGCCCTGCCATACCTCGACCCCCTGCTTTGGGACGCAACTCTGGCAAACGCGGCACTTTGGTCTTTCCAAGGCCACGAACCAACTTATCCAACTCTTCTCGAAACAGCAAGGTCCCCTTGAAGGGGAGAGAACATAACTTGGACTTAGACGCCGCATCCGCCGTCCAACCACGAAGCCAAAGAGCCCGACAAGCTCCAACCGCCAATGCCATATTCTTAGCAGAAGCTCTCAGCAGATCATAACTAGAATCTGCCAAAAAGGAAGAGCCCATCTCTAACTTGGCTAGCTCTTGCACCAAGGAAGCTCTATCTAAGGCCGGGCCATCCAAAAGTCTTTCAGCCCAACGGAAACACGCCCTAGCTACTAGGCCCCCGCACAGAGCAGCCTGAAGTGACAATGCCGAGAGATCAAAATTGCGCCGAATGAAAGACTCTAATCTCCTATCCTGCGGATCTCTGAGAGCAGCCCTCCCATCAACCGGAATAGCCGTAGCCTTGGTAACCGCGGTCATCACCGCATCCACTTAAAGGAGTCCTTATCCCCTTGCGGAATAGGGTACAGTCTCGCCATAGCTCTGCTCACCCTACAAGGAGAATCTGGGGAGGACCACTCCTGGAAGATCATATCTCTGAGATCCGAATTCATGGGAAAAGTAAGCGCTGCCCGCCGAATTCCCTTAACTAAGGGGTCAAGCTGCTTAGCGTCCGCTACCACCAGCTCAGGCAAATCAAACCTAAGCGTGGACACTACCTGTTCAATCAGCTCAGGAAGCTCATCCCTAGGGAAAATGCGCACCACCGAGGGGTCTTCACCTGGCAAAGGCCCCTCCTCCTCAGAAACCTTGTCCCCTAGGAAATCATCCCCCAGCAGACTACCCTCGTTGTCTGAGGGAGGCAAGGAAAACAAATCTGGCTCTTCAGACCAATCTAAACGCTGTTGCTTAGCAACCAGAGGCCCTGCTCCCTTCAGAGGCTCTAACCGATTAGGGCCTGACTGCCAGGCCTGAAACATGGCCCAAATAAAATCCGGAGGAAACCCCATGGCCCCCACACATTCCGGAGGCCTGGAAGCACTCTGCCCCGGACCTTCCAAGAGCGGGCGAGCAGCTACCCCCGTGGCGCCCGAATCCAAGATGGCGGCAGTTCCCGCCAAAATCGGAACCGCCGCTACGGGCCCAGAGGACAAGTCAGAGCCGGGCAAACCTTTACCGCTACCTGAACCCTCCGCAGCTAATACCGGAGGCAAAGAATCAGGCTGTTTAGGCTCCCCACAGAACCTGCATTGAGCTCCTGGCGTGTTTATCCCCCTTCGCGCACAAGTACGGCAGCGCGACAGCTTTCTCGCCGACATCGCGAATTTAAAGCGATACACCCTAACGTCCCAGTTCTCTCAAAGTTGCTCAAAATTCCCAGACCTCTCTGTCAGCTTCCCAAACAACACAGTCAAGCACTGCCAAGCAGCCAAACACTGTTTCTTTTTCTTTCTTTTTTTTTTTTTTTTTTTTACACACTCACAACAAAAGCCCAGTTGCTAAGAGCTGACAGGGGCTAAGCACTCAAGGTTCCTGTCATAGCAGGAGCCGAGGCAACAGGCAGAAAGTTCAGAAAGAGGATTTCAAAGCTACAAACTGCCAGAAGTTATGGCTCTCAAGGTTCCTGTCACAACAGGAGCTGAGGCACATGGCTGCCTAACCAAAGGCCAGACGGGGAATAAGCCACACACCAGCTAAATTCCACAGAGAAAAGTGAATCCCACTGGACCCGCTTTTCTTGAAGCACTCAACCAAAAATAATTCCAAGTACAGGGTATTAGTTAAGAAAATCTAATCCTACTAGACCAGGCTGACTGCTCAGGCTGCATGTCTACCCTCTGCTGGAGACTGAGATTTACTGGCTGCTTGGGGGTTGGCTGCTAGCTTATACTGGTTTAAGTTTTAGTGTTCTCAGTCTCCCTCTGCTGGTAGGCGTGCATAACCTAAGCGTCTTGACCGGTCTGGAGGGTCGCTGAGGAACACTGTTTTACCAGTTATCAAATTTGTTTTACAGGTAATTTTCAGTGAACTATCTTAACTAAAGAAAGGGGTACCCCCAGCCTTATCCAGGATCTATCAGATAAGCACAATTTCTTTATTTTGTAAATTCCACTAATATTTTTACTTTATTTTTCTGTAGCAAGAAAATGATTCTTTGTGTTACATTTTTGTTTTATAGGCTCTCCAGACCCACTTGTGAACCCGGACTTCCCTTCTTCAGGTAAGTATGACTTTATTGAATAACCCACTCTGTTCTCTCACCCAACTGCGTGCGCATGCAGATGTTTTCATTTAGCTGTGATCTGTCTCAGTGGCGTAGCCAGACTGCCAATTTTGGATGGGCCTGAACCCAAAGTGGGTGGGCACAAAATTTTCTCTCTACCCCCCTCCCCCAGCAAAATTTAGTCACGCTAATCAGATGCATTTGTCACACAGGGTAAAGTGCTGCTTTTCAGTGCATCAGATTTCAGAAAATTTATTTAATAGCCTAACACCCTTTTCAATGAGCTTTCAGAGGCCAAAACCTCCTGCCTCAGGTCAGTATAATGCTGTTACGGTATCCTCGCCTGACCTAAGGAAGGAAGTATTGGTCTCTGAAACTTCATTAACACAGGTACCATATTACTTTATCCTAAATTAAAAATAAAATTATTTTCTTTACCTTTCTTGTATGGCCATTTACTTTTTCTCATTGTGTCGCTCCCAGTCTCTAGATTCTGCTTTCCTTCGTTTTCGCTTAACTCTTCTGCCACGGTTTCCTGGCCATTTCTCATTTTTCTCTCCTTTTTCTTTGCTTTCTTCAATATTTTTCTGCCTCTCTCTCTCTGTCCTGATTTAATTCATTCTTACTATCCATTCTTTAATTTCCTTCATCTACTTATGGCTTTTCATCTTTTTCTCACCCTTGTTCTCCCCATGCCCCTTCCTCTTATTCTCCAGTCTTTCACTACTCTCCTTTTCCATCCAGCAGCTCTCTTCTTTCTCTCCCCATCCTTCCAGTCTCCCCTCCCTCTCCCCATCCTTCCAGTAGTCTCCCCTCTTTCTTTCTGCATCCTTCCGTCCAGTGTCACCTCTTTCTCCCTACCCTTCCATCCAGCGTCTTCCCTCTTTCTCTCCCCATTCTTCCATCCATCTATCCTCTCTCCTGATCCTTCCATCTAATGTCTCTCTCCCTCTTTCTAACCAGTGTCTCTGTATCACTCTACCCTTTTCTGTTCAGTGTCCCTTCTCTCTCCACATCCTTCCAGTCTCTCACCTTTCTCTGCATCCTTCCAGTCTCTCTCCCCATCCTTCCATCCAGAGTCTCTCTCCCCATCCATCCGTTTTCCCTCTTTCTCTCCCCATCCTTCCATCTGTTTTCTATCTTTTCTCCCCATCCTTCCATGTTTTCCCTCTTTCTCCCCATCCTTCCATGTTTTCCCTCATTCTCTGCCATCCCTCCATCTGTTTTCCCTCTTTTCTCCCTATCCTTCCAAGTTTTCCCTCTTTCTCCCCATCCTTCCATGTTTTCCCTCATTCTCTGCCATCCTTCCATCTGTTTTCCCTCTTTTCTCCCCATCCTTCCAAGTTTTCCCTCTTTCTCCCCATCCTTCCATGTTTTCCCTCATTCTCTGCCATCCTTCCATCTGTTTTCCCTCTTTTCTCCCCATCCTTCCAAGTTTTCCCTCTTTCTCCCCATCCTTCCATGTTTTCCCTCATTCTCCCCATCCTTCCATGTTTCCCTCTTTCTCCCCATCCTTCCATGTTTTCCCTCATTCTCTGCCATCCTTCCATCTGTTTTCCCTCTTTTCTTCCCATCCTTCCATGTTTTCCCTCTTTCTCCCCATCCTTCCATCTGTTTTCCCTCTTTTTCTCCCCATCCTTCCATGTTTTTCCTCTTTTCCTCGACGAGGCCCGCCCTGCATGCCAGCGCCAGCCCCCATTGCCGGCCACTGCTGCTTTTCCTGTTGAGCAGCAGGGCCGGCGCTACAAAAAAGAAGAAGCGCTAACGGCGCTAAGGACGAGAAATGTTTAAAAAAAAAAAAAAAGCGCGGCACCGGCAGGCACTGTCTCGGCAGCCTTGAGGCATTGGCTGCTGAGGCATTGGCTGCTGGCTCGCAGGCTCCTCCCGCAGACGGGAGGAGTCTGCGAGCCAGCAGCCAATGCCTCAGCAGCCAATGCCTCAAGGCTGCCGAGACAGTGCCTGCCGGTGCCGCGCTTTTTTTTTTAAAAAACATTTCTCGTCCTTAGCGCCGTTAGCGCTTCTTCTTTTTTGTAGCGCCGGCCCTGCTGCTCAACAGGAAAAGCAGCAGTGGCCGGCAATGGGGGCTGGCGCTGGCATGCAGGGCGGGCCTCGTCGAGGAAAAGAGGAAAAACATGGAAGCGTCCTTTTCTACTGGAAAAACCCTGTAAATCGTCAGCATAAAGCTGATAATCCATCCCTAAACACAAGAATAGTTTACAGACTAGAACCATATAGATATTAAAAAGCATAGGGAATGATATTTAGCCCACAGCGATAAGCATCTTGTAAGCCACTCACAGCTGCAAGCTGAATTAACCTCAGATATTCAATATAAGGGCATGTCCCACCTCTGGCATTGAATATTTGGGTTAGTGCGGCAACTCAGAAGTTAACCAGGCACCAGCTGATATTCAGACCAGTGCCTAGATAACTCTGTGGATAAAGTTAGGACAGCAAAAAAGGCTGTCTTAACTTTAGCCACATATTTAACCAGTTAGTGGGCTGAATATCACTGATAAACTGCTAATTAGTGGCCGTGCCCAAACTCTGCCCCCAGACTGCCCTTAACTAGTTAGGGAACGGCCAGTTAGAGCCAATATTCAGAGGCACTACCTGATTAAGTGCTGCTGAATATTGGCAGGCAGCCGGCCAGCACAGCAGGGTTTAACCAGAGAGGAGTCTTAATACTGGCTCTGAAACTGATATATTCCAATCATTAAACAGAAAATAAAATTGTTTTATCTTCGTTATCTGGTCATTTTAATTTTCTGATTTAATTGGTCCCAATTTATAGTTTCTGCATTCCTCTGTCTTCTCTTAACTCTTTTTTTAGGATCCCCTGTCCCTATGACATTTCTTCTCTCTCTCTATGACTTCTGTCCATCTCCCCTCTGTGTCCCTATCCCTTCTGTGCTCAGAATCTCCCTTCTGTGTCCCTATCCTTATCCTTCCTCATGTCCAGCATTTCTCCTTTGTCCTTCTCTTGTAATGTCCAGCATCTCCCATCCGTGTCCAGAATCCCCTCCCATTCCTTCCCTCATGTTCAGCATCCCTTCCCTATATCCTTCTTCTCTCCCCCAATCCAGCATCTCCCCTTTGCCTCACCATTCTCCTATGTCCTTATTTCCCCTCCCCTCTCCTGGTGGTCTAGTTCCTATCCCCATAGCCCTACTGGCCTGTCACACATGGCTGCAACCGGGCTACCCCAAGACCTCCAGTGGCAGTATGAAGACCAGAAGGCCGCACTGGGCCTCTTATCTATTTGACAGCTCTGCAGCATTCTGCCTCCACAGAGACAGGAAGTCCTAGGGGCAGAATGCTGTGGAATCCTTAGTGTGCATGCGAGTAGGTGGCTCCATGTTGCCTTTTGGTCTTCATATTGCCACTGTAAGTCATAATGTGTCCAGTGAAAGCTGCAGCAGCAGCAGCAGAGGAGGGAGGAGGTTGGAAAGGAGTTCTCCTTGAGTCCAGCAGTTGGCAGAAAACTTATAGGGGTCCTTTTACTAAGGCACACTAATGGATTAAGCGTGTGCTAAATGCCACGCAATCCATTGTATAGCTATGGGCTGCATGTCACTTATGGGCCCTTTTACTAAAATGTGGCAGGGCTAACGTGTGGGTAGCGTGCACCAAATCGACACTATCGTTGGGCTAGCGCAGATGCCTGGCAGTAATTTTAAATTTGGTGTGCGCTGTTTCCCGTGGTAGAAAATATTTTTCTATTTTCTACTGTGAAGGGCGTTCCCAGAGGTAATTGAGAGTGTGGCCACATTGGCACATGCTACATTACCGCACAAGTAGTGAGTGAGCCCTTACTTCCAGGTCAATGGGAAAGGGTGCAGGCAGTAAAAGTAGCTGAGCACTACTTTTTATTTTAGCACACGGCCATTTACTGCCTCACTAAAAAAAAGCCCTTTTTCCCAGCTGCTGTAAAAAAATGGCCCATTGCGTGCCGATTTCACTTGTCCAGACTACCGCAGGCCACTTTTTACCATAGCTTAGTAAAAGGGCCCCTCAATGCACACTCGTTCATTAGTGTGTGCTAAATCCATTAGCACACATTAGTGAAAGTACCCCATAATGGCCAGTTTTTTGTTCTGCCAGTTGCCAACCTTCCTATGTGGAAACTGGCCAAGCTGGCCAAATACTGGCTATTTGACAGCCCTATATAAAGGGAAGGACTGCCAAAAGGGAACTTTGCATCAGAGTTAATGCCTAAGTAGAGACTTCAGGGCTCATTTCAGAAAAGGGAATAAGTGTGACTTTCTGCTGGTCTGTACCTTGGATTTGCGAGTACTAAAAGGGATAGTGCAGAAGCTAGAGAGATGTGAAAAAGGAAACCTCTAGTCTGCAGGGCTAGTTTATTTGGACGTATTTGCATTGTAAAGATGGTCAAAGACAAAAAATGTTCCTTCTTTTCACATAGGGGCAGCTTAAAATGGAGTCCCGCAGTACTTTTGGCGTGCGCACTCTATCAGTGTGCTAAAAAGCAATTTTTTCACCTTGGGGGCATGTCTGAGGGAAGAGAGTGGGCTTGTCTGCACTAAGCACAGCTATGCTATTGCACGCTGATTAGTCCAGGATTAGCACACGAGCCCTTACCACCTACAAAATAGGTGGCAGGGAAGGGCTCATGTGCTAATTTTTGTTAATAGTCACTCGCTAATGGCCATATTAGCACATGGCCATTAAATCAAAAAATGGAAAATTGACTAGTTTCTGGCCACGGGAAAAAGTGGCCTTAGTACGCAGATAAAACCTGTGTAAAGGCGTGCTAAGATCACTTCTTGCCATAGCTTAGTAAAAGGACCCCTTAGTTTGAATCCCACTCCAAGTTGTTTTGTGTGTGTGTATGGTTCATCTCACACATTTCAGTTAAAAATATTTTTTACCGCTCATAAGAACTTTTTATTGCATGCAAACTGATTATGTGCATGTTAATTTATAGGTTAATTAAGACAATTTTGCACACACTAAGGTGTCTCACAAACCACATGCAGGCTAACAAAAGCACATCCCTATTGATTTGTGATTTATGAGTTAAATTTTGGACTGTGACTACAGGTTAGATCATTTGGATTTCTGGACTGTGTATCTGACCTGTATTTGCACTGGGAGCATACCATGCTCAAGAATGCAACTGTACTGAGCTTTTTTTTCCCCTATTTTCAACCATTCATCCAGTAAAGATTTTGTTTTTGAGCAACCCTAAACTTAGGGCCCCTTTTACTAAGCCACGTAAGCATCTACGCACACCCAACATGCAACAAAATGGACTTACTGCCCGACTACCACGTGACTTGCGGTAATTTCATTTTTGGCACGCATCTGAAAAATATTTTTTATTTTATGGCATCTGATGAGTGTAGGTCATTACTACCTAATTTCTTTACTGCTAGGTCTATGGCTGACAGTAAGGTCTGAGACCCAAAATGGACACGCGGCAATTTTGATTTTGCCGCACGTCCATTTTTGGGAAAAAAGAGGCCTTTTGTACAGGCACTCTGAAAAATAATTCTGCATGCGCCCAAAACTCACACCTACACTACCACAGGCCACGTTTTACTACGGCTTAGTAAAAGGACCCCTTAGTGTGTGGTGTGCTTTTCTTTACATTAGGACTTGTCTTGACAACCTCAGAAGCCAAGGGACCCAAAAGACTCTTTCTCTACATTTGTGAAGAACCCTAGGGATCATGGGGGAGCTAGTGTGCCCTACTTATTCCTTGTGTACCTTTCAATTCTGCTATGCACGTGAAATGGGGTTATATATGCAAAACAAAACCCTGTCAAACACTTTACAGCTGCTGTGAAAATCTAACATCCAACTTAATGGTGAATGGGGTTGGTGAACAGATGGCTAAAGGAAAGTGGGTGCTAAGAAAGGCAGGATAAATTCAAGGCTGCTGCAGACAATGCAAAATAAAACAATCTATGTCACAGTTTGTCAAGTAGGTCATAACAGGATGATTTACATTGCCAGTCACTGGAGATGGGGGCTTTCCAGAGCTTCTAACTCACACCAGCTGTGCTAAAGGATGTGAAGCTGGTATGGTAGAGTCTGTGTCTTTCTTAATCCTTGGTTCAATTTAGTCCAAGAAAGGAGGTACAGTTGAGGCTGAGGCACTAGTCTGTATTTTGCTCATTTTCTTAAATTCCAAGGTTGAAATAATAAAATGTCAGGGTTTGCAGTTTGATTTCTGAAAGACATCACCCGTGATCAGCGAGGGCGTGGTTTGCAATGAATTGCTGCTCTCTTAGGTAGCTGTGTGCTATTATAGCGTTTATATATGTGCAAGTTATTATTTTCAATTTTGGGAGTCAGTGAGCTGTTGATGTCTAAAATGTGGTGATGTAGGATCAAATCAGGTGCCATCTTCCCAGCTCACAAAGCAAACTCTTCCGGTCAAATGGCACTAAAAGCTAGGAATCAAAGCACAGCCCTCCTTGTCATGAGACTTTACAGGAATTCTTCAAGGGTTGAAATCATGACACATTTCAAAACTGTCATTGCAGACCGCCTACTTTCAGTACCATCACTGATGTGCTTTTTCAGTTTTAAGCTGATGTGTCAATGGCTGAACAGGTAGAGATTTGTTTCTCTCATCTCAAAAGGCAAGGCCAGAACTAGGATGTGGTGACTGAGGCTTTGCCCTGATGCCATATATCAGAGATCTCTTTTCCTCTGTTTCACCCTAGAACCAGAACTGAGCACTTCTTTAATCCTTAATATTTATATTATATTTTGGTTTATAGTTAGTTTGTTTAATTATTCTGAGTTTGTTGTTTTTGTATTTTTATTCATTTTATATACCTTATTTCTAAGTAAATTATTGCTGGTTATAGTTGGTTTAGTATTATTTCTCCTAGAATTTTTATTCTTTATCGCCTTCCATTTAACCAGATTCTAACCCAGTATTTTAGGGTCCATACCGAAAGTACTCAGTGTATTTATACGTTGCCTATATGGAACTGTATGAAAGGCTTTGTTGAAGTCTAAGTACACCATGTGAAGTGCTCTCTCTCGTCGCAACTCTCTGGTCACCCAGTCAAAACAGTTTATTAAATTTGTCTGACAAGACCTACTTCTAGTAAAACCATGCTGCCCTAGGTCCTGTAATCTATTGGATTCCAGATATTGCACTGTCCTCTGTTTTAGAAGTGTTTCCATTTATTTACCCATCACAGAGATCAGAGTAACCAGCCCATGGTTCCCAACCTGTTTGTTCGGCCCCCATTTGCATGGAGGCAGGCTGCCTGTTGTTTATATGTCTGTGTTGGACATTGATTATTTCAAATTGTGATGCCTGTATTAGTATATAGTGCTTGTACCTTTATGAAATGAAAGTGTACCCTTGGACTACAAATGTATGCAGTTTTGTAGTTCTCTGTGATGGTCTCCTTCAGAACACATGTACAGCTCTCTATGGTTTATGGGAGGCTTCCTATTAGTTGTTTATCTTCTAGCATACTGGGCTTGTTCTGTTCCTCCCCCCCCCCCCCCCCCCCCCCACTTGGTTTTCTCTCTCTCTCCCTCCTAGAGCATGGCAGGAACAGCAAAGTTGTGCATGCCTCCAAAATCACTGTGGGCACCTTTTACTAAGGCGCATTCACGTTTTTAGCATGCGCTAAAATTGTGGGTGTACTAAACGTTAGAGATGCCCATAGGAATGCATTGGCGTCTCTAACATTTAGCGCACCCACAATTTTAGTGTGCGCTAAAAATGTGAGCACACTTTAGTAAAAGACCCTCTGTAATTCCATCAAGCCGTTTTACCCTTTCCTGTTAATCGACTCAAATTTACCTTTACAACCTTTAAGTCTATCACCCACCACTTGCTATTGCTGTTCAGCATTCTCTCTCAGTTCTCCCAGTTCAAGGGCTTGCTGGTTGAGAGGCTGCACTGCATGTCAAGCAATAAACTGTAAGCTATTTTCTCTTTGTTTAAGTTGCAGCAATAAAGATGATTTGCTTAGGAACTGAGACTGCATCTGGGTGATTTTGTATGCTTACACTATTGGGTTTAAACTGCATGCTAATCATTCTGGGAGTGAAGTAGCAGAATAATGATAAAGGCTTACCTAAGACTTGGCACTGTTCTTTGTTTCTGCTTTTATGGAGAGGGAGCACATCTGCCCTTCTCCAATCTTCTGGGACTAAACCCAACTTTAAAGAATTATTGAAAAGGTCAAACAGTGGAGTCATCAGAACTTGTTTAAATTCCCTTATGTAATCCAGTGGGTTATATTTATTTTATTCTTATTTTCATTTTTAACTGGGGTCTGTGGGAGGCTCTGGGCTTCCAGCAATGCATTGGTGGTCAGTGCTGTGGCTCCAGAAGCAGTCCTGGGCTTCCAGAGCGGAGTCACGCTGTTTGTGGCTTGCCCCAATGCTACCCAGGCAAGGAGCGCAGTTTCTCAGCCGGCACGAGCTGCAATATGGCCGGTGTCGACCTGTGGAGGTGGCACCGTGCATGCACAGTTCTGAGCTTTGGATTTGTTGTTTTTGAGTGGGCTTCGCTCGGGCATGTGCGTGGGATGATGTAGAATTTAATTAAAATGAACATCTCTAGTTTTATAGAAGTTTTGATAGATTTATGATAAAAATCTGTAAATGTCTTTAAATTTGTGTTTAAATTTATAAAATAATGCACTGTATGTGTAGTTCCATGACACTAATGATTTTAGGATATTTTGATCAAATTGTATAAAACTTTTATGTTTTTTTTTCTAAAAATGTAACTTTTCTATTATTTTCTATGGGAAATTATTTTCCAAAATGGAGATTGTGAAAAAATGCTAATTAGGGTCCATGAATCAAACACCGTGTGTTCTGAAACTTGACTGGCTGGCAGAGATCAGCTGGCGACTCAGTCACAGTCTCCCTTGGCAACAGTTTGCCTGGAAGTGGGGAGAAGGGCTGAAGACACTGAAGAGTGAAAATGAGTGTGAGGGAGCTCTGACTGCCATGACAGAATTTCTGAGACAGAAAGTATGTGAATTTTTGCAGTTAAGACTGAGGTGGAGAGACGAAGTGCATGATTATGTAAAACAAGTTTGTGTAAGTGGATTAATCCCTGTTAAGCGACTAGGAAAACTGGTCTCCAAAGCTTAAGGTTGGAATTACAGCATGTGTGTACTGCATGATCTGCTGGTGTGCTAGTGTGGAAGATTGCATGATTTTTGGAGATACCAAGTTGCTGTGGGCAGTGTGACTACAGGTTCCAATGAAGCATGCCCTTCCTTAGTTAGGGTAGTCAGTAAAAGAATAGAAAATCTACTTAATGTTACAAAATTGTTATTTATTTTGTTACTTAGAAAGCCACAGTTATCCCTGAATCCCAGCTAGGGCTGTTTCTGCTGTTAGTCAGGGAGAAAGATTTTTTTGTTGATTTTCTTTAACGTGTGAGGCAGCAGGTTCCTGAACTGGAAGAGAAGAACCTGATCTCCAACGTACAAGCAAGGAGAATAAAGAAGCTCCAAAAAAAGACCAAAGATAAGTCTGTATTCCCATGCACAGCTAAAGAAAGGACACTGAAAGGTCACTAAGTTTAATCTGACTTACCTTTTCTAGAGACTGGATCTGGGTATTCACACCTGAAAGACATAAATTGGTTCAAAAAGAATCAATTCTTGAGACATATACTATAAGGGAAAGTTATAACTATAGTGTAAGAGAGAGCAAATAAGATACTTTGGTTAATACTTATCTGATGGTTTCACTGTTGTTCAAGCTTGAGGTATTCGATTGCAGGGCCTTCTGAGACTTGGACGCTACAATTAGTACCATTGGATGTATCCCATTCAGTGGCATACCGAGGGCGGAGTAGTGGGGATGGTCCACCCCGGGTGCAAGCTGCAAGGGGGTGCAGGGAGCAGCTGCACGACTGTTGGCTCCGCTGGTTCCCTGCTCCTTCTGATATTACTTCCTGTTCCGGAGCAAGGAACTGGCAGAGCCAACAGCGTGTGACTGCTCCCAGCACCCCCAGGAGGTAAAAGCAATGCGCTTGGGGATGGAGATGATATGCTGTGGGGTGTGGAGGTGATGCGCTGGGGGGGGGGGGGGTGAACCACTGGGGGGGGGGGAGCCACTGGGGGGGGGGTGCTGTGTCTGGGGGGGGGGCAGCAGCGGGGCAGCAGCGATCCACCTCAGGTGGTAGCCAACCTAGGAATGCGACTGATCCCATTTGGCCCCTCTTCTTTGTCTCCATTTATTTTAGCTAGCTCCTCGCAAACACAGTCTTCTGAAAATCAATCAAGTTCTAACACACTTCCATTCCTATTTGTGTTTGTCTTCAGTGGTCCTACTCATGAGCCTTCATCTGTGAACACAGGACACAGAAAACTTTTCAGTACTTTCATCTGAAAACTGAATTTGTGCCTCAAAACATCATTCAATTTTCTGAAAAAGGAAAAAAGGAGGATGGTCTTTAATTTTCACATGTGGGGGTCCTTTTAATAAAAAGTGCTAATGGATTTAGCATGCACTAAGTGATATGATGCCCATTATATTCCTATGGGCATCTTATCTTGTAGTGCGCTGTAATCGTTTGCATATGCTAAATCTGTTAGCACACCTTAGTAAAAAGGACCTTGTAGTGATTAGTTCAATGATGGGCAATCACTTTTCATGGACATAATGCAAGGCAGTTTTCAGCATTATTTTATTTATTTGTTGAGAATTATTAACCCCCTTTACAAAAAGATCGACCTACAGCACATTGCTAGTAATGTCCTTTTCCTCAGAGTAAACTCCATTTATCATTATCATTTGTTGCTCAACCAGTTTTTAACCTTGTCGATTATTTTAGGCTCATACTGAAAGCACTCAGTTATAAATAAAAAGTCACTTATGTGGAACCATTGGAAAGACTTGGCTGAAATCTAAGTACACCATGTCAAGCAATCTCCCTCAGTCTAACTCTGGTCACCCTGTTAAAAAAAATTATTAAATGCATCTGACAAGACCTACTTCTAATAACACCATGCTGCTTTGAGTCCTGCAATCCAGAGATTTCAAAGGGAGATGGTTTGGGCATAGAAGCCAACTTTTCAAAATTATTGGGGGTGCTAAACCCAACAGAAATTACCTTTCCCTTGATACAGTTATGGAGTTTGTTCAATACTGGGGGTGCCGAAGCACCCTCAGCACCCACAGAGCTGGCTGTTTTGGGTTTGGGCATGGCTTTGGGTAGACCAAATTCTCCATGTGCATTCCCCACTTAACAACTGTAATACACATATATAGAAAACTTTTTCTCACTAAGGGGTCCTTTTACTAAGCTGCGGTAAAAAGGGCCGGGCACTATCGGTAAGAATGCTTTTACTTCAGAGCTGTCTAAAATATTAAGGCTTTCAGAGATTGGTTGGAGAACAAAATTGTATTAGTGTAGACCAACAATCAGATTATGATGCATTACATCAATATGCAGAGAGGAAAACTTTGTTGGAAAACTAGAAAAATTGTGGAACTGGGCCATCTCTCATCGGATGACCCTCAGAGTCATGTACCTAGCAGAAAAGGATAACGCTCTAGCAGATAAGCTGAGTCATGTGCTTCAACCACACCTTTGGTCCTTTGATGTGGAGGTGGCTCAGATGATTTTTTGAGAGCGGGGCATTCCCCTTGATAGTTCTTCCTGTTCACTGTTCCTGAGAATAGCAAAGTAGCTCAGTTGTGTTCCAGGATAGGTACATAGCAAACTAGTCTAGGATACCTTTCTCCTAAATTGGACATATAAGAACATAAGAATAGCCATACTGGGTCAGATCAATGGTCCATCTAGCCCAGTGTCTTCCAACAGTGCCAATTCAGGTCACAAGTATCTGGCAAACTCAAATAGTAGCAACATTCCATGCTACCAATCCCAGGGCAAGAAGTGGCTTCCCCACGTATGTCTCAATAGCAGACTATGGACTTTTCCTCCTTGAACTTGTCCAAGCCTTTTTAAAACCCAGATATGCTGCTGTTACTACATCTTCTGGCAAAGAGCTCCAGAGCTTAACTATATATTGAGTGAAAAATTATTTCCTCCTATTTGTTTTTAAAGTGTTTCCATATAAATTCATTGACTGTCCCCTCTGATTCCCCTTATAGTGTAAACTCTCCTGAAACTCAGATAGGAGCAGGAAACCATGATTCTCACACAAGCATGGCTTCCTCTTCTTCTGGAACTTTACATCAGCAGACCTTTAAGATTGGGGAACTCTCCGACACTGATAACACAGGCTTGGGGAACTGTTGCACCCTAAGATCAAGTCTCTTGCCCTCACAGCTTGGATGTTGAAGGCGTAACTTTGACTTCCATGAATCTGCATGACAGTATATCAGTTTTCCTGTCCCTCACATACACACACACACACAACAACAACAACAATAACCCCCCCCCCCCCAACTTGAATACCTTCTACATTTTTCTGAGTCTGGATGAAAAGCAACTCCTTTAGGGTACACATTGGTGTAACTTGCACACATCGCAATCATAGAGAAAGTAAACACATCTCTAAACTGCTTTTAGCTGTTCAATTCAAATAGGCCATGCTTCTACTGAAGCATCCCATAAAGCCTCCCACAGTGTCATGGAACCTCAGTGTTATTTTCATCCAGCTGAGGAAACGTCTTTTGAGTTACTGAATACCTGTGATCAGAAATACATGATCTGAAAGGTCCTGATTTTGGTGGTGGTAATTTCAGCACACAAAATAAGTGAACTCCAGACTCTAGTAACTAATTTACTTTATACTGAGTTTTACAAGAGTGACTCTGTATGCTCATCCAAGATTCCTTCCTAAGATGGTGTCCAATTTCCATCCTAATCAGTAAATCACTCTGCCGATAGTTTACCCCAGAATTCATGCCCACATAGGTGAATGCCCATTTTACACATTGGATTGTAAGAGAGCATTACCGTTCTACTTGGAGTGGACTAAAACCCTTAGAAAGTCCACCCAGCTTTTCCTTTGAACCTAATAAGCCAGGGACTGTATTTCCTTTGCTTATGCTCATACAGGCTTGACTACTGAGGGTCATGTAATGGCTCATAATATCAGTAGCCCACTTGAGATCAGTTTCCATAGAGGAAATTTACAAAGCTTTCCTTAACTACAGCTTGCCAAAAATATAATTCTGTGAAAAGCTGCAAAATGGGCTTCCATCCACACATTCACATCACACTAGAGACTCCAGATGAGATAGTAGGTTGGCCAGGCCATCCTCCATAATCTCATTGGGGATTAAATCCAAGTTCATACCCTTCCACGGTGCCTTCCAAAAAAAGGGTAAAAAATATGAAAATGACTAATTGATCCCATAAATATGTTGGTGTTTACCTATTACACTGCCTAGCTTGTTGGTTATTTTCCCCTGTTGAAGGCAGCCTGAAGCTAGGCTGTGAAGACTTGATACCCTACTTGTCTTGGGCCACCCCTGTGCTTAGCTATAGTGGGTGTTCTTTTGTGGACATCAGGATACAATTCCTCACATACCCATCTATCTCCCCAATGATTTGTGTTCTGCTTTAAGCTTTAATATTAGTCTGAGGTGATCCTGCATGACATCTACAGGCAGGAAGTGGTTTGTATGCACAGTGAGGCTTCTCAGAAGCTTCTAGATTTATTGAAGTTGGGATAGCTTTCCAACATGTAATTTATGGGTGAGGTCAGTCATACTGTGAGGGTTTGTATCCTGTTGTTCACAGACAACACCTGCTATAGATAAATAGGTAAGCAATTTGGTTTTCTCTCCCTCCCTTTTTACTTCTCCAGGTTGACCCAACATATATTTTCTATGTCTTCCTCCACTTGTCCTGAACCATCTACACTTCCTTTCCCTCTTCCTTCTCCCAAGCCTGACTACCAACTTGCTTTATCTCTCCCCACCCCCCCCCACCCCACCAGGATCCCAGTGTGTTATAGGTTCTGTCTTAGCCTTTGTGTGTTACTATAGCAGGGGCGTAGCCACGGGTGGGCCTGAGTGGGCACAGGCCCACCCATTTCCACCCAAAAATAATGGATCAAAACCGCGATCGCGATTGCGATCGCAACCACAGCTTCACTTGAGTCTTCTTTTCTCTTTCCCCTCCCTCACCCCTGCCGTAAGCAATAGCATCCGGTTTAAATTAAGGGCGGGGCCAGCAGTGATTCGCTGAGCACTCCAGAGCCTTCCCTCTGCCACGATCTGCCCTCTGGGAAACAGGAAGTTGCGCTGAAGAGAGCTGATCGTGGCAGGGAAGGCTTTGGAGCAGGTCTCTTCATCTGTTATCAGCGATAGTGAGGGAGGAAAACGGAGTGAGTGGCTGTACCTGTAGGGTGGGAGAGGGACAGGCTGGGAGACAGTGGCTTCACCTGCGTGGGGGTGGGAGGTGGGGGGGGGGCTTGAGGCATAGGGAAGGGATTGGAGAGAGGTTCTGGACCTTCAAAAGGGAGGGGGGTTGGCTGGAGAAAAGGGAGAGAGATTCTGGACCTGCAAAAGGGGGGAGATGGCTGGCTGAAGGGAAGGGAGAGAGGTTTGGGACCTGCAAGGGGAGAGGTTGCTGCTTGGAGGGTAGGGAGAGAGTTTTGGATCTGTAAAGGGGGGTGGTGGCTAGCTGGAAGGAAGGGAAGTTCTGGACCTGCAATGGGAGGTGGCTGGCTGGCTGGAGGCAAGGGAGAGAGATGCTGGACCTGAAAGGGGGGGAGGAAAATGGAGGGAAGGATGAGAGGTGCTGGACCTGCAAGGGAGAGAGGCTGGGGGCTGGAGGAAAGGAAGAGAGTTGTTAGACCTGCAAGGGGGGCAGGCTGGAAGGAAGGGAGAGAGGTGCTGGACCTGTGGGGAGGGGGCTAGAGGCTGGAGGGAAGGCCTGCAGGGGAGGCTTGAGGGAAGGGAGAGAGGTGCTGTACCAGGAGGAGAGATTAGAGGGAAGGGAGAGAGATGGCGGATCAAGGGGATGAAGGAAGAGGGAGACAAATTGTTTAACCCACAGTGGGAGAAAGAGCCAAAAGCTGGAAGAGAGAAGCAGAGTAGCTGGATAGGTGGGATTGGAGAGCAGAAAGAGACATTGGTGTGAGTGAGGAAGAAAGGGGAGATACAGAAACAGACGTGAGATGCTGTATTGGAATAACATATGAACACAGAGGGGTAATGCCTGACAGAGAGGGGGGGAATGTGAGAATAGAGAGGCTATGCTGGACACTTGGAGGGAGGGGTATATGGTCACAGGGGAGAGATACTAGACATAGGGGACAATAGGAACTCAAAAGGGAGATACTGGGCAAGTGAGGGCATAGGGACACAAGGGGTGATGCTGGACACAGGGGTAGGGGATAGAAGGGTGGTGATGGATGCAGGAATTTGAACATACTGGAGATACTGGACAAGGAACTATAGGGACACAGAGATGGGAGATGGATGGTGGACATGGAGAGAGAAGAAATGACAAATAGACAGGAGACCCTGGTAAGTGAATTAAGACAGAAGAAAGCAGAAACCAGAGACTAGAACCAAGCTGATTTGAAAAATAAAATAACCAGACATCAAAAGGTAGAAAGAAAATCATTTTTTTTTCAATGTTGTGATTAAAATGTGTCACATTTGGAATGTACATCTTGCCAGAGCTGGTGTTAGACATGGCTGGAGCCCAGGCCATAAATTTGGGAGGGAACCCCATCACCAGACTGCACTGCCTTCAGCTTCCATCATGCTTGTAGCTCTCTCTGGCCAGGCCGCCAGGGGACCAAGAGCAATTGCTCTAGTTGCACTCCAACACCATCCCTGGCACGTACTATGTTTATATTTTGCACAGGAGAAAATGCAAAGAGCTCCTAGCTCTTAGAGAACGTGTCCATTCTCTTGAGGCTAGAGTAACAGACTTGGTGGAGCTGAGGGAGACAGAGAGGTACATAGAGGAGACCTACAGGGATGTTGTAGAGAAGTCCCACCTCCAGTATTCTGTTAGCATGAATTTTCTATGTAGCCTTCTGTAGTAAGTTTGGTTTGTTTAGTTTTCCCAATAGATGTATTGATATTTTACGGCCCCACTGTAATATGTAGGGCAATGCCTTTTTCATAGGTAGGATCCTTCTTTTGGAAGGTAGTGCTGGCATTGTAGATTTGCATTAGGTTATGAGTGACATTTTGTTTTAAAGATTGTTTCATTTACTATATGGCGGCTGTTGAGATTACAGTGAGTTTTATGGGGAAATGTCCTAACTCTGCTCTTTACCCATTGGGAGAGGGACCGGGGGTTCTGTGGATGCAGAATTTATTTGCCTTTAATACTAGACTATACTTTCTGGGATCATTTCTATAGCGTGTAACTGGAAAGATATGTTGAAAAGTGTTTGGTCTTACTATACAGGCTAAGTATGTGTGTTAGGGACCCGAGCCTCAATGGAGGCGGAAGAGTGCAATCTCTTGTACTTTCCCCTGAAGCCTGCACTGCTACCCTTATTGAAGTTATTGGGAGTGGAGTAGAGCTGGAGCATGGGGTGGGGTATCAGGTGGCAAGTTTTTCAATTTCAAAAAAGTTGGCAACCCTGGTGCCCACCCATCTGACTTGTTGGCCCACCCAAAAATTGCTTTCTGGCTACGCCACTGCACTATAGTCTTCCCTACCTTCCATTCCACATGGGCCACTGTAGATACAGCCTCCTCTTCTAACTAGTCCATGCAAATTGAGACAATGCATTGACACTTCTAACCTGCAGAAACCACATGATACCATGATATCTTCAATATTAAACCACCCACAATTCCAAATTCTATGCAAAATGTTAGAATACTTTGCAGGAGGGGATTTCTGTATAGATTCCCCTCATTCTATAACTCGGCATCTACTAGCATGTACATGCTTTGGAGGCGCCAATAATTGACATTTACTCATGTAAGTGCTAAGCGTTATTCTATGAAGTACATACCAGAGTCACTTAGCATGTAATGGCAAAGGGGATGCACACATGGGCTGAGCATGAGCGGCCATAGGCATGTCATCAAGTGACGTGCACAACTTATAGAACACTATTAGCTCATGCATTTCATGGTGCTACACGGCTTGGTGCTAGTATTGTATAAGAGCTTAAATGTGTCTAAATGCCGTTATAAAATTGGCACTAAGGGGCTAATTTTCAAAAGAGAAAAACGTCCAAAAAGTGTCATAAATCAGCATTGGAATGGATTTATTTTCAAAATATCCAAATCAGTATTTTTGAAACCTGTTTTGCAAATGTCTGTATTGTCCATATTTGCATGCTATTTGCACTAATCTTTGGCACACACATTGTCTCCCTCGCTAGAACCCTCTGAGCATTCTGCACTGACTAACGCCAGCACTAGTCCGGTGCTACTTGCTTCTAGCACTGGTGTTACATTTTGAGTATCGACCCATGAGTTTGGGACCCTGGCCAATAGGTTAATGGAAACAAAACAAAACAGTAGAGGATACCAACAAACTTCATGCCAAAGGTGTAAAAAAAACCCGTCAGTTGTACCATCAAAACTCTCAATAGGAGACCTGAAGGGACACCACCTTGTCGGGGAGGAGGGGCTTCAGTGTTTCAATGACTCAGAGGGCTATGCTGTAGGGTTACCCATATCAGACAGGCCTCTGAGGAGAAACCAGACAAAGAGTGTCCCAAACTGGAGGATCCAAGATGGCGTTGAGGGAGGACGTACGTTAGTTAAGTTCCTGTTTTACGCCAGAATACCTGAAGAAGTAGGCGCGCTCCCCAGAGAATGGGGAAGAGAAAAGGTAAAGCCATGGTGTTGTCCTCCTCGAACACGGCTGGGGTTCCCACCACTTCTCAGCCTACTTTGGAGAGATTCGGGGTCATAACGTCGGGGATATCAGTTCCTGCTTCGGGGAACAGCAAGGCTTTATTGCCGAATCTCAGTGGAGAGGGAGTGACTTTGAGTCCCCCTGTTGGCATGACCCCTCCAAGACCCGGAAACAGTAACGCTTCGCTATGGAGGTCGACAGTGGAAACGCCCGAAGTGGGTTAGGATTTTCACATGACCCGAGGAGATCCTGGCGCAGCATCGACTCTGGATAATAAACCAACTGGGGGATTGGAGAGTGAGTTCTCCCCCCTGAAGATATCTGGAGCGGTAAAATGTCACAATGGACACATTATGAGAAGCGCTGCAGAGTGTGAATAACTTTCTTCTTCAGATGTTTAAAATTTTTCAGGAATAAACATGTGAATTAAAGAATTTATATCAATACTTATCTAACAAAGTGGAAGTCCAAGACATAAAAATAGAGACTTTGACTATGGAATATTTTCTTTTATTGAACTGTTGAAGAAATATTTCTCTGATAATTTGCAAACATTTTCTGATAGCCACCCTCCGGTGTCTAAAACGATTTATATTTCCCCTAAATAATCTTCTTTATCAGAGAAAAGAGATGTGAACGTAATTGATATTTTGGAAAAGCTATATTACTAGTGACTTTCGCCTTTGATTTAAATAGGATTAATGTTTTGAAATTGTATTTCCAACACATGGTTGTTAGTTTTTTTGGGTTCAAAGATAAATATATTTCCTGACTTATCAGGGGAATCGCAGACTAGGAGGTGTGAACTCTTGGCTTTTAAGCCAAAGATCATTGCCCTAAGTGGGACCTTCCTAGTGTGATTCCCTTGTAAGTGTTCTATTTCTTTGAATTTTAATAATTACTTATTTGTTGAACCTAAGAAATTACAAGAGTTTGTGGAGTTGAAAGAACAGATGAAGAACTCTCTGCAGCAACTTCTTTTAGTTACCACTGTACCGGCTGCAATTACCGATTAACTTTCCTCCCTCAGAAAATGTGAATTAACCATTTTGAGTTTTTCTCATTTTCTTTGAGATTGTTTTCCTGATCTTGGATCTCCCAGTTCTGGACGATTATATAGTATATATTGGTGGGAGAAAATGTTTTCTTTTTTAATATTAATTTCTGTTTTCCCTTACATGTATGTGATAAATGTGAATGTAATTAAGTAAAATGATAAAAAAAGGAGACCTGAAAGTAGAGCATGTGTAAAACGCTGCTGCTGTGCTCAAACTGAACTTGTGCGCTACATGAAAAATGCAAACTACTATTACTACTACTTATCATTTCTAAAGCGCTACTGGACGTACAGTATGCAGCTCTGTACTAATAGATTAATGGGGCAGAGCCCTGTATGCTGATGCAATGGGCTCCCATTTAGTGTTACCAGATGGCCCCAGGTCATGGAGGACAGGTTGAGACAGTCCTGGTTTGGAAGCAAAACAAGGACTGGCTCAGCCTGCCTGTCCTCCATGACTTGGAGTCAAATGATAACCCTACCCTCTTTATGCGTAAGAAAAGGCAAATCTGCTGGTGAAGCCTTCTTGAATGTGATCCTGGCCCAGATACCCTTTGTCTCTCCCTAGTCCTGGCATTAATGCTGCTGCTTCCAAAGAAGGCGGTGTTTAAAGTTCAAAGAGGCTACGTATGAGAGAATTCAGTAGCCTAAGTATCTAGACAGGATGCAACTGTCAGAATTGCTATGTTATGACCTTAACTGCAATTTTGTAAATGACTGTTCAGCACTAAAAGCTAGAAATTACTTAACCAACAACAGTTTGAATGCGTCAACAAATATGTAAGTGAGGAGTTATCATTCAGAAAAAGTACAGTAGCAAAGTGAAGACAGTAATCTATGCACTTGGAGTTATATAATCATATGTCCACTTTATAAGTGAAAACTACAAACAAAAAACAAAACAAAAAAAAATGAAAGAAAAGTAAGATGTGAAATAAGGGGGGAAATAAAGACTGTGAAACAAAACAAATCTTAGGTGATGCAGGTGGGCAGCAAAAATGTATATTATCTGCCAGGTTTAATGTGTGCCGTAATCAGGCTGTAATGTCTATTGTAAGAACATAATGGCTACATTTAAAAGCATATGGCATTTCAATGCATGTTTTGTATCTGTAAAGATGCAATAGCGTAAGGGACAGTGTCCTGGTTTTGAGTTGATCAGTCTTTGAATTTGCACCCCAGGGCCCCCACAGAACACTTTTGTTCCCTGTTCTCTCCCTTAATCACTCTCGGCACCCCAGCACTCTTCTGCAAGGGAGCAAGATCTCTCTCAGGGGAAAGAATTTCTCTTGAAAACCTTGGTGCAGAAGTCACTGAAGTGGGGTGCTCCAACTCTCTTTGCCAACCTTAAGTGCAAAACAATTACAGTTCTGAGGTAGTCTTCAGTCCTGAGGTTGTGCGGCATTAAGGGGGGTCTTTTACTCAAGGTTAGCTTGAGTTATCTGCAGCAGTGACGTAGCTGTGGGGGACCACGGGGGCCTTCCCCCCAGATTGGCTCTGGGGCCCCCGGTTTGGCTGGAGGGGGTCCCCGACCCCAACCCCTGCTAGCTGAAGTGTTTATCTATCCCATGCTGGTCTTGCACTTGCCTCCTCTCTCCTGTTTCCAGTCGTGCTATGCATGCTCGCACATTAAAACAAGCATGCAGTGCACGACATGCTGAAAACAGGAGAGGAAGCAAGTGCAAGACCAGTGTGGCACAGATAAACGCTTCAGCTGGCAGGGATTGGGGACCCCCATCAGCAAAGGTACCTTGCGGCGGTGGGGGGTGGGGGTGGGGTCAGAAGTGGTGGGGGTGGGAGAGACAGCCGGGGGAGGTGGGCTAAAATGTGCCCCCCCACCTTGGCCTCTGCCCCCCCCCCCGAATTCTGCAGCAGGGCCCAAAGGAATAAAATGGGCCCTGCTGAAGATAACTTGAGCCAATCTTTAGTAAAGGCCCCCTAAGTAAGCACTGTAAGACTCCACACTCTTCCTCTGTCTGTGTCTGTTATCCCTTTAGTTATAAGCAGTCTGTTGAATAACTTGCCTCATGAGTTCTGGGGCAAACTAATTTCCTCTGTAGTTATGTGTTAGGGTAAAAGGTCTCCCTGAATCTGAAGAAAACCTATCCACACACAGCCTCTTCTTCTTATGATCACTTTTGCACAGATACTTCCAATCAGGAATAATCTTGAACACAGTACCTCCTCTGTAGTCCAGCTCCTGAGTGGGACTTCTTTCTCCTTGGTCCCTTCAGTTTAAGGACCAACAGCTGCTCTTCTCCTCTATTGAACAGCAGGCAGAGAGGGGTGGGTAAAACATTTGGCCTTTCCCTTTCACTTCACATTGCACACACACTAAAAAAATCGAGAGAGTCTGCACAAAAAGATGCAAGTACTATGGCAAGCGTTGTCAGTAAATTTGAGAGACTGAGATTATACTCCATATACCCTGGTTTAGGAGTGAGATTCATTCCTGTCATGGTATGTACAAAACTAACACATTTGGAGAACTTGCCCTGAGAAAAACAAGTGGAAAATATGGAAGTTTACTCCATGAACCATATATTGGTCAAGCTCAGACACATGAATGGTCAAGACAAGGAGAACTGAAACCTAAGGATGAGACATTGATGGTTGTAACTGAGAACAGCAGATTACATATAAGATGGTTCGCAGAAAGCATACAAAAAAACTGATACAACCAACATCTGTAAATTTTGTAAGAAAACTGGAAACAGTTACTCATCTCATAGCTGGCTGCAAAGTGCTGATGGCAGAAAATATTTATATGGAAACTCTTTAAACATTACATTACAACATAGCTGTAACAGAAAAGCATTGGGTCATGACCCTAAGAGAATGGTGAAAAATGAACAGGTTATAATCATCTGGGACATCTCCATCCCGACAGATTAAAAAAAAAGATACAAGAAAACCAGACATAATGGTAAAAGAGAAAAACACCAGAATGACATTAATCAAAGAGGTGTCAGTCCTGAGGGTCAGTTCCCAACTGGACAGTTCCCACTAGACAATTCCCACCTATCAATTCCCATCTGGACAATTCCCACTGAATCAATTCCCACCACACCAGGGAGAACATTTCTCATCCATAACCCAAAAAATACAAAACACATAAGGCAAGTAATCTCCCTCCCTTTTCTAGATCGTTTGGAGGGCCAGTATTCCCTCATCCCACCCCCCCCCCCCCTACAACATTATCTTTTACATATCCCTTTCCCCTTCCAGACATCCAGTTCAAGTGTGTGTGTGGGAAATACCCCCCCCCCCCCACCACCACACACACACACACAGACCCCCAAACTAGGTTTGAACCTAATTCATGCTTAATCCGGGATCTAAATGTTGTAAATAAGTACATACATAAATAGATAAATACAAACAGCAGTTCATGTGTGTGTGTGTGTATGGGGGGGGGGGGGGGAATGCCCCCCACCCCCCCAAACTAGGTTTCAACCTAGTTCAGCCCCTCAAAATAACACACTGATTATGATTTATGACAAATTACTACTTTACCTGTGAAAAGTTATTCTGTTATACGTCCTCTGTGTACATCCGTATGCTGCTCTAACCTCCTTGCTTCAGATGCAGTTAAAAAAAAGCACTGCCTGGACTTATGGGACCCGATACAAGAAAGAAGCTATGGTTGGTAAAAAAAAAAACAACACAACACTAGGGAGGGTGGGAAATGACGGGGTGGGAAAAATCCTTGATGGGAATTGCCCCTTTAAGTGGGAAATGTCCTGGGGGAATTGTCCTAGGTCGGAATTGTCTCAGGGGGAATTGGTGGGTGGGAACTGTCCGGGTGGGAACTCGCCTGATACCAACCTGAGCGATTACTCTGTGAATCGCACTGAGAGAGTGAAGATCTTCAAGTACCAAGAAATGCAGTCCGAGCCAAGAAAATGTGGAACAAAGACAGAAATATTTCCCATTGCTTTGGGTACCACAGGCTTGATCAAAAAGATCTCCAAACATATTTGAATAAGTTGCCTATATATGTTACAGCTCTCTTTGGGACAAATGCAAGTTTTATGGCAAGCGTTAGCAGCAAATTTGAGAGACTGAGATCATACTCTACATGCCCTGGCTTAGGAATGAGGTGCATTCCGGTCACGATGTGCAGAAAACTAACCCATTTAGAGAAATTGCCCTGAGACAAAACATAATAAGACTCAAGGGCTGAGCCACAATAACATATTTAGACTCTAATAAGGAGTCAGATTCCTCACAGCACCCCTAACTACACCACACCAACTAAGGGTCTCTGACTTATATAGGGGGCAGGCAGTATTATTGTAGCCATGCCAGGAGGGGGATACTGAAACCAGAAGGTATGCGCCTCCTTTCTAATTTGGTATGTCCTGGAGCAAGAGCATACAAGATTAGAGAGGGTCTTGCAAGGATCCTTACAGCTTCCCCGCCATTTTATTTCAAATTTGGGACTTACAGTCACAAATTTACAGTAATAATTACACTATATTTGCAGTAATTACTTAAATGACACATAAACATTACTTGGAGAGCAATTGTCTACCCATTTCTGTTTATGATGGTTTCTTACCACAAATAGGCTCAGCACCTGGTACCAGCACTAACTTGCACAGCTGGTATGCAATCCTTTAACATAATACATTAAAGTGATTACTAAAGCATGCTGAATCTTCTTCTTTTTATCCCTCTTTGAATTGTATAGTTTATTCACAACCTTTTAAGAAAACAAACCATAGTTACTTCATTACTGGTTTTGCCATACATGAAAAATGTTCAAGGATGCTTCTCCTGTTACTCCTGAAATTAAGTACCATTGTGTAAATGTTTGGGTTAGCATTTAGAAGTGTGAAGGACTTTATACAACAGTGAATACCTGCTGTCATGATCTTTTACTGGTTTTACAGACAGCAACATATTGTCACCTCCTATGCGGACCCTTCTGAGCAATGGTACACCACTTTCCACTCCAAATGCAGCTTCTGTCTCTCCTAAATAAATAGTGACATATTTTTGAGAAACCTGGCTTATTGCACAGTGCACTCACTGCTGTAAATGCTATGGAACTCTCTTAGTTCCATGGATGCCTAAAATCCCAAAATAAACTCTTTCCTTCTCATATCTTCATTTGTTTCTGTAGAGTAAAGGAGGATAGAATCTTAGTGCTCAATATTCAGATGGTAGGCTATCAGCATTTTTTTTTTTTTAAAGCTGGCTGTCATTGCTAAAATAGTCCCAGATTTTCAATACTGGGCCATCTCCAAATCTGATGCCCCTTCTGCCTCCCCCAGTAGGACCCAATCCTCCCTCCCAACCCCTCCCCCCAGGATCCAATCCCTCTTCTGCCCCCTACCTCAGCCAGAGTCTCGTGGGTCTCGACAGTCTCACAAGACTTTTGCAGGGAGTCTCGGCTGCCATTTTTAAAATACAGTGGTGCCAGGCGGGGGGGGGGGGGAGGAACGGCATGGACAGGAAAGAACATGTCCCCCCACTGAAGCCACTAGATCACTAGTGGCGCCGGGCATCTGGGCAGAGTCTCTGGGCCTAATACCAAAGAAAAACGCTCTAGTAAAATTAACCAATAGGTGCTAATTTGTTGAAAAATGGAGAAAAGCCCTCAGAAACCGTAGGCTAAATTGCCACTGGGTTTAGAGCGTGGTTAGAGCTTATATTGACTTATAACACACGCTACAGTTTAATCACTGGGCAGAAAAACTCCATTTGAAAAACAAGGCTCATAAAATTTTTTTCGCCCCAAATTATTCTGTGTGAACACACAAGAAAATGTGTGAACACAAAAGAAATTTTCTTTCAATATATGTTTTTTACAAATGTTTTTTCAAAATGTTTTTATCAAAGTGTTAACGCATCAGCATATCAAAAAAAGAAGAACACTTAGCTTTGTAGTGTGTTAAGACCGGGCACTCATCACTATCTGTTCTACGGGAACCCGTTTCGCCTAGAAACGTGGCTTCTTCAGGAACAGAGTGCTATTGACATATGCTGACAATTTTTAGCCAGACGTCTACAATACTTCAAGATGGCGCCATCTTGAAGTATTGTAGACGTCTGGCTAAAAATTGTCAGGGTCTTAGCAATCCATAGGTCCATTGCCTCTTGCTGGGCCTTCATCTGCTTCGTGACCCACTTCATAAAAGCTTCTGACGCCATCTTTCTGAAATATAGAAAAGCCAACACTAAGTGCCGCTCCTAAAGCTCCAGGTGTGCCTCCCCTTAGGTGCTAGGCCCCCCCAAGCTCTCCATAGAACCCCTACTTTCTGTCCTCAACCTGTATCACACAAGATACTCTTACCAGTGGTGCAGGTGAGTCTGTGTTCTGTAAGTATCCTTGGGCTATCCAGCACTGCATGTGGTCTCAATGATCTCACCACTGCCACAACTTATCAAGCACTGTCTACCCAAAGGCATAAGCTAAGTATCCAAACTTCTGCACTACCCACCCAAAGGTGTGGTGTGAACATCAAATTAAAAAGTAAATCTACAAATCCTGGGTCTAAAACAAGAAAATAAATATCAAACAAAATAAGAATCTGATAAAACGTCCAGCCCTGAGTAACTGCTCAGAATGCTCAGAAACCAACAGCCAATAACTCACCAACAAGAAACAGCTCTCTATCTCTCCCTACAAAGAAAAGCATAAACTCCACTTCTACCACCTGGCTGACTACAAGGTCCTATCTTAGCCCCTCCCTTGAGGTTAGGGTTAATTTCTAATTCCTCCCACAATCCCCTAGTTTATCTGCCTATGTTGATCATATGCAAATGAGGGTTGTTTCACTCAGGCCCTGGGCACCTGTTGCTCATACCCAGCTATCAGGGAATTATATCAATATCTCTCAGAAGGGTTAGTTCCCCCCATCACCTCCCACGTAGCTTCCCCGATGGCTACTTCCTTCCCACACATGGGTCTAAAATCCTCACCTCAAATGTAAGGCGTTGCTGTGAGACTAACAGAGCCATGGCACGACTGGTTTTAGTCTTGCTTTTGGGCTGATTTCTATGGTAAGCTATACACCCCATTATAGTATCTTTGTTATCTTTTTTTAGTGGGTTGTAAAGGTGATCATTCTTGTCTGTTAATTGCAGACATTCTATTTCTGATACGTTTGTGATGTTTTACTGAGACTTTTCGTTAAAATATTAGATTGTGGTAAACTGGGTGAAGTGGAGCTGATTCTTTTGCTAGAGCTAGAACAGACCTGTTAATCCATCCATTTCAATGCAGTTCTCAAGTTCTGCCCTTCCACATGGAGACATGTTGGCTCTGGTGGAGTTCCTCCCCTTGGTGCAAGGAAGGGCAGTTCAAGTGTTGTTGGACAGTGCCACAGTGGTGGCATATATCAACAAGAAAGGAGGTACTTAGAAACATCCCATGAGGCCATCCATGACCATCTGCCATTGGGCTCAAAACAATCTCAAGGCACTCTCAGTAGTTCACATTGCTGGCAAAGTTAGTGTTCAGGCATACTTTCTCAGTTGATTCATGCTGGATCCAAGAGGGTGGGAGCTAGGGCAGGCAGCCTACCAGCTCTTAGTGGACCAGTGGGATGGGCAGCCAGTCTTTGACTTCACAGCTTTTAATCAAAAGACCAAAGTGGAGCAGTTGTTCAGTTGCAGGAGTAAGGCAGGCTTGGCCAACATTGATACCTTAGTACAGCAGTGCCCCAGTCAGGAGCATTTGTACATCTTCCCTCTGTGACCCCTGAACAAGAGGGTTCTGTTCAGGGTGGCCTCCTGCTCCGGATCCTCCTGGTAGCTCCAGATTGGCCTCAAAGACCTATGCTGGTATGCTGATCCCATCTGTCTGCTAGTGGAGCTTCTGCTCACTTTTCCCACAGATCAGGGCCTTCTGAGACTGGGTCTGGTGGAGATGGAAGGTCTAGATTCCTTTTGGCATATGGCTTGGCTCTTAAGGGTCGCTGACTCAAGAGGCATATTTTAATGGAATAAAGCCAACATGGATTTAGCCAAGCAAAGTCTCACCTCACCAGTCTGCTACATTTTATTTAAAGAAATGAATAAACAAATGGATAAAGATCAGCTGGTTGATACCTGGATTTTCAGAAAGCAATTGACAAATTACCTCATGAGATACTCCTGAGGAAATTAAAAAGTCATGAGATAGGAGGCAATGTCCTATTGTGGATTCAAAACTGGGTTAAAGATATAAAACAGAGTAGGGTTAAATGGTCAATATTCTCAATGGAGAAAAGTAGATAGTGGGGTTCTCCAGGGATCTGTGCTAGGACCACTGCTTTTGAACACATTTATAAATGACATGGAAACAAGAATAATGAATGAAGTGATCAAATTTGTTGATGACCCAAAGGTGCCCTGTTGCTAAAGGGCGTTAAGCCTTAATGTGTGGTTAGTTTGCCAAAATTAAGCTACTGCAAAATGTGTTAAGATGTTTTGTGGTATTTAGCCTGTTAGCATGTGCTATCATGCACTTTAGGTATTTTATAAATATATATTTTAAGGGGTCGTATCATGGGCGGAGAATGGGTATGTGAGCATTAACCAGCTATTTGCATTATCACATGCTAATTGGCAGCACTTAGCACTTTTGCTCTCCCAACTTTCTTCTCTTGGTATTAGTGGACTTCTTCTAGCTTAGTTTGCTTCTTTCCTTATAAACTGTTCTTATAATGTCACTACTGCTACTTTCACATCTTTCTTCACGCTCATTAACCTGCAGTGTCCCCAAGGGTTCTATTCTGTCACCTCTTTTCTTTAATCTTTTCCCAAGTCCTTTTGCAGCTTTTATCCAGTCTGCTGGTTTTTCTTACCATTTCTATGTGGATGATATACTTTTCATTTTTCCAACTAATCCTTTCTCTAAAATAAATAAAAACCCCAAAGAATATTATAATGCCTCTACATTGTTCCATGCTGTGACTGCAGCTCAAATATTGTGTACAATTTAGGTCACTGCATCTCAAAAAAGATATCACGGAATTAGCAAAGGTACAGAGAAGGGCAGCCAAAATGATTAAGGGGATGAAATGACTCCCTTATGAGGAAAAGTTAAAGGAGTTAGGGATCTTCAGCTTAAAAAAAAGATGGCTGAGGGGGGATATTATAGAGGTCTATAAAATAATGAGTAAAGTGGAACAGGTAGTTTAGTTTGGTTTAGTTTATTAGAGGCTTGATATACCACCCTTCAACAAAAATCAGAGTGGTATACAACAATAACAACAATAAATAAATAAATAAATAAATAAATAAATAAATAAATAAAAACAAATAGGAAATAAGCAAGGAACTCCATAAAAAGACAAACAGGGATAGCACATGAAAGAAATTAAGTAAGAGAAGAGCATAGGAGTAAACCAATCACAATGGCAGGATCACTTGGCAGCCAAGAAAGTGAAGGCTTGGGAAAAAAAGTGAGTCTTGAGGAGGGACCGAAATCAGGAATAGGATTCTTCACAACACAAATCAGAGGAAGCAGCAGAAAAAAACTGAGTATGGAGTTGATTTGAGACAGGAACAATGAACAGGGGGGAGAGAGAGAGAGAGGAAAGGTTACAGCAGAGCATAGAGACATAGAAAGGATGTAAGGAGAGATGAGGGCAGAGAACTAGAAAGGGATCCCAGAGTATAAGACCTTGTGGACAAGAGCAAAGATCTTAAGTTGAATGCAGAAACAATGCCAATTGGAAAATGTGGGATATAAATGCCAAAATAAATAAATAAACATGGAGCCAAGCCAATGGTGTTGAGCAAGGAGGGAAACATGGTCGGATCTGTGGGCACCAGTGAGCAGGCAGATGGCTGTGTTTGGACAGTCTGGAGCCATTTGAGAGTGGATTTGGGAGGGCCAGAATAGACAATGTTACAGTAGTCCAAGCAAGAAGAAACCAGAGAGCACAACAGAGTAGCACATGAATTATCATCTAAATAAGGACAAAAAGAGCGAAAGAGAACGGCTGTGGAAGAAACCTGAGAAGCAAAAGAAATCTGAGATTCCAGGACAACACCCAAGTATCTGAAAGAGTGTGTTGACTGAAGCAAAACATTGTGAAGGGAGGGGGTAAGGGAGGGAGAAAAAGACTGGCCGGTAATCCAGAGTGCATGAGATTTTGAAGGGTTGAGAACTAAACGGTTGTCAGTCAGCCACGCATCAATTTTATCTAAACAGGATTGAAGGATGGACAGATCGATGTTGGAGGGATTTTGAGGGGAGATTAATAGTATGTCGTCAGTGTAGATAACTTGATAATGGTTGACTGGATCAAGGATGCCAAAGGACTGAGAAAAATATTAATAGAATATTAAATAGAACCAGAGAAATTGAAGAGCCTTGGGAGACTCCACATTTAAGGGACAGAACTTGAATGTGGAAGCATAACAGAAAAGGAATGGTCCTTTAGGAAAGAAGAGAACCAAAGAAGTACAGAGCCAGAGATACCAAAGGAGCCCCTGCCTTTCTAAGAGGAGAGAATGACTAACCAGGTTGAAAGCTGCACTGAGATCTAGGGAGATAAGAAGAGTAAAATGACTGTGGAGTGAAGTGTGTAAATCATTAAGGAGAGGTCAAAATAGTCTCAGTAGAGTGTCCTTGGTGGAAGCCAGATTGAAAAGGGTGAAGAAAACTGGAAGATTTATTGTTTATTCTTTCTAAAAGTACAAGGACTTGTGAACATGTAATGAAGCTACTAAGTAATACATTTAAAACAAACTGGAGAAAATATGACTTCACTCGTTGTATGATTAAGCTCTGGAATTTGTTGCCAGAGAATGTGGTAAAAACTGTTAACATAGCAGGGTTTTAAAAGGTGTGGGCAAGTTCTTGGAAGAAAAGTCCATAAACTATTATTAAGGTGAACTTGGGGAAAATCCAGAGCTTATTCCTGGGATAAGCAGAATGAAATCTATTTACTCTTTTGGGATCCTGCCAGGTACTTGTGATCTGGATTGGTCATTGTTAAAAACAGAATTCTGGGCTTAATGGATCTTTGGTATGTCCCAGTATGGCAATATATACTTATGAGCGTAATGGTTTTCTCTCTCTCTCTCTCTCTCTCCCTCTCTCCCGTGCCTTTTTTATATACAGAATATACACAGATTCTAAGAATAGACCAGAATGTTAGACTTGTAATCCCCAACTAGCATCTAATATGCATTCCCTTGGTGTATTTTTTCTGGTTTCACTCTATCTGTTGTTCTTGGAAAGAATACAACAAAAGAAAAAACATCTTTCATTCGGGAGCCTCACCAGATCTCCATGCTAATAAGATGCATGCTGTGGAAATATTTCTTACACTAACAGACCCTCTAGCTACAAATAATTAGAAAACTAGTTTTTTTTTTTCTGGCTGTAGTAATTCTGTCTGGCGGTTGACATTGCCACGTGGCATTCCCATAGCTCTGGAGAGAAGGAAACTATGGGTTTTGCTGAAATGAGCATATTTTGAGAAAGAAAGAAAGAGTGATGGAGGGAATGCAGACAGTTAAGACAGAAGCGATACAGAAAGGGGAAGCTGACAGCTGTAGTTCCTTGGCCACTTGGGAGGCAGTTTTGTAACTGGGCACCTCCTGTGATGTGCTCTAGTGGTGCACAGTGCACACCTATTCTAGAACAGGTGCTCTTATAGAATACAAACGTAAGCTGCCGTCGGCGTGTCTAACATATAAGTGTCAGCAGTTATATCGGTAGTAGAACTGATGTAACTGTGGGAAGGGTGCACTTATTCTGTAAGTTATACATTTAACTGGGAGCCCTACACATGCTCTTTTTATGCCCTGTCCACATATACACCCCTCCCCCCTTGCAATTGAACACCATAGCACTTACATATGCTCTTACAGAATAGCGCTGAGGGTACTTACATGCATATGTGCTAATTTGCTCAGTATTTACATGTGCCTTGCATGTGCAACTCTGGGCACCTAATTATAGAATTTCCCTTTTGCTACTGACTAGAAGCCACCTGGTAGTATAATTATCTGGCTTCTGGCCACAAGGAGCAGACTAACAATCTCAGAGCCAGCCCAAAGGTATCTGATGCCCTAGGCAAATCTTCAGCTGTACACCCTCTCCCCTAGGGCAGTTCAAGCCCCTCCCCCTGCTCCAGTATCTTCATTTACCTTGCCTACCCCTCCTCCATATAAACCAGCAACTCCCCTTCCCTATTCCCTTCCATGTTCATCAGCAGCTCCTCTCTTCCCTTCCTTTCCCTATCTCTCCAGGTGTGCAGAATCTCCCTTTCTCTTCCCTCCTCTCTTGTACCCAGCACTCCTCTTCCGTTTCCTATCACCCATGTCCAAAATCTCCCTTTCCCTCCCCCCTCTCCCCAAGGTACCTAACATCTCATCTCTCCTTTCCTAGACCCCAATCCAGCATCTTCCAACTCTTCCTTTTCCCCTACTACGGTCTGTCCCAGAGCCAGTGGTTAGGAGGTGGGGATAGAGCTAAGCAGACTTATACGGTCTGTGCCAGAGCCGATGGTGGGAAGTGGGGCTGGTGGTTGGGAGGCAGGGATAGTGCTGGGCAGATTTATACGGTCTGTGCCCTGAAAATGACAGATACAAATCAAGGTAAGGTATACACAAAAAGTAGCACATATGAGTTTATCTTGTTGGGCAGACTGGATGGACCATGCAGGTCTTTTTCTGCCGTCATCTACTATGTTACTATCCTGCTTATAATCGAACGAGAATAACGCCCAAGTTCCGACCTAAATCGGGAGATGGGCGTTCTTCTCACAAAAACAAATAAAGCGGCATAATCGAAAGCCGAACTTTGGACGCTTTCAACTGCACTCCGTCGCGGATGCGGACAAAGTTGACGGGGGAGTGTCGGAGGCGTGGTGAAGGCGGAACTGGGGCGTGGTTATCACCCGAACAGAGATGGGCGCCCTTCGCCGATAATGGATGCGTTTGTAGCTAGAATTTAGGGCACTTTTCCTGGACCCTGTTTTTTGACGAATAAGGCCCCAAAAAGTGCCCTAAATGACCAGATGACCCCCAGAGGGAGTCGGGGATGACCTCCCCTGACTCCCCCAGTGGTCACTAACCCCCTCCCACCACAACAAATGATGTTTCACAACTTTTTACTTTCACCCTCAAATGTCATACCCTCCTCCCAAGCAGCAGTATGCAGGTCCCTGGAACAGTTGTTAGGGGGTGCAGTGGACGTCAGGCAGGTGGACCCAGGCCCATCCCCCCCCTACCTGTTACAATTGTGCTGCTTAATGCTACTAGTCGTCCAACCCCCCCCCAAACCCCCTGTACCCACATGTAGGTGCCCCCCTTCACCGCTTAGGGCTATAGTACTGGTGTAGACTTGTGGGCAGTGGGTTTTGAGGGGGATTTGGGGGGCTCAACACCCAAGGGAAGGGTGCTATGCACCTGGGAGCTCTTTTACCTTTTTTTTTGTTTTTGTAAAAGTGCCCCCTAGGGTGCCCGGTTGGTGTCCTGGCATGTGAGGGGGACCAGTGCACTATGAATCCTGGCCCCTCCCACGAACAAATGCCTTGCATTTATTCGTTTTTGAGCTGGGCGATTTCATTTTCCATTATCGGTGAAAAGCAAAAACGCCCAGCTCACACCTTGGCGAATAAAGCATGGGCGTCTATTTTTTTTAAAAAATACGGTTCACTCCGCCCCTTCACGGACCCGTTCTCGGAGATTAACGCCCATGGAGATAGGCGTTTCTGGTCGATTATGCCCCTCCATGTTACTAGGCTTGTCGCAACCATTGCCACTGTCACCTACTTCCACCCAAGCAGAACAATAGCAGAATGAAGATTATTACAATGCAGGGCCTTGGGCAAAAGCCTGCATTCAAGGCCTAGAACATAACATAAAAACATAAGACTATCCATACTGGGTCAGACCAATGGTCCATCTAGCCCTATATTCTGCTTCCAACAGTGGTCAATTCAGGTCACAAGTACCTGACAGAATCCCAAATAGTAGCAAGATTCATGCTATTGATCCCAGAGACAAGCAGTGATTTTCCCCATCTCTATCTCAATAACAGACTATGGACTTTTCCTCCAGGAACTTCTCCGAACCTTTTTTAAACCCAGATGCACTATGCGCTAATACTACATCCTCTGCATCAGATCATCTTGTGCCTCATTGGCAGGTTATCAGTAGGTCACAAACCTATTGCACTGGTAAGAGAAAACAACAACAACAACTATACTTAAGAACAATGGGTGACATTCAATGCACATCTGAAGGCGTCCTTATTTCAGCAGGACTTCATAATATTGCCATGCAGAAAAAAGTTTGGGGCCCTTTTACTAAAGCTTAGTGTATGCTAATGGACATCAGCATGATCTAAACGCTGCATATCCTGCTTTATTCCTATGGCCATGTGGCACTTAGTGCACACTAATGTCTGTTAGCCCGCACTAAGCTTTAGTAAAATAGCACCTAAATTTCTTTCTTGCAGGTAGTTGTAGAAGGGACTTGTGTGTCTTGTTAGGTTTTTTCTTAAATTATTTTGTTGTTTTATGCTTTTATGTATGTTGCTGTTTTGATTTTATACTACATGGCGGTCATTTTACAAACGCTATTTACACATTAAACATCCCAGTCCTGGCAAAATATAAGCAGTCAAAACATATAAATCAGTATTTTACAAAAGGGCAGGACAAAATGTTTAAGCCACTATGTATAGAGACAGCGAAGGCATGTTGGGGGCAGTACAGGGGATTATCAAGGGTGTCACTATGTGAGTGATGTCTATCTCCGATTCTGGATAGCACACTGATGTACATCCTACATCAGATGAATGTTGAGACTTAGACCACCTTTAAATCATGAAAATGTGTTTCTGCAGCATGACCCTATGACTGTTTGCATTGGTGCTGACTGTGAGAGAGATGAAAGTGAAAAGTTTGTGAGCCTGATTTCTATTTCTGTCCACATAGGTCTGTCATCTGATACCCCTCTATCTCTATATCTGCTACCTCTTCCACCTTCCAATACTGTGCCAAATACTTCTTGCTCCTCATCTATCTCCTTCCCCCTCTGTGGTGCAGCAGGTCCTGTGATTCTGTCTGATTTTCTTTATGCTCATCATTCTACCCACAGACCCTTGTGCCATCTGAGGCACTGACAGTTCTTCGTCACCATGGCAGATCCCAACCCATGCCTTTTGTGTGGTGTAGGTGCTGAGTCTTAGCCCTGCCACAACAAAAAGATTGTGGTGTCTCAGAAATTACCCTCCCCCCACATGTCCACCTCCTCTAAGGTGAGGTTTCCCTTGTGGAACAGGAACTGCTACTTTGGAGCCAGTACAAATCTTCCCATGCAGCCTCTGCCAGAGATTGTAAAATGGCAAGGCTGACATTTATATATGCGTTACAAAAACATCTTGGTGTTGCTATTTGATATGTTCAAGTTTCTGAAATTGTTGGCAGCTCTAAATGTTTAGGGCTGTAAAATGTGTATACCTACCATTTTATAAAGCTGGCAGCTTCTCTGGCTCAGTATTGGAATGTGAGCCAGATTTGTTTATAGACGATTTGGGTGTTACAACATTCTTTTTATTTCGATTCCTTTTTTGATTTGATGCCCTTTTTAATGTATTTTCTAATGGTGTATATCTCTTGTTCTCTTTTGGTTCAGTGCTGATTAAAAAAAAAAAAGCTGCCTGCTAAATATGTCAGTGCTCTGAGGAAGATTTGTCTCAAGTACTCCTGGATACCAAGCCTAGTGCTTTAGCCAAAAAGCTATTCCTGAAGTGCAAGACATAGTGCTCTGCTCTGCTCTGTGATACAATATATTTTGTACAACTGAGTCCTATGGAGGAGTAGATTAGTGGTTAAAGTATCACACTTGAAATCCAGAAGTGCCTCGTTCAAATGTCACTGCTTCTCTTTGTGATCTTAGGCATGTCACTTAACCCTCTCTATTGTTTTAGGTACAAAATTAGATTGTGAGCCCTCCAGAGACAGGAAAATACCATGTGCTACTACTGAAAAGGGTGTGAGCAAAATCCAAATAAATATTTTGAGCCCCAGAGCAGTGCTAAATGTTTTGCACACACTATATTTTCTACCACCGCCACAGGCAGCACTAGACATTTTCCCCTGCAGGCAATGAATGGACACTGGGGACACGGTGGGGACATGGTGAGGACCTCACAGACGTTATGTACTTGTCCTGAGGGAGTAAGGCATGATGGTGTGAGTTCGTATGGGCTATTTTCAGCTTCTTGGGCACGCTTGGGTACATTTTTTGGGGGGGAATGTTTTACATTTACCACATTTTGAGACATCATCGTTGATATGCTATATATTTGCCTATAAGACTCCTTGTTGGAGGGTAGAGATATGTTGATTTTACATTGGACTTCTATGTTTAGTCCTGCATTTGTAAAATATGTCACAGGCTCTAGACATTTTATATGCTGACATCCACGACTTTTCTTAAATAGCGCTGCACATTTTTCAGTTGTAATCCACCTAGTTTTTTTTTGTTTGAATTGAAATGCAATAAACAAAAACCAAATCAATAAAACAGTAATCCAGGGATTCATACCAAAGTGCAAAATGTATTTTATTAAAGAAACTTGCAGAAAAAAAAATCCATACTAAAGTACATCATGTTTATTTCATAAAAGCACCAGTACATGAGGATACAGTTAGTTTTGCTCCCCCTGTTACTCCCTGAATTGTAAGTACCCGTGGAGCAGAGCCCATCCACCCTGGTGGTGGACTGCTACATGCATAACTGAAGAAATGTGCCTCGCCTACCAAATGTATAACATACTGCATTGCTTGTGTGTACCTGAGGAGCAGACTCTGTCCACATGGGTTGTTAAGGGGTAACGTTAGAATTTAGCACCATTGATCTAAGAATGTGAAAAATAAACTAGTGGGATATTTTAATGTTGACCCTGGGCTATAGTATAGTCATTCTGAGGGTATTTCATAAATCATTTTCATGCATAAAACACTGATTTACAGGTGTAAAGGGGCATTTATAAAAGCTAGGTCATGCCTAAACGTGCAAACTGGCATGTACTTGTACAGTAGGGTTGCTCAGGGAGAAAGTTTGGTGGAGCATGGACGGAGTCACAATTTACACAGGTATTTTATTTTACATGCATATATTTATTATCTGTTGTTGAGCAGGCATAAGGTCTGTGCCTTCAATCTAGGTGCCATTAGTGTTATAGAGACACATTGACGCCTGTGAGTCCTTATAACAGCCAATCCCAACTCAGTTCTTGGGGCACACCTAGTCCCATTGGGTTTTCAGGATGTCCACAATAAATATGCATGAGAGAGATTGGCATGCATTGCCTCGATTGCATGCAAATCTAACTCACAAATATTCATTCTGGATATCCTGGAAACCTGATGAGACTAGGTGTACCCTGAAGACCGGGTTGGGAATGGCTGCTTTATAAATGAGGTGCCTTCCTGTCCAATTAACCTAAGTGCCTTAAATTTATAAAATGACCCCATTGTGTGCAATGCTGACTATAAACATTGAATATTCAGTATTAAGTATTGTATACAGACATGTGAGTGTAGTTTTGTAACAGATCACACAACAGTCCAAAAAGGGGTCTATTTTGTAAAAGCACAAAAAAACTAGGTCCAGAATAATTAAACAATCAAAACCCACCAGAATATCTTTCACTATACCTTATAGATTGTCTATAAATATTCTATAAGATGTGGAGGAGCATTTTCGATATGAGGTCTTAGTCGGATTTTGGATGTTTTGAGCTAAATGTCCAAATTCCGAATAGCAAATGTAACTGTTTCTGAAAAAAGAAAAATGTCTCTCTTTCTTTATTTCGAAAATACTATTTTGAACAAGGTTTTGTGCGTTTATCTTTTTGGGCCATTTTTGAAAAAAATGCACAAAATCAAGCCATTGGGATGTAGGAGGGGCCAGCATTTTTAGTAGCAGACTGGTCCCACAGACATCCCAGGAGGGCAATGGGGCACCCTAAGGGGAGCTGCAATGGACTTCAGACAAATGCTCCCAGGTACACATTTCACCTTTGCTCCCTTATCTCGTCTGGTGAGCCCTCCAAAACCCACCCAAAACCCACTACCCCCAAATGTACACCACTACAATAGCCCTTATGAGTGAAGGGGGCTCCTATATGTGGGTACAATGGGGTTTTTGTGAGTTTTGGAGGGCTCACAGTTTCCACCACAAGTGTAACAGGTAGGTGAAGTTATTGGCCTGGGTCCACCTGTCTCAAGTGCACTGCACCCACCACTACACTACTCCAGGGACCTTCATGCCGCTTCAATGGACCTGGTGTTAGCACAGCGGGTAAAAAACCCCCAGACACACATGGCCATACGGTAAGAGAATTCTTACCTCATGGCCATTTGGCAGGGAGCGCTCACTACCACACATTGAGGTGGTGATAAGGGCTCCCATGCTAACCTTGTGGTAACCAGCCAGCACGCAGCGATGCTCGATTACCACTAGGTTACCACCACGCAAGCCACTTCCGGGGGTTTTCTTTTTCTCCAGGAAATGGTGCACACTCTGGGTGGGACCATCACCGGTGGCTGCGTTGGGCCAGTGGTAGTCCTGGAAGTGCGAGCGGTAAGCCTGCATTGGGATTTCTGCTGTTATGTAAAAGGGCCCCCGAAAAACAGATCTAGACCAAAACGTTGAAGTTTTCGCCCCAGACGTTTTGGTTTTGTTCCATTATCGCTGTAAACATCCAAGTGATAGGCATGCCTTAATCCCTCCTTTGAAATGCCCCCAACATACTCCCTTGTGACTTGGATGCACTGCAGATGAATTGCATAGATAAATCTCTACAAAATAGGTTTTGAAAATACCGATTTGGACGTTTTGAGAAGAAATTCACCCAAATGCTGCTTCATGACACTTTTTGAATGTTTTTCTCATTGGAAAATGAGCCACTTAGTGAAGGTTATTCAGGTGATTTTTGATTGTTGTTACCAATGTTCTCTCTAAACTGGAGTCCTCCAACTACATTACTGCCAGTAGGGGGTGGTGGTTCAATATTCTGTTTTCAATCGCTAGGAACAGGCAGGTTCACTGGAGTCCTGCAAATCTTGCCTGTCCCTTACTATTGAAAATGTGGTAGTGAAACAGCACCCCACTAGCAGGACTATAGGTAGAGACTGTAGGTTTAGGACTCCCACTCAACTTAGAGGTAACAGTGGTTGTCATTTCATAAAAGCAGCATAGGCACCTATATGCCTGTATAAAATAGGCTGCCACAGATAGACCAACAGCATTCAAATAGCCATTAATGCATTTAGGGGTCCTTTTACTAAGGTGTGCGGAAAAATGGCTTGCGGTAGTGTTGGCACAGGTTTTGGGGGCGCACCAATGCATTTTTCTTCGCTCCTGTAAAAAAAGGCCTTTTAAATTTTTTTCCCGAAAATGGACGTGCGGCAAAATGAAAATTGCCACGTGTCCATTTTCAGTTTGAGACTTTACCACCAGCCATTGACCTAACAGTAAAGTCTCACGCAGTAACCGGGCGGTAATGACCTACGCTCGCCAAATGCTACATGGCGCGCGTAGCTGATGCTTGCCAGAAAATAAAAATATTTTTCTGGCGCGTGTAGGAGACACGTGCCAAAAATGAAATTACCGCAAGGTCCAAACGGTAGCCATGTGGTAACTCCATTTTGGCACGCGTTGGGCATGCGTAGACGCTTACGCGGCTTAGTAAAAGGGCCCCTTACACCTGCTACAAAAAAGATGTACATAAATACACATATGTAGTATGTAGAATACGCACTTACATTGCAAGTCCTCTTCACTCCACCCATATCCATGGGCATGCCTAAGAGCAGATCTTGTACAAAATAGGCACACTCTTTCTGTGCGACTACTTCTTACCCATGAATCCAGGCAGCAATTTTATTAAAGCTCTTTTCTGTGTGTGAAATAGGCTTTACATCTGGAAAAAGCTTTTTAACATGAACCCCGGGTGTTTAGCACTGTCAACTGGCTGTAATAATGGGGCATGACTTACTCTTTGCTGTAAGACTGAGGGTGTTTTTTTACTGATCACTGGCTGTGGTATCAGCAGTGACGGTGATTCATTTCATGGGGCTTCCATTTAAAACCCACCATTTTGTGGCTGAGCTTGGAAGGCATTTGATTTCAGAAAGTTTTGGGCAACGCCCTTCCCATCAAAGGACTTACAGTGGCTGAACAGATAAAAAAAAAAAAAAAGAAAAGAATGGTTGGACTGTTTTCCCCCCCCCCCTTTTTTTTTGATAAAATATTTTGCAAGACAGAACACATCCATCAACTTCTTTCAGCTATGGGTTTCTGTCCCCTCTCCCACTGACACTCACTCTGTGCTCGATCAATGTATCCTCAAAACAGAATAGAGGACTCCACAGGTTCAAAACATTCCATCACTAGGGGAAAAATGACCTCAGACATTGCAAGACATTAATACGCAGCTGGGTTATTCATCACAAGTCCTGTCTTTAGTGACAGTTCAATCACTGGTCCAAAAAAAACCCTTTATAATTTTTTATATGACATCAAAAAGTCCATTAATATGAAATTGTAGTGCAAAACTGTGCAAACTTCATATTTTTAAAACCATTTATTATCAGTTTGGAGAGGGTTAAACGATGTGGCACTTATCTTAAAAGAAGAATCCTGACAGGTGCCCGTTTTGTCTAAAATTGCTTCATCAGATGATCATCTTGAATTAACAGCTTGAAACATCACCACTCAAAACTCCATTCCCGCCTCAGGAGGAGGGAACCGAGTTTTGAGTGGTGATTTTTAAAGCTGTACTTTAAGAAGACCCTCTGACGCAATTATAAAAAAAATTATAAAGGGGTGATTGAACTGTCACTAAAGACAGGACTTGTGATGAATAACCCAGCTGCGTATTCATGTCTTGTGACGTCTGAGGTCCTTTTTCCCCTAGTGATTGAATGTTTTGAAACTGTTGAGTCCTCTATTCTGGTCTGAGTTGACACTACATTCAATAGTGGACTATTTTTGCCATTTTTTAATCAATGTTCTGAATGTATGTACTACCATCTCTGTCCTAAAGTAACCAACCTGTAGTAGCTATCCCTTTTGTGAAGTGACAGTAGAATTCCATTTGCATGTTCATTGAGTGAGTAGCTTTAAAGTTAAGCACTAATGACTCACAGATGAACCCCAACCTATAATCCAATGTGCCTATATAAGAGAAACTTAATCCAATAAAGAAGCATAATCCCAAACCCCACTTCAATTAAAAAATATATAATAACAATATCCCAATCTTCATGTGAAATAACACCTAGTTCCGCCAGGATTTTAATTATAATCCACATACAGATGTCCCACCGGACTCTTTTCAATCCTGATAGTTTGATCCAGTTCTAATTTTCCCTCATTTCATTTATGGACATAGATACAAAGGAAGAGTCAAAACAGGAGGAGTGTCCAGGACTAATCTGGGTCACATGACCACCTTATCCAAAAGTAAAGCAAATCCATGGTTGAACTCCAACAGAGTCAAATCTTGCATTTCATCTGACAACATGTGGTAGAACCCTAATTTACAGAACACCCTCAACCACCCTCAACTACCAAAGGGACCTATACTAGCACCTGTTTTTTTTCACCCTGATCTTTCTCCGTTATTGCACAATGTAGTAATTTTGAGCAGACAAGGAATAGGGAAGACAGTGGAGAAAAGAGATAAAGCAAAGGAGGGAGGGAAGATGGGTGCATTAAGGATCAATATTGGGTTTAATTAGGTAACCACTAAAGGTGATATAAATGTCCACATCGTCGCTGTAGATGGCATTCTCACGCTCACGCTTGTACAGGCGCACCCATATTTCATCATTCTCCTGCAGCTCCAGCATCAGGCTCTGGCTTTGCATGATGCTTCGGTCACTGGGCTGGGCATAGAGGATCACTTTTTCCTGGTCGTTACACATGATATGCATATAGGTCTCTTTGAAGTTCCAAGTATGGATGTTGAGGCTGAAGAAGTAGATTCCAGGCACATAGCAGTAGAACTTTCCCTTGAACATGTTGAAATGGCCAAATAGATTCACAAAGACTGTGTCAAAAACAAGGGTCTGGTAGTACTCACTGCTGTGAAGAGCCTTTTTACGCCCCACAGAGAATGCACCATAATGCTGCTTGCAAGGGTCTCCTGGAATGCCCATCTGACCCTTAATTCCTTTAGGTCCCTGAGGACCTCGCTGGCCTGGTGGACCTTCTTTGCCCAATTTTCCAGGGATTCCTCTTTCTCCTCTGTCCCCTTTGTCCCCTATGGAAGAAAAATAATATTGTCCATTATTGGAAATCTAACTATTAATTGTCTGCTGATGTTAAGAGGTTTTTCATTTTCAGTTCATCTCTGTAAACTCATGATCATCGTATATTTGCCTTAATACTTTGAGGAAAAAGCTCCAGACATGTAACTCACATTCACTTTCATTTTGATCTCCAGTTTTCTAGACACTGTATTCATCAAGGTCGCTTTCAACACCACAGGGGAGGACTGACCATTTGGGCAACCGGACAGTGCCTGAGGGCCCATAGGCTCTAAGGGGCTCAGAGGCTCTGCCTCGTTGCCCACCACCAGACACTACAGCCCCCATGGGGCACTGGTGGTCTAGTGGCCGCTGACGCTATTCACCCTGGTTGCACCGCTGTGTTTATAAAATGGCTGCTGAGACTACCGTGGGAAGTCTCGGCAGTCATTTTGTAAACACAATGTCGTGCCAGGCAGAGTAGAGGCAGCGGGTGGGCAGGAAAGAGGGATTTATTTCCAGCCCCCGAAGAAGTCACAGCCACTAGACCACCAGGGCCCTTCAAGGTGAGGGGTGGGGGGGACAGCAGCACACAGTGGGAGGGAGGCAGCACAGTGAGGGTGGGGGCACTGGTGGTGGCAGCAGCAGTATGGCGTGGGGGGGGGGGGGGAGGCCTAGAGTAGTCTCAGTGCCTGAGAGCCCAGAGTACTCTCAGTCTGGCTCTGTAACACCATATATAATTAGGGCTTATGATCCTAGGTATTTATCATTTGGAATTGTAGAGATGTATTTTTGAGGCAAGTAGGTGCTCTCCCTGGATCAGAAAAATAAGGGGTACATATTCAGTATTTTTTTTTACCTCTGCTGGCACTATCCCTGGATAAGGGGCCATCTCCGGGCTTCAGCACTGAATATCCAGGCACTTGCATCCAGCTCATATTTATGAGCTTAAGTACAATTTCAGCACTTAACTGCATAAAGATAGAAATGCATTTTATGCGGTCCTATTTATGTGGTTACCTTATATGGTTTAGCAGCAGTGCTTTTTTTGTAGAAAAAAAGGTACCGGTACTCATTACGGGTGGGGTCACCATCTATGGCTCCACCCCTATGGTAGCCACACCCACAGTAGCCACACCCCTTATATCAGCCGTGGCGCATATAAGCAGTATCATTAAAAATACTATTGGAGCAAAAAATAACTTGTGATTTTTTTTCATTATAAATAATTTCTATAAGCTGTTACAGCTCTAGTATACCCAGTGCAAAATAAGACAGCAGATGTAAATTCTCAAATTGGACATCTTCAAAACACTAAAATGAAAATAAAATGATTTTTTTCTACCTTTGTGGTTTTTCTTAACTTGTTGGTCCCAGTCTCTGATTCTGAGGCTCTTTATCTGATCCCTTAACTCCGTTTCCAGGGCTTCCTTTCCATTTATTTCTTTACTTTCCTCCTTCATTTCTTGCCCTATATCTATAGGTAAAAGCTGGGTCCTCTGCGGACTTGACTGGAGGAGGTATAGAGTGGATCCAGCTTTTGTCTATCATCCATGTGCAGATTCTCTCCTCTTTTCCCTTTCCCTCACCTTATCAGTATGCATCTCCTTCCTCTCTCCATCACGTCCAGCATTTTTCCTCTCCCCCTCCATCCATGCCCAGCATTTCTCCTCTCTCCTCCCCTCCATCCATGTTCATCTCACTTCTTCTCTCTTCCCTCTCCTCCATCCATGTCCAGCATTTCAACTCTCTCTCCTCCCCTCCATCCATGTCCAAAATTTCTCCTCTCCTCTAAATCCATGTGCATCTCCTCCTCTGTCTTCCCTCCCCTCCATCCATGTCCAGCATTTCTCCTCTCCCCCTCCACTTCATCCATGTGCATCTACGTCCTCTGTCTTCCCTCCCCTCCATCCTTGTCCAGTATTTCTCCTCTCTCCCTTCCCCTCCAACAGTGTACATCTCTTTCCTTCCCTCCAACATTTCTCCTCTCTTCCCTGTCCTCCACTCCATCCATATCCAGCATTTCTCCTCTCTCCCCTCCATCCATGTGCATCTCCTTCCTGTCTTCCCTCCACTCCATCCATGTCCAGCATTTCTCCTGCCCTTCCCTCCATCTATCCATGTCCAGAAACTCTGCTCTCTCCCCTGCCCTCTCTTCCCATCCATGTCCAGATTCTCCTCTGCCCTCCCATCTGTGTCCAGCAATTCTCCTCTCTCCCCTGCCACCCATGTCCAGCGATTCTCCTCTGCCCTCCCCTCCCATCTATGTCCAGCGATTTCTCCTCTCTCCCCTTCCATCTCCTCCCCTCCATGTCCAGCGATTCTTCTTTGCCCCCTATCCTCCCCTCCATGTCCAGTAACTCGCCCTAGGCCTCCACCTGCCCCCCCTTTTAAGCCTCCATCGAGTTCCAGTGCCCCAGCCCCATCTGCCCGCCCTTAGCTTCCCAATAGCCACACCCCCGCAACGCGTTTAAATCTTTTATTTTTTTACGTGAAGTCGCAGCGCCAGCATTAGTGAGAGGACCAGGCTCGCCTCCTCCTGCCTTCCCTTTGTTCCTGCCTTCCTGTGATGTAGTTTCCTGTTTCCACGAGGGCGGGACACTGAAAGGGAATGAAGGGAAGGCAGGAGGAAGCGAGCCTGGTCCTCTCACTAATGCCGGCGCTGCAACTTCATGTAAAAATAAATAAATAAAAGATTTAAACGCGTTGTGGGGGGGGTGGGGCTGTCAGGAAGGTAAGGGCGGGCAGGTGGGGCTGGGGCGCTGAAACTTGATGGGGGCTTAAAAGGGGCGTCGCAGGTGGCAGGAACGGAAAGCAGGGCTGGGGAGCTAAGGGCGGGTAGGTGAGCCTAGGAAAAAGAGGTGCAGGTATGCTGTACCGGTGCGTACCGGCACAAAAAAAGCACTGTTTAGCATTGAATGTCGGCACAACCACATAGGTGATTACTCTGCCCCCAGGTAGCTCACAAATTAGCCAGTTTCAGCTTAGGTGCTAACTGCAAATATTTAGTGGCACTAACCAATTAAGTGCCACTGAATATCCATGGTTAGCCCCAAACAAGTGATTTTAATGGACAGGAGCCTCTCTTGGCAGTTTAAATTGCTTTGAATATCAATCCCTAAGGGTTTATTAGTGTATCTGCATCATGAAAAAAAATTTTTTGTGGATTTTATTCAATAATCCCAAACCCAATTTTCAGTGTCAGTCCTATGTTGCAGTACTAGCCCTTCTTCTCCCAGCACCAGCATTAGGTCCATTTTCAAGCTCCAGCCTTAGCATCACACCCTTCTCTCAGCCCAATTACAGTACCAGCCCCCTTTTTTCAAGCCTTACTAATAGCATCATCCCTCTTATCCAAACACCAGTCTTAGCCCCTCTTTTTCTAATCGCGCCACACCCCCCATTTTCTAGCCCAGTAACAGCCCCAGCATTAGGCTCCCTTTGCCCATTCCCAGCAAAAGCATCACTTCACTCTTCTCTAGACCCCAGCAACGGTATCAGTCCCCCCTTCTCCAAGATCCCCTTCTTTCAGCTACAGTCTCCTTTCCAACCCCAGCATCAGCCTCCCTTTGTCCCAGCTCCAGCCCTCTATCTGGCACAAAGAGGTGAGATCTTGCATCTTTGCTCCCACAGCTCTGTGCTTCTTGGCCGACTCTACAATGGTTTAAAATTTGAGAATAGACCTTTTTGTAATCTCACGAGCAACAGGAAGTGGCAATTCTTGTATATGAAACCCTATTGAGCGCCAGCAAAGAAATAGAGGGCAGCAGAAGTAAAAATGTGATTTCCCACCATAGGAAATGGGACACCACTCCAATAATGTCATTCAGCTGCAGCTTCAAGCTAGATCTATTTTCTATAGTTCATTTCCAAGGATGAACAATGGTTCTCCCAAGTCTAGCTGGCAAATAATTTTTTTTATGAACTTTTTCCCCAAGAACTTGTCCAATCTTTTTTGAAACCCACTATTTTGGTCACTTTAACCACATGTTTCAGCAACAGATTCCTCAAGTTTAATTATGTGCTGCATTAAAAAAAAAAAAAAAAGACCCCCCCCCCCCAAATTTCTACTATTTGTTTTCAATCCGCTAGTCATTAGTTTCATGAAATGTCCTCTTCCTTTCTGCTGTTTGAGAGGTTAAACAACTGTTCTGTATTTAACCATTCACCCTCACCCATGATTGATCTGCTATCATATCCCTTCTCAGTTCTCTTTTTAACAATGCTGAACAGCCGTAAACTATCCTTTCTTCATAAAGAAAATATTCCATTCCCTTTACTATTTTTCTCACCCTTCGCTAAACCTTTTTCAGTTTGGTTCTATCCTTTCTGAGATGGGGTGACCAAAGCTGCACACAATACTCAAGGTGCAAATGTACCAGGAACTCATACAAAGGCATTATTTTTAGTTAGCTCTTTCTCTATGGAATGGGCTTCCAAGAGTTATTAGATCAGAAGCAAATTAAAAAAAAAAAATTAAGGTGGTGTTGGAAACTTTTTTTTTTCTGCATGGCCTTTGACATCCTGATGGAGGGTGAGGGGAGAATCTAAGGTGAGTCTGCAAACTATGATCCAGCAGTTACAGTAAATATATTACAAAACTAGTGCCTAGGGCCCTCTATTGAGGCTGAAGGAGTGATAAACTTTATTTATTTTTAGAGTGTCTTTTTTCTGTATGAATGTGACAAGTTTTTCTTCTTATTATTTTTATGGAGTTCTTTATTGACTTTTATGTATTTAGCTCTGTAAAGCACCATGATCTTGTCCAATCAGGCAGTATATCAAATTTTAAACAAACATAACTATAATAATATTCTCAGTTTTCTTTGCCATTCCTTTTCAGAGTAGACAATCCTTAATATTTTATTTGCTTTTGCTCCAAGCATGGCACACCGGACTGAACATTTCAATGCATTATCCACAATGACTTCAAGCTCTTTGTCTTGGGTTGCAATTCCTAATTTAGAAGCATTTTATTCCTATAATTGAGCTTATTTTTCCTTCTGTGCTTCATCCTGCTCTTGCCCATATAAAATTTCTTCTGCATTTAGATGCCCAGGTTTCCTGGTCTCACAAGATCCTTCTGCAAATCCTCACAGTCCTTAGCCATTTTAATCCTTTATAAACTGTTGTTGAGAAGCAATGGCTTTGTAAGTAGGGCTGCTCAGAAAGTAAAAAGTGGCAAACACAGCTTTAGAAGTGAGAGGAGATATAAACAGTCCCTGCTCTGTTGAACAGGGACACTGGTCTTAAGTGTCATCATCTACTGTATTTCTGTGTACAGTATAGTTACTTGTGTACAGATATTCATGGGAGCTATGTGTTGGCCAAAACATAGCTCCTTTGTCCATAGATTTTCAAAATTAATTTGAATAGTATTGGGTTGCTTGAATCACTAAGGAGTCCTTTTACTATGCTGTGGTAAGGCTACCGCGACATTTTGAACCAGCATAGCCCCAGGGCAAAAGTGAAGAAGGAGTTTCACTCCTATCTTGGGTTACCAGAGTACAAAAGGTCTGTGCTGGGTAGGGAATCAGATCAGTGGTGCTAGATTGGATGGGGGACCTTGATCAGTGATGATTTGGGGGTACACTGGTTGGGGAGGGTGAGGTTATACTGCTTCTTTTTTTTAATTATTATTTGGGCACGGCATGGGAGCACCCAATTCATCTGCCAAAGCATGTAATGCAGTGCCAATGTGGTAGCTGTCTGTTACCACGTTGCCTTTACACATACTACACTTTATAAAACATGCCCCTTAATTCTACCATAATTGCATTTTGAAATTTTTTATTTATTTTAGTTTTGCTTGGCTAACTAAATTCTATAATCATTATATCCCATGTTCCTGGCCCTCTTAAGGCATGCACATGCCTTAATATGTAGACATATTATATAGGGCAGAGCTGACGTTAGAATATCTTCAGGGGGTAGTCCCTTGAGACAGCTTGGTCTCGGGCGAAACATATGTCGGGCATTTGACCCCCTGAGTCTGAAGATTGATGGACTTTAAAAGCTAAGCCGAAAGCTAAGTCAATTTAAAAATTAAAAATTATAAATAAAAGTTTTGAACTACTTTATAGTAGACCGATGAAGATGATTGATGTTGTCTAACGTTGCCATTACAATAAATATGATGGCAACGGACATCGCTGAGGTCATTTAAATCATTAAATCATCAAGTGATAGTAGTTTGTAAGCAGTGTATTGGTGCTAGTTGGATATACTGGAATTACTACTTGGGATTGCATGTTTGTTTTCCAACAATCTACCATAAAATAATAGCCATTGGTGTGAGTTAATATGTAGACAGGCAGACCCACAGCACTAGCCAACATCCAAGAAAGACTCTGTTTTCTGCATTTCAACAAATTTTTGCAAGATAAACACATAGGTGGCAGAGGCTTAGCCAGGTTTTGACATCAGGGGGAGCAGACTTTTGTAAATAGGCGCCAGTGCAAGGCTGAAAGGCCAGGAGAGAGGGGAGGGCTAAAATCCTTATAGGCATACGCAGTTGGTGACTCAGCTGTTTGGGGAGGCTAAGGTGGGGTAGAGTGGGCCTAGGATGGGGTTGGGGCAGGGCTAGCTAAAATCCTTATAGTGGGGGTAGCACCCATGTCAGTAGTAAAGGAACAGCGGGGGCACCTTTGAACACAGCAGTGAAAGACCCCTTCACTGTGTCTCTGATGCAACTGCACCAGCTATTTCCCCCTAGTATCTCATTGGGAGAGGAGGGGAAAGAGAGACCTGTGAGGGGAGTAGGTCCAGCAGCAGAATAGATAGGTGCCTCTAGCAGTAGGAGAGGTAGGCGCAATTTTTATATGTTTAGGGGAGTGGCAGCTTCCCTTGCGCTCCCCTCCCCCAGCTATGCCTCTGATAGGTGGGAATTCTATAACATGGTGCATAAATTAAGGCTCCACAAAACAGTGCACTTAATGCCAATTCTACAACGGTATTAGGGCATGCTGAACTTACTACTTATCATTTCTATAGCGCTACTAGACGTACGCAGCGCTGTACACTTGAACATGACGAGACAGTCCCTGCTCGACAGAGCTTACAATCTAATTAGGACAGACAAACAGGACAAACAAGAGATGAGGGAATATTAAAGTGAGGATGATAAAAATAAGGGTTCTGAACAAGTGAATAAGGGTTAGGAGTTAAAAGCAGCATTAAAAGGTGGGCATTCAGCTTAGATTTGAAGACGGCCAGAGATGGAGCTTGATGTACCAGCTCAGGAAGTCTATTCCAGGCATATAGTGCAGCAAGATAAAAGGAATGGAGTCTGGAGTTAGCAGTGGAGGAGAAGGGTGCAGATAAGAGAGATTTACCCAGTGAACGGCGTTCCCAGGGAGGAGTGTAGGGAGAGATGAGAGTGGAGAGGTATTGAGGAGCTGCAGAGTGAATGCACTTATAAGTCAATAAGAGGAGTTTGAACTGTATGTGAAAACAGATAGGGAGCCAGTGAAGTGACTTGCGGAGAGGGCTAATATAAGGATAGGGACACTGACTGAATATAACTTGTGTAGCAGAATTTTGAACAGATTAAAGGGGAGATAGATGGCTAAGTGGGAGACCTGTGAGAAGCAAGTTGCAATAGTCTAAGCAAGAGGTGGTAAGAGCGTGGATGAGGGTTCTGGTAGTGTGCTCAGAAAGGAAAGGGCAAATTTTGCTGATATTATAAAGAAATGACAGGTTTTAGCAGTCTGCTGAATATGTGCAGAGAAGGAGAAGGAGGAGTCGAAGATGACCCCAAGGTAATGGATTATTAGCACAAATTTGGCGCCAAAATTTAGGTGCAAACTCTTAAACCATGTCAATGGCAAGCGTAAGTTGGTGCACTTATGTGTGTCTTTCAATGCATGCAACTGATAGTGTTCTATAAGTTGTGCACATTGTTAGGCAGAACGGCAATGACATGCACATCTCTGCTCACAGATACAGCCCACTTGCGATAATATGCTAAGTAACATACACGCCAAGTTTACAGAATAGCGCCTATCACTTGTGCACATAACTACAAATTTATGGCACCAATCAAATGCTTAAGTGCAGCTATTCTATACACTTGGTGCACAAATTGGCATCTTATAATAGCCCCTTAATTCTATAAAAATTGTCAAAAATTGCTCGCACAAATATGGGCACGTGCCCAATTTGTGCACACAATTTAATTGGATAATGAGCTTTTTAACAAGCAATTATTGGTACTAAATGGATTTAGTTGGAACTTAGACGTGTAAATTTAGGCACCCATGCCTAAATTTTACATGTAAAAAAAAGGGGGGGTGCAGAAATGGGAAGGTCATAAGCAGAACGGGGGTGTTCCTAGCATTGTAAGTAGTAAGTAGGATGGGAATCTGCCCACGCTGGGAGAAACGGCTAGGAGCACCAGGCTGGAAGAACAACTAGCAATACAAACATTGCCATCACAGATAGTACTTTGAAACAGTCTATTGATGCTCCCATTCCTGTTTTTTCTTCAGGGACTATAGCAAAATCAGCCGTAGTGACAATGGAGTCACTCTGGAACCTGACATTTAACATTCAATCTTCTTTACAAGTATTGATAACTAAAAACACTAGTGGAAACTAAGGTATTGTCTGAAGCAGCCATTATCCAGGCACAGGTAACTGCTCAACAATCCTCTGAATTGAAACTTTTAGATGAGAAAATTTAAAAATTAGAATCTGTGAGACAAGTCTCAATTAAAGAAAAAAACTTTACCTTTTGTCGTTTGAAATACTTAGAAAATCAATCTAGGAGGCTTAATTTGAGGCTGATGAATTTTCCTAGATCACCTTTAATTACACCTATAGAGATGGTTAAAAAATATTTGGTTGAAATACTAGGAATGGCTGGGGATTCACTGCCTCCTATAACTCGGGCACAGTACTTACAAACTAACGTAAAATCTTTGCCTGGAACTTCTCAAACCTAAGTAGGAGATGCTATGAACCTCACATCTTTCTTGGAATCCCTATGAGAAGTAATTACTCAGAGAAATACTTTGGTGGGTTCCTTTTCCCTGGAGATGGATCGAGATGCAGTACTGAGACTTTCCTTTCGTCATTTGGACTTTCTATTCTTGGGGTCTAAAATAAGAATTTATCCAGATTTGTCTAGAGAAACACAGAAAAGGCGTACAGCCTTTTTGGTTTTGCGCCCAAGGACTTTGGCATTAGATGCAAATTTTGAACTTAAATTTCCTTGTATATGCTGTATATTATTTCAATCTAAACAATTTCAATTCTTTGCTCCCAAGCAGTTAGAAGATTTTTTGCTGTCTAAAGAAGAGGTTAATGTTATTGTCTAGACACAGATGTACACTGTAAGATAGCTTGGAGTAGGCAACCTGGGTAGCATTAATTTAGTATTGCTTCTTAGATACAATGTTAAGTAATCTTTTCCTTTCTTGGATCTAATTTACCTAATGTATAGTGGACGAAAGTGGTGAAGATATTTATGGATAACTTAGAATATTTTGTTATGAGGTATTTCCAATTTCTTGTATTTTTGCTCAATGAATTGTATTATATATATATATATATATATATATATATATATATATATATATATATATATAAAAATAATGAACATAAAAAGATTTGTGTCCCAATTTTGAAAGCTCTTAGGGCTTCTTTTCTGCCATTTTACAGAAGAAACAGCAAAGATAGTTGGAACATGTCATGGTACATTATCTCCTCCCTTGCTTAGTGAAAAATATTGAAGCCCTCATATTATGAGTCATTGGAACAAACACTTACCCTTGAGAATAGTGATATTGATGTAAGGACGGACCTCTGGCACTAGGTATGGTAAGGGATGATGTCCAGTTGTGGTCTGATCCTCTGTGGTTGGAGCAGGGGGTTCTACAGGATCACAGCACCATCTGCAGCTACCTGAGGTCATTGGAGGTTCTTCAGTTGAAGGCTCATTGGAGGGAGCCCCAATAACAAATATTGGTAAAAAAAGGAGGCTCAAGTAAGCCAGGAGGGTAGCTGTTACCATAGTGACCTGGAGGGACAAGAGGAGAGAAAACTGAGGAAAGCCGGTAGCTGACCTTCTAAGTTAATTTGTTTGGTCACAGTAAAACTGGACTTATAGGTCTTACTGAGAAGTTTTTTCCAGCTGGTAAATTACACAAGCATGCTATGGTAACCGCAAACGTAAATACAGGGGAGAAAATGCACCAGTATATAACATCTGATGTATAATGTACCTCATATATGCTAGCATATATTTGTTGCTCATTTGTACTCACAGTTGTGGATGTTGTAATTCTTTTAAAGTTTTAATAGACAAATACAAATATTTGAATAAGAAATTTAACACATGATATATGGAACATCTAGGTTTTGAGAACTTTTTCTGATTTTGAACAAAAAAATAATAACATTTTTTTTAGAATTGCTTAGAAAACAATATCAGCTGCTATATACTAAGTCAAAGTTTCAGTAGGAACACAATAGCCATCAAGTGGCTTACTCCAATCATTGCTGATTATGAGTTTGTTTATATATATATATATATATATATATATATATATATATATATATATATATAACAGGTAGCCTAGGTTGTTGGGAGGCAAGGTAGGTGACTATTTCAAGCCTATTTTAAAGAGACACATAGATACCTATGGGGTCCTTTTAGTAAGCTGCAGTAAGCACTAATGCGTGCTTGCTGCAGCTTAAAATGGCTTACTGTGGGGCATCCTCAAGCATTTTGTGGTAAATATATGTGTGCTACCCATGCATTAAAAAATATTTTTCATTTTTTAGTTGAGGGGGGCAGAAAGTGGGTGATTCTGTGCTAATCAGTTAGCACAGCTACATTACCACATGCTAATTGATTAGTGCAGGATTAGCACACGAGCTCTTACTATCTATAAAATAGGTGACAGTAAGGGTTTACATGCTAATTTTTGTTAATGGCCATGTGCTAATGGCAACATTAGTGAATGCATCTAAGCACTATTCTGCTTGCTTGTTAACTTACATAGCACATATTTTAAAGAGGGGTATACACAAAACCCTCACTTCTGGTCAACCCCCCATTCTGTCTCAGTATTTGTTACCCTACTTTCCCGCCCAGGTACTTCGATTCTCAGATTAGCATCTCCTCACTCTACCTGCCTTGCAAGTGGTAGCCCTAGCCACTCTCCAGAAAACGTTTTCAGTTGCCAGCTCTATTCTTTGGAACAAATTTCCCACTGGTTTGCGATGATTGTGTTCTCAGAGTTTAGCGTGGCCCTTAAAACATATTTTTTTAGGCAAATAAATGGGTTTACTACCTGACTTTTAGGCTTCCCTCATTTTTTCCCCCCTATGTAGGCCTAATTTTGTGGAGACTTGTATCTGAGATACTAAACTTGTTGGACTTTCTGTTCCCTTCCCTTTATTATTATTTAAAAAGTGGTCTCCCACTCTCACCCTCCTTTCTTCCCCCCTCTATTAGTGTTTCCTTTTTCTTTCCTTTTTGACTTTTCCATATATATATTGAAGTTCATTTCCTACTATTGCTCTCCTGTTTATTGATGTTGTAAACCGTTATGATGGTACATACCCTTTAGCGGTATAGCAAACAAAGAAAAACTTGAAACTTGATGATCAGCATGCTACAAAGCTACATAAGAGTGCAAAAACATTCTTTGTGACCATGTGGTTGAGTTTTGTGCAGATAGTGGTCCATCTATGGCATGGCCTAAGCATCCTGCTGAAGAGAATTGCACCATCTGCTGTTTAGACTTACTACATAATTCATGGGGAGCAACCAGCAAGTCAACAACTGTGCAGAGGCGGGCAAACTATTGTAGCGAGTCACTTCAGTTGTAAACTATATTGAAGCTTCATCCACTTACAAAACATCTATTTGGGAAAATTGTCTGAAAATGTGGTGGCTGATTATGATGTGCTACCAGGACAACTGCACTTTTGGCCATTACCCTTTGCGTTAATAGCTGAGGCACATAATATTCAATTACTAAAGCATTTTAACAACCTGGGTCACAATTAGATAATAGACACCATCTATCTGCTCTCTTATATGCTCAGCATCAATTCTGCAAATTGCTGCTCCAAACAAAATTAATATGAAGTCTAACTCAGAAAATAGAGTGAAAGTCTGTTAGCTTTCCTGTTGGATGGACAATGAATGGAAGGGGTTGCTCCCTAGGTGGTGTTAGGGAAGGGGTGGAGGCATTGGGTCCCTATTCCTTGGTTTGTGGGCAGGAGTAATTCAAATGGTTATTGTAGTGGGCCGAGAACCAGGAGAACTCGATTTAATTCCTACTGCAGCTCCTGCGACTCTGGGCAAGTCACTTACTCCTCCATTGCCCTATGTACAAAAAGATTATGAGCCCACTAGGGACAGAGAAAGTAACTATAATATGTACACTGCTTTGGTTCTACCCCAAAAAGACAGTATATCAAATGCATTACCCTTATATCCTATAGGGAGGGCATTAATATTTGCAATTCAGTCCTTTTCAAGTTACACTTTGAAGGATGATAGTGATAGTGCTGCCCCTCCTGAATTGAGAAGGCAGAGGTCTACAAGGAGTAAACCCAAACCCAAACAAGATCATTAAGATTATTGAGAGGATTACATAGGGTGTCCACAGTGTGTTTCTTCTAGCAAAAAAGGTGCCGGTACTCAAATGTCAGGCCACCCTTCAGGGATGAGGTGATCACTGAGGGACTCACCCCACAATAGCCAGGACCCCTGCAAACAGTCACAGAATCTATGACAAGGCAGAATTGGTGTGTAGAGCCTGAGCTCTTTCGCACGTGAGCTTTCAGGGCGATGAAATGACCCCTCATCACCGCCTTAAATCCCTCCCACAGCACCCCTGGGGAAACCTCTCCATTGTCGTTAAATTGGATATATTCTTTAATTATCCTTTCAAATTGAAGCACATGAGTCACCTCAGTCAGCAATGCATCATCCAGGCGCCACTGTGGGGTATCCCCTCGCCCCTCCCAAGGCCGCAGAACTAGAAGGACCGGGCTATGATCCGACCACGTACGCGGCTCTATGTGGTGGTCTCCAACACAACCCATCACCGCCGTGTCCCCCAGCCAAAAATCAATACGAGAGAAGGAATTATGAACCTGGGAAAAATAAGTATAATCCCTTTGTGTTGGATTAGCTTGCCTCCATAGATTGCTCAAATGCCACCTGGCCAAGAAGGCATGGAGTGATTCCCGCCCTTGTCTAGCATAGTGTGCTAAGGAGGCGGAGTTATCCAGTTGCGGGTTAGGGGTAATATTAAAGTCTCCTCCCACTAGTATTGATCCCTCCCCATGTGTCAATAATATTTGATCAAGTTGATGAAAAAATTCCTGATGGTCTGCATTAGGCCCATATACGTTCACTATAGTGTACTTTTGTGTTCCCAATTGAATAATCAACAAAATATATCGACCCCCCTTGTCTCTGATGACTTTTTGAATCTGCCATGAATGGGAGTCATTAAGCGCTATCATCACCCCTCTGCTCTTAGAGCCTGAGTTGTTCGATACAAAGAAAATGTGCGGGTATTGGTGATGCCTACACAGCCTCTCATATTGCTTTTTTAAATGAGTCTCCTGAATCAGGGCTATATCAACTTTTAAGCGAGTCAGCTCCCTAAACAGAAGCTGACGCTTCATTGGTACATTTAAGCCTCTGACATTCAGGAGTGCTAATGTTACATCTTGCATCTCTTTACCCCCTTTAAGCTCTCTCGGCCTACCCCAGTGTACACCCACTCCCACTCGTCCACATACTCCTCGCCACTCATTAGTTCCTTCCCCCTTACCCCCCCTTCTCTTCTCCCCTCCCTCCCGTCCACCCGCCTCCCCCCATGTTCATACAGATCCTCCCTCATAATTGAAGAAGTATCCAATAGAGGAAGCAACTCACCCCTCCACTCACCCTCATATTACTACTATACAGCTTATTAACCATTCTCCCTTGAACTATAAACCGTTTCAAACTTAAATTGGATATCACCATTAAACTTGTGATTCTTGGCGCATGCCAGGCCCAAGCCTAGCTCATGATAACACAGTATTTGGTCCCCTTACCCACAGTCATGTGAGCCGGCCAGCCGACTGCTGTCGTTGTAGCCTCTTTTGTCCTTTGCCCACTCGTTGCCATTTCGAGTGGGATATCGGAGCTCTGTCTCTGCTGAGTTTCCCCGGAGTCACCGGGGGAGCTTCCTGTTGTATCTCTGGCAAAACTGCTCTAGCTTTAGCTAGTGTTCTTGCTTGGTGCGTATGGCCCTCTTTGTAGAATACCAGGGCAAAAGGATGCCTCCAGCGGTACCGGATGCCGAGCTCCTGCAGCCGCCGGGTTATCGGTTTCAGCTCCGCACGCCGCTTTAAAGTGGCAGACGCTAGATCCTGGTATATTTCCACTTGGTAGGTATCCCACTTGAAGCTTTGCAAACGTCTAGCCGCTTGGAACACCCTCTCCTTTAACTTATAGTCTTGGAAGCAGGCTATGATGTCTTTGGGCAAGTTATTCCGCGTTGGGCCCAGCGATCTGTGGGAGCGCTCCAGCACAACTGTAGTGGCCTCTAGCGGGGCACCCGCTTCTTTCAAGATAGCGCTCACCACTTGCTGCACTACTGCTTCACAATCAGCGTATTCTGGTGTTTCAGGTATGCCTCTGAAGCGCAGATTATGCCGTTGGCTCCTGTTCTCTAGATCCTCCATCTTGTCTGCCAATTGCTGTTGCCCCAAGCGGACATCTGCGACCGCCCGGTCCAGCGATCCGAGCTCCTCCGTGTGGTCCTCAACTCGGGTCTCCATCTCTTCCATCCGGCTTCCCAGTTCTCTAATTTCTCCACGAAGATCCGAGCCCAGTGTTTCCAGTTCGGCCCGGACCGCCTTTACATCTGCCCGGATCTCCTGCAGCCACTCTTTTAACTCCGCTAGCGGATCCGCGGTTGTGTGCTCTTGATCCTCCCCAAAGAGGCACAGCCTTTGCTGGGACTCACCATCCGTCAGCTTGCAGGAGCACTTGGGCGGGTTTTCCGGGCCCGCCACGCGGTTTGCCGCCATTCCACCTTTGAAGCCAAATTGGCTGAGTTCCGCTTGCGTGCTCATCACCGCTCGGATCGCCACCCCTTATTCTATCATTGGGGGCCCAGATCGCACTAGGAGGGCTCGATTAATGGGAGAACTCACGTTTCTTTGCTCCGGTGAGTGGGAGCTGAATTTTTAAGCCGCCATCTTCCACGGTGATGTCACTTCCTCTCTAGAGCCTGAGCTCTTTCATTAAAACTTGGGGACCATGGGCCAATTTCAGCACACAATGGAAAAGATGCTTGGGTGCATAAGGAGAGGGATGACCAGCAGGAAAAAATAAGTGATAATGCCCTTGTTTCTGGTGAGGCCCCATTTATAGTACTATGTACAATTCTGGAGACCACACCTGCAGAAAGATATAAACAGAATGGAGACTGTCCAGAGGGCGGCTACAAAATTAGTAAGCGGTCTATGTCATACAACATATAGGGACAGGCTTAGGAACCTCAACATGTATACGCTGGAAGAGAGGCGAGAGAGGGGAGATAGGATAAAGATGTTTAAATACCTCAGTGGTGTTAATATACAGGGGGTGAGCCTTTTTCAAACGAAGGAAAACTCTGGAATGAGGGGGCATATGATGAAGTTAAGAGGAAATGGACTTAGGAGGAATCTAAGAAAATACTCTTTCACCAAAAGGGTGGGAGATGCGTGGAATAGCCTCCCGGTGGAGGTTGTGGAGGCGAGGACTGTGTCAGAATTTAAGAAAGTGTGGGACAGGCATGTGGGATCCCTTTAGAAAGGAAGAGTTAGTGGTTACTGAGGATGGGCAGACTGGATGGGCCATTTGGCCCTTATCTGCCATCATGTTTCTATGTTTCTATGCCATTAACAACCCCAGACTGAAAAGGAGAAGGAACAATTCCCAGTCAATTCTTGCCCTCTGGCACAATCATCCAAAATGATTCTGGCTAATTCAAAGCTCCAATTTGCTGCTCACATGCAGGGCTTATAAAGTTTTTTTGTTGTTGGTGGTGGTGGTGGTGGTGGGGGGGGGGGTGTTTGGAATTATTTTCTCAAAATATATTTTCTGGTTAGGGAAAGGATTTCACTGATAGAAGGTCTCAGTTGCACTTCTTGGGGGAAGGGTCAAAATATCAGCAGGTTTATTAGCCTGCCAATATTCTCTGGAGATAGTTAACAATACTTCTTGAGGTCTAGTTAATTAATTAGACTGGTTTAATGCAGATGAAAACATTTATCATGATCTGTATTAAACTTTTTGCATAATAATTACCAGTTCATTTTTTCTAACAAAAAAGGCGTCAATACTCAATGCTAGGCCATCCTTCAGGGGTGGGGTGATCACTGAGGGAGCCACTCCACAATAGCCAGGCACCCTGCAACCAGTCACAGAATCTATGACAAGGCAGAATTGGTGTGTAGAGCCTGAGCTCTTTCATTAAAACTTGAGGTCCATGGGTCAATTTTAGCAAACAATTATAAAACAGAAATTATGTTGGCAAAGAAACCTTATGCTAAGAAAATGAAGCAAGTGGCTTGGCCACTGTTGGAAACAGGATACTGGGCTAGATGGACCACTAGTCTGACCCAGTATGGCTAGTCTTATTTTCCTACGTAATACTGAATCTCACAATCTATTTCAGATTATACATTCACTCTTTCAGAAATCAGCTTTGGATCTGACATCCTCTTTTCCCTCTGTATTGGAGTTGGAAGAATATTTTAAACAGAATATTTCTATGATCAGATCACAGCTGCAGAAATCTATTGACTATGATCTGTCAGGAGGAGAGACTGAACTTTTGTTATTGACTGTACCCGAAGATTGTCTCCTCAGTTGATTCAGAACTTTTTTAAAACCTCTAAACAAAAGGTTTCTGTGATCAGGACCCTTGTCTTACTACAATGCTAAAACATCTACCATTAGAGGGAATAGCTTGGCTCTCTTTGTTTCTAAATTTGACTCTTGAACTGGGTTGCTTTCCGTTAGCTATTAGTACTATTTCCCTAACACCTGTTTTTCAGGTATCCTGTTTTTGACCAGGGTTCTGCAGGTAACTGTGGCTTGTCAATTACAAGAATATCAGGATAAATTTGACATCTTGAATTCCAGGTTGTATGGATTTCGAAAATGATATCGTACTGAAACACGTTTATTATCATAATGGAAGTAAGAATAACATTGGATACATCGGGGATTCTCAACCCATTTCTCAGGTCACACCTAGCCAGACAAGTTTTCAGGAAACCCACAATGAATATGCATGTGATAATAGATTTGCATACACTGGAGGTAGTGCATACAGCTTTATCTCATGCAAAATCATTGTAGATATCCTGAAAATCAGACTGGCTGAGTATGTCCTGAGAACTGAGTTGAGAATCCCCGAGCTTAGATCTATCATCAGCATTTGACCTGGTGGACCAAGATCTATTATTGAAAGAACTGGATTTTATCAATATCTCTGGAAGTGTGTTGTCCTGTTTCTCTGCATTAAAAAATAAAAATCATTCTTACAGAGAACGAATTACCTCCTCTACATGGTCCCCAGGTCATGGTGTTCCACAAGGTTCCCCTATCCATTTTAGTAACTTTTTTTTTTAGCTCCTTAGGTATACAGCTCAAACCATTGGGGCTATCATAAGAGGGGCATAATTGAACGAAAACGTCTATCTCCATGGGCGTTTATCTCCGAGAAAGGGTCCGTGAAGGGGCGGACCGAACCGTATTTTCGAAAAAAATAGACGTCCATGTTTTATTCGACAATTTGTGAGCTGGGCGTTTTTGTTTTTCAGTGATAATGGAAAATGAAAGCGCCCAGCTCAAAAACGAATAAATTCAAGGCATTTGTTCGTGGGAGGGGCCAGGAGTCGTAGTGCACTGGTCCCCCTCACATGCCAGGACACCAACCGGGCACCCTAGGGGGCACTTTTACAAAAACAAAAAAAAAGGTAAAAGAGCTCCCAGGTGCATAGCACCCTTCCCTTGTGTGTTGAGCCCCCCAAATCCCCCTCAAAACCCACTGCCCACAAGTCTACACCATTACTATAGCCCTAAGGGGTAAAGGGGGGCACCTACATGTGGGTACAGTGGGTTTGGGGGGGTTGGACGACTAAGCATTAAGCAGCACAATTGTAACAGGTAGGGAGGGATGGGCCTGGGTCCACCTGCCTGAAGTCCACTGCACCCCCTAACAACTGCTCCAGGGACCTGCATACTGCTGCCAGGGAGGTGGGTATGACATTTGAGGGTGAAAATAAAAAGTTGTGAAACATCATTTTTTGTGGTGGGAGGGGGTTAGTGAGCACTGGGGGAGTCAGGGGAGGTCATCCCCGATTCCCTCCAATGGTCATCTGGTCATTTAGAGCACTTTTTTGGGACCTGTTCGTTTGAAAAAAGGGTCCAACAAAAGTGTCCTAAATGTTCGCTAAAAAAGCCTTTATTTTTTCGATTATCGCCCTAACGCGTACATCTCTCCTCGGCCGATAACCATGCCCCAGTTCCACCTTCGCCACACCTCTGACACGCCCCCATCAACTTTGTTCGCATCTGCGACGGAGTGCAGTTGAAAACGTCCAAAATCGGCTTTTGATTATACCGATTTATTCATTTTTGTGAGATAAACGTCTATCTCCCGATTTGGGTTGAAATCTAGGCGTTTTTCTCTTTCGATTATAAGGTGGATAGTATATGTACACAGATGATGTATAGATAATCTTGTTTTAACTCTAGTTTCTGAGATTATTATGTTTAAGAGCTTTTGTTTTAGGAAGATAGCAAATTGGAAGGTGGGTAATATACTCAAACTAAATGCTGATAAAGCCACATTGTTATGGGTTTTGTTTTGTTATGTTTGTATCCCGCACATTCCCACTCATGGCAGGCTCAATGCGGTGGGCAATGGAGGGTTAAGTGACTTGCCCAGAGTCACAAGGAGCTGCCTGTGCCGGGAATCGAACTCAGTTCCTCAGAACCAAAGCCCGCCACCCTAACCACTAGGCCACTAATCCAGTTCTGAATTTATATCCTGATCTGTAAGGCAAGTCTATACCTCTTTAGATGTCTGTTCGTAGCTTAGGCATGTGGTTTGATTCTTCTTTAGAAAGCAGGGCAAAAGTTTGAAATCTAACATCCTCTGCATTTCTAAAAATACATTACCTGCATCAAATCTGTTCATTTTTCGTATTAGATGATTTAAAGTAAATTGTTCATGTCATCTTTTCTTCTTGGTTAGATTACTGTAATTCACTCTATTTAGGGTTTTCTAAACCACTATTATAAAGATTAGAGCTATTACAAAACACTGCAGTTAAGCTTATCCTTTATAAGTCTAAATTTGATAAGGCTTCCCCACTATTAAAATGTTTGCATTGGTTGCCCATCATTGCTTGAGCAGAATTTAAATTACTATGCTTTTCTTCTAAATTATTATGTGGGAATTCCACTACATATATGGCTCCATTGCAGAAACATAGAGTGACATCTCATTCTAATTGTTCAGTTCCTGCCAATAAGCCTCTTCTACATGACTGTCTTCTACTCATAAGAAATTATTCAATTCACAGTTCAGTGGCACCAGGTCTATGGAAATCCTTGTCTTGAGAAATCAGATTGGAGCAAAATTCCAAGAAATTTCATTTTTGGTGACTTTTATAGAATTAAGGGGTATATGTTTAGGACTTGCTGTTAAACAAAGTGCTTTTGACTATCCAACCCGAAAGGGAAGGGAAAAGGAATGAGACTTGATATACCGCCTTTCTGTGGTTTTTGAAACTACATTCAAAGCAGTTTCCATAGTATATACAGGTACTTATTTGTACCTGAGCAAAGGAGGATTGAGGGCTCCTTTTACTAAGCGACCGTAAGCCCAATGTGGGCTTACTGCTCGGTATACAAGAAGTACCGTTGGGCTACCGCAGTAGCCCGGTGGTACTTCCCATCCCTAGCACACCGTCATTTCCAGATTTCCAAAAATTATTTATTTTTGTAGCGCCAGAGTATACCTGGCGGTAATCGGGCAGTGCCATGCGCTGCCTGGTTACCACCAGATTAACGCAGAAGCCCTTACTGCTACCACAATGGGTGGCGGTAAGGGCCCCCCTCGAAATGGCCACATGGCAGGTGCTTTACTTGCCGCACAACCATTTCCTGTAGGAAGGTGAGACTTCCCTTTTACCAGCTGCGGTAAAAGGAGGCCTCGGTACGCGTGTAACACACGTAACGAAGCCAGCACCAGCCCTCTTTTGCCGCAGCTTGGTAAAAGGTGCCCTAAGTGACTTGCCCAGAGTCACAAGAAGCTTTTTTTAACTTTAAAAATATGAGTGTTGCAAGTGTACTATCATCAGAACAGCAATCACAAGCTGAGTTATCTCTTGCTGCAAGGTTTCCAATATGATCTCTTTGGAAAACCTTTACAGAAAAAACTTCCAACATTCCAGCAGAAACCAAAATCATCTTTGGTCTGACACCTCCAGGGAAGTCCTTACCAATCCACTGAGGCCAAGACCTTTGTTACCTCCGGTAAAATGCCAGTGGTGATCTCATGCTATAGTAGAAGGTCTCAGCCAGGGCCCAGGACATGGCCAAACTAGACACTGTTCCACCTGGAGAAGTTGATGCCAATTTTAAAGGACTGACCTCCCCCAAAAAACATTTTAACGGATCTTTAATAGATCATGCCACCATAATCATGGCCACACCAACTGCTACTTCCACTAGAATGAAAGACATGAAAGACATGACTGACAGTGCAGCACATGCAGTAGCGTGTGTCCCTCTCCGGCCCTCATCAGCTCTTTGCTCTGATTCCACCAGCATGGTCACATTCTAGGAACGTGCATTTGTTAGTGCATATTTGATTTTATTTGCATGATTTAAAAAGTTAGTAAATGCACAATCTATTAAACACATGTTAACATACAGAAAGTGTGTAAAGTGGATTGTTGCATGCATTAAGTTCTAAGGCATGTTGGAAACAAAGCAGAAAAATGTCAGAAAACTGGGAAAACATCTGAAAATGACCCATAAATGACCCACAACCTTTTTTTTCCATGCTCATCCCTGCCACGCCAGGGTGATCTTCACAGCCAAATGGAATTCTTCTCCAGAATCCCACTGGCACCAGTGAGTCTTGTCTGAGTTTAGTTGCTGAATGAGATCTGGAATGGAAGTCTGTTAAAGGGTCACCGCTGCCACAATTAACCTACCCAAAACATCAGACTGTATTCTCAGCTACAGTCCTCGGTGGTAAACCACTAAAGAATGATGCTAGAATTAGAATCTTCCAAAGGAAAGGCTCAGACTTCCTCCTTGCATTTTTCATGGTATGATGATACAAAGGAGTGTAACAAAACACAAGAAATGAAAATATTTTTCCCCTTTTGACACAGAGAGGGGGGAAGTATGATTCTGGCTCCTTTTTTTTTCTTTTTCTATCCTGGATCGTCACTCCTGTATTCTTCCCAGCTTTAAAGACAACTTTTCTAAGTACTACACATTTTCACCTGACCAGTCCTGTCTTACTGTTTACAATGTTTCTAAGTGGTAGACACAACGTTGTTGGGTTTTTTTTCAGCAAAAAAGGTGCCGGTGCTCAAATGCTAGGCCACCCCTCAAGGGTGAGGTGATCACTGAGAGACCCACCACACAATAGCCAGGCCCCCTGCAACCAGTCACAGAATCTATGACAAGGCAGAGTTGGTGTGTAGAGCCTGAGCGCTTTCATTACAACATGGGGGTCCCTGGGTCAGTTTTAGCAGACAATAGAAAAGGTGCCGGTACTCAGTACCCCCCCCCCCCAGTACCCCCTCAAAAAAAGCCCTGAGCATCAAAAAAGGTAGCACAGAGCCATCACTGTGAGCAATTTGCTTCCATGCTTCCTAACCTCCACTTAGCTAACAGGCACCGCAGTGGCTAAAACAACAAAACACATCTCCGTTTTTAGTAGTACTGGAAGTTTTAGGAGGGAGACAGTGGTGGCAATGATTTAACATTGCTGGCCAGAAAATAGAGCATTTCCTTCCTAGAAAGAGAGATCTGGCTCTGGTACAATGCCATCATTTGCAGTCCAGTCTTGAACACTGTCGGCAGGAAAGCCAGAATGATTAATTTCTACACAGTGACTGAGGGGAGAGCAGAACTTGTCTCAGGCAGACATTAAATCCATACAATCACCGAGAAGAAATGGGGTCTCAGCTCCATGCCCAATAATAAGGAATTGTTATCTTACCCTGGCAAAACCTTGGGTGTCCATGATGCTGCTCTGCCTACCTCTTGCTAGGATCCTGTCAGCCGCACAGTGCTCCAAAAACCTCTCTGAAACAGCTCTGACCTAACTTCCATTCCTTAATAGCTGGTTAGTTGATTGCAGCATGTAAGCTGCTGGATTTTTTTTTCTTTTTTAGACTGTTCTTTGTTTCTCCTCCCATTTCTGACTGTTTTATTCGGCTATTCCTTAAACCCCTGCAAAGTGTTATGTTACTTGATTAACCCCATACTGAATTTTTCTTTTGCCTGATCTCAAGTCCTTGCCTTCAGAAAGGACAGTTTCTTTTTGCACTCACTCGCTGGCATGGTAAGATCTTACTTTATCTCTGGTTTTGTTTTTCATCCTGTTCCTTCTAGTTCCCCTTCCCAGTGGGACAGAGATAACTCAGGGGAAAGTTATGGCTACTGTTAAGACATGTTATTTTATCATTGACTTGTGCTATATTAGCACAACTCCCATTTATGCAAAGAGAGCTTGTTACTAATAACTGGGGTTAACAGTAAAATGACATGTCTTAATGGTAGCCCATACCAATAACTCCCCCCCCCCCTTTGTGTGGTTGCTGTATCAGCCCACTTTATGGTAATACGCAAAATAGAACAAAAGAAAGGAAAATTAGGTGATACCTTTTCATTGGACGAGATGTATTTTTTGACAAGCTTTTGAAGGCAGAGTCACATTTTTCAGGATTTTAATTCACAACATAAAAAAAGATGTGCACTATAATTAGCATACTTCCATACAATCCCATTTAAATGATGAGATTAACTATGTTCCTGAAGACTTAACTAATGTTTGGGGTTTTTTTTTTAACCTCCTGGATCAGAGAGTAAGTTAGTTCACATTTCAGGAGTTAGTATTAGTCTATAGTACTGTGCCATCATAGTCCAGAACCTGGAGTTCCTGAATGCGGGATCCCAGACTCATGTCTCCTGGGGTCCAGGCGGTTCACCAAACCCAAAGTTTGGGTACTGTACTGATTCAGTACCATAGATTAAACCTAGCCCTAGAAATGTGAGTTCACTTTACTCTACCTCTGACCCAAAAGTCAAATTTCCAAGCCTAAAAAATAAGGGCTAAGCAATAGGATACCTGAATAAGGAACCCCGAGAGAGTTACTCTGCCTAGGGTGTTCCAAATCACTGACCCTCTGCCCCAGGATTTCTGAATTAGAGGGACCCTACCCTGAGACCACCCATGCACCTAACTACCTTCCACACCCTCATCTCTACATCTAGGTACCTCTGGAAATATAAAAAAAAATTTGACCACAAAATAAAGCATTTTTCTGTGTCAAATAAGACCTTAGAACCAATGACTTATCTCTCTCATAGGAGAAGGAAACTAAGAGGGTGGAGCTTGTGGATATAATATCTTGGGAACAATCCAATCCCCTTGTTCTCCAACTTCACATATACCAATCTATGAATACAGTAACAATTAATAAACATAATATTCTCTGGATTGGTGATAAATAAGATCTACAAAATACATTACATAAGTACATAAGTATTGCCATACTGGGAAAGACCAAAGGTCTATCAAGCCCAGCATCCTGTTTCCAACAGTGGCCAATCCAGGTCACAAATACCTGGTAAGATCCCAAAAAGTACAAAACATTTTACACTGCTTATCCCAGAAATAGTGGATTTTCCCCAAGTCCATTTAGTAATGGTCTATGGACTTTTCCTTTAGGAAGCCATCCATACCTTTTTAAAACTCCGCTAAGCTAACCGCCTTTACCACATTCTCTGGCAACAAATTCCAGAGTTTGATTACATGTTGAGTGAAGAAAAGTTTTCTCCGATTCGTTTTAAATTTACTACATTGTAGCTTCATCACATGCCCCTTAGTCCTAGTATTTTTGGAAAGTGTAAGCAGACGCTTCACATCTACCCGTTCAACTCCACTCATTATTTTACAGACCTCTATCATATCTCCCCTCAGCCACCTTTTCTCCAAGCTGAAGAGCCCTAGTCACTTTAGACTTGCCTCATAGGGAAGTCATCCCATCCCCTTTATCTGTTTTTATCGCCCTTCTCTGCACCTTTTCTAATTCCACGATATCTTTTTTGAGATGCGGCGACCAGAATTGGACACAATATTCAAGGTGTGGTCGCACCATGGAGCGATACAAAGGCATTATGACATCCTCATTTTTGTTTTTCATTCCTTTCTTAATAATACATAACATTCTATTTGCTTTCTTAGCTGCAGCAGCACACAGCAGAAGGTTTCAACGTATCATCAACAACGACACCTAGATCCCTTTCTTGGTCCGTGACTCCTAACGTGGAACCTTGCATGACGTAGCTATAATTCGGGTTCCTCTTTCCCACATGCATCACTTTGCACTTGCTCACATTAAACGTCATCTGCCATTTAGACGCCCAGTCGCCCAGTCTCCCAGTCTCGTAAGGTCCTCGTAATTTTTCACAATCCTGCCGCGATTTAAAGACTTTGAATAACTTTGTGTCATCAGCAAATTTAATTACCTCACTAGTTACTCCTATCTCTAGGTCATTTATAAATATGTTAAAAAGCAGCGGTCCCAGCACAGACCCCTGGGGAACCCCACTCACTACCCTTCTCCATTGAGAATACTGACCATTTAACCCTACTCTCTGTTTTCTATCTTTTAACCAGTTTTTAATCCACAATAGAACACTACCTCCTATCCCATGACTCTCCAATTTCCTCTGGAGTCTTTCATGAGGCACTTTGTGAAACGCCTTCTGAAAATCCAGATACACAATATCAACCGGCTCACCTTTATCCACATGTTTGTTCACCCCTTCAAAGAAATGTAGTAGATTGGTGAGGCAAGATTTCCCTTCACTAAATCCAAGTTGACTTTGTCTCATTAATCCATGCTTTTGAGTATGCTCTGTAATTTTGTTCCTAATAATAGTCTCTACCATTTTGCCCGGCACCGACGTCAGACTCACCTTTCTATCATTTCCCGGATCTCCTCTGGAACCTTTTTTAATACATTTTCTAAAGAGTATCTCAGAAGAAAACAACTAGTTATAGGAAAATTTAGGGGGTCTTTTACTACAGTTTAGCTTGAGTTATCTGCAGCGGGGCCCATAGGAATAACATGAGCCCTTCTGCAGATAGCTTGAGCTAAGCTTTAGTAAAAGACCCCCTTAAAAAGGCAAATTTCTTGTGTTCTCAAGATTCTCAGTTTTAAAGTGAACATTCAACCTATCTTTTTACACCAGAATGTTCCACTGTTTGCAAAGATTGAATCTGAGGCTCTAAGACCCCTACTTTCTTAAACTCTAAATCAACTCTCTTATCAGGTTTCAGATACTTAGTAATTGTCGAGAGGTAAAATTAGACAACTGAGAAACAGTTCCCTGCATAAGTCCTTCAGACCTTGTTCCAGCTTTCCAAATATTCAGCAAGGATGTATCAGCCCTTAAGAAAACTCTAATCTAAGGATAGTGACTCCACAAGTTCCATAAGAACTTGAAGAAGCAACAATTGACTCTTCTCAAAGTATCCGTGGCCCCTTGAGAAAACAAATATAACCCATTGGAAGTCAGAGGTGGAAATGGAGGGGTCCTGCCAGAATTCTGTCAAATAAGAGATGCAGTTAATCCACCTGACTGAAAGGCAACCACATATCTAACCATTGGGCCTGAGATCAGGGGGAGTTGAAGCAGAGGGAGATTTATTTTTCATCTTCTGCTTGTCCATATCAAAACAGTACGAAGTGAGAACTGCCACTCACAAGATCTGCAAACAGACAAATTCCCGGTCTCTCAGCTGCTCTGAAGGGCCTCCAAAGGGGTGTTCCCTGTTGGTTGAGCTCCTTCAGGCATGCAGCTGCATGCTTCAGAACAGCTCTCTTTTATTAAGCTGGCCACCTCTGATGTCACGGGCACAACTCCAATCCAAGCTGACACTGGACCTCTGTAGCTGGTTAACAAACCAGGAATAGATATATAAACTAAAAGGATGAAATAAGAGAACACCACATCAAGTGCAAACAACAGTTCAAAAAGATCTCTCTCAAAAAAAAAAAAAAGAGTTAAAATTGAACACATTTATTGGATATTGTACAAAACTTCCAAATCTTTCAGCGCAATTGAACAGTCCCAAGATAATTCAAAGAACCATTCTATCACCATTTACGCCAAACTTCAAGCTTCTCAAATAGAAGAAACAACCAAGAGAGTGTTTACATGGTGTTTTAATAGTATTCACAATTTGAAATTTCACAGCCAACTCTTCTAACGGCTTTGAGCCTTAAAGCGTCTTCAGTCAAAAACACATCACTATTCAAGGAGTTTTACATAGCCTACTACTACTTAACATTTCTAGAGCGCTACTAGGGTTACGCAGCGCTGTACAATTTAACAAAGAGAGACAGTCCCTGCTCAAAGAGCTTACATTCTAATAGCCTGGCACGTTGCTGTCCTTGTGTCCATCTAGATGAATTACTATCCTCTTCTCTGTTTATACAGTATAAGAATTTCACTAAATATCCCTTAATTCATAGTCTGAGTCAACATTAACTTCTAATTGCAATGACTGGGGATATAGTAATTCTTTCTAGCACAAGGGGTATTCCAGTCAGAAAGCTGGGAAACAAACATGAGATTCTTTTTCTTCTGTTCCTCTTTTCACCTTTACTTTTGTTAACACATTATTCTATTTTTTTTTTTTTTTCTGAAGCAGTAAAACTGCTGAGCAAGCTCTTCAGGTCCCAGCAGCTTTGCCTCTCCTGGAATTCTCAGAGGAAACAGATAATGTTACAGCCTGAAGTTTTATGAAAGGACATAGGGCTTCAGATTGTTTAGGCTAGAGTTTGTCAAATGGCCTGAGTGTGCCTTTTAACAAAGCAGGAGAGACAGGGGAACAGTGGGTGGAAAGTACAGTGGAAGAAAAACAGAAGAGTTTGGGAAGAAGTGTGGTGAATGATTATTCTAATTCTGATTTATCAGGGATTGCAGATCTTCCTATTGTGGCCTAGGGATGTCTCTTTGGTATGAAAAGGATATATATTTATCCTTTTTGTGTTCTTTCGAAACTAACAGAAGTTGGAAAGAATTATACAAAATGGGTCAAGAATACCTGTCTATCTGTCTGTCCATGTGGGAACAATAAAATGGAATAGAATGGGATGAAACTTGACATGAGAGAAAAACTGGTAGAAAGACACATCAAGTTGAAACATGTGGTAAATCAGACTGGGGCTTCCAGAGAAATAAGCTCCCTCCCCACCATGGCCCAATAGGAGATAAAGATCCAGCTTCTGCAGCATAGAAAATTTCATGGAATGGGATTAAACTTGGCACATGGGGGGGGGGGGGGGGGGGGAGGGGAATAGAACACATCTAATGAGAAAATAAGACAGATCAGATCAGGTCTTCCAGAGAAGTATGCCCTACCCCCCCCCCCCCCCAAAAAAAAAAAAAAATAATAATAATAATAATAATGAATGACCAGTATGTTTCTATAGGATGCCTTTAGGTTTTATTGTGTGGGATATAATTTTTTTTATAAATAAATATAATAGTATAGAAACTTACATAGAGTGAAATATAGCAATTAGGGAATTTAACCTTTCAAACTTCCTTGCCCCATTCTCTACACTCCAAAACTCCCAAACTGCCCCTATTCTAAAAGCTATATCCCATAACCCCTCACCCTCCAAACTACCTGCCTGCAACTGCCCTGCTACCCCAAACTGCCCCAACATGCCCAAAACTGCCCCTTTAACTGTTGCACCAACTAGAAAATTGCCTCAGTCCCCAAAAACTACCTTCTGCAACTATCACACCATCTTTCATACTGCCTATAAAATATCCTATGTAACTGCCCCCATGCCCCCAAACTACCCGCACATCCTAAATCTACCTCTGTAAACTGTTCCACCCCAAAAAACTACCCCAACTAACTTATAATCCTGTAAACTGCTCAACCCAAAAAACTACCCACTGTGAGGAACTGCCTAGGCAAACCCTAGTTCCCATTAAGATTACCTCCTCACCAGGCCACCTTAAGTATATGTTAGCTGCCTAGTCAGGAGGGTGGGGCTCAGACAGGAAGGAAGTTAAAACCTCAGAGTGGAAACAGAACAGGAATTCAATAGCACACAGCCATTTACTGCTCCCTTTTAAAAAAGCCGTGGTAAAAAAAATGTCCCAGCATGCACCGAAAACACACGTCCACACTACTCTGCAGGCCACTTTTTACCAGGGCTTAGTAAAAGGACCCCTTAGTTCTTTCCATAGCCTTCAGTCTTTCTTTCTGCTTATGTTCTCAGGTTATGTTAGTCTTTCTTTCTCTGCAAACCTCTGTTAAATTGATTCTTTTGTAAACTACACATTGTGGTTTTACAAACTGCACTATAGAAAATGCCATAATCTAATTAGAGGCAAGCTTTTCATGTGGTGCTTCTCAAAAGAATTTTTTTTTTTGGGGGGGGGGAGGGGAGTTGGTATTTATAGGTGCTTTACAATAGGTTACAGAGGTCTTACTGCTGTTGTACATTACTGTTTAATACCATGCATCCTTGTGTCACATAGGGCATGAATGTTTCGAGATCCAGCAAAGCAACTCTTCTATAAGGTATACTCATCCTTTCCAGCTGCCCTGTTTTCCTACCTTCCCCTCCCTAACGTCAACCATACTTAAGGAATAAATGAAAGAGACTAGGATGAGGACTACAGTGGCAAAGAAATACAGCAGAGCAATACGTTTTATAGTAGCAGCAGTTTTCAATTTAAAATAATCTCAGTAAAACAGATTTGTGTCTGCAAAATTGGGCTCCTTTCGTTCATGCATGAGCATATGTTGCATCTGTTATGGAACTGAAAATGACTGTGTGTGTCATGCACTGTTACTGAAAACCCCTAGGCAAATCTTTTTTTTTAATATATGTTATTACTTCTGTTAATAATAACTCAAAAATATGTTTGGATCAATTTTCAAAAGAACTCATATGTTTACTGGCAGCCTTGTAAATGTGGATTTTCAATGGCACTATTTGGATACTGTTACTGAATATCCATATAACTGCTGTGACACCATAGAGATGATTTTATAAGTGGGAATCTCCTTCTAGGTGCCCCATTGCCAAGTGGTGAACTCCTATTCTATATCAGCATCTGGGCATGCCTGGAATAGACTTCCTGAGCTGGTACGTCAAGCTCCATCTCTTGCCGTCTTCAAATCTAAGCTAAAAGCTAACCTTTTTGATGCTGCTTTTAACTCCTAACCCTTATTCACTTGTTCAGAACCCTTATTTTATCATCCTCACTTTAATATTCCCATATCTCTTATTTGTCCTGTTTGTCCTAATTAGATTGTAAGCTCTGTCGAGCAGGGACTGTCTCTTCATGTTCAAGTGTATAGCGCTGCGTACGTCTAGTAGCGCTTTAGAAATGATAAGTAGTAGTAGTAGTAGTAGATGCTGTTATAGAATATTAGCATAACCCAGTATTAGGGTGTCCCAAATCCTTGCCAGCCATAGACCTTTTCTGACTGGAGGCACCTAAATGTTGCAAAGATGCATGTAAATGGCAGCATCGCCCATGCCCTTTCCATGCTCCACCCATTTGAATGCCCCCTTTGCAATTATAAGCTGTGACACTTAAATGTGTGCGTACTTCCCCGCAAGTGTACAGGTATTGTGTACATTCACACCAAAGCAACAAAAACAACAGAGGTGATCCAAGGAATGAAGAACATGCAGGAGTTCACCAAAATAAGTTTTATTGAAGAGGGACCCAATTTGGCCAAGTCAAGTCTCGACTTCGCTTTCATCAGGGGTCACCCAGATTCTGCAGTCAGAGGAGAAGCATTCATAGTTGGCTAATGATGTTTTTCTGCAGAAGTGAACTTAAAAAAAATTTGTTCTGAGGAATCTGATGACCCCTGACAAAGCCAAAGCTGAGGCTTCGCTTAGTTGGGTCCCTCTTTAATAAAACTTATGTTGGTGAACCTCCTGCATGTTCTTTATTCCTTGGATCACCTTTGCTGTTCATGTGGCTTTGGCTGTTACTGCAAAGAGTTTTCTCCTGTTTTTTTTTTGGCTTGGAATTGGTGCAGATTGTGACATGGAAATGAGGGCACCCGGCTAAAGAATCACCTCCTATATGGGAAAAGGGTAATTCTTTAATATGATGCCTATGCTTATGTGCCCCCTTGTACATGTAAAGTTACAGAATACTAGTACATTTAACCCACATATGCTAGCAGGACACCTAAGCACTATTCTGTAAGGATGCACGTTTTAAGTGGTATAGCATGTAAATGCAAGGAGCAGAGCTCTCACTTAAAGAAGGCCGGCGAGCTGCATAGCGAGCAACCGCACATAACATGACGGCTGCCACACGGTAGCTCCCTGGCTCGCACGGTCCTCCAGCTTCCCCGCCATGGAAGGAGTGATGTCACAAGAAACTCCAGCGGGGATTGGCGGGGAGGCTGAGAGGGGGGTGGGATCATGGCCTGTCGGCGCAAAAAAATAAAATAAAGGGCTGCTGAGGAGGCAGGGAAGCCTCTTTGGCGGTGAGCAGAAGATCAGGGAAAGCTTCACAACCCTGGGTTGTGGCAGAGGCACCCTAGCCTAGGAATTGCTGGAGATGCTGGAACAGCAGCCAAAAGGGAGTTCGGTCGCTTGAGGCAAGGACAGGAGCATTCACTGGTGGCAGACTAATCACCTACCTGGCTCTAAATGGCAGGTGGAATGCTGGGCTGGGGTGCAGTCCAAAGTAGACAGACACACGGCCACGCTGGAGGCGGACATATGGCTGGCCGTCATATGGAACAGTGAGACGTGCTCCCCAGCTGGAAAGGCATGGTGGGGAAGGAAAGCCTCTACAACATAGAATTCATGGCTCGGGTGCTTCCTAGGCGTTATGTTAATGTATTTTAATAAGGTTGTGGCAATTTATTCCCAAAAGTAAACTTGCTTATTGCTCAGTCATTGTGTGCAAGCCGGGGGCGAGAATGTGTGCAGCCTGCCTATGTTAAGTGCTTAACTTTTTTTTATTTTGTTACATTTGTACCCCGCGCTTTCCCACTCATGGCAGGCTCAGTGCGGCTTACATGGGGCAATGGAGGGTTAAGTGACTTGCCCAGAGTCACAAGGAGCTGCCTGTGCCTGAAGTGGGAATTGAACTCAGTTCCTCAGGACCAAAGTCCACCACCCTAACCACTAGGCCACTCCTCCACTCCACAGGATATTGTAAGTTATGTGCACCCTTGTCACAATTCCTTGACTGCAGTTACACCAGGGCTATGGTTGGTGTAACAGTGGGCACCTAAATGTTAGGCACACTGATGCCAGATAATGCTAGTATGGTCCTGGTCCTGCTCCGCTGATTCCCACCCCTTGTAAAGGCTCCACCTCTATCTGTTACACTAGATGACATCATCAAGATACTGTTCCATACTACTAGCGGTGTCTGCCTGTATAATTTGTGTCTGCTACTGCGTGTTTGCTTATATTTTTATTTTTGTGTCTTTCAGCTTTCTGTGCTGCTGTTGTTGTTCCTGGTCCGCTAATTCCTACCCTTCCCAAAGGCTCTGCCCCCTCTCTGTCACACCTAGGTGACATCATCAAGACACTATTTATTCCATACTACAAGCAGTGTCCACTCCGAAGGAGCGCTTCTTGGGCACGTTCCTTGGGTTGATGAGATAATACTGTTAACAGCCTTCTGAAAATCATATCTGGTTTCTTACCCAAACTTTCTACAGCCTTTCCCAGGTGCATGCAATTCTTTTTATTCATTTGTATCATGGCTGCAATACCCATAATCTGGGGCCATCATCACCCTTCTCTGCCCTCTCACAGACCTAGAATTCTAACTTCATACCAGACTTCCTCCCACTTAGCGGGTGACACATCTTCTATGTTCTATCTGGCCGTCCTATCTCTACTCCTTAATTGTAGTTCTCGGTGTCCAAACACAGTTCTTATTTATGACTTGCTTTCTTCGTATCCAGGTTCCCTCCTCTACCTTACTAAGACTTGTCTCCTTAATGGCGAGGAAGCGATTCTGTCTCAATGCCTCCCTCCCTTGTATTCAGCTTTCTCTACCTTCAAAATGAGGCAGTAGTGTGGCTCTGCTTGCTCCTTCCTCCTTTCTCCCTTCCCCTTACTGAGCTAGGTTCCGACCTACTTTCGTACATTGAGTATGTACTTCTCCATCTGGATGTATCTTTTGCCTTCTCCTTGCCTTCTCTTCTCTATCCTTGTCTGACCATGTTCTGATTTCCTTTTCCTTGAGACCTCCTGGTCCTGTTTCCCTGTCCTGCCCTAACTCCAAATTGTACTGGAACATTAATTCTGCTAACTCATCTTCCCTCCCTCCTTTGATCTCTTTATTTCCCCCTAATTTTAATTCTTCCATTAGCTAAAAAAAAAAACCCACTCTTGGAATTCCACTCTTTGCTCCTCTATTTTTGGGCTTCACCACTTTCATTGGAAAGCGTGGTATACTGTGGACCTATGGCTTCTCAAGAAACAACTACAGAGGGCAGAACATTTTTGGCAATGATCAAATTCTTTATCTGATTTGGCCCAGTGCAAGAAACTCCAACACTTTTTTAATGTACCCAGTTGATGGCAATACAGCTTTAACATTATTCAAGTGCTGCTAATCATCCCCCCAAACTATTCTCTATTCTTTCCAAACTCTCTTTGGAGGGTCCTGTATCCACCTTTCATGCTCACTTCTCAGCCTCTGATATGCCATAGTTCTTTTCAGAGAAGCTGCAGTCTTTATGCTCTCACTGTCAGTCATCCACCAGTGGGACTTGATTACCTCATTCACCTCCCCTGAACTCTAAGGAAGACCAGTCTCCTATTAAATGCTCTTCATCTGCTTCATGGTCTAGATTTAACCTCTCATTGCTGACAACTTTTTTTGAAACTGGTTTCTTCTACTAGGAAAACATGTCTTTCTGACCCTTCCTCCTAGTTGACTATTCCACGTCACTGCTCAATTTCTTCCTTTTTATCTATTGTCCACAATAGCCTGTCTTCCAGGTAGGTGCCACCTGTCTGGAAGACTGCACTATTTTATTCCATATTGAAGAAGCCTAACCTGGGTGGTTCACTTCCATCAAATTATAGGCCAATCTCTAATCTCCCTTTTGTATCTAAATTGACTGGTCTTTCATCATTTGTTACAGCATGTCAAATCCTCTCTGATCCTTCACCTCTACCAGTCGGGCTTCTAAACAGGCCATTCTACAGAAACTATAACTGTTTATTATGAGGACTTGATATACCACCTTATCTAGCAGGCAGGTCATGGTGGTTTACAAATGCCTCTTTGCTTAGTGACATCTATGCTGCTTTTGATCATGACAACGCTGATTTCTTAGCTTCATTGGACCTTACCTCAGCTTTTCATCTTATTGACCATTATCTACTTCTTTCTAGACTAGCCTCAATTGGTATTATCAATACAGTCTGAGAGTGGTTTACATCTTATCTGTCAGAATGCAACTTTATAGTTGCTTTGCCATCTTCTGCCTCAAAATCTCAACCTTTACCTTGTGTGGTGCCTCAGGCTCATTTCTCTCATCCTTATTATTCAATATCTTTATCAGCCTGCTTGCTTCTTTAATCCAGGCCTCTTCTGTTAAAGCTTATATCTACTCAGATGGCATCCTCTTGTGTCTGTACATGACCCCTACAACCTTGGTTTTCATACCCTTCAGTCTTGTTTGTACAGCATTGATACTTGGCTCACATCAAATCATCTCCTGAATCCATCAAAAATAGAGGCTCTCTGAGTCACAAGCAGACCTTTAACTCCTCTTACCATGTCCACACTATGATTCTCCAATTCAGCACGACAACTCTTTTAAGTATCTTGGAATTATCTTGGATTCATCTATATAATTTGTACCCTAAGTAGTGGCCATAGTTTAAATCTTATTTCCATTCACTCCATCATATTTGAGTGGTATGCCATTGTATGGACATAGCATCTTGTGAAACTCTTCTTTATGCTCTGGTAACCACATGCTTAGACTATTGTAATATCACCTATCCTGGTCTACCTCTCACACTTCTAAAGAGACTTCAAACAGTTAAAAATGCATCTGTTTGCTTACACATGCCTCACACTTTGGTCAAATTACTCTACTCCGAGCCAAATATCATTGACTCCCTATTTAATTTAGAATCAAGCATAAGATCTAGACTCTGGCCTTTAACGTTCTTTATACAGGGTCCCTCCCCTTATCTTCTTTGCTTACCCCATATGTTTTTTATGCTCTTCATCTGAGCACTGCCTCGCACTGTCTCCTATTCACTGATCGCGTCTGGAAGCTACCAGACACTATCCTTTGGAACTCTCTTCCTCCTTGGAGCTCTCATCCTCCATCCTTACATGCTCAGCAATCATATCCAACTTTTCAAGTCTTCCTAAAAGCTCATTTGTTTTCCCTGGCTTTCCCCAATATGGCGGGAGGATAGCTGCACCCATGATGGCAGATACCAGCATTTTGTCATTTCTGCCCCTATTATCGATTCTGTTACTTCCCTGTCATTTATTGTAGCTCTTTTCCATTTTAGTTTATTTTAAATTGTACACCAGGTTGTTGTCTAGATTGAAAGATGGTATGCCAAATATATAGTAAACATAATCCCACCGATATTCAACACTATTTAACTCACCAGAAACGCTTTTGGACGGTCAAATTGTGCTGGTAAAGCACTATTATTCAGCGCAAGATAGCTGGTTATCTCTGCTGAATATTAGCACATAGCAGCTAACTGGCTATATCATGCGATATAACCCGATAGCTGCAAATATTCAGAGCTTCGCCGGTTAAGTTTAGCGGCCAAATCGGACCACCTAAATAGCAGTCCTATCTTTGGCTGCTATAAACTTAAATGGCCAGTGCCAAATATTAACTTGGCTGGTTAAGTTTAATCAGGCAAAAAAAAAAAGGGATATTAAATGCTGGTAACCACAAACAGACTGGTATTGAATATTTGGGCTCTACACCGATCGTAGCACTTAGCCGGCCTGCCTCCCATGGGCTGAATATTTTCCGGAATGGATTCTGGATGCCCAAATGACATTATTGAATGGACCCTCATTGTGTGGCATTGAAGCTCCTAAATAGAGTTGTCCACTTAATTCTCTCCATAGTGACGGACTGGAGTTAGACTGAAGCGAGGGCAGAGTGCCTATCTATGTGCAGAGTGTCAATTTTCACCACCCAAGAAAAAGATCTAAGTGTCATCATAGATAATATGTTGAAATCTTCTTTTCAGTGTGCCATGGCAGCAAAAAAAAACAAATAGAATGCTAGGAATTATTAAGAAAGGAATAGAAAAACAGTACAAAGAATACCATAATGCCTCTGTACTGCTCCATGGTACAACTCACCTTGAGTATTGTGGGCAATTCTAGTTGCTGTATCTCAAAAAAAGATACAGTGGAATTAGAAAAGGTTCAAAGAAGGGCAACCAAAATGATTAAGGGGATGTCAATTTATACATAAGGCTCCCTGGGGTTTCTTTTGCTATACCAACATCCTAGTATTTGGAATTTGGTTCAGTCCAAGATCTGTGAACTGATTTCTTTCTTTCTTTATTAGGATTGGTCAGTATAGCATGTAGTTTACTGATTTCATTTTAGGAGATCTAAATTTACATTTAGAGGATGTATCAAATACCTCTACTGTTCAATTTTTGCAAATATTGTCTTCTTTAGATATAATACCTGGTCCAATCTGCCCAACTCATAAACAAGGTCATACCCTGGATTTTATTGCCTATTCTTTAAAAAATTATCAAGAACCATTAGTAGATAATATTTCATGGGAACCCATTATTTGGTCTGTTCATTTGTTACTGAATTTTTATTTGAAGGTCCCAAAGGCATATGTTAATGATCAGTTATCTGTACAGGAATGTATGCGCCACAAATATCCACCTGCCAATATTTTATGACAAGACGTTCTGCCTAAATTAGAGTTTGACACCTTTAGTCTTCAACCAATGATACAGGCATGGAATTCTTCTGTTTCTTCTGTTTGGCACCTCTATATACAAAGAAACAGAAACGGATAGATAATCCATGGTTTATAGAATCTTTAATGTTATTTAAACACTCCAGTAGATCCCTTGGAAGACATTGGAAGAAGCACAAGGATAATGGCTCTTATGTGGTCTGGAAAGAACAGCTTAGATGATATAAATTAGCCATTAGAGAAGCTAAATTGCATTATTATGATCAGCAAGTTTGCAATGCAGAGAACTCCTCTAGATTGTTGTTTAAAACTTATCAGACATTAGCTGAGACAGATAAGGTTTTGATTTTACCAACTCTGTTACAACCTTCAGCAGACAAATTAGCTTTATTTTTTCAAAGTGAATAAAATTAGAAGCTCATTTTGATGTCAGAAGATTATATTGAGTTGCAAAGTGTAATTCATCCTGATTATCTGCAGGCTGATAAGTTATGGGAACATTTTTCTTCTGTATCTAAAGACTTAGGGGTCCTTTTACAAAGGTGCGGTAGCTTAAAAATTGGATGTCTGAGTGGAATAGAACAGATAAACGTGAATCAATTTGTTTACTCTTTCAAAAAGTACAAAGACTAGAGGGCACTGGACGAAGCTACATAGTAATTCTTTTAAAATGAATAAGAGAAAATATTTTCTCATTCAAAGAATAATTAAGCTCTGCAACTCATTGCCAGAGGATGTGGTAACAGCAGTTACTGTATCTGGGTTTAAAAAATGTTTTGGACAAGCTTCTGGAGGAAAGGTCCATAGTCTGCTATTAAGATAGACATGAGGAAAGCCTCTGCTTATTCTAAGGATTGGTAGCATGGAATGTTGCATAGCTTGGTGGTTAGTGCAGCCGACTTTGATTCTGGGGACCTGGGTTTGATGCCCACTGCAGCTCCCTATGACTCTGGGCAAGAAACTTAACCCTCCATTGCCCCAGGTACAAATAAGTACATGCATATAAATGTAAACCACTTTGAATGTAGTTGTGAAAGGCAGTATATCAAGTCCTATTCCCTTTCCCTATTTGGGTTTCTGCCGGGAACTTGTGACCTGGTTTGGCCACTGTTGGAAGCAGGATACTGGGCTAGATGGACCATCAGCCTGAGTCAATATGGCTAGTCTTTAGTTTTAAGCTGCTATTCTTATAGCCAGAAAAATGGCTGTCCTAAATCAGACCACATAGCTGTAGATATGGCAGCTAAGTATTGCTGCTATATGTATAGCTATTGGTGGTAATCTTTTTATACATATCTTTGGTGCTGATGCCTATTGAGATAGCAGCTTTCAATATATGCATTTTTTAAATGTCATGGCTGCAGGGGCGTAGCCATAGCTCAGCGGGAGGGGGGTCCAGAGCCCGAGATGCAGGGGCACATTTTATCCCCCCGAGCACCGCAGACCCCCCCCCCCCGCTACTTTCGACACCCCCAGTGCCACCGCCCCTTCACGGCCACTTTAGGACCCCCCCACCTCCACCGCCTCTCCCCCGCCTCACCAGGTACCTTTGCTGGTGGTGGTCCCCAACCCTTGCCAGCCTAAGTCCTCTTCAGCGCCGGTCTCCGGTATGTTTGCTGATCTGTTTTTGTCAGTCTTAACTCCTGACATCCTGCAAGTTCGTGCAGGACGTCAGGAGTCAAGACTCACAGAAGCCGATCACCAAACGGCACGAGCTGGAGACCGGTGCTGAAGAGGACTTCGGCTGGGGGCAGTTGGGAACCCCCACCAGCAAAGGTACCTGGAGGCTGGAGGGGGAGGTCAAAAGTGGTGGGGGAGGGTCAGTGGCGGGGGGGGGGATCGAAAGTAGAGGGGACCAGGGCTAAATCGGTGGGGGCATCAGCATCCTAAAGGGATGTAAATTTAGCTTTGTGAGAGACTCAGTATTCATAACACCAATTATCCCCCCCCCCCCCCCCCCCAACACACACAGACTTTGAATCCACCAATACTTTAGGGCGTCCAGTAGATGTATTTATTCACAGAAATGTAAACTAGTTTCACAAGCCATAGAAAATACAGTCAGCTAGAGATGAGCTTTCATCACGTTCCAGAATCTGGGAAGCCTTCACCATGAAGAAATGAACATGTCAGTTACATCCTGAGAGCAATAAACTCTTCAAAGCCTGGATCTCTTTTATTGGGTTTGTACAAAATAAATAATCTAATATTGGCATGCCCAGCAGCTGCTATTCATCTTAATTAGTTGTTCTTTTCCACTCCCTCACTGGCTTTTATATGAATTCACACCTGTTTAAGCTATCTTGCATGTTTTCAATAAATTCCTGTATGTCAGCTGTATAATATCCAACATGACAGCTGCTGAGACAGCATTCTACCCTAGTCGAATAAAATCTTTGCATACAGAGCGACCAAAATGATAGAGGGAATGGAACTCCTCCCATATGAGGAAAGGCTAAAGAGGTTAGGGCTCTTCAGATTGGAAAAGAGACAGCTGGGGGGGGGGGGATATGATTGATGTCTACAATATCCTGAGTGGTGTGGAGCGGGTGAAGATGAATCTATTTTTTCACTCATTTAAAAAGTACAAAGACTAGTGGACACTCAATGAAACTGCATGGAAATACTAGCATGATTTATTTTCACTCAAAGAATAGTTAAGCTCTGGAACTCATTGTCAGAAAATGTGGTACCGGCAGTCAGCATATCTGGGTTTAAAAAAAAAGGTTTGGACAAGTTCTTGGAGAAAAAAAGTCCATGGTCTATTATTGAGATGGACATGGGGAAGCCACTGCTTGCCCCGGGATTGGTAGTATAGAATGTTACTTCTATTTGGGTTTCTGCCAGGTACTTGTGACCTGGATCGGCCACTGCTGGAAGCAGGATACTGGGCAAACTGTACCATTGTTCTGACCCAGTATGGCTATTTTTATGTTCTTATGTAGAGCTGGCACATTTTCAGAGCTTGGTGTACCTTTTGAGCACTTCTAGACACAGGAGCAAAGTATGTGTGTGCGTGTTTTGGAGGACGTGACTCCTCAAAATATGCAGAAGCTGGGTAGGTAGTGTTGGCTGGTAAAGATGTGGCAGTCCCTCTCTGAAGGTGAAGTCTAATGAAAAGGGTGTCATATTCTTTCTGGCATACTTTTTCTGAGCTGTGGAGAAGAGATGGCTGAGGGGAGACATGATAGAGGTATATAAAATAATGAGTGGAGTGGAACAGGTGGATGTGATGAAACTACAGTGTAGTAAATTTAAAACAAATTGGAGAAACCTTTTCTTCACCCAACGCATAATTAAACTCTGGAATTCATTGCCGGAAAACGTGGTGAAGGCGGTTAGCTTAGCAGAGTTTAAAAAGGGGTTAGACAGTTTCCTAAAGGACAAGTCCATAAACCACTACTAAATGGACTTGGAAAAAATCCACAATTCCAGGAATAGCATGTATGGAATGTTTGTACATTTGGGAAGCTTGCCAGGTGCCCTTGACCTGGATTGGCCGCTGTTGTGGACAGGATGCTGGGCTTGATGAACCCTTGGTCTTTTCCCAGTGTGGCATTACTTATGTACTTACCCACCCCTTAAAGGCATGAGGCAGACTAGTGGCAATTTAGATTTACAGTCCAATGATGCTGATCTATGAACCTCTGCACATGTGAAGGATGTTGTATGTTTATTAAATCTACATATACCACCTTTCTTGGGGGCAAAACACAGCAATGTACAAAATTATATAGAGAAGAAGTAATGGAAGGAATGACTATCCAAAAACAGAACAGAAAAAAAAGAAGTAAAGAAAGAGACAGAGGAGTGCAAAAGTAAAGTCAGTACCGACACTGTTCAGTTCTGGATTCCTCCATAAGCCTGGGAGAAAAGCTAGATTTTCAGAGCAATCTTATACTTGGCAGGGGATGCCTTAAGCTGGACTGAAAGAGGGACCAAGTTCCATAGGGAAGGTGCCAAGAAAAAAAAAGGCAGTTATGTCTGGCTGATTCTTGAGAGGCCAGAGAAGGCAGGGGTAAAAAGAAATCTAGAAGGAGTTTGCTGAGCAGAGTAGAAAGGAGGACTTATAGGCAGTGAGAAGGGAAGCAAGGTAGGAGGGGCATTCTGAATAAAAGGCTCTGTGAGTTAGGACTAGAACTATAAATTGGATTTGTTTATGGGAAGCCAATGATGTGGTAGAGAAGCATGGAGACATGGTTTGCATGGCAGGAACAATGGATAGCAGTATTTTGGTCTGATTGTAACTAGGGGTGTGCTGGTAAATTTTTAACAACAGGCTCTTTCTCCGGACGTAGCCAGCTCTGTAGTTGGAAGGGCCAGGGGGGGCCAGGGGGAGCAACACTTGCCTCTCTCTCCTCTCTCCCTTCATGTGGGCACGCTAGGCATACCTTTGCTGGCAGCCAATAAATGGGCTGCCACCACTCCCTACGTCTTGTTCTGAGCAGCATACTGGAACTTCTCTCACATGCTCGAGAAGTCCAAGCCTGCTGCCCAGAGCTGGAAACAAGGAGTGGGGAGCAGCAGTAGTCTATTTACTTGGCTGGAAGAGCTCAGCATCCCCACCAGCAAAGTAAAAGATAATTCAGCAGGGGGCACAAGCCCACATTTTGGGAGCCAGTTGTTAAAGTAGCCATGGAGGGCCCTACTTTAACAACCGGCTCCCAAAATTCTTAAAAACTTAACAACCGGCTCTTGCGAGCCTGTGAGAGCCTGCTCCAGCACACCACTGATTGTAACCCTTTGGTGATACTAAGGCGAAGACCTGCATAGACAGAAGTACAGTAGTCAAGTGTAGAAGTAATTGTGAGAATGCTGAAGTGCAATTTGAAACTGAGGGTCATGCTATGTACAAACTGATCTGAACTGGTGCAGTGCCCAGAAACAAGTGTGAACACCATGAGATATTTGTAGTTCAAAAGAAAGAGAGTGTTCAAGATATACACTTAAGTACTTAAGGTGCCCTTTTACAAAGGCGCACTGGAAAAATGGCCTGCGGTAGTGTAGACATGTGTTTTGGGCGCTCACAGAATCAGTTTTCAGTGTACCTGTAAAACTGCTGTGCGTCCATTTTGGGTCTGAGACCTTACCGCCAGTCACTGACCTAGCGGTAAGGTCTCACATAGTAACCGGGCGGTAATGGTCTCCACAGTGGTGTACCTAGGGTATTTGACACCTGGGGCTGGTCATTTTTTAACACTCCTCCAAAATCCAGTAATAGGCATACCAAGAATACAAAACACTCAGGACCTATAGAGCAATTCTACCATACCATAAGCAGTAATTTTTACGAGTCACACAAGGAAAAAGAAAGCATCTTAAACACTGCAGTGAGCACTAGAACATCAATTCACCTATTGAAAAACGAAGATCGTCGATCCTGCACAGTCAATGCCAACTGAAAGCAATGTTTTTTTCACAGACACAGATACTCCCTAATCCAATATAGAATAAGTAACCATAAACTTTCTATTTAGACAAAATATAAAGATAGCAGATGTAAATTTCACCACTTTACAAATTAACAAATAGAAATAAAACAATACAGAAAATAGAATAATATCATTTTATTGGACTAATACATTTAGCTTTCAGAGGCCAAAACCTCCTTCCTCAGGTCATTATAGTATACTGTTGTTACAGTAGCCTATCCTGACCTGAGGAGGGGGTTTTTTTCTCCGAAAATTAGTCAAAATGTATTAAAATTAGTCCAATAAAAAGATGACCTTATTTCCATGTTCTATTTATAAACATTTATTAACACAGCTACAATATTACTTTATCCTAAAGCAAAAAAAGAAAAAAATATTTACAGTTTGTTGTCTCTGGTTTCTGCTTTCCTCACATCTTCTCTCTTCACCCTTCTATCCAGCATCTGCCTTCTCTCTCTTCCTGCCACCCAGTGTCTGCCTTCTCTCTCTCCCTGCCCCTGCCATCCACCGTCTGCCCTCTCTCTCTCTCCCTCTGCCCCTTCCAACCACTATCTGCCCTCTCTCTCTCTCTCTCCCTTCCATCTAGCGTCTGCCCTCTGTCTCTGCCCTTTCCATCCATCTGTCCCTGTCTGCCCTCTCTCTCTCTCCCCCTTCCAACCACTGTCTGCCCTTTCTCTCTGCCCCTTCCACCATTTGCCCTCCCTCTCCTATCCATCCAGGATCTGTCCTCTCTTTCTCTCTCTCTCTCTGCCTCTTCTTTTCAGCCCCCAGTTCCAGCCCCATTATCCCACCAGTCCCCAGTTTCAGCCCCTGCCCTTTTCTCTCACCAGTCCCTGAGCTTCAGCCCCAGCCACCTTTTCCCTGTCCCCTTTTCAGCCCCCAGTTCCAGAACTAGCCCCCTTATCCCACCTACCCTCCTTTTCAGCCCTCAATTCCAGTTCCTTTCATCCACCTGCCTTTTATTATGCCCCCTTTCAGCCCCAGCCCCATTCTCTCATCTGCCCCCCTTCCAGCCCCAGCCCCACTCTCCCACCTGATCCTGCCCCATGCATGGCCCCATTCTCCCTCCTGCCCCTGCGCCAGGCTTGGCCCCAATTCCAATCCCAGCCCTATTTTCCCATCTGAGCTCCCCCGACCCAGTCCCCACCTGTCTACCCTCAGCTCCCTCGACAGCTCCCTTCTCTCTGCCACCCGGTCCCCTGCAAAGCATTTAAAAAATATCTGAATTGGCCGTGCAGCACAAGCATTCAATGCCTCACGTCTACCTGTGAAAGAAGCAGATTGCCTCAGGCCTTCCCTTACTGTGTCCCGCCCTCCTCTGATGTAACTTCCTATTTGCACGAGGGCGGGACACCTTGAGGGAAGGCTCAAGACGATCTTCTTCTTTCACAGGTGAATGAAAGGCGCTGCACGCTGCACTGCTGATTCAAATGTTTTTAAAATGCAATGCAGGGGACTGGGTGGCAGAGAGAAGGGGGTTGTTGAGGGAGCATAGAGTAGACAGGTGGGGACTGGGGACTGCAACGCCAAAAGCATGAATAAAAAATAGGATGGGGCACCCCCCTTTATGCTTACACCCAGGGCGGATCGCCCCACCCTTGCTACACCACTGTGTCTACGTGTGTAAAATGCTGATTACTGCTCGATTACCGCCCGCATGCCAGAAGAAAATATTTTCCAGTATGTGTAGCAGACGCACATCAAAAATGAAATTACTTCAAGGGCCACGCGGTAGCCGGGCGATAACTCAAATTTGACGCACGTTGGGTGCGCATAGACGCCTACATGGCTTAGTAAAAGGGCCCCTAAATGAGGAGACAAGAGATGTAGGGACACCGACCAGGATGGGTGCAGTCATAGTGCAGTGCTTTGAGCCAGTGATCCAACAAGCAGTTGCTTTTAAGGGATTGAGGATAAGGTGATTGGAAGAAAGCCAAAGAGCAACCTTGTCTAGACAAAGCTGAATCTGAGATGTCAGGTGTTGTGTACTGCATGGTACAAACGAGGAAATATAATCAGCATAAAAATAAGTGGAGATTCCCTAGTCTTGTACAACAGTAGCAAGAGGGCTTAGGAAAATATTAGAGAGGAGAGGTGTGAGGAAAGAATAGCTAATAGCGTCATTGCTATTGATTTTAATAGGCTGTGTGCTGGTGCCCAATGTAACATTTTGCACTACTACTAGTAATCATTTCTATATTGCTACCAGACTTATGCAGGTGCTTTCTCTGTCCCTAGAGGGCTCAAAATCTAGGTTTTTGTACCTAGGGCAATGGAGGGTTAAGTGAGTTGCCCAAGGTCATAACAAGCTGCAGTGGGATTCAAAGCCAGGTCACCAAGATCAAAGCCTGCTGCACTAACCACTAGGCTACTCCTCCCCAGGGTTAGCTTCTCCGCAAAACTCTTTTCTGCATTCTGTGCCCAGAAAATTGAGCACAGAGGACGCGCTATCTGCATGCTACTATATGTGCAAGCTTTCAATACTCTGCTACAGAGTAGCAGAGAAAGAGGAAACTAAAAGCACCACCATAAGCAGGCAAGGAATGTTCTGCAGTCATACAGTCTGTGAGCGAAAGAGCATGATGTTGGAGTTGGAAGTGGAAGATACTGTTCAAATGAGACCAAGAATTGTTAACCCAGTGAAGAGGGTGTTTTACTAAAGTGCCCTATGGTTTTGCACTTAGCTCACTAGCAGTAGCCTAGTGGTTCGTGCAGTGGACTTTGATCCTGGGGAACTGACTTCGATTCCCACTACAGCTCCTTCTGACTCTGGACAAGTCACTTAACCCTCCATTGCCCCTGGTACAAAATAAGTACCTGAATATATGTAAACCGCTTTGAATGTAGTTGCAAAAACCTCAGAAAGGCGGTATATCAAGTCCCATTTCCCTTTCCCTATTTGAGATTCTAAATGGAATGTTGAGATTCTGTTGCTACTATTGGAGATTCTACATGGAATGTTGCTATTCCACTAGCAACATTCCATGTAGAAGCCTGCCCTTGCAGATCAGCAACGCGGCTGCGCAGGCTTCTGTTTCTGTGAGTCTGACGTCCTGCATGTACGTGCAGGACGTCAGACTCACAGAAACAGTAGCCTGCGCAGCCGCACTGCTGATCTGCAAGGGCAGGCTTCTACATGGAATGTTGCTAGTGGAGGAGTAGCCTAGTGGTGGGTGCAGTAGTCTTTGATCCTGGGGAACTGACTTCGATTCCCACTGCAGCTCCTTCTGACTCTGGACAAGTCACTTAACCCTCCATTGCCTCTGGTACAAAATAAGTACCTGAATATATGTAAACCGTTTTGGATGTAGTTGCAAAAACCTCAGAAAGGCAGTATATCAAATCCCATTTCCATTTCCCTTCCCTTAACAGCAAAAATGAAAATGTGCTAAGTGCAAACACTGTGTGGTAATTGTTGGGGCGTGCTTAGCAGGTTCTCTGTAGTTATTACCCTGAAAACTTCATTAGTGCACCTAAACTTGGATGCAATTAGCATGGAGGCATTACCTCCAGATTCTATATATGGTGCCTAAATCTGGGCACAATCCCAAGACTTAATTGGCTAACGAGCCATTACTGATCAATAACTGGATGCTAACAACCAGTTATTGAGGTTATTTGGCACCAGTTAGGATTTCTGTGCGCATCTGGCTGCCCAAATCACATAACTCAAGAGGGGCTGCAGCCATAGGAGGGGCATGGGTATGTCAGAGATGTTCCAACATGTTGCATGTGTTGTTACAGAATAATGGGTCAGTGTGTCCAACTTGGGTGCAAACCAGTGGCGTATTTATATCAGGTGCATGTGTTGCATATGCACCCCTTGTCAGACCCGACCCCCTGCCTCAGTGGCGTACCAAGAGGGGGCAGTGGGGGCGGTCCGTCCCAGGTGCACGCTGCTGGGGGGGGGTGCTGCGGCACGCACCTGCTCCGAGTTCGCTAAACTTCGTCGCTTGTTCGCTGCAGCTCCCTCTGCCCCAGAACAGGTCACTTCCTGTTCCGGGGCAGAGGGAGCTGCAGCGAAGCGAAGTTTAGCAAACTCGGAGCAGGCGCGCGCCACGGCACCCCCCCCCCCAGCGGCGTGCACCCGGGGGGGTGTCATTTTGCCAGAGGGGGGGAAGGTGTCATTTAGTGGGGTGGCGCGCTGCACCCAGGGGGGGGGGGCGCATCGGCGCTCCGCCCCAGGTGCCATCCAGGCCAGGAACGCCACTGCCCTGCCTATACTGTAAAATAATCTCTTCTGCAGTCTTTGCCTGGGCAGTGGCAGCGGCACTCATAGGCTGCCTGTGGCCTGCAGCGGGACTTCCTCTCTAAACCGTCCTGCCCCTTCTGATGCAACTTCCTCTTTTATGAAGGCGGAATGGTTCAGAGAGGAAGTCCCTGTACAGCTGCAGGTAGCTTATGAGTGCCACTGCCACTGCCTGGGCAAGGATTGCAGCAGAGATGATTTTAAGTTAATGGGGGGTGGGGGGGGGGGGAGACGAGAGGCAGGCTGGAGATGCATCTCCTGTAAAAAAAAAAATCCTGGCTACCCTAATGGTGCAAGCATTTACATGCAAGCATTTACATTCAGCAAGGATTCAGTAGGCATAAGTCTGGCTTCCAAAGTTAAGTCATGGCAATCGGCACTAATTACGATTGTAAGGGCATGCACCCTTTATAGAATTGCATTTATCACTGATCTTTTCCAGTGCCCATTTTTGAGCACCAATTATAGAATCCAGTCCTTAGTACCTGCTACTGTGGATGTGCTAAGTAAACCTGTGCTAGCAGGAAAAGTGACAGGGCACAGTAAATAATATGCACTAACTTCATATGCAGTACCCACCCATTCAGGGGCACTTTTACTAAGGTGCGGCAAAAGTATGTGTTTTCGATGCACACTGAGGCCCCTTTTAACACAACAAGAAAAAGGTTGTCTTCTTTTGAGGAAAAGAAATGGCCATGCGATATGTGAAACACTTACTGCATGGCCATTTTGAAGGGCAGGCCTTACCGCCACCCGTTGAGATGGCAGTAAGGGCTCCCATGCTAACCCAGCAGTAACTGGCCAGTGATTAATGCCGGTTAAGTTCTGGTACTATAAAAATAGATCATATTTTTGTAGCGCCAAAAATGGCGATCTGGGTGTGGGAACTACCACCGGGCTCCTGATGTAGCCTAGCGGAAGTTTTGGATTGGCACTCGGCAGGCTCCTAGTGGCTTTACTGCTGTTTAGTAAAAGGGTCCCTTAGTTTCTGACCCCATAACAACTTGTGGTTAATGCACTTGCTAACTGGCATGGCACTGTGCTAACAGTTGGCATGCTTGTGTGGTAGCAGTTATGCATGCTAATTCACGCCTTAGCTTTACGCACTTTAGTAAAATGACCTCTAAACTGTTAGATAATTAATTTTTACAACTATTTTACAGTGGTTTTGTAGACAATTTGTCTCCGTGTTTTGATCATCCTTGGTTTCTATATACTTGTAGATTTCCAGAAAGGGACACTTATTTTAAAGCTACTTTGGTCTCCAGTTACCTGTTTAACTCTTTTTTCTCTGTGCTTAACTTGTATTCTATATATAATATAGAATACAAAATATAGTGGGGCTGATATTCAGAAAGTGGGAGGTAGCTGAACCTGGATATTCTATGCTGGGCTCTTTCCGATGACTGGCATTGAATATCCTGGTGTGTTTTGGCCGCTTTTAACTTAACCAACCAAATCGATATTCAGCGTTGGCCAGTTAATTTGAAACCAGCCAAAGATAGGTTCTTCTATCTCAGTGGCCTAATTTGGCCAACAGTCTTAGCTGGTGATGCTCTGAATATTGGCAGATAGACAGTTTATAGCGCTATATAACCGGCTATCTGCCAAGCGCTAACTGACAATATTCTGATAGCTGGTTAAGTGCCTTTTAATGGTTTTAGGTCAGTTCCCAACTGGACAGTTCCCACTCACCAATTCCTATCCGGACAATTCCCTCCTAGGGCAATTGCCACTGAACCAATTCCCACCACACCAGGGAGGAGAATTTCCACCAATAACCCAAATAATACAAAACACACAAGACAAGTAATCTCCCTACCTTTTCTCTTCCAGATCGCTTGGTGGTGGTGGTGGTGTGGGGGGGGGGGGGGGGGGGGGGACAGTACCCCCTCACCCCCCCAACATTATCTTTTACATATCCCTTTCCTCTTCCAGGCATGCGGTTCATGTGTGTGTGGGGGGGGGGGGGGATGCCCCCCCCCCACACACCCCAAACTAGGTTTCAACCTAATTCATGTTTAATCCAGGATCTAAATGTCATAAATAAGTAAATAAAAAAAAAATAATATATATATATATATACAAACTGCAGTTCATGTGGGGCGGAGGCAATGCCCCCCCCCCCCCCCCACATACCCCCAAGCTAGATTTGAAGGTAATTCAGTCCCTCAAATTGATGCACTGATTATGATCTATAACAAATTACTACTCTACCTATGCCCCCCCCCCCAAACTAGGTTTCAACCTAATTCATGTTTAATCTGGGATGTAAATGTCATAAATAAGTAAATGCATAAATAGATACATGCAAACTGCAGTTCATGGGGGGGGGGGGCATCTCCAGGACATATGGGACCCGATACAAGAAAGAAGCTACAGTTGGTAAAAAAAAAAAAAATGGTTAGGAAGGGTGGGAAATGACTGAGAGGGGGGAGGAGTCCTTGGTGGCAATTGTCCCCCTTAAGTGGGAATTGTCCCGGGGGGGGGGGGGGGGAATTGTTCTAGGTGTGATTTGTCTTGGGGGGAATTGGTAGGTGGGAACTGTTCGGGTGGGAGCTCACCTGATACCATTTTAACTGGCCAGGGGCCGTTCCTGACTGGTTAAATGGTTTTAAATATTGGCCAGAGTGAGCTCATTGGAGCAAGCCCTTTGCTAATCTGCATGCAATGAGACAGAAATTTAGGAGAACAGGAGTGTAAATTTGACCATAGACACCGCTTATTCTTTATGTTCCCAATTCTGGAGTAACCCTCAGCCTCAACACACGCGGGGTCCACTACACTCGATCCAAATATATTCCAGTACGTCTGATGAATATTCACACTGAATTGTTTTAAAACCAGAAGAGTTTGCAGTGTTTGTGAACCAGATTTGCATTCCCCTGTTGTAAATAAAATAACTAATTACTTGTGACTGCTAACCTCAACGCGTAGTTAGACTCTGGAATTTGTTGCCGGAAAAAGTGGTTAAGGCGGTTGACTTAGCAGACTTTAAAAAGGAGTTGGACGGCTTCCTGGAGGAAAAGGCCATAGAATGTTACTGAATGGACGTGGGAAAAATCCACTATTTCTGGAATGGGCGGGACAAATTGTTTGTTCTTTTGGCCACTGTCGGAGACAGGGTGCTGGGCTCGATGGACCCTTGGTGTGTCCCAGCATGGCGATGCTTATGTAATGTATGTGCTGGAAATTTTTTTATAGTGTGGCACTATGCCAGCAGTAATCAGGCAACGCCGCACGCTTCCCGGCTACCACCCGGTTACCGCAGGAGCCTTTACCGCCACCTCAATGGCAATAAGACCATGCGTTAAGACTAATCTTATTACATTTTTTTAGGGGTTTTTTACCCACTGCGGTAAAAATGGTCCTGGCACATGGGAAAATCAGCCCCCGCCACTACCGCAGGGCCTTTTTCCCTACAGTGTAATAAAAGGACCCCTACATTATCTAGCTGGCGTGTGCTAATGTGAATGTGCTAGCTGGATAATGCTTCCACACACATTTTCCACCCATATCACGCCCCCCTCTCGGAAACTGTTTAAAAAATATATTGGTGCCTAACCACCTTCCCCATTCATGATACCTACACTGACTACATAGTTTGTTACCTTTAGATTGTAAGCTCTCTTGAGCAGGGACCGTCCTTCCCCATGTTTAAACTTGTACAGCGCTGCGTAACCCTGGCAGCGCTATAGAAATGCTAAGTAGTAGTAGTAGTAGTAGTAGTGAATTCTATACATGGCACCCAAAAAATTGGCACTAAAAAAAATACAGATAGCACTATTTTGTAAACCTCACCTAAAGTTAGGCATGGTTTATAGAATATGCATAGCACCCATTCCCATGACTAAAATTTAGGTGTGTCCATTTACGTCAACTAAAATGTAAATGCCCACACCTAATTTAGGTGCAGATCAGGTGTTTTCTATGACAGTGCACATAATTTTTAGGAACACCCATGACCCGCCTTTTCCTCTCCCATGGCCACACCCTTTTTGAGATCCATGCTCTAGAATTACACTTAGGAAGCTGCACATGTAAATTCTAATTAGTGTCAATAATCGTTTCTTAGTAGCTAATGATTGGCATCGATTGGCTTGTTAACCAAATAAGTTGCACATACAATTTGGCCGCACTGCCAAATTTGTTAGCGCAACTTAGACGCCATATATAGAATCTGGGGGTTAGTGCACACCAAGAGGAAAACTACTGCAAAACACTTTAATGCATTTTGTGGTAGGTTTTCCCCCCTCACGTTAAGCATGTGTTAATGCTTAATGCAGTTAGTAAAGGGGCCTCAAAGTAAGGTAACTTATTATTTTACTCCAGAGGCAAAGAATGTGTCTTCAACAACTTTCTTGCAAATATACAGCCTAAGAAGCTGTGAAAAGTAAAATTTTCAACTTGAGAACATTTCATCCAGAAGCAGACCAAATTTCAGTTTTGGTTTCAGTTACAGTGCCAGCTATGACAATGTTATCAAGTCTATGTAAGCCACATTGAGCCTGCAAATAGGTGGGGGAATGTGGGATACAAATGCAATAAATAAATAAATAAATAAAACTAACCCAAAATCCTTTTTCTCCCAGTTTCAGTTTTGGCTGAAATTGATTGTGTGTTTTCTGTTGAAGACAAAAATTTGTGCTTTGTCCTGTTTGTTTTCCTCCCTCCCTCCCCTCCGGAGTTGCCTTTCCCTTCTGCCCACCTTTGGTGCCCCCTCAGGCCTATTTTACAATCCCTGGTGGTCTACAGGTGTAGTCAAGGCAGGAGTGATCCCCCAACCCTCTTCCCCATGCTGGCTCTGCTCTCAAAATGGCTGCCATGCTCACGAGATTGCCATTTTGAGAGTAGAGCTGACATGAGCAAAAGCGACTGGGGATCACTTCTGCCCTGAATATACCACTAGGGATTGTAAAATAGTCTGGGGGGGGGGGGGGGGCATTATTGTTTGCATTCTTTTTTTTCCTGTGTAATCCAGTTGCAAGTAATGCAGTTATGATCTTGCACAGTAGTTTATATGGTAAATAGAGTGTGGTAAATAAATGCCTTTGATACAAAACTTTAGCAGGAATTTAAGTCTGTAAATTTGAGATGATAAGTTCCTCAAGAATTAACCTCTCTGTGGAGATATGAGATCAGTTTTCACTCCAAATGTGCCACAAAGTCAGCCATTGTAAAAGCACTGTGGCTTTCAGTTTGTTTTCATTAGCTGAGGTCTATGTGTGGAGAGGCTATTTTGCTTGGAGGTAAAATATGGTCTTTCATATTTAAATTGTTATATATATTCTGGCTTGGATACTATTTAGGTGATTCTAAAGAATTTCCAGGCTCTATTGGGTATGATGAAGATACAGCGTTTTAATCAAACTTGTGGCGTGTAGAAGCTAGATTCTATGAGAGAGGAACCTGCAGTGATTGTTTTCAAGCACAAATACTGGTCAGTTTATAGTGTTAGTAGGGAAATGATATCACATTGAAATGAAACATATATTAGAAAATAATTTGAGAAATGCATTGCTCCTAATTGTCATTTTTCAGAGCATACTGTATAGTCCTTGAATTCAGTGACATCGGTGTGCTTTTTTATTCTGAATTGTGCATCAGGCTGGTATAATGTCCGCAGTGTAGAACAGTGTCTGGACTCCTTTCCCTTATTTTAGGAAGAATCTGTATCATGCTTGTCTTTAGTCAGTTTTATAACTAAATACAAAACGGGAAACATTTTAATGCTACTTTTTCTTGTTTCTTTTGCATTTTGGGTAAGCATAAAAACTAGTAATCATGAGGTATGATATTTTTCTTTTTACACATTCTCACAAAGGCCCTGTCTCAGAGGATGTTTAACTATACTTGCATTGACTTGGGAACCCAAACCTGCCAGACTTCTTGAGAAGTCCTTGTTAAAATAGGTCTCCCAGTTGTCAGCCTGTGCTTGCAGTTCCTGGGACTGGAGGGTAATAATCTCCTGTGGGTTTAGCAGAGGGCTGCCGACTACAAGCTCTGACAATCCTCAGTGGGCCTCATTGGTTCACATTCAAGCAATCAAACTTTAGTTTTTGGTTTTGGTTTCAGCAGTGACCAAAACAAGGTGATAGTTCTGCTGCAGTGTTTAAGCAATTTCAGTAGGAGTTTTGGTTTTAGCTTTTGGCCATAACTGGAAAAAAAAAAAAAAACAGTTCCAGTAGGCCTCTAATTTTGTCAGATATTCTGCAAAATTTGCATATGTTCAATTACTCATCATAGTCTCTAATGGGACGATTTCTATATGAAAGGCCAAAATATCAAAATTCATCTGCTCTGCATGTGTCTGTGTTTCTGCTTTGAATTCATAAGTACATAAGTAATGCCACACTGGGAAAAGACCAAGGTTCCATCGAGCCCAGCATCCTGTCCATGACAGCGGCCAATCCAGGCCAAGGGCACCTGGCAAGCTTCCCAAATGTACAAACATTCTATACATGTTATTCCTGGAATTGTGGATTTTTCCCAAGTCTATTTAGTAGCAGTTTATGGACTTGTCCTTTAGGAAACCGTCTAACCCCTTTTTAAACTCTGCCAAGCTAACCGCCTTCACCACGTTCTCCGGCAACGAATTCCAGAGTTGAATTATGCGTTGGGTGAAGAAACATTTTCTCCGATTTGTTTTAAATTTACTACACTGTAGTTTCATCGCATGCCCCCTAGTCCTAGTATTTTTGGAAAGCGTGAACAGACGCTTCACATCCACCTGTTCCACTCCACTCATTATTTTATATACCTCTATCATGTCTCCCCTCAGCCATCTCTTCTCCAAGCTGAAAAGCCCTAGCCTCCTTAGTCTTTCTTCATAGGGAAGTCGTCCCATCCCCGCTATCATTTTAGTCACCCTTCGCTGCACCTTTTCCAACTCCACTATATCTTTCTTTAGATGCGGCGACCAGAATTGAACACAATACTCAAGGTGCGGTCGCACCATGGAGCGAAATAACGGCATTATAACATCCTCACACCTGTTTTCCATACTTTTCCTAATAATACCCTATATTCTATTTGCTTTCCGAGCCGCAGCAGCACACTGAACAGAAGGTTTCAGTGTATTATCGACGACGACACCCAGATCCCTTTCTTGGTCTTTAGCTCCTAACGTGGAACCTTGCATGACGTAGCTATAATTTGGGTTCTTTTTCCCCACATGCATCACCTTGCACTTGCTCACATTAAACGTCATCTGCCATTTGGCCGCCCAGTCTCCCAGTCTCGTAAGGTCCTTCTGTAATTTTTCACAATCCTGTCGTGAGTTAACGACTTTGAATAACTTTGTGTCATCAGCAAATTTAATTACCTTGCTAGTTACTCCCATCTCTAAATCATTTATAAATATATTAAAAAGCAGCGGTCATAGCACAGACCCCTGAGGAACCCCACTAACTACCCTTCTCCATTGTGAATACTGCCTATTTAACCCCACTCTCTGTTTCCTATCCTTCAACCAGTTTTTAATCCACAATAGGACTTTTCCTCCTATCCCATGACCCTCCAATTTCCTATGTAGCCTTTCATGAGGTACCTTGTCAAACGCCTTTTGAAAATCCAGACACACAATATCAACCGGCTCCCCTTTGTCCACATGTTTGTTTACTCCTTCAAAGAATTGAAGTAAATTGGTCAGGCAAGATTTCCCCACACAAAAGCCGTGCTGACTTGGTCTCAGTAATCCATGTCCTTGGATGTGCTCTGAAATTTTGTTTTTAATAATAGCCTCTACCATTTTCCCCGGCACTGACGTCAGACTCACCGGTCTATAATTTCCCGGATCTCCCCTGGAACCTTTTTTAAAAATGGGCCACCCTCCAATCTTCCGGTACCATGCTCGATTTTAAGGATAAATTGCATATCACTAGCAGTAGCTCCGCAAGCTCATTTTTCAGGGATACTAACAAGGGCTGGATTTCCCTTGTTAGTATCCCTTAGCCATAGGGAAGAGGAACGTCTCTACAGGGGTGTGGTGGCAAGGGAGGGGGGATATTCCCCACTGTGTGTCTCTATGGGGCACCCTCTGTTTTGCCAGCAAACAGACTAAGCAGCAACTTATTTATTTATTAATTTGGATTTATTTACCACATTTTGAAGGAATTCACTCAAGGCGGTGTACAGTAAGAATAGATCAAACATGACCATTAGGCAATTACAGCAGTAAAAATATTCAAGTAACAATACAAAGTATGGCATAGTATACTACTTACAATGTCAACACAATATGTACTAGAACATTTTAATTGATAATGAAGGGTAAAGTATCCCCTAACAATGCCCTTAAAAGACACAAGGGCATGTCAGTAGCAGCACTTGGTAAATAATCCAGATTACACATGCAGAATACAGATAGACCTTCACCAAGTATAGAATAAGTAGCCACAAATTAAAAATATAATTAATAGGCAAAAATTAAACTGAACCCCCAGGAAGTCAGATTCTGCATATAGGGGAAAGGGAATGGGACTTGATATACCACCTTTCTGTGGTTTTTGTAACTACATTCAAAGCGGTTTATATATTATATACAGATACTTATGGGGCAGTAGTGCAACACCAGAGTAACAGTGATGCATGCCCACTGTACTTTGTAAACTACATTGACAACAGATGTAACTTTCAAACACTGACACATTCCAATTACTATATTACAAATGAACAAACACTGACTTGTTCCTGTGTCTTTAAGGAGATGGACCCAGTGGATCCCTACAGCTCAGGTCACGTGGCATTAAAGAGAGAGAGAGAGAAGGTGGGGACCTTGTCACTGTGCTTTCCCTAGGCATGGGCCTACATAGTCTAATGGGAAGTCTAAGCTTGGTCTAGTGTTCACTTTTTCTTGGAACAATTTTGCCCTTAAAGGCAAAAAAAGTGTCATGTTGTAACCACTCATTATGCTTTGGCACTGAATTTCCTGTGGTTCATCCTTTCTGAAAAGGACATATGGAAGGCAGGTGTGTTTTGGTTGATGTGCTATTTTAAATCTCCAGACTTCATATTAGATCCAAAACCAGCCAATGAGTGAATCAGTTCCATTCAATACTCCTTATGTCTTCCAAGCAAAGAGTGCCTTGAGAACTTAAATTAACATCAGAATTGAAAGTTGCTGATGAGATTACAATTCCCTTGCCCATGGATCCTGAGTTCCTAAAATAATCACTGGAACCCATTACTTTGCTTTCTGAAAACTAGTAATTGGAACAGAATGCCGCCTTCTGAAAGCAAACTATCAACAGTAAGCAGTTACATTTTACCCAACAGAAAACAGGAATTATGAAAGTTACATTCACAGTTTAACTTTCAAAAATCCATTTCGCTATGCTGTACACGTGTCTGCATCCCGACACTTACTGATTAATGCACTCGTAGTTGTGCTCTGAACTCCCACTACCCTGCATTGCTCAGCTACTGCATATCTTGCAAAAAAAAAAAAAAAAGCCTTTCCAGAAAAGTGGAAGAGCATCTTCCAAAGAAGCAAAAGCTTCTCCTTTTCTCTTACCCTCTCCTCTCCTCTTTCCTCGCAGGTTTTTTTGGCACATCCATTGCAAGAAATGCTTACCTTGGATCCCGGTACAGGAAGATCCAGGATTGTTCGACGTGTAACCTGGCTTGCTCTTCATTACCCAGCACAGAAGACTGGGAAAATCTGTTATATTGAAACCAGATGCTGTCCGATTTGAAGTTACATAATGCTGGCAGCACTTCCCCTGCTCGGTTGCTAGTCATCCATCTTTCCACAAAGCCCTCCCCTTTGGCTGAGATTGAGAATGGATGAACATTTCATTCCTTTTCGGAACAGTTCTTGTCGATTTAATAACTGGTTCGGCTGTAGGCAGCATTCCCTCAAGAGCTGGACTGGCTTTTTTTTTTAAATCACATTAAGACCTATATTGTAATGGTCATTTTCAGTTCATTTTGTCCCTAATTTTCAGATTTTTTCTCCGGTCCATTTCACACATCCATTGCATGTCATTAACAAATGGAAATGAGCAGAAAAAACATAATATTTGAAGGACCTTGTGCTAAACTGCTGTAAGCAATAATACTTGCTTAGTGCAGGTTAAAAATCACTACCACGGGCCATGTTCAGGCATCCCATGATAGTTTTGGCCAGTGGCGTAGCCAAGGGTGGGCTCGGGTGGGCCCAGGCTCATCCACTTTGGGTTCAGGCCCACCCAGTAGCAGCACATCTATAATGTGTCTGGCAGGGATTCCCAGGCCCCACCAGCCGAAAACTCCCAACTGTCCCTCCTGGATACCTTTTAAATAGCAGATCTTTGACTGCAGCAAGCAGCGACTGATACATACTGTTCGCACCAGCCCCGCAGCCTTTCCTCTGATGTATTCCCACCTATGTGGAAACAGGAAGTTGCAGCAGAGGAAAGGCTGTAGGACCAGCATGAGCAGTGTGTATTAGTTGCTGCTCACTGTTGGTGAAAATCTGTTATTTAAACGGTATTCAGGGAAGGGCGGATGTTTGAGAGACCATATGGATGCAGGCAAGAGAGGGAGAGACCAAATCACTTGTGGGAGAAGGCGGAGTTCTTCTGCCCACCCATCTTGGGCCCAGGCCCACCCAAATTTGGGTGTCTGGCTACACCCCTGGTTTTGGCATCTGCACGTGCTTCTCACTTGTTAAAAAACACTTTTTATTTTTTAGCGCTTGGGGCATGTTTAGTGTTGGAGAGTAGACGTGCCCAGCTTTGATCAGCGCAGCTGTAGCGTCGTGTGCTAACCGATTTGCATTTGGTTAGCACGGGAGCCCTTACTGACTAAAAAATAGGTGTCGGTAAGGGAAACTAGCGTGTAGCCATTAATTGGGGAAATAGGAAATGTGGCCATTTTAAAGCCATGCTAAAAGTGCAGTTTATTAAAAAGACTCCCTTGTGGGGGAGGGGGGGTATGTGCTAATAATAATGTGCACTCTTTTGAAAGTGTGCACTGTTTCAAAAGAGTGCACATCTTTGCACACTATTTGCAAAGAATTTGTGCTCTTTGTAAAGAGTGAATTCTCTTTCCCGATAGTGCATGAATACATCAACCATTGCACATGTAAAGAGTGCAAAAGAAAGTGTCTGAGAATAGAAAGCAAGCAAGCAATCTGCAAGATCCAAGATGATGAAAAAAAAATAGCAGACCAGACAAGAAATGTCTGTCAACAAATGTATTCACCACAGCATATAAAAATGAAAATTAAAGGCCTGACCTGGCCATGTTTCGCCCACAAATGAGCTGCAGCAGAGCCATGAAAAAACAATCAGTGTGTGTTCCAGCTGCATGGAAAAAGCTGTTTTCACAAATTAGGAGATACTGCTGGAACAAACCAATTGGTCTTTTTAACCCCCGATGCAGCCCATATGTGGACAAAACATGGCCGTGTTGGGCCTTTATTTTTCATTTTTATATGTTCTGGTGAATAAATTTGTTGACAGACATTTCTCATTTGGTTTACTATTTTTCTGTGCCCTCTTTGCAAAGAATGCACACTTGAAAGACCATGTGCTCTTAACAAAATAGCCTAAAACCCCCAAATAAAAAGAAAATTCCCATAAATTAACCAGAAAACAACATGAAATGAAAACGTTTTGGCTGTCCATCTTTGCCTGTCTCTGGTGGCTTGTCACAGGAAGATATAATAAAATATGAATCCAGCTCCTCCGTGCAGAACAGTTTGAAGGACCCAGTCCCCAGAAGAAAATAAACAACTTTCTGTTGTTATATAATACTCCTATTACCTACTTTACCTCATTATATTGTATTGTTTTGCTTAAAATGTTTCAATAAACATCTGAAAAAGAAAAAGTTAAACAATTTTCTAGCCCACCTCCACACAGAAAAAGAACTACCAAGATTCGATGAGCTGTGGGGCTGTGAAAAGCTACGTTCTGTAGGGGAAGTGACTTACTATTCAGTTTTCAATCCTTGGCCTTGCTTAACTCCAGTGATGGTCAGAGGCACCAGCTTCTTTTGTTCTACTGCGACCACACCAGTGCTCACCTGCTCAACAAAACAGATTCTAACTAGGCCGGGGCCCTCAAGTCAGCTCAGCGCTGCTGCTTTCCCCTCTATTCTCAAGGGGTTTAACTACTGCATGCTGCATTTTCTTAGGCCTGTGATGGCTCTACTGCAGCTGGTCTCTCAAACAATTTGTAGCGTGCCCATATGTATGAATGGAAGTCATCATGGTTCACAAAATGTGTGAGAGGAGAGGGGCTTAGCATATGAGTGTGTGAACTGGGCTAAATGTGTGTAGCATCCTTAATGTGTGTGACTTGAAATGTATAAGGGACAGCCTGGGTGCTGCCTCCTTCAAGGCTGTCTAGGTCACCAGTCTAGGGGGGTCCGTTTACAAAGATGAGCTGAAAAATGGCCTGCGGTAGTGTAGACGTGTGTTTTGGGCATGCGCAGAATCGTTTTTCAGCACACCTGTAAAAATGTCTTTTTAAAATTTTTGCCGAAAATGGACTTGCGGAAAAAATGAAAATTGCCACGTGTCCATTTTGGGTCTGAGACCTTACCACCAGCCATTGACCTAGTAGTAAAGTCTCCTGCGGCAACCGGATGGCAATGACCTACATGTGTCAAATACCACTTGGCACACTTCCTATATGCACGTCCCCCCCCCCCCCAATTCTTTTTTCAAACATGTGTATCGGACATGCACCAAAAATAAAATTCTGCGAGAGCCGCGTGGTAACTCCATTTTGGCACGCATTGGGCATGCGTAGATGCTTACGTGGCTTAGTAAAAGGACCCCTAGGAGTGTTGCTACCCCATGAGTAGGCTAGGCTTATCCAAAGCTACTAGCTTAAACAAGGAGAAAAGAGGTGCTTAAGATCAAAGGGGATTGTGGCTATAAAGATCAGCCTGCAGAGTCAGTAGCAGAGGAGTCCAGAGAAAATGTACACAGGCTTCCTGTTGCCTGGAAAAAGAAAGAGAAAATCTCAGTGCGGGGAAGGCATCCCCGTTTATACCGGAGGAAACAGAATTGTGATGGAAAGGACTTTCGTTCCAAACACATCCCTAACATCTCAGTGTAGGGGTATGTTTTTTTAAATATTTTTCTCAACTATTACATTTCTAATATGTCGCAACTGTACTTGTTCCGTCTGCTTCTAGTTAAGAGGTTCCATTGATATTATGTTGACATTGTTATATGACTCTGTTATATGAATGATCTACTTTGCTGCCTATTATAGTGTATCATTTGTACTGTGTTGATTTGTATAGTTATTTTATATGGATGTTTTTTTGTGTGTTTCTGATGTGATACTGTATCATATTACTACTACTATTGTCTTGACTCTTGGAGCTTGGTAATTAGAAGCCCCAATATAATGGAGTATAACCCTGGCACAGCAATCACCTGAAGTCTCTATTATTTTATGAAGTCTCTTTTATTGAATACATCACAGATAATTTACTCACAGATAGATGTTCAGGATACAGAGACTTCTTAATCTGGAGGCTGTGGGAGGTGGAGATCTGAAGAGAGGTAGTTGTATTGCAGGGGGAGGGGAAGATAGTTGAACAGGTAGAAATAGTCCAAAGCTGGGTGACTGGAATGTACGATATCTCATTTGGAAGGAGATATTCTCAGGGTAAAAAAACAGGTTCTTTACAGGGAGTTCTCAGCAGGACAGAGCTGTCTGGAGCCAGATGGTGTTAGCTCCATGTGCCTGGCTAGAATGGTGAAAGAAGCCCCTCGTGGCTGAAAGGACAAAGAAGTGGTGGAGCTTCACACAGGGAGGAGCAGATAGAGACCAATGGGGACAGAACCTGCCATCGGATAGCAAGGTGTAGTCCTAGAGATAGGAGGGAAAGGTCATACCTGGCTGACCTCTGAGGACAGATAGCAAGACTGAACAGGAAGACAAAAGAGCCAAGCTAGAGAGAGAGAGAGAGAGAGAGAGAGAGAGAGAGAGAGAAGGTCTGGGCAGCCTCACAACCAGTGGTAACAGTTCTTACACAGCCAAACAAGTGTGGTTGCACTGCCTGTGAACTACATTATCCACAGTGCATTGCTCATGTATTTTTCCAGTGAGAAACTGCAGCAATGATAGTCCTTGGAATTGAGAATAACAGTAAAGGCATTACACACATTTTAGGATCACGTTATAAACTAGTGCGAGGCTGTCGGAGGACAGAACAACTATTACTAGGATTTAATTTGCCTATCTCTAAGTTTATCCATTACTCTAATGGTGTATTACTGATATTTCATCATATTGTTATGGTTATGCTGTTAATTTGATGTTAAATTATTTCACTGTCTACTTGTTGAACACCACCTTGGATAACTTTCTTCATAAAAGTGGTTAACAAATCCATAAATAAATATTTTTACCTTCGCCTTCTTGGGAAGGAAAGCAAATATTCCTCTAGCTTTTGTCTGCATCCAGAAGATATGGGGCCAATATTTAATGGGTTTTGACAGATAGTGCTACTGAATATCTTGTCTGACTTCTGCAGTGCTGTCTGGTTACTGCTGGGGCAGTCTGCAGGTGGAATAAGCCAGAGCCAGGACTTAACCTGGCACCACTGATTGCCAGCAGCAGTACCTAGATAACTATCCAGTTAAATTAGAATAGTGAAAAGCCTGAGCACTGCCAAATTAGCTTAGTTAAAATCAGTTTTCTTCAATTTTTAACTGGCAGGAGAGTGAAATAAACTTTATGCACTAGAAGCTTGTATGATTAATACCTGGAATAGTTTGTGAGTGCTTTTTAAGACAGAAAGAAAAAACAATTCTAATATACCAGCTCCCAGGGCCTGAGAAAAAATTGAAAGTATAGGATTAGGATTCAAATGGGCCGATATTCAGCTCACGTGAAGCAGGCCACCTAACTGCCGTGATCGGCTCTGAGCCCTCTTGTTCAATGTTGTGCCATTTCTGGATATGTGTGCGTGTGTGTGTGTGTGTGGGGGGGGGGGGGGGGGGGGGGGGGTTGTGCTGGCTTAAACTTAACTGGCCAAGTTAATATTTAGCACTGGCCGGTTAAGTTTATAGTGGCCAAATATAGGACTGCTATTTAGGCTGTTCAATTTGGCAGCTAAAACTTAGCTAGCAAAGCGCTGAATATTTGTGGCTAGCCAGTTATATTGTGTTGTATATCCAGTTAGCCGCTATCCCTCGGATTCTACATATCGCGCCTAGTGTTCTGCGCTGAAATCCAAGGGTATTCTATAACAATGCACGTAACTTAATTGGCTTAACAATTGATTGATTTGCTTACTTTATTTATTTTTTTGTCTATTAGATTGTAAGCTCTTTGAGCAGGGACTGTCTTTCTTCTATGTTTGTGCAGCGCTGCGTACGCCTTGTAGCGCTATAGAAATGCTAAATAGTAGTAGTAGTAGTAGTAATCAGCATTGATAACAGCTCTTAACAAGCAATAATGAGCACTAATTGAGAATAATTAGAATTTACGTGCACAAAAGTGTATTCTGTAATGTAGAGCACCTAAATTCTAATGTGCGCAGCTAAAATGAGGTGTGGTAATGGGCGGGGAAACGGGCATTCAAAAATTTACGCACACTTATAGAATATGGCCATTTGCACTTCATTCTACACATGGGTATTTAAGCCAAGGAAAATGCAGCCTAAATGGACGCGACCAAATTTAGATGTGCTGAGTGTATGCTATATACCACATGGAAATTTAAGCCCATTCTATAAAATTTAGGTGTACTTTAGAGAATACGCCTAGGCTTATTTTTTTACCGTATGGATTTTTCAGGCACCATATATAGAATCTGGCCCTATGTGCTAAGCGCTGATATTCAGTGGAGAAAAATGGCTATCATGCACTCAATATTAGCACTTAGCCGGCTGAGGAGGTCTTTTACTAAGCGGTGGTAAGCCCAACACGGGCTTACTACTTGCTAAACCGGAAGTACCGCTGCGCCATTTCCAGCGCTACAAAAATTTTTCCTAACGCCAATGTTTACTCGGTGGTAATCATGCAGTGTGCACGCTGCCCGGTTACCGCTGGGTTAGTGCGGGAGCTCGTACCACCCTTAGCGCCCCCCGAAATAGCCGCGCAGCAAGTGCTTCACCCAGCCTTTTACTTACTGTGGTAAAAGGGGGCCTGAGCATGCATCAAAAACACATGCTGATGCCGGCACAGGCCCCTTCTTGCCATAGCTTAGTAAAAGGACCCCTAAGTGCTATTCAGTTTACCAGTAGCCGTTCCTGGCTGGATAAAAAGCGCCAAATATTGGCCAGATAGTATTTTAGGAGTTCTTTTACTGACGTGCACTGGAATCTGGGCTTAACACATTTTAACATGGGATTTTTCCACGTGCTAAGCCCAGATTTTAAGCAGCACATTTTAGGCATTTGAAAAAATATTTTTATGCAGGCTATTCACTAATGTAGATATCAGCATGTGCGCTACCTGCTGGGGTTAACATGGGATCACTTACCGCCTCCTATTTAGAAAGCAGTAGATGCCCCCGCATTAATATTGCATTATACAGTTAGTGTGCACTAATCATAATTTACTAGCAGGATAGTATAGGAATGCTCACTCTCTGCCCATGACACACACCCCTCCCAAAATATAAAAAAAAAATAGTTACCTTGCGCCTTAGCACATGACAAGAGCAAAATTATCACAAAATGTTTTATCATGTGTCCAATAAGTCTTTTCTCACCCGCTAACCTGCGGAAGGACTTAACACCCTTTAGTTAAAAGGCCCCCTTAGTTATCTTTAAAAACTAGCAGACTTACCTTTATTTTATTTCAACAAATAGTTAGAAACATCTATCAAAATATTAGGTAACCTGCTGAATGGAGCACACACCTAGCTATGCTCATACATAGGAGGTGTTAGTCTCTTTCTTTGTTTTTTATTGAGTTTGGTAGGCATCTTAGGAACATAAGAATATAAGAATAGCCATACTGGGTCAGAGCAATGATCCATCTAGCTTAGTATCCTGCTTCCAGCAGTGGCCATTCCAGGTCACAAGTACCTGGCAGAAACCCAATTTGTAGCACCATTCCATGTTACCAATCCCAGGTCAAGCAGTGGCTTCCCCTAAGCAGTGGCGTACCAAGGGGGGGGCGGTGGGGGCGGTCCACCCCGGGTGCACGCCGCTGGGGGGTGCCGCGGCACGTGCCTCTCGGCTCCGAGTTCGCTAACTTCGCTCGTTCGCTGCAGCTACCTCTGCCCCGGAACAGGTTCCTGTTCCGGGGCAGAGGGAGCTGCAGCAAACGAGCAAAGTTAGTGAACTCGGAGCCGACAGGCACGCGCCGCGGCACCCCCCCCCCAGCGGTGTGCACCCGGGGGGTGTCATTTCGCCGGGGGGGCGGGGGGGGGGGGGCGCTGCACCTGGGAGGCGCATCGGCGATCCGCCCCGGGTGTCACCCAGGCTAGGAACGCCACTGCCCCTATGTCCATCTCAATAAAAGACTATGGACGTTTCCCCCAGGAAGTTGTCCAAACCTTTTTTAAACCCAAATATGCTAACCACTGTTACCACATCCTCTGGTAATGAGTTCCAGAACTTAACTATTCTTTGAGTGAAAAAAAAATATTTCCTCCTATTCATTTTGAAAGTATTTCCATGCAATTTTATTGAGTGTCCCCTGGTCTTTGTGCTTTTTGAATGAGTGAAGACAGAGAAGATTTGTTTGTATGTGATAAGTAACTGCACAAAAAAAAAACCCCCAAACAAATGAAGTAAATTATTTAGTGCACATTTACAAGGCAATTCTGCAGCTGGGTGCATGAGTGTGCCGAGAAAAATTGAAACTTACATGTGTACTGTAAATGCACTATGTGGTATTCTAGATTGGAGCACTTAAGTATATTAGCATGTAACTACAAGGGGGTTCATGTGGGCAGAGCATGGGAAGAGCATGGGCATGTCTCCAGTTTATGTGCATAACTTGTAGGAAGCTATAAATTAAACGTATCACATGGACCATTTACACAAGCCACAGACCTACTGTAAGTGGGTGTTTCTACATTTAGACGTGTCAACGTGGGTTACACTAGGATTCTAGAACAGAACCTTGGCACCCAGATGCCATTACAGAATAGGTGCTCCCTGTATTTCATCAGGTGCCTAGATCTGAACGCCCTATATAATTGCTCCCTATTTTAAAGTACATAAGAAAATATGAACCTAAGAGTAGCCATACTGGGTAAGACCTATGGTCCATCTAGCCCAGTATCCTCTTTTCCAAACAGTGCCCAAGCCAGGCCACAAGTACCTGGCAGAAACTTAAATCATGGCAACACTCCATACTACAAATCCCAGGGCAAGCAGTTGCTTCCCATGTCTGTCTCAATAGCAGACTATGGACTTTTCCTCCAGGAATTTGTCCAAACCTTTTTTAAATCCAGATACACTAACCACTGTTACCACATCCTAGATCTAATTTGGTGAAGACACAGGTACCCTGGAGTCATGAGTAGCCATACTGGGTCAGACCAATGGTCCATCTAGCCCAGTATCCTATTTAAAGTAACCACAGACACCCACAGTAGGAATCAAACTCACAACCCTTGCATTCAGATAACCCAGCCTTAACCCCTTTTCCAAGCACACATCTGACAAAGCTCTCGCTCATTGACTTATGGTAGTTAACTTGGTTTATATGTGTGTACTGCTTAGGTCCTACAGCTAGACTTGAACTCTGCTTGGTGATATCAGAGAGCTATCACACCACAGTGCAGAGACAACCCTTCTTTCATACAGTACAACAGTATTGAGCAAACACTTAGGAGGTTCTTTTATTAAGCTGCCTTGAGCACCTAACATGTGTTTTACCACATGGTAGACGGAAGGGCAGGCCCGTTCTACTGTCTCCTACACTACAGAGACAACCTTCATGATAAATAAAACTCTGCATTAGCTGCTTAACGAAGGATTAGGCAGGAGAGGGCCATGACATGAGTAGGTGGAGGAGTGGCCAGCTGTGATGACTAGCACACAGGTCAGTATCATGTGCTAGCTATAATGAGTACCAATAATGCAGCTGAATTTACCACCACCTCAGGAGGAGGTAATGAGTGCAGCTGTGTTACTGGTAGTCCGGTAGCATGACCATAAGCAAAATGGCAGTGGGTTGCAGCCTCCTTTACCTTATCCCTACATTCTTCATCCTCCTGCACCTTGATCCCACTTCCAATCTCCCCTGAGGAGAACCCTAAACTTCTCAGATACAACAACCAGGGGCGTAGGCACGGGTGGGCCTGGGTGGGCCCAGGCCCATCCACTTAAGCCCAAGGCCCACCCAGGAATGGTGCTGCCTGAGTCGCTCTAAGAGGCCTCGCGTGGCATTCCTCTTTCCCTCCCTCGCCCGACCATCAGCCGTCCTCCGCTCCTCCTCCGTTCCCCCCCTCAGTTCCGTCCCCCCCCCCACGCAAATGTTTAACCTGTCCTTTTTGTTTCAGTAGCAGCGAGCAACGTGAAGACACAGCTTCAAGTTCTCCCTTTCCTCTTCATGCAGTGTCCGTCCCGTCTTTACGATGACGTATTTCCTGTTTCCGCGAAGGCGGGACGAACACTGTGTGAAGAGGAAAGGGAGAACTTGAAGCTGGCGAGCATTGCAGTTCCTTCACGTCGCTCGCTGCTACTGAAAGAAAAAGGACAGGTTCAACACACTCGTGTGTGCGGGAGGCTGGGGGACGGAGACGACTCGGAGGGCTGTTGGGGAGCTAAGGGAGGGCAGGGAGACTCGCTGGCCATGGGTGGGAGGGGAGGGGAGGGGAGGGGAGGGGGAACGGAGAGGACTCGGAGGGCTTTTGGGGAACTGAGGGAGGGCAGGGAGACTCGCTGGCCATGGGTGGGAGGGGAGGGGGAGGGGAACGGAGAGGACTCGGAGGGCTTTTGGGGAGCTGAGGGAGGGCAGGGAGACTCACTGGCCATGGGTGGGAGGGGAGGGGGGGAACGGAGAGGACTCGGAGGGCTTTTGGGGAACTGAGGGAGGGCAGGGAGACTCGCTGGCCATGGGTGGAAGGGGAGGGGGAACGGAGAGGACTCGGAGGGCTTTTGGGGAACTGAAGGAGGGCAGGGAGACTCGCTGGCCATGGGTGGAAGGGGAGGGGGAACGGAGAGGACTCGGAGGGCTTTTGGGGAACTGAGGGAGGGCAGGGAGACTCGCTGGCCATGGGTGGGAGGGGAGGGGGAGGGGGAACGGAGAGGACTCGGAGGGCTTTTGGGAAACTGAGGGAGGGCAGGGAGACTCGCTGGCCATGGGTGGGAGGGGAGGGGGGGAACGGAGAGGACTCGGAGGGCTTTTGGGGAACTGAGGGAGGGCAGGGAGACTCGCTGGCCATGGGTGGGAGGGGAGGGGGAACGGAGAGGACTCGGAGGGCTTTTGGGGAGCTGAGGGAGGGCAGGGAGACTCACTGGCCATGGGTGGGAGGGGAGGGGGGGAACGGAGAGGACTCGGAGGGCTTTTGGGGAACTGAGGGAGGGCAGGGAGACTCGCTGGCCATGGGTGGAAGGGGAGGGGGAACGGAGAGGACTCAGAGGGATTTTGGGGAACTGAGGGAGGGTAGGGAGACTCGCTGGCCATGGGTGGGAGGGGAGGGGGAGGGGGGAACGGAGAGGACTCGGAGGGCTTTTGGGAAACTGAGGGAGGGCAGGGAGACTCGCTGGCCATGGGTGGGAGGGCAGGGGGGGAACGGAGAGGACTCGGAGGGCTTTTGTGGAACTGAGGGAGGGCAGGGAGACTCGCTGGCCATGGGTGGGAGGGGAGGGGGGGAACGGAGAGGACTCGGAGGGCTTTTGGGGAACTGAGGGAGGGCAGGGAGACTCGCTGGCCATGGGTGGAAGGGGAGGGGGAACGGAGAGGACTCAGAGGGCTTTTGGGGAACTGAGGGAGGGTAGGGAGACTCGCTGGCCATGGGTGGGAGGGGAGGGGGAGGGGGAACGGAGAGGACTCGGAGGGCTTTTGGGAAACTGAGGGAGGGCAGGGAGACTCGCTGGCCATGGGTGGGAGGGCAGGGGGAGGGGGGAAAGGAGAGGACTTGGAGGGCTTTTGGGGAGCTGAGGGAGGGCAGGGAGACTCGCTGGACATGGAGAGGAGGGCGGGGGGGGGAGAGAACAGATCGCTGGAGGGAAGGGGACAGAGGAAATTGCTGGACATCAGAACATGGATGGATGGATGTAGGGGAGAGAGGAAATTGCTGGACATGGATGAGGAGAGGGGAGGGGAGGGCAGGGGGAGAAAACATAAAGGCACAGGAGGATGGTGGACATGGTGAGTGAAAAAATATCAAATAGAAAGAAGACACTGCATAAAGCAGAAGACACTGGGACCACTGCGAATAGAAAAACTAAATGATCAGACAACAAAGGTAGAAAACATTTTTTAATTCAGAATTTATTAATTGGAATATGTCAGCTTTTGGAAATGTGCATCTGTGATATTTTGCATGTAAGTTTCAGTTTTTCTAGTATTGCTGCATGCTGAGTCTGACTTCTTGAGGTAACTTTCCAGTTCAGAAATTTGCCTTCATATCTGTTGTGTCATGTGTTTTTCATGTGTGATCAAGGTGCAGTATTCTGTTAGCGTGTAGTATTTGCAGCCTTTTTTGTTTTGTTTTGTTTTTTTGTTTCACTAGGTTGTGTACTGGTGTTTTAGAGCCTGGTGTAATTATAGTGCTGCCTTTCCACGCATAAGGTTATAGCTCGTCCTGTCCTTGGAATTAGTGCTGTTATGGTTTGGTAAGGTTATAAGTGTGTTTTTGCACAAGTTTGTGTATAGTGTTTTGCAGTGGAGAATTTGTGTATTGCCTTACTGAGGTGGCACCAAAACATCAGAAAGGGTGTAGAGCCTAAATCATGACACACTACCTCTTGAAGGATCTATATAAGGTCGTTAATATAAGTACATAAGTACATAAGTAGTGCCATACTGGGAAAGACCAAAGGTCCATCTAGCCCAGCATCCTGTCACCGACAGTGGCCAATCCAGGTCAAGGGCACCTGGCACGCTCCCCAAACGTAAAAACATTCCAGACAAGTTATACCTAAAAATGAGGAATTTTTCCAGTCCATTTAATAGCGGTCTATGGACTTGTCCTTTAGGAATCTATCTAACCCCCTTTTAAACTCCGTCAAGCTAACCGCCCGTACCACGTTCTCCGGCAATGAATTCCAGAGTCTAATTACACGTTGGGTGAAGAAAAATTTTCTCCGATTCGTTTTAAATTTACCACACTGTAGCTTCAACTCATGCCCTCTAGTCCTAGTATTTTTGGATAGCGTGAACAGTCGCTTCACATCCACCCGATCCATTCCACTCATTATTTTATACACTTCTATCATATCTCCCCTCAGCCGTCTCTTCTCCAAGCTGAAAAGCCCTAGCCTTCTCAGCCTCTCTTCATAGGAAAGTCGTCCCATCCCCACTATCATTTTCGTCGCCCTTCGCTGTACCTTTTCCAATTCTACTATATCTTTTTTGAGATACGGAGACCAGTACTGAACACAATACTCCAGGTGCGGTCGCACCATGGAGCGATACAACGGCATTATAACATCCACACACCTGGACTCCATACCCTTCTTAATAACACCCAACATTCTATTCGCTTTCCTAGCCGCAGCAGCACACTGAGCAGAAGGTTTCAGCGTATCATCGACGACGACACCCAGATCCCTTTCTTGATCCGTAACTCCTAACGCGGAACCTTGCAAGACGTAGCTATAATTCGGGAGCTCATTGTGAACACTATCCACCCTAAAAAGGTGTTTTGTGGCTCTACATGAGAATTGTGATATGATCCCATGTTTCATATTGTTGACGGTCTGCATTTTCCGTATCGGTATATTGGTGTATTAGGGTCTGCCCAGTGTAATATTTATGGTACAGTAAGGTTCTGAGTGTGTTTTTGCACAAATTTGTGCATAGTGTTTTGCAGTTGAGCGATTGTTGCTTTGATTGATGCTTTGAGCAACCACTTTATTCTTTGACATAAGATACATATCTAATATCTAAAATTCTTTGACATATGATACATATCTAATATCTAAATTTAATTAAAGGTATTAATTGTCTATGAGGTGGAGCTAGGGAGAGGTGCCAGACCGTAGACTGGAGGCAGGGAAGGGAGAAAAGTGCTGGACCGATTGGTATTAATTGCCTTTGGAGAAAGTCTTCAGCTAACAGAGCTTGAGGATCCTCATTAGCTAAAGTATTTATATTTTGAGGTGGAGGTATGGCGGAACAGAGATAATTTTGTGCCCACCCACTTTAGGCTCAGGCCCACCCAAAATTGGCTGTCTGGCTATGCCACTGACAACAACACCACACTTTTTGATAAGCTCTCTCCTCAGCCAACAAAAACCCACCTCCAAATTCTTACCCTCCCTCCACTTCCCAGCCCCACCCCCAGGACTTACCCAGGTGTCAGTAATTGAACTTGTTCTCTTTACATCCAATTAAGATGTTCCATTTGTATTCTGCTGTTATTGTATCATGTCTATATTATATAAATATTGTACCATGCTGCACAATTCTACCATCGCACTTTATCATTGCTGTAGATATAGTAGAATTGGAAAAGGTGCAGTGAAGGGCGACTAAAATGATAGCGGGGATGGGACGACTTCCCTATGAAGAAAGACTAAGGAGTCTAGGCTTTTCAGCTTGGAGAAGAGACGGCTGAGGGGAGACATGATAGAGGTATATAAAATAATGAGAGGAGTGGAACAGGTGGATGTGAAGTGTCTGTTCACACTTTCCAAAAATACTAGGACTAGGGGGCATGCGATGAAACTACAGTGTAGTAAATTTAAAACAAATTGGAGAAAACTTTTCTTCACCCAACGCATAATTAAACTCTGGAATTCGTTGCCGGAGAACATGGTGAAGGCGGTTAGCTTAGCAGAGTTTTAAAAGGGGTTAGACGGTTTCCTAAAGGACAAGTCCATAAACCACTACTAAATGGACTTGAGAAAAATCCACAATTCCAGGAATAACATGTATCGAATGTTTGTACGTTTGGGAAGCTTGCCAAGTGCCCTTGGCCTGGATTGGCCGCTGTCGTGGACAGGATGCTGGGCTCGATGGACCCTTGGTCTTTTCCCAGTGTGGCATTACTTATGTACTTATGTAACATCTAAAAACTTTAAAAGATAGCACTTTACCATCTAGTGTTCCTAAATGAAAATAACCCTTTAACATCCACTGTTTTAATAGTTCAGATGTTTTAACTTCACATTTAAAATGTACTGTACAGGATTTTTTGGATGTTGATATCCAGTGTAGTGGGAACACGAAAGGCAGATACAAAAGAGAGAATACCAGGGGAATGCTTCCAGTCCAAGGACTTTGGAAACTCTATTTCTTGTGCATTGAGTAACTTTGATACCTATTGACTTGTTTTTAATTTTTCCTTTTCTGTGTGGTAAATATTTTGTGAGATCAGCATTAAGGGCCTGATTCTATATTGGAGTAGACTCTATACATGGTGTCTAAAAAACTGACACTGAAATTAGTGCCAACTAAGTGTATTCTATATTCAGCACCTAGATTTAGGCACCGATTATAGAATATGATTAGTTGATATTTCAGCGCCTAAATCTGCGTGCATCCATTTACACCAACGAAAACTTGGTGTAAATCCCTGCGTGCAGATTTAGGTGCACTAGGCCATATTCTATAACAAATTACTACTCTACCTATGCCCCCCAAACTAGGTTTCAACCTAATGCATGTTTAATCCGGGATCTAAATGTCATAAATAAGTAAACAAATAAATAGTTAAATTCAAACTGCAGTTCATATGGGGGGGGGGGGGGGGGCGGCAATGCCCCCCCCCCCCCAAACTAGGTTTCAACCTAATTCAGCCCTTCAAAATGACACATTGATTACGATTTATAACAAACTAGCCATTCAGCCCGTAAAAACGGGCTAGTATAGGAGGGGGGGTTGAAAGGCCCCCCACCCCGCCGCCGAGTTCGCCGCTGTCGCTCCCCCTCCGAGTTCTCCCCCCCAGAGCTGTTGCTACCCACCTTCCACCCGGTCGGGCCCTCGCTCTGCTATTGAAACAGCAAGGGCACGCAGCACACAGCTCTACTGCTGAGTTGCCGTGGCCTTCCTTCTTCTCTGCCTGTGTCCCACCCTCGTGTGACGTAACGTCGTCGAGGGCGGGACACAGGCAGAGAAGAAGAAGGAAGGCCGACGGCAGCTCAGCAGAGCTGTGTGCTGCGTGCCCTCGCTGTTTCAATAGCGGAGCGAGGGCCCGACCGGTTGGAAGGTGGGTGGCGGCGGCGACTTCAGGTGGGGGGAGCGTTAGCGACGGCGGTGTCCCTCGCAAATGCGCAATAAAGACCCTCTCTGTTCCGCCCTCGTCATCACGTATTGACGCGGGGGCGGGGCAGAGAGGATCTCTACTGTGCATTTGCGAGTGAGTACGACACTCGCCATTTATATATATTGATTACTAATCTACCTATGAAAAGCTATTCTGTTATTATATGTTCTCTGTATACATCCGTATGCTGCTTAACTTCCTTGTTCCAACCTGATACAAGTAAGAAGCTACGGTCAGTAAAAAAAAGGCTAGGGAGGGAAGGAAATTACTGGGAGGGGGGGAGTCCTTGGTGGGAATTGTCTCCCTTAAGTGGGAATTGTCCCGGGAGAATTGCCCTAGGGTGTGAATTGTCTCAGCGGGCAGGGCTGTTGAAAGACTGAGCCAGGACCGGGGCAAGGCCGTGCCCCCTGGATAGCCACCCCCGCCCCCCAAGGATTGTCCCCCCACCCCTCAATCGCTAATGCTGTTGCCTTCCTCTCCTGCTTCCAGGCCGCCGGCGCCGCAATTCCCGGTCTCCACCTACCTACCCTCTGCTCCCTTCTGCCTACTACTACTACTACTACTACTATTTAGCATTTCTATAGCGCTACAAGGCGTACGCAGCGCTGCACAAACATAGAAGAAAGACAGTCCCTGCTCAAAGAGCTTACAATCTAATAGACAAAAAAAATAAATAAAGTAAGCAAAATAAGCTTGAACCACCACCTGCCACCTGCCATCCAATCACCTTCATTTAAATTTAAAAAAATAATCTTTAAAGCAGAAACGCAGTGTCTTCTCTGTGAAAGTGGCAGATCGCCTCGTGCGGGCCTTCCCTCACTGTGTCCCGCCCTCGCGAAAATAGGAAGTTACATCAGAGGAGGGCGGGACACAGTGAGGGAAGGCCCGCCCAAGGCGATCTGCCGCTTTCGCAGAGAAGGTGCTGCGGCTGTGCTGCTGCTTTAGAGATTTTTTTTAATGCAGGGGGTCAGACGACAGACAGAAGGGAGCTGAGGGTAGGCAGGTGGAGACGGGATTGCAGCGCCAGCAGCCTGGGAGCAGGAGAGGGCAAGAGACTTTGGCGCGGGGCCTTCCTTGGTGGCCCGGGGAATTTGGCCCCCCCTGCCCCCCTCTCGGCGGCCCTGTCAGGGGGAATTGGTGGGTAGGAACTGTTTGGTGGGAACTGTCCAGGTGGGAACTCGCCTGATACCCTTTTAGCATGTAGAGTACTATATACTGGGAAGATCCTGTGTCTCCCTTTAATTACTCCATGCATTTTGCTGACTGCCACTGATGTTATTCCCAGATATTCAATGCTGATCCCTGCTGGACTTCAGCAATGAATATCTGGTTTTGTGAAGCCAGCTATCACATAGCCAGTTAATTCTGATAGTCAGCATTTATCTGACTACAGGTTACCGCATAAAGGGGCCTTTTTACTAAGCTGTGGTAAAAAGGGCCCTATGCTAGCGGCGGCGGGGGGGGGGGGGGGGCTGTTTTGCCATGCTCTGAGGCCCTTTTTACTGTAGCAGTTAAAAAGGCTGAAAAAAGACATGGCCGTGCGGTAAGATTGTTCTTACCACTTGACCATGTGGGGGGAGGGGACCACTTACTATCACCTATTGAGGTGGCAGTAAGGGCTCCCATGCGGTAATCCCCTGTGTGTTGGGGTGGAACTCCTGCCAGCACCCATGTTGGGCCGGCGGTATTTAAACATTGCCGGACGGTGAGCCCGCGTTAGGCTTACCATCGCTTAGTAGAAGGGTCCCAAAGATAGGACTGACTTGAATGAGTCTTATTTATGCTGTTAACCTGGCCAATTAAGTGCTGAATATTGTTTTTTAATTGGCCAAGTGCAGATTCTGCCCCCCAAATAACCGGTTTTCAGTTCAGCACTAGCCAGTTATTTTCAGTGGCACTAACCAGTTCAGTGCCACCGAACATTAGTGGTTAGCCGCGAACAGGCAATTTAACTGGGCTAGGAGCTGTTTTAGGCTGACTAAATCGCTTTGAATATTGACCTGTTCATGACCATTTTCTATCACTTCCCCCATTGTTCATGACCTGCCTGGAGTTGACCAGACAACCTGCTTTGTTTTTCGTGTTCTCCTTCTGGAATGCATTGCCACTTTCGTTACAGACTTTCAAAAAGCATTAAGCTAGTTTCAAGACTTTTTCCAGGCAATTTTCAGTTGGTGCTGGGCAGTGGGCTGTCCGCACAACACCGGCACTCAACCTAGATATTCAATGCCAGGCCATTTCCAGCAACCAGCATTGAATATCCAGGTTTTTTTTTTTTTTTTCGCTGGCTCTAACTTAACCGGCTAAGCAAATATTTAACACTGACCAGTTAAGTTAATAGTGGGCAAAGATAGGACTGCTAGTTATACGGTTCAATTTGCCCACTAAACTTAGCCGGCCAGTGCTGAATATTCTTGGCTACCCTGCTAAGTCTCGCGACATAACCAGTTAGCGACTAGCTGCTAACCGTGAATATTTAGTGGAGATAACTGTCCGTCTCCCACTGAATAATAGCTGTTAGCTGGCTAAATGCCATTTAACTGGCCAGGAGCTGTTCCTAGCTGGTTAAATAATGCTGAATATCATATTTAAAAAATATGGGCTTTTCATGGATGGTAGCTTGTACCTGAATATGTACTGAACTTTCTTTTTGCTACTCTTGACCCTCATCCTGTCAAATACAGCAATTAGGCGATAGTCTGCCAGAGATGTTTATCGTTTATTATACTTGCTTTACCTTTCTTTTTGAATAACAAATCAGAGTGGTTCCCAATTTAAAAAGCTAAATAAAAGAAGGAAAAGCAATCCATTAAAATATAAAAGAATAAAACCAGACAAGCACATTCAAGCAGTCAATAACAAGGTTAACACATACAAGCAATCTATGGAAAGATTAACAAAGGTTGCTGGACTGTGATCACCGCATGACCCCACCCAAAGGGAAGGCAGGGCAAAAGGAGAAACCTCTACACAAACAGTGCAAGCAAAAAAGAGTAGAGGCTAGCCGAAGGACAATCCAGCACAGGAGATGGTGCTTTAAAAGATGCTCTATTTGCTGCATCTTTTAAAGTACCATATTCGGGGAGTGGGGTAATGAGTTCCATAAAGAAGGAGCCAAAAAGAAAAAAAGCATTTTTATGAGTAGATTCACATTTTGCCCGAGAAGGAAAGGGAAGAACCAGACTGTGATCATTCAATGATCAGAGGAAACAAGGAGGAGGATAGGGAACAGTAAGGGGAGCCAAATAATCGGGTTTGCCATGATACAAAGCTTTGTAAATCAAGGTAAGAATTTTAAATTCAATACGTGTAGAAATTGGAAGCTAATGAAGGCATTTTAAAAGAGGAATAGCATGTCTCTACATTTCACTTGACAGTGAGGCGAGCTGCAATTTTGTGTAGTTTCCTGTGTCTTTCTGGGAATATTTATTTTGATCATGTTTGATGGCTATTTTTTTTTTTCATGAAGGAAGCAATTATGCTCCTTTTCAAAAATGTACATGCTATTTGGGAAATGGGTGCACTCTTTTGGAACGAGGACACATACAGTCAGAAAGAGCAAGCACTCTTTTTCCCGGTAGTGCACACATGCATGCAATATTTGAGCATGCACAGTGGTTCGGTCGTACGAGTAGTTTGCACATGCACAATGGAAGCACTGTTGGGAATGTTTGTGCTTTTTTCCCCAATTGTGTGCATTTCTTTTGCAAGTGTTTTCATTGTTATTGATAAACAGCATTTTTGGGTTTTGACGGCAGGCAGCAACATGGGATAAGACCTCAGCTATCCAATTTAATGCTCTACAGCTCAAAACTGTCAAAGGTAGAACATAATACTGGTCAAAAAAAACTTCATTCAAATGCTGAATTATTACAAAACTGTCAAAAAGAGTGAAAACTGCAATAGTATCAAACAGGAACAGAACTAATTTAGATATGCCAGCATCTCATATCCAACAAACAGTAGTGAAAGGCAATGTGTCTTTGCTGTACTTATCTCCAAAATGGTCAATATTCATCAGATGCTTAACTCTTGAAACAAAACCTGATAAGGAATCCCTGTTTTGCCAATGCTGCTTCAGGAGAATTTCTCCTGCTCCTTTGATCAGGGGGGAGCATGTTCTTTCCTGCCCGTTGAGCTGCTGCTATTCCCCCTGCCCGGCACCGCTGTGCTTTAAAAATGGCAGCCAAGATGCCCTGCGGAAGTGTCGCGAGACTGTGGGCAGGAAAGAACATGTTCCCTCCCCCTGCAGAGACTACTAGACCACCAGAGCCCTTCAGGTAGGACCAGGGCAGCAGGGGGGGGGGGGGCGGCTCCGGTGGTAGGAGGGCAGCAGCGCAGCAGTAGGGTGTGTGTCAGGCAATGACCAGGTTGGGGGCCCAGACCACTCTCGCTCCACACCTGGCACTGGGAACAGGGAAGAAAGACATAGAAACAAAAGGGCAGCAGAAGCGCTCAGTCAAGCTATACCGGTCCCGCCCCCTCTGACATGCACTTTCAGCTGCTGTGAGGAAAGGATCAGCAGGGCCTGAATAAGCGCTTCATCACTAGGCTCTGTGCTGGCTGCCCTTTTGTGTATTTTCTTTGTTTTTCTGTTTTGTTTTTCCCAGTGCTGACAGTCCTGGGAGCAGAAAGGAGCCACAGGAGGAAGGCAAGTTTGAAAAAAGGGGAAGGGGAAAAGGAAAGGGAAGGAGGAGACCAAGGTAGGGGGCAAGAAGGGGTATTGCTGGAAGGAAGAGGAGAGAGAATGGGGGAGGTGTTGCTGAACTAAGGTGAGGGGAAAAGAATAAAAAAAACTGGGACCATTTTGGAGTGGGACAGGGTCTCATGTGGGGGCTGGAAGAAGGAGGCTGACTTAGGATGGGAGAAAAGGGCACATGCTGGGGCCTGGAATTGAGGAGGGAGAAAAGGATAGACAATGTGGCAGGGATGAAAAAAGGACAGATGCATGGGAAAATGGAGGCAGAGGAGTAGAAGGATAGATGCATGTAAATGAATATTGGAGGAGGAGGTAGTTGGGCAAATGCTGGGGAAGAGGATAGAAGAAGAGAATGGATGCTAGAGATGGAGGAGAGTCAGGGCAATGGATGTTGAGGAAAAAGGAATAAAGAGGTAGAGGGCTATGAAGAGGGTGAGATACAAAGGAAGAGGATCAAGTCTTTGATGAAGGTATGAGAAGGTGGAAATAAGGAAGTAAAAGTGGGAATGTGAGCCTCTATAAGGGGATAAGACTTAAAAGGGGGATTGAGGTAGAGAGATGAGTGACAAGGAAGGAACAAGGTTGGTGAGGCAGTGAGGGTGAGGAGGCAATGAGTATAGAGAGTGGAAATGAACTAGAAGGTGGTTAAAAGACAGGAATAAGAGACAGGTGGAAATAGAAGGACTAGAGAAGTATATGGAGGGAAAAAAAGAAATAAAATCTAGCTAAAATAAAATAAAAATGCAAAACAGAGAAATGGCAGGAGAAAGATGAAACAAAAGGATCTTTAAAGAAGGTAAGAGAGGGTGTAAATGAGGCAAAAAATATCATGAAAGAGGGATAATGAGAGGCTGGATGGAGATATGAGGCAGAAGAATTGGCTTGAGACAAGGGAAAGGAGTTGGGACTGGTGAGGCTTACTGCTCGCTAAAAGGGAAGTACCGCTGGGCTATCAGAGCAGCCCGATGGTGGTTCCCATCCCCAGTTTCCGGCGCAACAAAAATATTTTTATTTTTATAGTGCCAGTGTGTACCCAATGAGGTAGCATGTGGTAGCACGGGGTGGCAGTAAATGCTCCCAACCGAAATGGAGGCAAGGCAAGGGCTTCACTTGCTGCCTGTCCATTTCTTAAAAAAAAACAAAAAACCCTGCCTTTTACCTGCTGCAGTAAAAGGGGGCTCATCGTGCATCAAAAACATGCACCAACTCCAGCTCAGGCCCACTTTTTCCGCAGCTTCCTTTGTTTCTAATTTGTGATCTCTTATTCTATATTAGATTAGGGTTTGCATGTGTGCCTGAGATAAAGGATTCAGCTGGTGTATTGTTCTTGTGTATAGGCATCTCTAGCAGTTTGATTTGTTGAGTTTCCCCAGTAGGAAGTGTGTTGATGTCTAGGGCCTGTTACAATATCTGTAGTGTTGCCTTTTCACAGGTACGGCGGTTACAATTTGAATCATGGGAGTTAGTACTATTTTGGCATGGTTTTTGCTGTATGGGTTCTGAGTATCTTTTTTTGCAGGGTTATGTTTTACTTTACAAAGTGTTTCCAATGAAAGATGAGTATGTTCCCAAGACGGTACTAGAGTTTTAATATTTATACATTTTTGTATGCTGAATTATGTCCTAGCTTCATTATTTGGGAATGTGGAGTAGATTACAGAACTGGGAGTGACATGTTTATATTGAGTTTCTGTCTCATCCTCTATAGCAGTGCTTCTCAACCCTATCCTTGCGGCACATCCAGCTAGTCATATTTTCAGGATATCTTCAATGAATATTCATGAGATAGATTTGCATGCACTGCCTCATTATGCAAATCAGTCCATGGATATTCATTGTGAACATCCTGAATACCAGACAGGGTTGAGAACTACTGCTGTATAGTCTACGGACTACACGTCCATATGGAAGAATTCATTGAATGATGCTATCAAATAATATTTGTTCTCTACATGACTGAAACAGAATAAAGGGGTTTCTAATGCCTTTGGGACCTATAGTATCATGTATAGCTAATTTAAAGGGGGGAGGGGAAGGATGTGATGTGAAGAAATGCCACTTTGACTTGCCTCCCTCAATACATGGGTTGTCGCCCCCGAGCCCCTTCTCACTGTATTTGCCTTTAATGATTCAAATTCTTTAGGTAGTGCTTGATTCCTTTTAGCTGTCTGTGAGATGATAGCACCTCTAATATACGTTTTGAAAGCATCCCACATACAAATCCATCCTGTATCTTCCAATTTATTGAAGTGAAAGTAATTGTTTTGGACATATATTCTTTAAAATCAGGCTCTTGAAGAAGAGTAGCAATTAAATCTCCAGTTTGGCTTCCTACATTGTTGACCAAATCCAGTTAATTGTAGTTTAATTAGAGCATGATCAGAGACTGCAATCGCTCCAATTTTAGATTGATACATGTTTAAACAATGAATTATTAGAAAAAAGTCTGAGGACTGAGAGGTTTATTTATTTAATTTATTTGTAAATTTATATACCACCTTAAAACCTAGGTGGTTTCCAAAATTACACACATAATAAGAACAAAACACAAAAAAATACAAAACAATCCAATTAATACCCATTAGATTAAATATGATAAACAGTACAGCAATCACTACTCAATAGAATGCTGCCATAAAAATTTGTGTTTTAAGCTGCTTCTTAAATCGAAGCACATCATTACATAAGCGTAAGTGATCTTTGAGTGCATTCCATAGCTGCATACTAGCCACTGTAAACGATGAAGACCTTGTTTTGGCATATTGTGATTGCAAATTGGATCCAGTGACAATTGCATTGTTTTATCCGATCTCAGAGATCTGATAGGATGAAATACCTGTAGAACTTCCTGAAAGTAGGCAGGAGCAACCACATACAAAGTGCGATGAATTATTGACAGAACCTTATACTGTATCCACTGGACAACAGATAACCAGTGCAAGCTCTTAAGAAATGGAGAGACATGAACAAATTTACCCACCCCAACTATCAATCGTGCTGCCGCATTTTGGATCATCTGCAAAGCCCTAAGTCTTTGTGATGATATTCCAAGATATCATTTTATTATTATTTGTTACATTTGTAGCCCACATTTTCCCACCTATTTGCAGGCTCAATGTGGCTTGCATAGCACCGTAAAGGTGATTGCCAAGTCCGGTAGAGGAACAAATATAGGGTTATGTTGTAGTCAAAAAAGGTAGGTATGTTTTAGGTACATTAGGGTCAAGAAGATAGGGAAGGTTATGTAGAGTCCAATACAATCATTGGTTTTGCTGTGTTGCAAAGTTCAGGCCTTTATGTTGGGTCGGTAAGGTATGCCTTTTTGAACAGGTTGGTTTTTAGAGATTTCCTGAAGTTTACATGGTCGTAGATTGTTTTCACAGCTTTTGGCAGTGCATTCCATAATTGTGTGCTTATATAGGAGAAGCTGGATGCATAGGTTGCTTTGTATTTGAGTCCTTTGCAATTTGGGTAGTGGAGGTTTAGGTATGTTTGTGATGATCTGGTTCTGTTTCTGGTATATAGGGCATTGCAGTAGTCCAACCGTGACAACACTAGCCCTTGTACCACAAGTCTCAGATCATAAGTGGATAGCATCGGTCTAAGCCTATGGAGCAAATGTAGCTGAGAAAAACAAGCCTGAACAACTTTACTAACCTGGCACCCATGTTCAAAGCATTGTCTAATTGAACCCCTAACAATGAAAGGAATGTATAATCTCTCTCATTTACATTCAGCATTCTCTATGGATCTATTAATCGTAACTGCACAATTATGTCTTAGAGTTTGTGCCACACTTTAGATTTTTTTTATAAGGTACTGAAGATGTCCTATCCCTTTCAGGAGACAACATTATATTGAAACTTCCACCAATCATGTATGGAGTGTCAGCTTCAGTGGCAATTAAGTCAACTATATCAACTGAAGAAGTCAGGGAGTCTAAATTTTGTGCATAAATATTAATAACCATCAGCTTATGACCATCTATATTTAAATGCATCTTAATCCATCAACCATAGAGATAAGTAAGTAGAATGTGAAAGTAAAGATATATCTTTTCTTTTACGTATTAGAATGGAAACATCATTTTTCTTCCCATGAGCTGATGAGGAAATTGATGGAATAGTTCATCTAGTAGTTAATTTACTGGCTTCTTTCATAGGTAATAATGTCTCTTGAAAGACTATGATATCAGGATTGTATCTGGAGATATAACTTAATATTTTAGTCATCTAGATTGGGTTATTGATACCTTTAATGTTAGGGAAAAGAGAGAAAGAATCATGTTATATAGCCCTTATATTTTGATCATTTTAAAGAAGATTGGCTTGAAAAATAGATCTGATTACTCAAAATGTCATGCAAGGTTTCAGAACATTTTTTTGCACATTGACATAGACAAACAACAATGATTAATGTAATATTCATATAATAGCAACATATCACATGAATTGCAACTTCAGGTCTGTGAAAACTACAGATAGCTGCCCAGAATATTCCAGCAGATAACAGAAACATTTAGAATCCCAAACATCCTAATTGATACTATATATTTACTCTTCAACATATACTCCCCTGTTTACTAAGCCATGCTAGCATCTACCAGGTGCTAATACTGACACAGCCCATTCACCTCGAATGGGCTGTGTCGGCATTGCCGCGCGGCAGCCACTATAACGAGGCTTAGTAAACAGGAGGGGATAATGATTAATGGCTATACATATAAAATATCATTTTGTATACCATTAAATATGTAATGCTGTGTTCATGTAACAACATATGCAAGGTGAGTGTTTCAGAGACTAATGCTCAAGAATTAATCACAGATTATACAAGAAACAAATGTGAACCCAAAATTACTGCACCTTCATGTGTAATGAATCCCTGTATGTGTTAGTATTTGAGAATAACATCTGAGTATGCAGCTGACCTTGGTAATATTAATAATAATAAAGAAAATATAATGGTAGTAATTAATGATCATTACACAGTATGTAATTTGTTGTAGAAAGCAAGCGCCAAATGCTAAATGAAGTTAGGTAAAAGCTTGACAGTGATTCCAATATCAAGTAACATCTATAGTGCTTGGTAATATTTCTTCCAGAAAAGAAGCAAGGTAAAATCCTTTGTGCGATTATTTACTGTTACCTTCGTTCTGGCAGGGTTGAACATTCCGAGACGAGTGTTCACTTCTTTGAGCTTAGGCATGTAGACCAACAGTTGTTTGAACAGCCAAGCAGTATTTTTGTTCAAATCAGGAACAAATATAAGGTGTTTCCTTTGTATTTGATGGAAGCATGAGCTCTAGGTTTTTGCATGATCTCTACCACCTGGTTATAGCGAAGAGGTTTTACCACTACAGGCTATGGAAATCTATTATTCCGATCAGTCTGATTTTGAAATTTTTGTTAAATTTCAAGTCACACAATAAAGGAATAAATGATTACAGGAATTGGAGCATGTTCTGACCTTCTCTGCCTTCAGGTAAACCAAGAATGCACAGATTATTTCAATGATTTGAATTCATATGGCCTGCAAAGCATTGTCATCAGATTTACCCAGAATTGATTTTAACAGTGAAACAGGTTCAGGCTTGGGTCCGTTGTTGCCTTTTCCTGTAGACATATCTTATGTAGGTAACACACAGGCTCATTTTTGAAAGAAAAGGGCGTCCAAAAAGCGACACAAAAGGTACATGGGCGTCCCCGTGAAAGATGGTCGCCCAAATCCAATAATCGAAACAGGGCCATATGGTCATCCCCACAGGGACGTGTTAGGGGTATGTTATAGTCGGTGTTACGAGATGGGTGCCCCCAGCGTATTACGGATAGTGAAATGGTTTTGCATGGGTCGGAACATGGGTATCCTGAAATAAAAGTGACCAGGGTAAGGGGGAAGTCGTCTTTAGACCCATTAGCGATTTTGTGCAGTTGGAGAGTGGCGAGAGCGTTGTTGGGAGAGAAAGCTGAGAGTTTGTTCGGTACCTGTTACCTTTGTCTGTGTGCCATAGTGGGAACGTTTTCACCCTCACCTGCATCATTTGTGTTTTACCTTTTCAGCTTTCCCTACCCCTTCTAGCCCCCAAACCCAGACACCACTACTCCTTCCTCTATTTCCCCCATCCCCTCTCCCTTTCCATTCACTGTCCACAAGTTCATAATTCATTCCCTTACCTGTTTGTAGTGTCTGTTTGTCTTTGTCCTATGTACTGCTGCAGTGTGTTTGTGAAGACTGTCATTTGCTGCTTGGAGAGTGAGTGGCTAGAGGGTGTGGCAGGAGAGTTTGTAGTGGGTCAGAGAGTACTTGCAGTGTGGCTCTTCTGTGTGTGACCGCATTGTTTGTCGGTGGTGGGAGAGTGAGTGTCAGCTTCTGTTTGTTGCTGCTGTGATTCACCAAGTTGGTAGGGAGAGGTGAGCACTGGTGTCACTGCATTGCACCTGTAGTGTGGGGAAATGGAGGCACTAAATGCACAGGTGGCTTACATGTTGGAGGAAGAGGAGAGGCACCGCAGGAGGGACTCACGCCCCAGAGTTTTCAGGCCCCGTAGCAGTTTCCTAGACCTCACTGACCTGCAGTGTCTCACTAGGTACCGCTTTGATAGGGCTGCCATTCAGCACTTTTGTGACCAGCTCAAACTCCTCCTGCAGCCCAGGACCCATAGGAACAACTCCATCCCTGTGCACCTAAAGATCACTGCTTCTCTATCTTTTCTGGCCACTGGGAGTTTCCAGTCTGTCCTATCTGTGAACACGGGTCTCACCTAGGCTTCCATTTCTAACTGTCTCACCCAGTTCATTGATGCCTTCCTTACCCACACCTCTGAGTACATCACCTTCCCCACCACCCCTCAGGCCCTGCAGAACAACATGGCTGACTTCTACGCCGTAGCTCGCTTTCCCTCAGCCATAGGTGCCATTGACTGCACACATGTTGCACTCAGACCCCCCCCCCCCCCCCCGGGCACAAGAGGCCACTTATAGGAACAGGAAAGCATTACACTCACTCAATATGCAAGTTGTGTGTGATGCCCAGGGGGAGATTTTAGACGTGTGTGCCCAATACCCAGGTTCCATCCATGAAGCCTATATATTGCAGCACTCAGGAATCTTCTGCAGGTTTGAGCAAGGGGAGATCACCGGTGGATGGCTCCTAGGTAAGTGCAGCATGGATCTGCCCAAACTATACCTCGTCCACCGGGTAACCCTCCACAAGCCACTATCCCCCCCCCCACCTCCACAAAGTACCCGCTCCAAACAATAGACACTCATCTTTCTCATCCCCAACGGTGACAGAGGCTACCCAAAGCGGAGTTGGCTCATGACCCCCATAGTGCACCCACAAACAGGGTCAGAGGAGAACTACAACAGTAGACATCGGACCACCTGTGACATCATCGAGCGCACCTTCGGACAACTTAAGAACAGGTTCCGATGTCTGGACCGTTCTGGAGGGGAGCTCCTGTACAGCCCTCAAAAGGTGGCCAAGATATTCCTGGCCTGCTGCATGCTACATATTTTGGCAATGCGCAGAGGACAGGCCCTCCCAGAAAAGCCACAGCCACCACAGCAGCAGGCCCCTGATGAACAGGATGAGGAGCCCCCTCCACCTCCCGCCCACAGAGCAGAGCAGAGTGCAAACCAGCTGGGGGTCAGAGCCAGGCAAAGACTGATCGAGTCAAGTTTTGTTTGAGAGTAAGTTGACATTTATTTCTATGAGATAGTATTTACACACCACCACTATTACCCCCCTCCCACCACCATCACCCGCTCTGTGCATATTCTCCTCCCTCCAACCCTCACCCCCCCACCCCCCCAGCATGTCCCATCACTTTTCCTGCCCCCTACCATGACCCCGTCCCCTCCTACCCCTCCCACCATGTTCCCTTGCAGCTGGTGCTGCAGGGGAACTCTGTTGAGAGTCCTCTGATGAGCTCCCACTCTCCTCCTCCTCTGTGTCCACAAGGCAGCCTGCTGCCTCGGCTGCCCTGTGGAAGTCTGGCCACCTTGCGCTCTGTGGCTTGCCCTGCAACCTGGGCACAGGACCCAGAAGGGGAACTGGTGTGGTGGCTGCGGGACCAGTGACTGGGGAGGCTGAGGATCTCAAACTCCTTTTCTTAGCTGGTGGTTGCTGTGCAGTGGTGGAAGTAGACGCCAGTTGTTGCTGTACTAGGTGCTTTCAAGTCATGGCATAGGCCCTTGATGCTGTGCTCCAGCCATTGGAGCTGCTGTACCACTTCACGTTGGGCCTGTACCACTTCCTGTTGCACCTGGAGCACTTCCCATTGCAGCTCCAATTTCTGGCACCGGTAGTCTTCCATGTGCACATTGTAGACCAGCAATTGTGTGGTGAGGTGCAGTGGCTGCCTCCTCTGGCTGGATGGCCTTTGTTGAGGAGGAGCCTTCCCTTCTGCATCTTCTTCTTCAGTGCCACCATTGGCAAAGGCTACAGGTGGTGGAGGGAGAGCCTCTGCTGCGGGTGCTGGAGGGAGAGCCGGCGCTGCTGCTGCTGGGTCCTGTGATTCCACCTCATGGTCTTGTGTGGTTTCTTGTGCAGGCCCACTGGTTTACTGCTCTGTGTGCAGGGGCTGGTGGCCACTAGGGCCAGGTTCTTCCTCTGACTGGCTGTTATCACCTGCATAGCAAAAAGGGAGGAAGTGTTTTGGTCAAAATAACCCACTTTTGTTTTTCTGCTTTCATATACATAGCCCACATGCAAAGACCAGCAAAGAGATAGTGAGGAATGGGATTGGCAGGCAAGCCACAGATGTCATTGTACATGATACAGAGCTGGAGACAAGGAGTGCAGTGTACTACAGAGACTGATGTGTAAGAGAGCCACACAGGCAGGTGGGTAGACATAGAACTGTGGAAGGAGTACAGAGGACACAATGTCTACAGCACAGAGGTGTGGGAAGGAGATATGCAGAGTTTGGTGATGGGGAAAATAGGAGGGAGTGGGGTAAGCCCCCAAAACTGTGAAACAGTGGTAACCTACACACACATTGATGGAAACGCTCCCCCTCCCCTCCTCCCTGCTACTCCCTGTGTCACGGTCTGTAATGAATAGTGATTTGTATTCTCACCCCTTCCCCTACTGAGGAGCACCACACTGTCCCCCACTTGTGTAAAACAGAATGTAGTGCAGTACAACAGATACTCCAGCTTCCTAATGGTGAACCTACCTGAGCCCTCAGGCTGTGCTGAAGTGTCAAGGGACCCAATGCCATGGATCCCGTCCTGGGGCAAGAGCCCATGAATGATGTGCTCAATGGGGGTCAAGTTAGCGGTGTCATCTGCTGGGGGGTTGGCACCAGCCTTCCTCCTGACTTCACGCCTCAGCTGGCGCCACTTCCGTTTGCAGTTTTCCACATCTCTGCCACAGTGGAAGACTGCATTGAGCTGGTCACTTACTGCCTCCCATTCTCTCTGCTTCCCGTACCTGGATGTCTGCAACTACATGCACTGTACTTGCGGAACAACCAGATACATCAGAGATGTCCATAGTAATAAGGACATCTTTCTCGTAAAACCGCTGAAGGACCATATGACAAATATTGGCAAGAGTGTGTTGGGGGCATCCTTTGGTGGTTATGGAAGATGGGTGTCCTTTTTTTCTGTACTTTGGCCGTTCCTGATTTGGGCGTATCGCACTGCGATAATGTAATGTGTAAGGACGTCCATAATATTTTTCGATTATACCTACCCAATTTTGGCCAACTTCACGAGGGCGTCCTAATTCATACTTGGATGACCTTTCGAAAATGCCCCCCACAGTTGTTTTAAAACCTCAAACAGCCTATTTTTGGTAAGGATGTTCTTGATTTTCGATGGATTCTGCCTGAGCATACATTCTAGGCTGCCATCTCTTACAATGCTCACTAGTGCCCCCCCCCCCCCAATTCTTATTTAATTTTATTTATTTATTGGGATTTATTAACTGCCCTTTTGAAGATTCACCCAAGGCGATGTACAGCAGATACAGTTTAACATAAAATGTACAATTTTGTTAACAGCATAACAATAGTAAAAATGACCAAATATAAACATAAGTACAATAAATGAGGTAAACTTGAAAACAGCAAATTGAAATGTAATAATAGGACTACCATGAAACAGTATCAAAAAATACACATGTAACAGCACTGAAATTCAAACAACAGAGATATAATACAATGTCAGCATTATACTAATGAAATATTATTATTATTATTAACATTTGTATAGCGCTACCAGACGCACGCAGCACTGAACACCTGACACAGAGAGACAGTCCCTGCTTGATAGAGCTTACAATCTAAAAATACACACAGACAAGACAATTAAGGGTGAGGAAAGTACTGGGTGAGAAGGAACAAGGATAAGGGAATTGAGTAGTGGTTACCTAATAAGCATGCATTAGAACATTTAAATAACATAAATATAATGCTAATGCCTTTCTATAACACAGCTTACCATGTTGCCGAGAGGCCAAGTGTATATATATAGATGGGGACAAGATGTGTGGTCCAGAGTCAGTTGGGATTAATGGATAAACTCTAGGCAAGTTCTTTGTACAGTTAAACAGATATAAGGAACTGGTCTAAGTTACAGTGTTTATAGCAAGTTAGTCCAGGTATAGATTGGTGTACAGTCAGTCACCCTATGTATTTAAGGCTTGGGAGAAGAGCCAGGCTTTCACCTGCTTCCTGAAGTAGAGGTAGTCTCAAGTTAGATGTAGTCCCTCTGGGAGTAAATTCCAGAGCACGGGGGGGGGGGGGGGGGGGGCTAATCCTGAGAAGGTTCACTGGCGGGCATCACATTGTACAATTTCTTTTGATGAGGGTACAGGTAGTGATGCTTCTTGAGAGAAGCTTAGAGGTCTCAAATTGTAAAGGGCTAACTTGTTTTTTAAGTACTCTGGCCTATTTTGTCTGAGGACCTTGAACATCAAACATAAAGTTTTAAATTTAGCCCTGTAAGATTTTGACTTTCATAGTCTTACTCACCAATTGCTCAAGATGCTTAACATCTTCCTCTGCCACATTATCCTAGCCAGTGTCTTAGGTGTTCCTAATCAAGCCTGCTTTGTGTTCCTCCTCCAACCAGAATCACACTTGAGATTATCAACTGTACTGTATTTAAGGGCCTTTTACTAAAGCTTAGCGCTTGCTTTTGTATCGCTCCATGGTGCAACCGCACCTCGAATATTGTGTTCAATTCTGGTCGCCGTATTCAAAAAAGATATAGTGGAATTAGAAAAGGTGCAAAGAAGGGCGACAAAAATGATAAAGGGGATAGGATGACTTGCCTATGAGGAAAGGCTAAAGCGGCTAGGGCTCTTCAGCTTGGAGAAAAGGTGGCTGAGGGGAGATATGATAGAGGTCTATAAAATAATGACTGGAGTTGAACGGGTAGATATGAAGCATCTGTTCATACTTTCTAAAAATACTAGGACTAGGGAGCATGCGATGAAGCTACAATGTAGTAAATTTAAAACGAATCTGAGAAATTCTTTCTTCACTCAACGTGTAATTAAACTCTGGAATTCGTGAGTGGAGTGGTGACGTCACGCGATAAGATGGCGGCGTGAGTGAACAGCTCTACATGCCCAGCAAACAAAAGCGTCTGTTATAGCGATTTTGGCACTCCAGGTCCTGAAAGGTCGACGGATTCTGATACAGGAACAGCGGGCGAAACACACTATGGCAGGGAAAGAATCAGGCGGCCCCCGAAAATCGCTAAAAGCATTTACATACCAGCCGCAGCACGAGGGAAACAAGATGGCGACGGGGCAGCGAGCTGCAGTAACAGAGAACAGCAGGCGGGAAGCAGAACGGACTGCGATGGCAGCCGAGGGTGAGCTTTCCACAAAAGAAATGCACGCATTATTGATGGAGATCCGGGCAGAAGTAAAAGGTGGCAGAGAGGATATTACTAAGCTGGCCACAGAACTTCGCGGTGAACTAGTAGAGATGGGAAGACGGGTGTCAGAAGTGGATGAGCGTATCGACGAACATCAGGAAACTCTAAACACGCTGACATCTGCTCTCAGAGAACAACAGGATATGTGCGGAACGCTCATAAACAAAGTGGAGGACTTAGAAAACCGAAGCAGAAGATCAAATATCAGAATCAGAGGTATCCCGGAACAACCAGAATATATAAATTGTGAAAGGGTTGTACAACAAATTGCCAGTATGATTCTTTCAGAAGAGAAGCAGACGATTCAACCGGAAGATATTAAAATAGATCGGGCACACAGAGTGTTGGGGCGTACACGGGCAAACGTGCCCAGGGATATAATAGCATGTCTTTCAGAATACCGGATTAAAGAAGCTATTATGAGCAAAGCCCGTAAAATGGACATAATCAAATGGGATTTACTCCCAATTGAGATATATCAAGATGTGGCCCCGCAGACACTAAAACGCCGTGCAGAGTTCCGGAACTTCACGAAATATCTACGGGATCAAGGAATATTTTATCGCTGGCAGTACCCTTTTGCGCTATCATATAAAGAGGATGGAAAGTGGATTAAAATTCAATCGGTGGAGGAAGCACGTGCAGCCTGGCCAGAGGTGGAGATAGCGCAGGATACTCCAGAACATGCAGCCGAGCCGACAACACGCCCGAAACATCAAGGATGGACCCGGGTGACCAGACAACCATCAAGTCAGCTGCAAAAATCCACAGCTATAGAGGGACTCTGACAGACAGACCTGAGAGGCTATCACCCTGACTGGATAAGGATGAGACATTATATACAGGTTTCACTGAGTGAATGTGGACTTGGAGACAGTATATAGAGGTTTGAACAAGCTTAATAGTATCAACCAAAGGGCATGTATGTTGTCACCGCTCTCTTGTTGAATGGGTGGGATAAGTTGGACCCATTGGCTGAAAAGGGGAAAGGGGGGAGGGGGAAGGGATACCAGGGTAACTCAGAAAGAGGGGATATATGTAATATTAAGATGGAAGTCACATAAGACACAGACCAAACAATTAAAGGATAGAAATAGAGAATTAAGATGGCACAGGTAAAATGCATGACATTAAATGTACGAGGTTTAAACTCTCCACAAAAAAGGAAGAGTCTTCTGAGAGAAGCCTATAGGGTGGGAGCGGATATTATCCTAATACAAGAAACACACTTGCTGGAGAGAGATGAGCATTTATTGAGATCCCCGCGATATCCAATTCAGTATCTGGCATCTAATAGGCAACAGAAGAAAACGGCGGGAGTAGGGATACTGTTAAAACAAGGGCTAGCTTGGGAAAAGATAGTGATAAAAAGGGACATAAGAGGACGTTATATAATCATGGTGGGTAAAATGGAGGGCCAAATATATACCATAGTGAATGTTTATGCCCCGAATCAGGCCCAAGGGGAGTTCTTCGATCAGGTCAGCTCGCAGCTTTTAAAAATAGTACAAGGGGAGGTTCTAATAGGTGGGGACTTCAATATCACTATGAACCCTGGGATAGATAACACTGGGATGGCAGCTGGATACGCGCAGGTAGAACGGGACAAACTGCTTTCCTTTCTGAATGCATGGGGCCTGGTGGATATGTGGAGGGTCTTACATGGGACGGAAAGAGATTATACATGTTATTCGGCACCACATGGCACACACTCTAGAATCGACATGTGGATGGGCAATGAGGGAATGTTGTTGCAGGTCAGGTCCATAAAAATAGAGGCACGCACATGGTCAGACCATGCTCCGGTTGTTCTCTCTTTGAGGGGACGGCGGGAAGTGCGTGGACAAAAAAGCTGGCAATTCCCAGATAACTTGCTAACAGACCCAAAGCAGATGAAGGCAATTGAAGGTGAACTAAAAGAATTTCTTTCTATTAATGATACAGCCGATATTACACCGGGGATACTTTGGGAAACTCTGAAAGCAGTGATAAGGGGAAAGATGATATCTCTTCAAGCGTATTTATATAAAGACATTAAACAACAAGAAAAAGTATTAAGACTTAAGATACAGGATCTAGATAACCTAGTGAAACAGCAGTGCGCTACACCAGATCAACAGAGTATGTTACATAAAACGAGGGTCCAACTGGCCGCTTTAGAAAATAAAATTATTCAAGAACAGCTGCAGAAAGTGCAGCAAGAATATTACGAGTTCAACAATAAGGCCAGTAGGATACTGGCATATAAATTAAGACAAGTAACTAGGCGTAACAATATTCATAGTATAAAAGACGTGAAAGGGAAAGTATACGACCAGTTAGAGGATATTCAAAGAGAATTTGTCACATACTATGAGAAACTTTACCAACCGGAGTTCGCTCCATCAGAGGAACAGATCCGCTCTATATTAGAGGCCGTAGACTTTCCCAGATTAACAGAGACAGAGCGAGCTATGTTATCGGCCCCTATAGATCAGGAGGAAATAGATGTAGTGATTAGGGGACTCCCGGGGGGGAAGGCCCCTGGGTTAGATGGCTTCGGCAATCGTTTTTATAAATGTTTCAGGACAATCTTGACCCCAATACTGACCCGAGTGTATAACGATATTACAGCAGAAACCATTCTTCCACACTCGTGGAGACTAGCAGAAATAGTGCTGTTGCTTAAACCACAGAAAGATCCGCAAGAATGCGGATCCTACCGTCCAATTTCACTGCTAGGGACAGACTACAAAATTTTCACCACTATCCTGGCCAATAGGTTACAAAAAGTGCTACCCCGTTTGGTTCATGAGGACCAGGCGGGTTTTATCATAAACAGACAGACCTTTGATAACACCAGGCGAGCACAATATATAATAGATAGAATTCAGAAAATAGGGCAGCCAGCGGTCCTTCTTTCATTGGATGCAGAAAAAGCTTTCGATAGAGTGTTGTGGCCCTTTCTATTTGCACTGTTGAAGAGAGCCGGTTTTGGTGGACAGTTTATACTGTGGGTAGCAGCACTTTACCGACAGCCAATGGCTCAACTCAAAATTAATGGCACTCATACTATACCCTTTGAGTTGTTCCGCGGAACAAGGCAGGGTTGTGCATTGTCCCCCTTGCTATTTGTGCTAACCATGGAGCCGCTGGCTAGAATGATAAGGCAGGAGCCGAGGATACAGGGTATACATATGGGAAGTCAAGAAACTAAAATCCTACTGTACGCAGATGATGTCCTGTTGACCTTGGCAGAACCAGGGACCACATTACCAGTGGTATTGGATATTCTTAACTCATATGGGGAAATAGCGGGCCTAAAGATTAACATACAAAAATCAGAACTTATGCCTTTACAATTTCCCCCAGGCCTACAAGCTGAAATTCAACACCTTTTCCCGTTCAGATGGACATCTAAAGCTATACGATATCTGGGGGTGAATTTGACATCAAAAACCTCCGACCTCTTTAAAGAAAATTTTGTACCCAAAGCTCAAGAGATGTTTCAGGACTTGGAGCGCTGGGGGGGATTAGGTATGTCCTGGATGGGGAGGATAGCAGCAGTAAAGATGACCCTACTCCCCAGACTACTATATCTGTTTATGGCTATCCCCATCCACATCCCAAAATCATTTTTTAGGGCATTAGATCGTAAGGTTTTTGCCTTTATATGGAGGAGAAGGCCCCCACACGGGTTAAACGAAATGTGCTGTATCAATCTAGAAAGGATGGTGGAATGGGGGTGCCCAATTTCTGGTTATATTATAGAGCTACATTGTTGCAAATGTTGTCTATGGGGCAGAAGGGGATACTCAAACCCTGGTCACACGCAGCACAATGGGGCCTGAGAGGCGTTCCCCTGTGGGCTGCCCCATGGCTCCCAATACCATTGTTGAGAGGCCTTATAGAAGGACTGCAGGGACCGATGGGAGTGGCCCTAGGGGAATGGATTAAATGCAGATTAACATGGTTTCCTGGCCGCAAGTACCATCTGAATACCCCCATAATTTTTGCGCTGGACTTCCATGCAGGGAGGGAGGAAGGAGTATATGGGCATTGGGCCTCAACCTCGCTGAGATTATTGGGACAGATATGGGACGAAGGACAGTGCCACACATTTGAAAGCCTGAAAGAGGAATATGGTCTGACTGACAGAGACAGATTTCACTATATACAAATCCGAGACTTTATACATCGGAAAGCTAAAAATGAGCTGCTATTAGCTGTCACGGAACTGGAGCGGGCAATGGGATCCGGGTCAGGGAAGGGAGGAGTATCTAGAATTTATAAAGCATTAATACACCATTCTCTCCCTCTGACCTCATATAATGCAAAATGGGAGGCCCTACTGTCGACCACTTATACACCTGAGAAATGGACTAAAATATACAAAAATTTATTATCTTTTTCGATATCGACGCCCCTGGTGGAAAATGGATATAAGATGCTATATCAATGGTATCTTACGCCACACAGATTGGCACGCATATTTAAAACAGGGGCGTCGACATGTTGGAGGGGCTGCGGGGCAGAGGGCACATTCTGGCATATATGGTGGGAATGTCCGATCATTAAGACCTTCTGGGTGACCCTGATGTCGTATATTCAAAGTAAACTGGGAATTTCTGTTCAGCTGTCCCCAGGTTTATGCATGCTTAATATACATGAGACAGGGATACCATATCCACAGAATTGTTTATTGACATATATAGTTACAGCAGCCCGTACGTTAATTGCAAGAAAATGGAAACAAGTAGTAGCTCCCACAGTGGAACAGGTATTTGTGAAAGTAGATTTTTGTTGTGTGATGGATAAACTAACAGCTATGAGAAGAGGAAGGGTGATCCGTTTTTATAAAACATGGAGCAAGTATATGGAATGGAGGGGCCTGCAAGTATAATAAGGCATAGAGGCCATGGTAACAAAGAATCAGGATATAAAGTTTGAGTTACCTTTGGTGGGAGGGGAGAAGGGTGGGTAAGGAGGGGGGGGTATATGTTCATATTTGACGCTATATGTAATCGCAGGCATGGAAAATGTCAATTGTATGCAATATGCAATGTTAAAATAATAAACATATTTGGGAAAAAAAAAAAACTCTGGAATTCGTTGCCAGAGAATGTGGTAAAGGTGGTTAGCTTAGCGGAGTTTAAAAAAGGTTTGGACGGCTTCCTAAAGGAAAAGTCCATAGACCGTTATTAAATGGACTTGGGGAAAATCCACTATTCTGGGATAAGTAGTATAAAATGTTTTGTACTTTTTTGGGATCTTGCCAAGTATTTGTGAGCTGGATTGGCCACTGTTGGAAACAGGATGCTGGGCTTGATGGACCTTTAGTCTTTCCCAGTATGGCAATATTTATGTACTTATGTTGCTAATTGCTAAACAGCCCATAGGTATAAAAAAAAAAGCTTTTTGGCATTTAGTACATGCTAATTCTGATAGCATACACAAAGCTTTAGTAAAAGGACTCCTTAGTTGTTTGGGTCCATTTGTATGGAACAGAATGCTGTGCTCTTTGAGACAAAATTATTTGCATTCTTCTCTTAAAGCTTAGATGAACATTTGGGTTTCAGTAGACCACAGACCTGGATGTCTCCTAGATTCCTCTTCAATTGTTCATATATACTTTATTTATTTACTACATTTATATCCCTACCCTTGTTGTTTTCTTTTTTCTCTAGTCACTAGTGAATGCTGCTCTAAAAGCAGTTTACCAAGCATAATAAACCTTAAGCTGTAAGTCTATTCAGTGCCACTATCTATAGAAGCAGTGGTAACCACGGCAATGTGCATATAGTTACGTGATTAATTTATGAGAGCCGACTATCTGTAAAACTAAATGGAATACCCACACTCCACTCTAATTCCACTCCAGCACTATCCGGATAGTGCCAGGAAGTCTGTAAGAATCTTCGGCAGCACTATGGAGACATTTCTGTAAAAGGCGCTCAATGTCATGGAGGTGTGTCTAAATATACACGTGTATTTTATAATGGGCATACAGGCTAGCGCACCCTTTGCAGAATAGGTTGTGTGTATTGACACTACACGATTGGATGTAATGGGGCACATAGTGTTAAGTACACTGTCAGATTTGTACGCTCACATGTATGCAATGTATGTATCGCAGGCATAGGAACATTTTCAATATGATGTCTGTTTTATGACGGTTGAATTTTGGAGCGTCAGACTCCCTCCTGCTGGCCAGGTTCATCTTGCCCAGGATCTGGAAGCTATTTTCAAAGCCTGAACAAAGGAGAGACTTTGTGTGGATGCAGAGATTGTGGCAGAGACTGCATCACAAATTTAATTCAGAAACTGTATCCCCAGAGAAGTAAGTGTAGTCAGAGGGACTGAGTGGAGAGGATGGTTCTAGATAGAATGTGCACAGTTCTTTTAAAAATTATAACATTCTTTTCATTTTTTTTCAATTTCATTATGTTGTAAACCACTAAGATGGTATTTACCGATTGGTGGTATCTCAAATGGTAAACAAACTTGGAAATAGAAATGTGAGACTGTACACATGCTTGCAACATCATGGATTTGCAAATGGCTGTCAAGAACTTCTGATAGAGTCAAATGGAGAAGAGATAGGCTGGAATATATAGGAAAGGAGGAATATCTGAGACTCGTGCCAGACCATCCAGATCGATGCTAGACAGAGGATGACATGGAGAAGGAAGCAAGGAGAAGCATGAGAAGGGAGACTGGAAAGTAGAAAGAAAGAGAGAAGAAAATGCTCAGACCAAGGAGCTTGGGATGCAGAAATAGAGGTCAGGAGAAAGTGAAGCCCAAAGAGAAACCAAGTGACAGAAATTCCCATGGTATTTCAGAAGAGGGCATGCTAAAATTGCCTAAAACCAACAACAGAGTGCAAGCCACCAAAGCTGATGTAAGTTCATTTAGGGAAGACAAAGAGGGAGGAGGAGGAGGATAGAACAAGACTAAGAAGAAGGGGATAGGAGCTCTCACGTTCAAGACCCAGACATCAGAGTGGACCAAGAAGCAATAGCTCCAAGAGGAAGCTTGCAAGTCAAACTGATAGGTGAAAATGACACCTCCCTCATGTTTCATAGGACAGCAACAATAATAACAAGCAAAATTTGGAGGAGTGGCCTCAAAGAAAGAAGCAGTGTCACCTGGACTGAGCCATGCTTTGGCAATATAAAGAATCTGTAAAAGAGTGCATGTTGATAAAATCATTGATAAGTGGACCCTTATGACACATGAAGTGTGCATTTAGGAGGCTTGCTTTCAGAGGAGGCAAGGTGTGTTGACAGGAAGGTCCATAGAAAAGGAGAGGCAGCGCATGGAGATGTCTGGAGGTAGAAACACATTTTCACATTAAGGGTATGGGTAAGTTGTTAAAATGAGGCATTGACACGTGTGTGTGTGGGGGGGGGGGGGGGGGGGGGGGGGGGGAGAGGATTGGAAAACAAAGACAAAGAGTGACCAAAGCTGAGAAACGAGGTAGCATTTTAAGCCAAATAGGGAGCCCCAGGAGGTTCCCTAAAGAGCTCGACCAAGGAGATGATCCTTCAGCAAACACTTTGAGTCCAATGGGCTATTGTAGTAAAAGGGGAGTAATGTCAGTTTATCAGGTAACAGGCAGATGTGGGGAACCAGGAGCAGAAATAAAGTATGGGTAATGGAGCCTGTGAAGAGATAGATGGAGCGTAATAGCACACAATAGTGTAACCTGGGGTTTAAATTTTAAAAAGAATTAAAAAAAAATATTCTTACCTGTCTGAAGGCAGGAGGAGCACTGCAGGAAGCAGCGCTGGGTTTTTCTGTGGGCAGCTGCTGTCCCATGAACAACTGTAAGAGGCAGCGCTGCTGATCCAGCCAGAGGTTCCGTTTCCTAGGAGATGGAGTAGCTGGCAGTTGCCAGAAGGGTGAAGCCTGTTGAAGAGTGTGGATGTGTGCTGAAGAGTGTCTGAGTACAGGGAGTACTAGTGAAGTAATAGGCGGTGGGAAAGAGAGTTGGTTGCAAGAAAACAAGGTTCTAACACTGTTTGGAAGGAGGAATAGCTGGTAATGTGTGTTTAGCATCTGGAAGTCAGAAAATTGGATTGGATGTGGTGAGTGTTTGCCCTAGACATACCCTTCCAGGACAGGGAATACCAGTGTAAGAATAGGCCCGGAAGTGAGGGGCTGTTTGTTTATTTTTTATTTATAAGAGTTTATGGTCCCAATGTTTTGAAAAGCATTTAAGTGACACCCAGCATAGTGCTACATATCTAGAATAAGGAGTTTTCTCCATTTGATTTAATTAAGTGAGGTGCAGGAGGAAGAGAATGTGCATCGGAGGAGATGACCGGGCCCCAACGCAAGAAAGAGTGAAACTGCAGTGAAATCAGAGAGAGAGAGAGAGAGAGAGAAAAGGAGAATGGATAAGTAACTGAAAAATATATTATAAACAAAAACTTACCTGAGAGGGAGTTTGGATACAAAGGGAATCTGGAAAAGAAAAACAGAACCACAATGTATCAAATTCTTGCTGATAACAAGGGGACAAACAAATAACAGTGATGTGTAATTTATAGTAATAGTAAATGGGAACAAGAATGATACTTATGTGATGCTGTGTATTTAGGTCTGTTAGTTCCACCTGTGCAAGGAAAGAAAGCCTCAAATGTTGATTGTCAGATGACATGGATATATGGTTCTAAATGTATTTGAAATTAAAAAGTATTCTAATTATTTTGGGAAAACTAATAAACATATTTGGTTAACCTTCTAATTGGTCTCCCTCTAATTCGGAATCTATCTTAAATTTAGTTTTAATTCCTCTCCCGTCCTTTGAGGATGGGAGACGTGGTTAGTTTCTGTAGCTTGCCCCTCATTCCTGTGTGCTGGTTTCCGGGAAGTTGCCACGACTGCCAACATCTGGCTTCCCGGAATCCTGCTCTATCTTACATCATACACAGGCGTGAGTGGGTCTTGCTTACAATAGCAGACAGAAAAGCACTACAGAATGCAGCAGGGTAGAGAGGGTGTTTGGTTGAAAGGAGCAGAACCAGAAACCAGAAACCAGCAGAAACAGTTGCTACAAGATTGAAGCATATCCATAGTGATTTATCTTGAAATATATACAGCAAATGACATCTACCTACTCGTCTATACAACACAGGAAGACTCCTGAGACAGACTGATGGGCCGAAACACAGTCCTGTGAGTCGTTGTGTTGACCATAGCATTGTTATTGTTGTTCAATAAACCTAGACCACATACAGCATCATCGTTTCACTGAGTCACCTTCACTGTTTCCTTTGTGGTACTTTTTCTGCGAGGGTTCTTGTTCTTCTTTACCCTTGTCACCTATATGTGGGTACAGTAGATTTTTGGTGGGTTTTGGAGGGCTCACACTTTCTACCATAAGTGTAAGAGATGATGAATTTATGAGAGCCAACTATTTGTAAAACTAAATGGAGTTAGAGTGGGATATGGGCCTGGGTCCCCTTCTCTACAGAACACTGCACTGCACTGACCACTAGGCTACTCCAGGGACCTGCTTGTTGCTTTAGTAGGACTAGCCATTACATCTGAAGCTGTCATAAAGGCTGGTATGTACTGTTTCTTTGAGGGGTGGGAGTTGGTCAGTGAACCCTGGAGGAGTAAAGGGGGGGGGGGTCATGCCTTAATTCCTCCAGAGGTCACCTGCCTGCTTATTTTTGAAGGAGATCACCAGCCATCTTCTGACACAAATCGGGAGATGACCGGTGATCTCCTGAACCCGGTCAAATCGGTATAATCGAAAGCCAATTTTGGCCAGCGCCAACTGCTTTCCGTCACGGAGCCAGCCAAACTTCAAGGGGGCGTTTTGGTAGGGTAGCGAAGGCGGAACAGGGGGGTGTGGTACGAGATGGCCGGCTTCGCCCCAAAAATGGAAAAGGACAGCCAGCCTTGATGAGCATTTCGCCGGCTTCACGTGGTCCCTTTTTTTTCAGGACCAAGCGTCAAAAAGGTGCCCCAACTGACCAAATGACCATCGGAGGTAATTGCGGATGACCTCCCCTTACTCCCCCAGTGGTCACCAACCCCCTCCCACCCAAAAAAAGAAAAAAGAAAAATATTTTTGTGCCAGCCTCTATGCCAGCCTCAAATGTCATACCCAGCTCCCTGACAGCAGTATGCAGGTCCCTGGAGCAGTTTTTAGTGGGTGCAGTGCACTTCAGGCAGGTGGACCCAGGCCCATCCCCCCCCTACCTGTTACACTTGTGGTGGTAAATGGGAGCCCTCCAACCCCCCCAAACCCACTGTACCCACATGTAGGTGCCCCCCTTCACCCATAAGGGCTATGGTAGTGGTGTAGAGTTGTGGGTAGTGGGTTTTGGGGTGGTTTTGGGGGGCTCAGCACACAAGGTTAGCACCTGGCAGCAATTTTTGAAGTCCACTGCAGTGCCCCTAGGGTGCCCAGTTGGTGTCCTGGCATGTGAGGGGGACCAGTGCACTACAAATGCTGGCCCATCCCATGACCAAATGCCTTGGATTTGGCCAGGATCGGTTTCCATTATCAGCTGATGCCGGCCATCTCAAACCTGGCCATCTCTGACATTTGGCCGGCCCGAACCGTATTATCGAAATGAAAGATGGCCAGCCATCTTTTTCGATAATACGGTTCGGGACTGCTCTTTGCGGCGCCGGCCATATAGATGGCCGGCAATCTATTTGGCCGGCGCCATTTGATTATGCCCCTCCTGGTCATTTAGGGCACCTTTTGTGATTTAGTCATGATTGAAATGGGTCTAGACCAAACTGTCTAACTTTTAGCCCTGAACATTATTGCTTTTCTCTATTATGGCAGAACAAGTTTTGGAAATACCCAAATTCCGCCCCCCAACATGCCCCCTTGTGATCTGGATGCACTGCATATGAACTGCATAGAAAACCATCTTCAAAATGTGTTTCAAAAACAGCCATTTGAACATTTTGGCAAAAAACAAAGGTTCATCTGCCGCTTTGTGCTGCTTTTTGGATGTTTTCCTGTTTCGAAAATGAGCCCCAGTAAGATTTATGATACCTTGGGCATACCTGAGACAGCAGACAGAAAGCCAAAGGATGTAAGAAAGCTTGAGGAGAGGTTATTTTTTTTAATTCCACTTAATTTATTTATTCCACCTAATTACATGCTTCACCAGACTCAGGCAAAATGTTGTACAATATAAAAATTAAACATAATAATGCAGTATTGAATGATTGGCAGCTAAATTTCATTACAAAGTAATTCACTTAGGCATTTAGCTTGCAGAAATCCAAGGGAGCAGCATATGATGAGAAATGAGATACTGACATTCACGAAGAAGAAAAGAGATTTTGGGGTGATCTTGGCCCTGTTTGACATCGTATACATAAAATCATTTATTATACAAAAATGAAAAAGCAATATTTAGTTGACTCAGAATTTTCAAGTGTGTAGTAATCCTCACTGCATTAGACAGATAGGAGCACATGCAGAGGGAGCCTACTGTTTTGTGGTAAAAAAAAATGGTAATCTTAAATTATATGCCTTTTAGGTACCATGAAATTACATGTTCTGAAATTAAATTGTTTTCATTTTTTCCCCAGTGGAGACTGCCTTAGACCTCTTATAAACTGCTCACTCTCTCTCTCTATTGATACTGTATAAAAGGTACCCAGATTTGCTGAACAGAAATCTGGTAACCTTGGAGTCAATATTCAGCTGTGTGCTAACTGATAAACAAAACATATAAATAAAAAAAATATCCATTTTCTTTAACTGGATAGTTAAAGACTTGGGAGCCCTTTTACTTAAAACAAGTTAAGATCTGGGTTTATCGTATTTTAACATGCGTCTTTTAAGCATGTTAAACCCAGATTTGCCAGGACAGTATTTAGGACTTTTTAAATCATTGTGTTTTGCAGGTCCAGTGCTAATCTTTTCATTAGCACCAGCGACTTGCAAAAAATTAATGCATGAGCACTTACTGCATCCTGTTTAGGAGGTGCTAAATGCTCCCACATGAAGTCTGTGTTATCCAGTGAACACACACTAATCAAAATGTGCTACTAGGTAATGCATCCATGCCCATTCCATTCCCCATCCATGGCACGCTCACTTCTGAAAAAAATAACAAAACGAAATACATAACATGATTAGGGGTCCTTTTACTAAGATGCATTAACAGATTTATCATGCACTACCGATTAGCATGGACTAAATTATAAGACACCCATAATATAATGGGCATCTTATTACATGTTAAGAGGTAAAATTTTGCAATACACTTTAACATGTTTTGCAATAAGCAGTTTTTTGGCTCTTTAACCATGTGTGAGGGCTTAACGTTCTTAAGTAAAATGGCCCCTTAATTGGTTGAGGGAGTTAGTTATTAAGCTTTGTTAGGACAATTAACACATGTTATTTGCCCCTTAACACATGTTAAACTGCAATAATATGTGTTATATTACCATAGCATGTTAATTGTAATCACTGCAGGATACATAATGAGATGCAAAACATTCAAATACATGCAAAACACCTAATTATTATGTAAAAAAACAGCAGCTCAAAGCTAATGTGATTTTAATTAATTAAATTAAGTTTAATTTAACTTAACGTTAGCATTTATAATCTACTTCATTCCAATAAAAGAGAACAATCAAATACAAAGTTCTTAGGATCTTAGGAGTTCTATATAATCCAAATACAATCAATTCAATTTATAACAGTATAAAAAAAACAAAAATTCAGTTCCCAAGAACAAAATCAGTATCTAAAATATTTTTGAAAGAGTCAGGTTTTCACTGATAGTCAAAATCTCATATTGGCCCAGATGCACTAAACCTAACGAGCCAGCAACATGGTTTTTATACCAGTTCTAGCCGGTTTAGTGAGCAAGGAGTAAAACGAGACATGCACAAAAGGGTTCTCCGAGCACTTTTCCTATCACAGAAGCAGCTAACAAAAATAGAATGCAAAGCTATTACAATGAGCTAATTAGTATATAAATGTGCATGCAAAGCAAGTGAATGCACAGAGGCAGCCCCTACATTTAGCACTGAAATTTTAACGGGAGGTCTGGAGCTGTGGATAATGCCTGGCTGCAGCTCAAAACCATTGAAAACAAGAAGTCAACTGTAGTGCCTAGCATCCACAACACAGCAGAAGAAGAGAACAGACAAATGGCAAAGCCTTGCATTTTCCCCTTCTCCCACCTTTCCTGGAGGGCGGCCTCTGCCATCTGGGCATGTATCTGACAGACTGATGTGAAATTGTAGATACCGAAACTGTGCCTGATAGTGATATAATTAGGGGATTGCAGACTTCTGCAGAAGTCTTAAAAGCAGCCTGTAGTGTCTCCTGTAGCCATCAAAAGACCTCACGAACCAAGTAAACTACAGACTCCTAAATGGTCTCTTCCCCACGGACAAAGGAAATATCCTTCTCACTCCACTGCCAAAAGATGCCAAGAAAAGCACAATGGACCTAACCAACTACCGACCTGTTGCTTCGATCCCGCTCATAACAAAACTGATGGAAGGCACAGTGACGCAACAACTCACGGAATACCTAACCAAACACTCAATTCTACATGAGTCTCAATCAGGATTTAGATCAAATCATAGCACTGAAACTGTACTAGTGTCTGCAATTAATTCATTCAAAAAAAACAATTGCAACCGGCAAGAATATACTACAATTTGACATGTCCAGTGCTTTTGACATGGTAGATCATGGAATACTATTACACCTGTTAGAATACTTTGGAATCGGAGGCCCAGTTCTCAAATGGTTCAAAGGATTCCTCACCAGCAGACCCTACCAAGTAACAATGAATAATGATAGATCACCACCTTGGACACCAGAATGTGGAGTTCCTCAGGGATCCCCCCTTTCGCCAACTATTTTCAACCTTATGATGATACCACTAGCCAAACTTCTAGCCAATCAGAACCTTAACCCCTACATATACGCGGATGATGTCACGATCCACATCCCGTTCAAAAGTAACCTAAATGAAATAACTAACGAGATCAACCAGAGCCTCCAAATCATGCACTCCTGGGCGGACTCATTCCAGTTAAAACTGAACGCAGAGAAAAATCAATGTCTAGTTCTCACCTCCCAATACAACACAAACAATTACCCTACCATAACCACACCATACTGCACACTCCCTATCTCAGAAAATCTGAAAATTCTTGGAGTCACCATTGATCGATACCTCACACTCGATACCCACGTGAAGAATACAACGAAAAAAATGTTCTACTCGATGTGGAAACTCAAGAGAATAAAACCTTTTTTCCCAAGAAACATCTTCCGTACCCTAGTACAATCATTAGTAATAAGTCATCTGGACTAGTGTAACACTCTGTATGCAGGCTGTAAAGAACAGACCATTAAAAAACTCCAAACAGCCCAAACACCGCAGCCAGACTCATCTTTGGCAAAACTAAATACGAAAAGGCAAAACCTCTAAGAGAGAAACTACACTGGCTACCACTCAAGGAACAAATTGAGTTCAAGATCTGCACAACCGTCCACAAAATCATCCACACAGACGCCCCACTTTATATGTTAAACCTAGTGTACCTACCACCTAGAAATGCCAAAAGATCGGCCCACAAATTCCTCAATCTGAACTTCCCCAGCTGTAAAGTAATTAAATACAAATAGTCATACACTACTACTTTTGAGTAGTACTACCCATGGCCCTGAAAAAAATGGACAATCTAACCAGCTTTCGCAAATCTTTGAAGACACATCTCTTCAACAAAGCCTACTAAGGACATCCTTACTAAATCATTCCTCAAACTACTCAGATGCATCAAAAACACCTCTCACAACACCCTACCTAACACCTTGCATCTAAATTACCTACCTTAGCTTATTATCGACTGTATCTAAGATCATGTAATGACTGTATCATAACAACATCTGTAAGCCACATTGAGCCTGCAAAAAGGTGGGATAATGTGGGGTACAAATGCAATAAATAAATAAAAATCAAGATCTCTGCCTTTTTCTCCAACCCCCGCAAAGACCATGGCTAATTAATATCACTAAGGAGGGGGCTTGAGAAGGAGACCAAAAGCAAGAGAAATTGGAGACAGTTCTTGCTGTGTTGTAAGAGGAGAGCTGATTTCTCTTTGCCAGCTGAGCAGAAAAAGAAGGCTACCTGCTTTTCATACACGCAGCTTATCTGTGTGTATGAAAAGCCGTCTGCGCCATGTGCAGAGCAGCCATGCTTAATGATGGACTGCTCTGCACATGCTCAACTGGCCGACTGACTTCCCCCATATTGCATGCAAATGAGCCTGTTCGCAATAGCAACAAGCAACTCATTTGCATGCGATTCTCTTTGGGAATCCCTCTGTATTTTCAAATTGGTAATGTTTACCGATTTGGAAATAGAGATGGATTCTTAACGGGGACCTTGGTGCATCTGGATCATAGTCCGTTATCAATCTAATTCCAGAAGATAAAGAATTCCAAAGTTCAGCTCCTCTTCCAAATATAATTATATAGTCAGACGATATACCGACTGAGCAAAGACTATTACTCTAATATCATTTAGGGTCCCTTTTATTAAACCACTCTAGCGATTCCCAGCATGGCAATGCTGATAAAGCCCATGGGTTTCGTCGGCATTGCTGCTTAGGAATTGGTAGTATGGTTTGGTAAAAGAGGACCTTAATGATCTAAGAGCCATCTTTGGTTGATATAATTGGGCAAAATCTTGTAGATAAATTAGTGGTGCACTGGCCCCATTGAATGGGACAACCTTTGCTGTATATATTGTAATGGATTTTATGTCTATACATTTGATTTGTGTAAAATGGACCAGATCCCTGTATTCTCGTGGTTCTAAGTGATTAACCATTGTAAGTACCTGCACTGCTCTCAGTACTTGATACTGGCCATGATAGGAGGAGCAGGTTTATCCCCTCCCTCCAAGTGATCTCCGAAGAGAAAAAATAGTGGAAGGACATGGCAACTGGCTGTTAGAGCTTTCCCTTATGAATTAATCCAATGTGTAGAGTGTCTGAACATTCTACACTGAGGCAGCTCCCGGCTGCTTAGTATCTCTTCCAAACACAGAAAGCCATAGTGATTTTTCAACTGTTGGCAGTTGCCGCTGATACTTTGGACTGCTGTTGCTCCTGCTTCTGTAACTGCTGTCTATTAGTGATGGTCTGTGAGTATGTCATTATCAGTCATTGACACTTCTCTCTGGGAGAGGATTAAGTTACAGACACAGATTCATTCTGTAGGGACATTGTCTTAATCCAGATTAATTCTATTTACAAGTGTTCCATTTGTTTTATTCTTTTGTCATCAATTATATTAAACTAGTAAATAAGGCCTATTTCTGACACAAATGAAACGGGCACTAGCAAGGTTTTCTTCGGAGTGTGTATGTTTGAGAGAGTGTGTGTGAGAGTGACTGTGTGTGAGAGAGAGTGAATGTGTGAGTGTGTATGTGTGTGACAGAGAGAGAGTGAGTCTGGGTGCGAGTGTGTCTGTGAGAGACAGAGAGAGAGAGAGAGTGTGTGTGAGAATGAGAGTGTGTGTGTTTGAATGAGAGTGTGTGCGAGTGCGTATGTGAGACACAGTGACTGTGAGACAGTGTGTTTCACACAGATACACTGTGTGTGAGAGAGTGTATGTGTGTGAGAGAGAGAGAGAGAGTGTGTGTGAGACATAGTGTGAGAGAGTATGTGTGCGATACACAGATTGTCTGTGAGACCGAGAGAGTGTATGAGACTGAATGTGTGAGACCGAGAGTGTGTGAGAGTGACTGTGTGACACATAGAGAGTGAATGTGATACAGTGTGAGACATGGAGGGGCATAATCAAACGCGAACACCTATGTGTAAGAACGTCCATCTCTGAGAACGGGTCTGTGAAGGGGCGGGCCGAACTGGATTTTCGAAAAAAATGGACGTCCATCTTTTTTTTTCAAAAATACATTGGATTAGGGCGTTTTTTGAGCTGGGCGTTTTTGTTTTTTAGCGATAATCGAAACCGAAGCGTCCCAGCTCAAAAACGACCAAATCCAAGGCATTTGGTCATGGGAGGGGCCAGCATTCGTAGTGCACTGGTCCCCCTGAGATGCCTCTATACCAGCCTCAAATATCATACCTAGCTCCATGACAGCAGTATGCAGGTCCCCAGAGCAATTTTAGTTTAGTTGGTGCTGCGCAGGACCCATGCAGAGAGGAAAAATTGGAAGGAAAAAAAAACAGGCAAGCAAGTGCAGTCAGGGACGTCCAAATTACCATGATAGTAAAAGGAAGAATCAAACCAGCAACCTTCTGATTACAAGCTCAGTGATCTAGCCAGTGCACCACTGCTTAGACATCCTTCCCTCTCCATTAAGTGCCTCCAAGTTTCTGTCAGCCAATCACAGCTCATTTAGCTGACAATGGTGTCAGCTAAACAGCTGTGATTGGCTGACAGAAACTTGGAGGGACTTAATGGAAAGGGAAGGAAGTCTAAGCACCTGAATAATGTGGTACACTGGCTAGAGCACTGAGTTTGTAATCAGAAGGTTGCTGGTTAGATTCTCCTTTTTACTATCATGGTAATTTAGAAGTCCCTGACTGCACTTGCTTGTTTTTTTTTTCTTCCGATTTTTCCTCTCTGCATGGGTCCCGCGCAGCACCAACTAAACTAAAATTACTTCGGGGACCTGCATACTGCTGTCATGGAGCTGGGGATGACATTTGAGGCTGGTTTACAAGTTGGAAAAAAAGTGTTTAACATTCGGGTTTTTTTTGGTGGGAGGGGGTTAGTGACCACTGGGGGAGTCAGGGGAGGTCATCCCCGGTTCCCTCCGGTGGTCATCTGGTCATTTAGGGCACTTTTTTGGGACTTGTTCGTGAAAAAAACAGGTCCAACAAAAGTGACCTAAATTCTCTCTAAAAACGCCTTTCTTTTTTCCATTATCAGCCGAGCACGCACATCTCTGCTCAGCCGATAACCACGCCTCAGTCCCGCCTTCACCATGCCTCCGACACGCCCCCATCAACTTTATTCGTTCCCGCAACGGAGTGCAGTTGGAAACGCCCAAAATCGGCTTTCGATTATACCGATTTGGGCACCCGCGTGAGAAAGACGTCCATGTCCCGATTTAGGTCGGAATATAGGCGTTTTTCTCTTTCGAGTATAAGCAGGATAGTGTGACAGACTGTGTGAGAGTGAGAGAGAGAAAGACACTGGCTGTGAGAGAGTGTGTGAGAGTGTGTGTGTGTGACAGAGAGATACCTCCCTCCTCCCTCTGTGGTCTCAGGACCCCCTCCCCCCTCTGGTCTCAGGATCCCCTCCCCTGTGGTCTCAGGATCCCCTCCCCCCTCTCAGGTCTGAGGACCCCTCCTCCTCCCCCCTCTGCGTTCCCCTCCCCTGTTGTCTCAGGACCCCCTGCCTCTCCCCCCCCTCTGCATAGTTGGCAGCAGCGTGCGAGTGTGTGTGTGTGTGACAGAGAGAGAGAGTGAGACTGGGTGCAAGTGTGTCTGTGAGACAGAGAGAGTGTGTGATTGTCCTCTCTCCCCTGCCCCCCTCCAGCCACCCAGCGATTATGCTCTCTCCCCTGCCCCCCTCCAGCCACCCAGTGATTGTCCTGTGTCCCTGCCCCCCTCTAGCCACCCTGCGATTCTCCTGTATTCCCTGCCCCCCCTCGAGCCATGCAGCGATTCTTCTCTCTCCCCTGCCCCCCTCCAGCCACCCAGCGATTATGCTCTGTCCCCTGCCCCCCTTCAGCCACCCAGCGATTATGCTCTGTCCCCTGCCCCCCTTGAGCCACCCAGCGATTATGCTCTGTCCCCTGCCCCCCTCCAGCCACCCTGCAATTCTCCTCTGTCCCCTGACCCTCCCTCCAGCCACCCAGTGATTGTCCTGTGTTCCCAGATTAGCTCGTCGAAGCGGCGGCGTTATTGAAAGCCCTGGCTGTCCACGGAGTCAGCTTCAGAACGTTGGAGGTGAGTTCGTTCCCTCAGTCCTGCCTTCTGATTACCCGCCCTCGACATCATCATGTTTTGATGCAAGGGCGGGGCAGAGAGAGATGTGACAGACTTACGAATGTTACGAACCTTTCACTGAAGCCACGGAGTCAGCTTCAGAACGTTGGAGGTGCTTTTTATTATAGTAGATGTGATTTGGATGAAGGATTTGAAGTATCCCTTATTTGGTAGAAAACTGCTTCAGTACAGTCAGGTTTACCTATCTGGATATACAGGGCCAAAGTTAAAACCTTGTGGAGGCCAGAATAAGCAGTTAGCCCTGAACAGGTGATTTAACCGGCCAGGAGCCGTTTCTGGCTGGTTAAATCGCTTTGAATATCTACCCAGTAATTTATCATCTGCAACTCATTACCTTTAAAAAATAATATCTTTATGTGAGTATGCAGTAGTTATTCTCAGAGGCAATCTGAGCTTCTTGGCAGACACTGTGACACTTAATTGAATTAGCAGGGTATTGATGTAGGAATGCATTTTCTGACAGAAGTAGTTACACCATGAGCCGTGAGCAGCTGTGGGGTAGGGATAGAATTTTGTCAGAAAAATACGCACAATGGGCAGGGTTTGGTCAAGAATCCTATAGGAGGAAAACTGCATGGGTCATATAAGAAAAAATATGCCAGTAAACAAAAGGATTCCTCACAAATGGAAATTAACAATTGATGTTATTGTACAGAAGACTTACCATACTCTCTTCCCTCCCGCTATAATAATGATGATGAGAGTTTTGTAATCACTCCTACACTGATGTGTCATTATCTTCCGCTAATGTGTTTAGCTCATTTGTATAATACTTTTCAAAATACTTGGTGACCTCAGTGGTGCCACTTGCCTGTGCCTTCACACTTCAGCAAGATAACTGGCAACCACCTCCTCATTGGTACATCTGATTTAATGCCTTGATTAAAATTTTGATTTTTACTTTAAAGGGATTAAGCACTTATTATACTCATCTTATTGTCAGACTGGGGACGTAACATCCGACATGCATGTTTCGCCTCCACAGGCTGTCTCAAGGATTGTCCCCTGCAAAAACATAAATCACTGTGTGAGAACCAAACTTACACTTCCCATATAGTGAATAAAATGTACATCTTTACCTTAAGCCGTCTTAGCGCCAACTCAGCTTTCATTCACGGGAAAACCCCTGCTAAGACAACGGCGTCTTATCCGCTGATTTAAATGCTACTTCCTAAAAATTACATCATCTCCTCTTCCGCTCTGGGTGGTCTACACCAGCAGTGCTCCCTGCGACTAGTCTATGATACCCACTCCAGTTCCAGATTTAAACCTTCCGGTACAGTAAATCAACTGTTGTTCTCTGTAGTTTGAAAGTCTCTCCACTGAACCTCCCTCTTCTTCCATTTATATTTGTTCCACCACTCTCCAACATAAGTCCATCACGGTATGATGAAACGACAGCCAATGATGCGCCAAAGGTTCTTGTTCATTTTGGATAACTATCCTGCTTATAATCGAATGAGAAAAACGCCCAAGTTCCGACCTAAATCTGGAGATGGACGTTTATCTCACAAAAACGAATAAAGCGGTATAATCGAAAGCCGATTTTTGGACGTTTTCAACTGCAATCCGTCGCGGATGCGGACAAAGTTGATGGGGGCGTGTCAGAGGTGTGGCGAAGGCGGAACTGGGGCGTGGTAATCTGCCGAACAGAGATGGGCGCATTTCACCGATAATGGGAAAAAAGTATGCGTTTTTAGCTAGAATTTAGGACACTTTTCCTGGACCCTGTTTTTTCACGAATAAGGCCCCAAAAAGTGCCCTAAATGACCACATGACCACTGGAGGGAATCGGGGATGACCTCCCCTGACTCCCCCAGTGGTCACTAACCCCCTCCCACCACAAAAAATGAAGTTTCTCAACTTTTTATTTTCACCCTCAAATGTCATACCCAGCTCCCTGACAGCAGTATGCAGGTCACTGGAGCAGTTGTTAGGGGGTGCAGTGGACTTCAGGCAGGTGGACCCAGGCCCATCCCCCCTACCTGTTACAATTGTGCTGCTTAATGCTTATTAGTCGTCCAACCCCCCCAAACCCACTGTACCCACATGTAGGTGCCCCCCTTCACCCCTTAGGGCTATAGTAATGGTGTAGACTTGTGGGCAGTGGGTTTTGAGGGGGATTTGGGGGGCTCAACACACAAGGGAAGGGTGCTATGCACCTGGGAGCTCTTTTACCTTTTTGTTTGGTTTTGTAAAAGTGCCCCCTAGGGTGCCCGGTTGATGTCCTGGCATGTGAGGGGGACCAGTGCACTACGAATCCTGGCCCCTCCCACGAACAAATGCCTTGGATTTATTCGTTTTTGAGCTGGGCGCTTTCATTTTCCATTATCGCTGAAAAACAAAAACGCCCAGCTCACACATTGTTGAATAAAACATGGGCGTCTATTTTTTCCCAAAATACGGTTCGGTCCGCCCCTTCACGGACCCGTTCTTGGAGATAAACGCCCATGGAGATAGGCGTTTTCGTTCAATTATGCCCCTCTATGTGGGACTTATGTTCAGTGAGGCGTACCTTGATCGGGCTTCTACATAAACTAAATTACAGGGACATACTATAATATAAATAACATATTTTGTATCAGAATTAGTAATATCTCTAGATACTAAAGTCCTCTCTGTATGTGGTACTGTCCATGAAGGTCCCACTACTGCCATCTGGCACCACTGACATCGCCCGCAAATTTGATGTTTCCCCATCAACCTTTGGACTCCAAGCTCCCTATATCTATTTGTTCCCAACAATTATCCCACTGTTTCTACCCTGGGATAAACAGAAGAAGGCAGCAGTAATTCAAAAATCAGCAAAACAAAACACAACAACCTGCAAGATCAATTTATTTTGCAATGAGCTGAACTCCATATAATCAAAGGTAAAAAAACAAAACCCAAAACCCTCCATATTGATTGATTCAAAAAAGTAAAAAAAAACAAATAAATGTTCAACTTCTCCAAGATACAGGTGGAAAAACTAACGAACCAACAAACAGTGGGTTCCTTTTACAAAGCTGCGGTAAGTTCTAACATGCAGAGGTGTAGCCAAACCTCAAAGTGTGTGTGTGTGGGGGGGGGGGAGGGGGGGAGGGGAAGGTCTAGAGCCCAAAGTGAGGGAGCACATTTTGACCTGCCTCCATGCTGCTTCCCCCTCCTGCCGCAACGCCATATGCCCTGCTCCCCCTCATATTGCGCATGCTCAAACATGCATGCTATGAGGGAAGCACAGTAGGGAATGTAAGGAGAGTAGCGCTGGAGAAACGCTTCAGTTGGCAGAGGTTGGGGACCCCCGCCAGCCAAACCAGGGGCCCTGGATTCATTTTGGGAGGCCAGGCCCCTGTGGTCCCTCCATAGCTGCGCCACTGCTAACATGTGCTTACTGCAGCCCAAAATGTTGCATTTGGATGTGCTGAGGCATGCCATGGTAATTTTGCCAAGTGCATGCGCTACCCTCCCGCTAAAAATGTATATATTTTTGGGGGGCTCAGGGATCATGTCTGGGGGTGGAGAATAGGCGTGTTCTGCACTAATCAGCACAGCTACATTGCTGCACAGTAACTAATTAGTGTGTGCATAGCACATGAGTCCTTACCACCTACATAATGGGTGATGGTAAGGGCTCGCTTGGTAATCTGGTTTAATGGCCACATGCTAATGGCAAAATTAGCACATGGCCATTAATACATAGAATAGGAAATTGGGCTATTTTACCCCAGCGGTAAAAATGGCCTTAGCATGCACGAAAGACCTGAGTAAGGGCGCGCTAAGGCCATTTTTTTCTGCTGTTTGGATAAAGGCTCCCCCTGTGATCACATAAAACACAAAATATTACTTAGTTATACCATAAAGAGAAAATCATTATTGTTGTCCATATGCAGACAAATCCCCCCTATTTGCAACTTGCTGCTTTAGGGGAACTGAAAAAAATCTAAGCCTCTGTCTTGAATAAGTTGAAGATTTATTTTTTTTACTTTTTTGAATTGATTAATATGGAGGGTTTTTTTTAAACCTATGATTATATTGAGTTCAGCTGTGTTACTGTTTATAGCAGTAGAGCCTTTTTCTCAGGTCTTTTTCTCCATATCTTTGTATTTTTTTAGTTGTCTAGGAACATATGTAGTCATTACAAACTAAATTGATATTGTAATATTTTGTGTTTTGTTTTGGTCATATGGAAAGACCTATCTGGCTTCTAAGGAGCTCAGGTTTACTGTGGATTCCTTGGGAGCAGCAGCTCCAGTTATCTCTGGGCAGAGCTGAACCATCTGGTTCATGCAAGCCCATAGATTTACTAGTAAAAAGCAGAGCCACTAACCACAACTTCAAAAGCAGGCTAACAAGACAGAACCAGCTGTCCTACTAGTAAGGATCTTTGGTGTCATTGCTTTGATGCACTCAAAAGGTGTCAATATGATAGAGTTTTTAATGACAATATCAGGTGGGGGAGGGCTATAAATGTGTGCTTTGGGGAAATCATAATGGTAGAACCAACCCAGGTGACTGGAGAGCTTGAGGTGGTCAGCCTCAAGTTTATGGTAACTGGAGAAGAATTCTCAGGGCACTGGAAGGTAGCGTGGAAGGCAACTGATTTCAGCCAGCCTTGATCTCTTGACCAAGATCTGAGGTTCCGAGGAACGATGGGGATGAAGAACCACAGGTAGCAAGCGGTCAACATCCCACCAAAGGCATTCAGGTATTGTTGATTTGAAGCTGGTGCCCTGGGCTCATCTGTGAAGCTGGGTTGATATCTGGCCCTAAGAAAAAATGGCCTCCTGTGGATGTGGTATAGCACGCTTGCAGGGAAAAATACAGCTTTGCAGTTTCTCTCTTTTGTACATGCTGCGGGGTTCATGCAGGGCCCTTTTGGAAGGCAGCTCAGGACAACCCACTGATTGGTGCCGCCTATCTGAAGGGGGGAGGGGCATTTTTGAACTGAGAGATCTCTTTCTCCAAAGCCCACTGAAATCTGCACCCAAAGACAGAATAAGCATTGAGCTACAGGCAGCAATATGCTTTGGAGGATTGGGGCCTGGGAAATGCCTCAGCAGCCAAGTTGCTGATTCATCCTGCTTGTCCTTGGAGAATCTAAAGTAACTAATAAAAGGGAGAAAGGTCACTGATCAGCATAAAGGAAGATAAAAGCACCATAAGAGGAGTAAGGGTTGTTACCACTATTCAGTTTGCAAAGAGGTGTGAAAGATGAATGAGTTTTAAGCAGAGAGATGCTCAAAGGAGAACAAGAGTGGAGACCTCTTTGAACTGTTTTGATTCCTTTTGTAACTATTTTAAATGGTTCTTTTGAACTATCTACCTCATTTTCTACCCTTTTTATGCTTGTACAGTATTGAAACGTCCAATAAATGGGAATTTCAATATAATTACGAACATTCTTCAAGTTAGCTTTTTATCTCTGACTTTTTATATTTATCTATTCATAGCTATTAACTTTTAAACCTGCCATTAAGGAATCCTTTAATAGTCTGTGTGCACTGAAAGATGTTGTTTGGGGACATTGGAGTTGTTTTAGCCATAAACCTCAACCAATTTGTTTGTGTACTGCCTCGGGGGGGTATCCCTTTGCCCTACCAATCTGAGGACCTGATGATCAATCCCCCGTGCTCTTCCAAAACAGCACTGTACAAATAGTGCCAGAACAGCGTGGGGAATTAACTCCTCAATGATCAACGCTAATAACATGCAAATTTAGGTGCGTTATTAATGTTGATCATCAGGGGGAAATGCAGGAGGATTGTGCCTGGGCATGTGCTCAGACACAATCCTCCCGCACTTGTTTGACAGGTCCAGCCTGTCAAAAAAAGAAAGCCCAGACCTGTCAAACGTCAAGCCCACAAACAGGGGGGCTGGAGGTCCGGTGGACCCCCTGACCCTCACCACCCAGCATGTAACCCCCCCCCCTGTCAAACACAAAACCTGGATGTCTGGTGGACTTCCAGGCTTCTCACCCCCCAAACAGAAAGCACCTCCCAAACCCTAAAATACCCTTAACAGCCCCCCACTAGCCCTGGAGGTTTAGTGGTGGGGTCCCCAATCCCTCCTTTTCCGATCCCAATCCCCTCCCCTCATACCTCAGAATAGAAGAGGGAGGAACTAGCACTCCCTCCCTCCTCTGGGTGCCAGCTCAAAGTGGTGGTGCCCTGCCCGGTGCATCCTGGGATGCACTGGGTGGGGTTTAACTTCCATATAATAATGTTATAGCTAGATCAGATTTTTGTCTGTTCATGAGGCAGGACTTGTAGCCATCTCTATGCTTTTGTCTACCAACAACCATTATGTCTGGGCAATCAGCTTTTCTCCCTGGTGGTGAAGAGGTCTAATTTCATTTTAACCTATTCCTGCTCCTCAAGTTCCAGCCCTCTAGCCCTCCCTGCCTCCATTACCCTTCTAATCTGAAGAAATAAGTAATGCATGTGGGTAAGGATGCCAAATTCATTTACAAAGTCTATATAGAATTGTTCCTCATATTGCTTCATATTTGTCCCCAAAAAATCACAGCCCTCTCACTCCATACTCTTGGGAATGCAGGGATAATGTAGCCAGAGCCTATTAGGAGTTGACCTGTAAAGGAGGTAGTGAAGAAAACGTCCCTGAGTTTCCAGCCAGCTACCTCTGAATTTCATGTCATATCTTTGTACCAGATCTCTCTAGGTGACGGAACAGCTTACATACGTGCTCAAAAAACACTACGGTGCAATAAAATTGAGTGCTAAGTGTAAACATGATGAGGTTAATTGTGAAGAATTGTGAGGATGGAGCTCTCACCTCAGGCTCCCAGGTCCCTCTTTCACTCAGGGTGAGCTGGTTCTTAGTATGCAGATTTTATGCAAATTCAGATCCTACCCCTTTTTACTCGGGGTGACCTGGGGATCTCCAGCTCCAGCTTCCAGCTCTCTTCTTCAGCTGCCAGCTCTCCCCCCACTTTCTCCCCCCACTTTCTCCCTCTCTCAGGTGGGGTATTAAGGGTTTAATGGCAAACAGGACCCAGCCCATAACCGGCTGCACCTGTTTCCATCTCCAGGACTCTCCCCGGTCCTAGCGAGCTCCAGCTATACCTCCCCTTTGACTCACCTAGCCCTTCTCCCTGGACATTTTAGGGGGGTCAGCGCCCTCTAGGGGCCTAACCAGGGTAGGACAGCCTCATAATCCTTACATAAGCTAATATTCTAAATGGCAAAGCTGGGCACTGAAGCTGTTATGGAAGACTATCAAGTCAGTATTTGAACACCAAACTTTAGTTGCGAACATTTATACCTGTCACTGGCTGGTGTAAATGCTCGTGCCTAAATTCGATCAATGGTGCACATTACTGACAGCATTCTATAAGCTTAGCGCAGAAGTGCCTGACACATCCCTGACCTGCCCATCCCCCTCCCATGTTAGCGTTCCCTTTGCAGTTCCGCGCTATAGTACTTCAGAGCTAAGTTTATAGAAAACCATAAGTGCATTTGTGCATGTAACTGGAAATTGGTGCTAACTAACTTCACTTGAGGGTCATTATTGGCAATTAAAGCCAATTAGCACCCACTTAATTAAGTTAGGCGCTAATCTATAACCTGCGCGTACAATTGTATGTGCTATTCACAAAATTGTGCACCCAAGTTTATAGAATTAAGGGGCCGGTGCACACCGCAAGTCTCATTATGGTTTTTTTTTTTTTTACAAAGTAATGAACTACTTTAAATGCATTTGCCTGTTTTGCATTTCATTACTTTGTAACCCATGGTGACCTAAATATCATCACGATACAGCAAGACAAGCTGCGTTAGAGCCTTTTAATCCATATTAAGGGGCAAATAACATGACAAGGCATTAACACGGTCTACTTCCCCCCAAATGTATTAACTTTTTCACCAAACTTGCCCTGCCATAAGCTACACTCCTCTTTTCCATACAAATAAATATGGCTATTCTATGTATAGAACATTCAGATTTATCCATAAAAAGTACTGACAATGTTTTAAAAAGCAATTAGCACTAGCAATGACCTCATGAATGCTTTTGAATATTGGACCATCCTGTCAAACCGGAGACCTGAACCTGAATTTGGTCTGCTGCTATTAAGCCCCAGACAGGTCTGACCAGCTAAGGATCACTTTCTGATCCATTGAAATACTACACAAGACACACACACACACACACACACACACACACACACACACACACACACACACACACACACACACACACACACACACACACACACACACACACACACACACACACACACACACACACACACACACACACACACACACACACACACACACACACACACACACACACACACACACACACACACACACACACACACACACACACACACACACACACACACACACACACACACACCTTCCTTTCAGCTGTTTTCCTAACTACTGTAGTGTTCAGTTTGTCATCAAATGTCATTGTTAAGTTTGCATAACAAATCTAGTCTTTTTCCTGATGGCCTTGGAGGCTATTCAGTGCCTGAAGCTGTGGGCAGATTTTATTCTCTGTTCCCTGCACAATACTTCCCTCCTGCCCCCTCACCTGGCATGCCAAGAGCTGTAATGTGAAAGGCAGAAAAGAAATACAGGGGAGAAAGAGGAAAGACAAGGACACTGGGGGACAAGGAGAGAAATGGAGGGAGGGACAGATTGGCAGGTTCAGAGATAGGGAAAGCAGAAATAGATAAGCAACGCTGGAATCATAAGCTGCTACAGTAATGCACAGCTTTTTTATCTAATGGGTAAAGCATTGGGATTTTATAAATCATTTTTCTCTTCTTGACCCTTCTTCCTCCTTTAATCATCAAAACTGAACTGTGATGCAGATGCAGATCCAAGCTTCTGGAACTACAGAAACTGTTTTCTTTAGCTCTCTCTATCCAGACTAATTTTAAAATGGCTCAAATTCCAAAGCAACCATTTCAGAGTGTCGTATCATGTTTGAGTTCTGGAATGCAATTACAATTCATCAGCAGTCCTTCTGTTCCATCTCTCTCATTATGTTTATTGCTTATGTTAAGATTTCTGAAATATCTCCCTTAATGTCTCTGAATTTCTCATTTCTGTTTCTCCCTCTATTTACTGTATTTTTCGGACTATAAGACGCACTTTTTCCCCCCAAATTTGGGAGGAAAATGTGGCTGTGTCTTATAGTCTGAATGTAGCATACCTGCTCGCTGTGGGGGGGGGGGCAGGGCTGGTCTAAGGCCGAGGCGAGTGTTGCGATCGCATAGGGCCTCGCGCTCAAAGGGGCCCCGTGCGGCGTGCCTCAACTCCACCCAGTGCTTTTTTTGTGAGGTCCGGCTCACCTGCCCACTCCCTTCTGTTCGTGCACCCATGTTCCCTGTTTTGAAATCTTTAATTTACCCGAACTTAAGGATTTGGACGTCTTTGACGGTATTTTTGAAATGAAGGATGGGCGTCCATCTTTTTTCAAAAATACGGGTTTCCCCATCCCTGGATTTTGCCATTTTGCAAAGGCATCCAAATCGTAACTTGAACGTTTCTTTTGAAAATGCCCCTCCATGTAACCCCCAAAGGGAAGAGAGCTCCAACCATTGCTCAACAGTGATGCCTGGTGCCTACTAGCCAGGCTAAAGGTGCATGCATACCAGACTCAGGAGAAACTGCAGATTGAGCTGCAAGTTGCAAGTCTTTGGCTTAGGATTGTCACTGTGATGGTTGAGTTAACTGGAAGTGAACATGAAGGCTTATGGCACCATAGTTCCACTACAGGCTAGTACCAATTAAGTATAGATCAGTTTGAAGGGCAGGCTTAAATTTTTAAAAGGAAATTCTCTCCTGGTTGAGAAGGTGCTGTGTATTCATAGATTCATCCCTATTCACCATGAGCTGTATCTCTGGTAAGAGTCACCAAACACATCCCTCTCAGGTCCTGTTAATCTTATCCATTACTCTTGATCCTTTTAGTTCACCACCTTTTACAGTTTTAAAAAGAAATACTGCTACTACTACTACTACTATTTAACATTTCTAAAGCGCTACTAGGGTTACGCAGCGCTGTACAAGTTAACATAGAAGGACAGTCCCTGCTCAAAGGAGCTTACAATCTAAAGGACAAATGTACAGTCAGTCAAGTAGGGGCAGTCAAATTGGGCAGTCTAGATTTCCTGAAAGGTATATGAATGTTGTAATCTAATTTGCCATTTCAGACATTGTCACCCTCAACTGACCAGATGAAAGGAGTATAGTTCTTGAAATAATGGTCTAATAAAAAACATACAATTTGCTTTTGATACTTGTTTTTATATCAGAAGATAAATACTACCATACTACTGCAAAGTGTACTGCTGTATAGGTATGCACATTTGTTAAAAATGACATGGGAAATCTCTGTGACCATTCTCATATTGTTCCATGTTGATTTTAACTTGAATTAACAGGAACAATCTCGAAATGTTTCTTCATGTGTCATCAATAGTACACATCATTGATGATAGTATACCAGAATAAACAAACAAAAAAAACTTGTATATTACACAGGAAATTCAACAAAGTAAAACTGTTTGGCCTATACAGTCCTAAAACTGTATGGAACAGAAGATGGCGCATGTGTGTGTGTGTGTGGGTGGGGGGGGGGGGGGGGGGGGGTTGTTGCAGCCCTTCTTTCCCCATGCTCACATAGACTCTGGAATAATACTAATATTCCATTCATGTCAGCCCTTTGAAAATGTGTACTTAGCAGTTTTGAACAGCCAGAGCCAGTCTTAGCAATTGTGGGGCCCCCTGCCCTCTGCTTGCCCCGCTTCTGCCTAGCCCCACCCTCTGCCTAGCCTCATCCCCACCTAGCCCTGCCCCCTGTGGACAAGATGTTTTTTTATATTATTTTTTTATTTATGAAATTTCAAATAAAGACAAGTGAAGCAAAGCTTGTACAGAAAAACTGACACAATCAGGTTTATTTTCGAAAGTGATCGCCGGCCATCTTCCGACATAAATTGGGAGATGGCCGGCGATCTCTCAAAAGCGGCGAAATCGGTATAATCAAAAGCTGCTTTTTTGACACCATCACCGCTTTCCCGTCGCCGAGCTGGCGAAAGTTCAAGGGGACGTGTCAGCAGCGTAGCGAAGGCGGGACATGGGTGGGCATGGGCGTGGCTACCAGATGACCGGCTTTCGCGGATAATGGAAAAAAAAACGGCGTAAATCAGTATTTCGCTGGGATTACTTGGTCCTTTTATTTTCACGACCAAGCCTCAAAAAGGTGCCCCAACTGACCAGATGAGCACCAGAGGGAATAGGGGATGACCTCCCCGTACTCCCCCAGTGGTCACCAACCCCCTCCCACACAAAAAAAATAAAACTAAAATCCTTTTTTGCCAGCCTGTATGCCAGGCCCATCCCCCCTACTTGTTACACTTGTGGTGGTAAGTGTTGAGCCCTCCAAACCCCCCAAAACCCAATGTACCCACATGTAGGTGCCCCCCTTCACCCATAAGGGCTATGGTAGTGGTGTAGAGCTGTGGGGAGTGGGTTTGGGGGGGATTTGGGGGGCTCAGCACCCAAGATAAGGGAGCTATGCACCTGGGAGCTATTTGTATATTTTTTAAAAAGTTTTAGAAGTGCCCCCCTAGGGTGCCCAGTTGGTGTCCTGGCATGTCAGGGGGACCAGTGCACTACAAATGCTGGCTCCTCTCACGACCAAATGCCTTGGATTTCGCCGGGTTTGAGATGGCTGGTATTTTTTTCCATTATCGCTGAAAAACAAAACCGGCCATCTCAAACCCAGCAAACTCTGGCATTTGGCTGTGCCAAACCGTATTATTGAAAGAAAAGACGGCCGGCCATCTTTTTTGATAATACGGTTCGACCAGCTGATTGTGGTGCCGCCAAAATAGATTGCCGGCAATCTATTTCGCTGGCGCAGTTCGATTATTCTCCTCCATAAGCACCTTAAGTTTGAGTTCAAAATGGCCTCCCAATAGTAAAGGTAAAACAGATCAAAAACAACACAGTTTAGAACAAATCAAGAAAAATCAAACTAATTTGATTAAACCCATGGCAAAAATAAGACATGGCATCTCTTATTAGATCCCTTCCCAATGTTCATAGCTGTTCCTAGGATATATATACCCCAGATCCCAGAGAACTATGGTCCACTTGCCATTTGATACATAAATGTTGAAACGATGACGGTCCCATGGGCCAGTGATTACATTGAGCCCTGACCCGAGGCCTCCACCCTTGCAGCCACAGGCCTTGAGTTCTCCTAAACAAATGAGGAGAGGACTAGATTTAAGGCAGTCTATCTGCAATTTTTCAGGGATATTGATCTCCACTAGACCTGCTGAGATTTCCCTATTCTTTGGCTTGCTATAGCTGATTTAGGGAAAATGTTGCTATCTGTAAATGTGTTGTGATTTTGTCTTAAGTGAAATATGTATTTTTGGGAGCCTATGCACGTGACAACTTTTTTGGCTACTAGGGGATTTCCTGTGTTGCCTCTCCAGATTGGTGGGTTACATTAATGGGAGAATTTTATAGGACTCTGCCCACAAACCTGGATCTTTTTTTAGTTAATTCATATTTTTCCTGTATTCTCCTCTATGTTATGAGAATTGGAACTCCTAATTGTAGCGGACTTGAACTGAATAATTTCTGGATATTTTCATAATACTAGGTTTCCTATGATAGCATTAGTCGCAACTTGATTTCTGGGTTCATCCCCCTCCAATATGCTTTCAGTGAAAGCAGTGAAACTAGAAGCTGGGCCACAGCAATAAAAGTTTAAAAAAAGATCAGTTCTGCCAAAAATCAGCTAACTACTGTGTCAGGAGGGCAAAATTAAGGTAATCAGAACAGGAAGTCTGGCACATAGAAAACAGATGAAGAGGTAGGGAAGGAACACGGAGGGGCATAATCGAACAGCGCCGGCGATCTATTTTGGCGGCGACGCAACAGCTGGCTGTAACCGTATTATCAAAAAAGATGGCCGGCCATCTTTTCTTTCGATAATACGGTTTGGCCTGGCCAAATGCCAGAGTTCGCCGGGTTTGAGATGGCCGGTTTTGTTTTTCAGCGATAATGGAAAAAAATACCGGCCATCTCAAACCCGACGAAATCCAAGGCATTTGGTCGTGAGAGGAGCCAGCATTTGTAGTGTACTGGTCCCCCTGACATGCCAGGGCACCCTAGGGGGCACTTCTAAAAAAATTTTAAAAATACACAAATAGCTCCCAGGTGCATAGCTCCCTTACCTTGGGTGCTGAGCCCCCCAAATCCCCCCCCCCCAAACCCACTCCCCACAACTCTACACCATTACCATAGCCCTTATGGGTGAAGGGGGGCACCTACAAGTGGGTACAGTGGGTTTTGGGGGGGGGGTTGGAGGGCTCAACTCTTAGCAACACAAGTGTAACAGGTAGGGAGGGGGTGGACCTGGGTCTGCCTGCCTGAAGTGCACTGCACCCATTAAAAACTGCTCCAGGGACCTGCATACTGCTGTCAGGGAGCTGGGTATGACATTTAAAGCTGGCATACAGGCTGGCAAAAAAAGGTTTTTATTTTTAATTTTTTAGTGTGGGAGGGGGTTGGTGACCACTGGGGGAGTATGGGGATGTCATCCCCCATTCCCTCCGGTGGTCATCTGGTTAGTTGGGGCACCTTTTTGAGGCTTGGTCGTGAAAATAAAAGGACCAAGTAAACCTGGCGAAATACTGATTAACGCCTCTTTTTTTTTCCATTATCTGCGAAAGCCAGCCATCTGGTAGCCACGCCCATGCCCACCCATGTCCCGCCTTCGCTACACCGCCAACACGCCCCCTTGAACATTCGCCGGCTCGGCAATGGGAAAGCAGCGATGGTGTCAAAAAAGCAGCATTTGATTATACAGATTTCACCGCTTTTGAGAGATCGCCGGCCATCTCCCGATTTATATCGGAAGATGGCCGGCGATCACTTTCGAAAATAAGCCTGATGGTCAACTACTTGGAGGGGGGGGGGGGGGGGGGGGGGAGGCACCAGTTCTGGGCTACACCAGAGTGCAGAGTCTCCTTAAAATAAAAACTCAAAGAATTGGTATCGCAGTGCAGTCAAACACACATAACCCTAAGGCTTCAGTTTTACACAGAGTGTGCTAGCTCATGCAGAAGAATTTGAAAGGCTACTTTTTAAAGCAGTTTATTTATGTAGCAGTGAATGGAAAACAGCCAAAAGTTTAGGGGCAAGCTCTTGTATGCACCAGCAAAGGGGTTCTCTCCCATAGCTCCTGGGATAAGCAAGAGCCACTTATGTGGTCGTGTGTGTGTGTGTGGGGGGGGGGGGGGGGGGGGGATTTGCCACTTTTGGTCTCTAATACCTGCCACACAACCACCGTTCTCTAATTTTACCAGTTCTTTCAAACTAAAAGTAATGCCTAGTTAACAGATCCAGTCAACTGAGTGAAGGACTTAAATGGCTAACAATCCTCAGCAGCACTAGATCACCTTAATAGTGGTATTAATTAGACAGAAAATGCCAAGGGATAATGAAGTAGAAGATCCAGGAAATCTGTGTCACTCTTGAAACCCCACTTTATCCCGTACCTTATATCCCATTGGGCACTGAGCCCTGGGCCTCTTTGTTGCTGCATTCTGTCCTTGTGGAAGCAGGAAATGACATCAAAAGAGGGTGGGATGCAGCAGCGAGGAGGCTCCAGGATCTGTGGCCAACAGGATATGAAAATCACTGCTGCTGCCTGCCACTCTACTGAACTGTGGAGCATGTTAAACTATGGAGCCGGGGGGGGGGGGGGGGGGGGGGTGTTCTGAGACAGGGGGACAGACGTGCTGGGGATGCAGGGCGTGTGACTGCCCCTTCCACATTTCAGTCAGTTTTCACAGGGATACTACTGATGTTGTTGTCCTTCGACTGTTAAGAGCGATAGCATATAGATGTTAACGCCTCCATAGACCTCACAGCTGCTGCTGAACAAGGGAAGAATCATACATGTGCATTTGAAAATCTAATGTGTTCACATTGTTTTACACTCCTGACCACAGCAGGAAGGTAGACAGTAGAACACACGATATCAAGCGCCAGAACCTCTATAGCAATAGAAGCCGAAGCGAAGACTGAAGGCGACTGTGGTTCTTAAATAGTCCCCTGGTCGGTTGTCACCCCCCCCCCCTTTCAGCTGGAAAGGAGTGGCCTAGTGGTTAGCGTGGTCCTGGGGAACTGGGTTCAATTCCCACTGCAGGCACAGGCAGCTCCTTGTGACTCTGGGCAAGTCACTTAACCCTCCATTGCCCCAGGTACAAATAAGTACCTGTATATAATATGTAAGCCGCATTGAACCTGCTATGAGTGGGAAAGTGTGGGGTACAAATGTAAGAAAAAAAAACATGTCCATCAGAAGAACTCTTTTTAACTCAGCTACATGTGTGACTGCTCTGAAAGCTGGGCTGTAGAGGGTAATATTCAGGCAAGACAATTTACCCTGTGTACAGGATCATTATCTAATAAGGCAGGGGTCCTCAAATCCAGTCCTCGAGGTCCACAACCCAGCCTGGTTTTCAGGATTTCCACAATGAATATGCATCAGATCTAGTTGCATGCAATGAAAGCAGTGAATGAAAATAGATCTCATACATATTCATTGTGGAAATTCTGAAAATCAAGCTGGGTTGTGGATCTTGAGGGCTGGATTTGAGGACCTCTGTAATAGGATGTCTAGGCAGGAAAAGCACATAGAAACATCTGGTGTGCATATTTTATAAAGGCAAACCCATGCACCTAAGTGACTTTATAAAATGATTTCGAGAAAATAGGTGCACGAATGTACACCTGCTCCAGTGTGGGTGTAATTATGTTTGTGTATGTGTGGGCACATGTATTTAACAAGTTATATGCAGACGTGGCTATTCCATCCCCATTCTTCCTATTCTCCGCCCCTGAGAATGCCTGTATGTTTATTGCATAAAGGGGGCCTTTTACAAAGTCATGCTAGCGTTTTTAGCTCGTGTTAAAAACCTGCTGGTGGTAAACGCTGTGAAGCCATAGGAATAAAATGGGTATCTCAGCGTTTACCACCAGCTGATTTTTACCGCAAGGTAAAAATGCTAGTGCGGCTTTGTAAAAGACCCCCTAAAGGAGCAGATGTGTTGCTATGCATGCATACCCCCTCTCAGTTTTCTAGGAGGCCTTCAAATGTATGTTAATTCATGGGTATACCTGTGCATAAGTGATTTGTACACACTTCAGGAGTGGAGTGGAGGAGTCACTGCAGTTCCTTGTGACTCTGGGCAAGTCACTTAACCCTCCATTGCCCCGGTACAAAATAAGTACCTGAATATATGTAAACCGCTTTGAATGTAGTTGCAAAACCCTCAGAAAGGCAGTATATCAAGTCCCATTTCCATTTCACATTTTTTAGATGCCTAAACAAACCAAATGCATACTCGTAAGTGCACATCTCTAGTAGTTAACCAGCTAAATGGATTTCAAAATTGCCTTATGAATACTTAGACCCTTGAAATCCCATTTGTAGTTTATCCATATGTCAACAGGTGCTCTAATGCTGAACTGAAAGTAACAGCTGTTCCTGAACGTAACAGCAATATGCATACTAAAATATATCTTGAGGCTTTATTAATACAAATTTTAAAACAACAAAAGAGGATGCAAGATGTAGTTTCACTAAATTGTTCCACATTAAGTTGTTTTGGGTACATGAACCCAATATGTTCTCCAGTTTATTTCCCACCTTCTTTTCTTCATTCTCACTTCTCGACCACTTTCTGTTTCCTTCTCACGTTGCCCAGGTGTACTCTGTGCTCCTCTGCTCACAGATGACAATCATAGATAAAGGTGGTTGTAAACATTTGTTTACTGTGGTGCCATAAACCTAATAGCCATATATATATATATATATATATATATATATATATATATATATATATATATATATATATATATATATATATATATATATATATATATATATATATATATATATAGCTTTAAAAGAAAAGCACATACAGCTTTGTGTTTGACCAAAGGTCCATTTAGCCAGTATCCTGTTTCTAAGAGTGGCCAAACCAGGTCAGAAGTACCTGGCAGAGTGCCAAAAAGTAGCAAGTGCATGATATCTTTGGATGGCAATTAGTTTTCTTTGAACCTTCATTCAAAAATGTTAGCTGTGGAGATAGACCATCTACTGTCTACTCAGTGTTATACTCAGTCAATTATTAAACATTCTTTTATAATGTTGAGAATCTTTAGAAAATGTTTCATTCTAGTGGCTTTCAGAATCTTGGTTCAATCTTTAATTCTCTCTAGATTGGATTTTTGTAGTCTCATATTAGCTGTTTGTTCTAAATCTTATCTCAATTTGAGTCACTTCAATCTTATTATTCTAAGCTCCATTAGTTACCAGTTTCTGAAAGAATAAAGTTTAAATTCTTACTGGGGAAATTCCAATACATGTTGAATTTAATATCATTGTTACAAGGATCCAGTGGCGTAGGAAGGGTGGGGGGGGGGGCAGGAGGGGCGGTCCGCCCCGGGTGCACGCGCTCGGGGGGTGCTGGTCCCGCTGGTTCCCTGCTCCCTCTGCCCCGGAATAGGTTACTTCCTGTTCCGGGGCAGAGAGAGCAGGGAACCAGTGGGGCCAACGCAGCTCCGAGTAACGTGCACTTGGGGCGGATCGGCCCTCCTGCAGGTAAGAATGCGGTTCGGGGGGGGGGGGCTTGCGGTCCAGGGGGGGTTCGCTCCGGAGGGGGGTTACGCCGCAGAGGGGGGGGGGGGTCGTGCCATGCTGCACCCGGGGGGGGGGGGTGCGCAGCGGCGACCCACCCCAGGTGTCATTAGCCCTCGCTACGGCACTGCAAGGATCTTCCTCCAGATATAATACTCATAATCTTTTTCGACTTAGATTTCCAATGTATATGAATTTAAAATCTATCAAACATCTTAATTTGTCATCTATCCAATATCAGTGTCTTTGAGATCTTGTACACATTATCTTCGATTCAGAAATTATTTAAAATCTTTGTTTTTTATTTTGTAAGGCAGGTCTATCTAATATTTAGTTGATGGGTTCTCAAGGCAGATTTATTAATGTTTAATATATAATATTAGTCTGTTTTAATCACTTGTAGTTCCTGGATTGATTGGTCCTGCTCTTGTTTACTGTAATCTGTCCTTGAACTGAATAAGTATAGGCGGAATACAAGAACCAGTATAACATAACATGACATAACAGATTTACCACCAGGGCTAAGCAGTGGCTTTCCCCAGGTCAACCTTAATTACAGTTTATAGACTTATGGATTACATAGACCATCACCAGCTTCTCCACCCACACCAAGTGGTCGTCTCAACATAACCAGCTAGTAGTGGCTGCTCACACTTATATGCACATGGAAAGTCTCTGAAAGTGATTTTTTTTTTTTTTTTTGGCATTATAGGTCCTCAGCTTTGGAATGACCTTCCTTTGCACATCCAACTGGAATTGTCATTGGATAACTTTAAGACAGGGTTGAAGACCTATTTATTCATGATTTATTGTGCCATGCTATGGCTTGATTGGTGTTTGACCACCCCAGTATTCTGCATGCTTTATCCTTATCGTTATCTTCATCTTTCTCTATTCTGTCTCATCTTGTCTTTTCTTTTCTATACTGCTTTGTTTTCCTTTTCTTTTAATTATCGTAGTTCCTTTCTGGCTTCTATGGCTTTGTTATTGTAAACCACTCAGAAGACTTGTCAGTGGTGCGGTACATCAAATTTTAATAAACTTGGAAACGTGGACTTTACCTCCAGGAATTTGTACAAATTTTTTAAAAACATTACTACATTGAATGCATTTACCACCTGCTCCAGCAATGAGTTCCAGAGTTTAAAGACCTCTATCATTCTCTCCTCAGCTGTCTCTTCTCCAAGCTGAAGAGCCCTAACCTCTTTAGCTTTTCCTCATATAAGAGTTATTCCATCCCTTGTTTTCCTTCTCTGTACCTTTTCTATTTCCACTTAATTTTTTTTGAGATTCAGTGACTAGAATAGCACATAGTACACAAGGTGCAGTCTTACCATTGAGCGATAGAGGAAGAGGGTTTTCAGGAACAGAAGAAGAGAAAAAGAGCTTTATAACTGATATTCTGCTCTGGCAGCAGGCCTCTGAAAATTAACATTGTGATAGATTCAGTGATCAGAACAGCACAGTGGGCTGGATATGTTAATTGCTCTCTGTAAGGAAAGAAAGACTAAATGATCAACATTTATACACTTTGGGGAGGATTATTCATTAAATTTTATAAATAAAATTGGGGTTAATGATGCACACACACTAAGTAAAGGTAACTGAAACTGGTTATGGCGTCAGGGAAAACTCCTCGCCAGAATATAATTTGAGGGTAGTCTAGCCGTGACCTTCCTGGGTTTTAGACCCATCAGTCATTCAATGATACAGAGATTCTGTGCAGCATCCCTGATCTTATGGCCTTTTGGCTAAGAGGAGAGACTTCTTTTTATTGGAGAAAACCTGGAACTTCAGGTCACAGACTCTGAAAGGCTAGAATGAGAGAGAGAGAGAGAGAGAGAGAGAGAGAGAGAGAGAGAGAGAGAGAGAGAGAGAGAGAGAGAGAGAGAGACTCACAAAAGCTAAGCTGTGAACCTGGCAGGGAAGGGCCCCCTGGAAGCTCCTCCTGAAGACTACTATAGAGTAGCCCTTGGCAGCAGGATCAGGGCAGGGCAGAAAAAAGACCATTGAGGGCACAGTCAGTGACTGAGGCTGAGGAGCAGAGCAGTCCTTGGAAGGAGGTTCAGAGCAGAGAGGCCCTTGGAAGCAAGCTCAGGGTGAGGCACAATTCCTCTGGGGCACAGTCAGTGCCCAAGGCAGAATGGCAGAAAGGCTTCTGGGCGCACAATCAGCGCTAAGAGCCCTAGCAGAGGCTCTTGGGAGTGCACCTGGCACTCAGAGTTTGGAGGAGATAGAGGCTCCTGGGAGCATAATCAGTGCTTGGAGCTCTGGCAGAGGTTCCTGGGAGTGCAATCAGCACTTGAAGTCCAGAGGAGGCAGAGGCTTCTGAGAGCACAATTGGCACTTGGAGCCCAACAGAAGAGACTAACCAAGCTAGACTGACTCATATCTCATTGGACATCTAGCAGCTATTGGTCCAGAGTGTTCTAACAGGAGTTTGAGATCTAGGGGATATGGTAGGGATGGACAAGGGGGAAGACTCAGGTGATATATGTAATACTGCTACTCCAATAAAAAGACTTAATAAGGAAGAAGGAAATGTATTTTAAGCTGGCACCTTGGCAAAGAGACAAACTAGTTCCAAGAGCACTGTTTAAAAAGTAATTTAGTAGGTTGCTTTTTGAACACCATTCTCTCAGAAGGTTTAATAAGTTGATTATCACAAATACTTCTCATTAACAAATGTCTTAATGCTTTTATATAGTATGAATTGTAAGTAGTGCACTAACCTTTTAGCCAGCCTTGTTCACAGTGGTCTTTTTTAATTTCCTTGGTGGAAAGGATGGAAATCCCACCCGCTAACACCTTTCTTTCCATGGTGCCAATTGTTCCAGAACCCAACAGAGCCTGCCTGAGGGAGACTCTAACCAAGTCAGCCCAGGATCGAGGAATATTCAAAAAGGGGCATTATACTTTGTTTTATTCTCTATTCCTTTCCTAATAATTCCTCATATTCTGTTTGCTTTTTAGCCACCACCGCACACTGTGCAGAGCATTTTTAGATATTGTCCATGATGACACATAAATCCTTTTCCTGGTGGTTCCTATGGGATAATTCTATAAAGAATGTGCATAACTTAGGTGACAAATATGTGTGTAAACATTTAGAATAATAGAATATAGGCCTGTATGTGTGGACATACATGTATATATGCCAAATTTCTGCTTGAGCACTATTCTATAAAGACATGCATATCTTACTTAGCACATAACTTGAGGGTGTGCATACATATTGGTAGAGTCAGGCTGCAGCACAGGTGGGGCCGGATGTTATATGCATAACTTATAGAATATAATATTTTATACTCATACCTCTGGATCATAAGTGTATACATTTATTCCAGCCCTATGGCTAACATGAGTGTCTGCACCTAAGTAATACTCATGTATCTCACCTGGTATGCTAATATTCTATAAAGGAAAATAGACAATCAGATTTGCAGATGACCAAGAGGGGCATAATCGAAAAGAAATGCCTATCTTCATGGGCATTTATCTCCGAGAACAGGTCCGTGAAGGGGCGGGCCGAACCGTATTTTTGAAAAAATGGACGTTTTTGAGCTGGGCATTTGTTTTTTTTAGCGATAATGAAAACTAAAAACACCCAGCTCAAAAACGTCCTAATCCGAGCCATTTGGTTGGGGGAGGGGCCAGGATTGGTAGTACACTCGCCCCCCTGATATGCCAGGACACCAACTGGGCACCTTAGGTCAGTGCGGTGGACTTCAGAAAAAGCTCCCACATGCATAGCTCCCTTACCACGGGTGCTGAGCTCCCAACCCCCCTCCCCCAAAACCCACTACCCACAAATGTACAACACTACCATAGCTCTTAGGGGTGAAGGGGGCACCTACATGTGGGTACAGTGGGTTTTGGAGGTCTCCCATTTACCAGCACAAGTGTTACAGGTGGGGTGGGGGGGATGGTCCTGGGGCCACCTGGCTGAAGTGCACTGCGGTACTCACTAAAAGTGCTCCAGGGACCTGCATACACACAGGCCTCTAGGACTTGTTACTGCTGTATAACATTGGCACACCAAGACTAATCTCTCCGAAAACATCCTTTATTGGAATAAGCACGCTTACTCACAGTTAACTGCAGATCAGAGGTTGTGCCCCACCACTGGCAACAAGTCTCCCTGGTACTGAGATTAGCAGGTCAGAACTGGCAGAATGCTGTACAATGCCCTCTTTCAGCCACATTCAAGGGAAGAACTAAGTTGTCTAATGTGGCTAACACAGGAAAGGGAACTAAAACTGGCTTACAAAAATGGCCACTACCGCATGGACTACATAAGTTACATAAACCTTTCCAGACCTGGAGACAGGTGACACTGGGACTACATGATTGATTGGCTTGATGTTGGTTTGCTCTATAGAGTTCTGCCTTGAGCCTCTGCAGATTCATCACACTTCTCCTTCTTTAAGGGATTTTGGAGTCATGTAGTCCAGACCTGTCTCCAGGTCTGGAAAGGTTTATGTAACTTAAGAACCTATCCAGTTATGCCTAAGAGCAGTCAGTTTAGTTATCATTGTAGTTTGGCTATCACATGAGCTCTGGTAGGTACTGAGGACTGTTTCCACGCAGCAGCCAGTACCATTTGACCCACTGTAACCAGGTGGCACTCTCTAGCATGCAGTCCCAGTGGACCCACATTGAACAGGCAGTAGTCTAGCTGTTTATATATTCTGCTCCATCCCAAGATCTGCCACTAGAGCAATCACATGATCCCAAAATATTTTAGCTTGAGGGCAGTACCACCAGATATGTAGAAAGGTCCCCTGCTCACCACATCACCACCAGTATTTCCTACTTCAGAAGCCATACACATGACGTAAATGCTCTGACGTATAATACCACATATTAGGGGCGTAGCCAGACCTCAGCGGGAGTGGGGTCCAGAGCCCAAGGTGGGGGACACATTTAAGCCCACCTCTCCCAGCTGTCGACCCTCCCCCACCACTTTCAACCCCCCCTCCCCACCACCACCGACCCTCCCCCCACCGCAAGGTACCTTTGCTGGCGGGGGTCCCCAACTCCCACCAGCCTTAGTCTTCTTCAGCGTCGGTCTCCAGCGCGTTCGCTGATCTGTGCTGTGAGTCCTGATGTCCAGCACGTCCTGCATGTTCCTTTAAATGAAAAAGGAATATGCTGGACATCAGGACTCACAGTACAGATCAGCGAACATGCCGGAGACTGGCGCTGAAGAAGACTAAGGCTGGCGGCGGTTGGGGACCCCTGCCAACATAGGTACCTTGTGGCGGCGGTGGTCGAAAGTGGCGGGGGGGGGGGGGGGTCAAAAGTGGCGGGGGCCAGGGCTAAATCTGTGGGGGCCCATGCCCCTGTGGCCCCACCTAACTACGCCCCTGCCATATATATAAAACTTTATAGCCATTCTCTACCATAGAGCTAGCAACATAAACTTTTAATAGACAGTAAAATATTCTGCCCCATGTTTTCTGGTCATAGCTTTTTCCTGTGTCCAGTTCTCATTCTGCAACATAAATGATTGGGAAGCTCCTTGAGTAAGCAAGGCCATGTATAAGCTGGAAATACCTCCCTAGTTAGCCCCTCCCTTAAAAGTCACCTCTATTTGTGTCTCCTTGATCAAAGCATCTTTGAGGGCCTTGTGCTGTAGAAAGTACTGCAACTGGTGGTACTGAAAAACACAGGGGAGAAATTCTATATATGGTGCCTTAAAAATCGGTGCCATGAAATCACGCGGTTAGCGTGATTCTATAAACTACACCTAAAGTTAGGTGTAGTTTATAGAATACGCTCACATACCATTCTTGTGCCTAAAATTTAGGTGCCCCATTTAGGCCACCTAAAACCACGCCTAAATACCTGCGCTTAAGTTAGATGCAGATCAGGTGTATTCCATAACAGTGCAGGCAGTTTTTTGAAATGCCCACAGTTCGCCTCGTCCACACCCATAGCCACACCCCCTTTTCAACTGTGTGCATTAGAATTTACGTGCACTGTGTTATAGGATATGCCTAGAAAGTTGTGCATGTAAATTCTAATTAAAGCCAATTAGTGCCGCTAATTGGTTGTTAACTACCAGTTATCGGCACTGATTAGCTTGTTAATCAATTAAGTTGTGCACGCAGTTTGGCCTTGCAGTCAAATTAGTACACACAACTTAAGGCACCATATATAGAATTTTGGGGAGAGTGCAGTATGCCATCATCTTCCACCAGTACCGTGAAGTCCACAACACAACCCTCATCTGTGAGTTGACTCAGGGGCCTCAACCCTTGGCCTCCCATCTGTGGAAGACCAGATCAATTCTGTCAGAGAAAAACATCTCTGCAAAATTGATCAATGAGGATTCATAGAAATACCTCCCCCGCAGTAATACTAATCGAGTCTGCCCCCAGAGACAAAGAACACCTTGGATAAAGGGATTACCTCCCACAGTGACTGATCTCAATTCTGGATTACCCACAATAGAATATCCCCCATATTCTGATGCTCTAACATCACCCAGGTTTTACTGGCCCATCCCCCCGTACCAAAAAGGCCAAATAGCAAAGCGGCTGCCATTTTGGAATTAGGAATTGCATAAGCAGGAGTGACTTTCTGTTCATCCCATTCCCAACTCCAAAATGGTGGCTCTGACTTCCCATGGCAGTCTCGCAAGGCTGCTGCAGGAGGTCGCGGCCATCATTTTCACAATGCAGCCAGCAGGGGCTGCAACACTCAGTTCAAAAGACTGGATAGTCTCCATCTCGCTGCTGGACTACCACCTGCATCTTATTATTGAGACTTCTTAATTAACCCTAGAACGCATGACGTTAAAAATATACATATTAACGTCTTGGGGGCCTTTTAGGCCCCCATGCACATAATGTAGAAAAACACACTTAAATAACTTTCACAAGTTTATTTCAAAATTGCTCAATAAAATATGAATAGTGGACAACATTTTAATTATAATTTTTCACAGAAAACACCAAAAAATCTTTTTTTTCCCAAATTTCACGCAAAGACATGAAAACACACAAAAATGCATAGAAATCTATAGCAAATTAGCTGCAGCTACATTTTTATTCTAACTTTCTTTTCTATTATATTAGTCTTCCAAACAATTCTGACATGTTATTTTTTCAGAAGAGTGTTCTTTGCAAACAGTTTCCTTACAAGTGGAACAATATCGCTCAGTTTTCCTCTCTATGTTTCTTGGACACATGAAAACAACGCTTTCGTTTTCTTTCTCCTGGCTCTGGAGTAATCTGAAACTGTACGCCACACCGTTTCATTGCTTCTTTAGTTTTCTTTGGCAAGCATTTCAAGTCGCTTCGCTCTATCATGTGAGGTATTACAAGTTCATGACAAAGGTCCTTCAAGAATAAGCGTCTCCTGTCCTTCCTCTGTGCATGAAATTCAGGATGAGTTTCTGTATAAATAATGAATGAATTTAGGGCTGCTACATCAAGCATATTTGAAAATAGTACTACAGGCCATCGTTTTGTTTGCCTCTTACACGAATATTCTCCCACCATCTCATCCATTTTATCTACACCTCCTTTTGTTGCATTGTAATGCAGGATGATTTCTGGTTTCAATTTTTGGTTATTGCTGTCAACACTGCAATCGTGATGCATGGTACTGAGTAAAATTACAGATTTCTCCTTCTTTGCCTTGTAAGATACCAAAGTCGCTTTGTTATTGAATCCAAAGACACTCTCATAAAGTGCTCGCTGACGATTGTGTTTGAGTGCTGCTGGAATTTCTCGTCTGTTTTGCTTTATAGTACCAACAAGTGTAATAGCTTTTGCAAGCAGAAAATTGCCTAGTTCAACATTGGTGAAATAATTGTCCATGGTGATGTTTCTACCTGAATTGAATATTGGAACAGCAAGAGTTTTGACTATTTCAGACCCCAGATCCTTCTGTACTGGTGCACCAACCTCTTTGCCACAGTAGATTACGCCATTTATGCCATAATAATTTGCAGAATCACACATCCAGAAGATTTTTATACCGTACTTGGCTGGCTTGCTGGGCATGTATTGTATGAATTTGCAGCGTCCTCTGAACGGTACAAGTTGCTCATCTACAGTAACATTAGTACTAGGATTGTAAAGTTTTGTGCAATTTTTGATAAATATGTTCCAGATATAACTGATAGGGGCTAATTTGTCTGTTTCAAACCTCGCTGCACGAGTTCGCTTATCATCAAAGCGAATGATCCTTCTAATTTCCTCATATCTGCCCACTGACATTGTCGCCTTATAGTGTGGATCAGAAAGTGGGTCCAGAAATAATTCTCGTATTGGGACATCATACGATTTTGACTCCCTGCCAGCAGGAAAAGTCCAATATATGCATAAAGTTCCTCTTTTGAGATATTTTTCCAGGACTTATTTTTTGCTGAAGCGATACATCTTCCTTCTAGGTTTGAACATAATAGGACCTCTTCTGCAATATTGTCAGAAAAATAAGTACAGAATACATCTTTAGGGGTAAAGTAACTGGGACTTCCCACAGCTCCTTGAGCCTGTCTCACAATATTGTGTATTGGAGTACGTCCGACTAATGTAGGATTACTGTCCCAAAAAACATTCGTTTTGGATGTTCTACTTATCACTTCTTGAGGATCCACTAGATTCACTTCTTCATCATCAGAAGAATCACTGGATGAGGATGTTTGATTAGCTGGTGGCAGATATTCTTCATCAGACAAAGATAGTTCACTTTCATCATCGCTTTGAAACATAATCGCTTCAATCTCTTGGTCAGTCAGACACTTGGAGGAAGACTGTGCCATTGCTGACTAGATGTTAGAAAATGAAACAGATTTCCTCTCAACAGCTTATCTTATCACAGGTCCTTCAGCAATTAGCTCACAGTGTATACTGTCCTCAGTGTTCAGAGGACCTGAGGTGATGTCATGGCCTTATCACTCCCTCCAAAAATCACATGACATCCTCACATGTTATTATCCACACCCTGGCCCCTCCACCAGCATTACTGAGTACAAATAAAGTAACTTGAGACACAAACACTTCTGAGAACATGATAAAAACAGCGGGGGCCTAAAAGGCCCCCAATTCGTACAGATGTAGTTTTCACCAAACAAGCATTGTTACACCATAATGCCTATGAAAAAAAATTATATGAACAACTGGATATTATCAACAATGACATACTTGAGGAATACCTTGAGTTTCAAAATTCTAACTAAAGTAATTTTGCAGATAATAGCAAAAATGTAAGCATGGGGGCCTAAAAGGCCCCCAATATGCGTTCTAGGGTTAAGTTGTTAATGGAATAGGAGTATGTAAAGTGAAGTCCCATAAGATTGCTAGTTATATGCTAGCATTGATAATATTTAGTTTTTAGTATTATTGTTATTATTATTATTAGTAGTAGTAGGTTTACCTTTATGAACTTAAGTAGACACATTTCTAAGAGCTTATTACTGGCTGACAGAGATGCCTTAATTAACTTTCAACCTTCTAATTGATTGAAGGGCCTATAATTCAGAAATCAGGCCATGGATGGGTAGGAGGGAATACTGAGGTCTCCTGTGCTTATTAGCTGTGTTCTATACTGATACTATTGTAAACTCTAAAACAGTCCTTTTAAATGCTAGCATATAGAATTGTAACAGAGACTTTAAATGCTGAAAAAATATTCTGTAAAATGCCTTTGTTAAATAAGCAGAATAGCTTAAAATAAGACACTGAAGTTGCGTATTTAACTCTTAAGTCTACCTTTCCCCAAGTTTAAAGCAATTTTCCAGTAAATACTTACCAGTGAAGTTCTCTCCCTCTCTAGAGGTCTTCTCATAGCACCTCTTCTATGTATAAAAATATTTCAAACTGTGTTTTTTGTTTGTATCTACAAGGTGCTTAGAAGTTCATATGAATAATTTTCTTTATTCTCTTTCTGCTCTTCTGTTAAAGGCATTTGGGTTACTTTTGCCTTTTCTTCAACCTCTCTATTGGGATGCCCTAACTTCTCTGTTTTGAGTGTATCCTTTAAAGATACCTCACTCTGAGCCATGCATTCCTGAGTGACTGTCAGCTTTCCCCCAGGTTCCAGTTTAAATGCTTCTCTTCCTCCTTTTTAAAATTAGTGTCAGTAACCTTTCCAACCCCAATCACTTGTCTCCCCAGCCTTTCCCTCCCCCCCCCCACCAAGAAAACACACACACACACACACACACACACACTATTACAACAAACCACCCAAAATATTGTTAAAGTAGAATGTTGTCACTTATAGTTTTTTCTTGGTAACAAGTTATTTTTGAAGAAGAATATTTTTCTTTGTTCTGAATGCATCTCTCTGTAACCCTTTTTCTCCATTCCATGACTTAAAAGGCCCCCAAAAGGGTCTTGTTATGAAGCTGAAAGAGACTCAAAAGTAAAAGAAGAAAGCATTTCTTCCTCTAGTGGCAGAGTCCTTTAACTTGGGAGAAGCACAGAGGATCTGTAGCAGTAGTGAACTATGGGTAAAAAAAAAATCAATTAGCATCAATGGTACTGCAGTATATAGGAAAATTGTAACAATAAGGAGGGCCTTTTGGGATTTTTATGCTATTTTACTCTGTGTGTTTTATTTCTTTATGTAATTTGTTCCTTTAATTTTCACTAGTAAACCATCGTTTAATTGTGTAAAGCTGAGTGTTGTCATTCTGTAGTGTTATTATCACAGACTGGTTGTTGAACAAGTTAAAACAGTTGTGAAGCCCCATTTTGCTCAGAATGTTGAGGTGGGAATTGGGTCATTCCAGTAGGACAATTCACAATTCTCCCAGTATTTTACTAAAGGTTCTGCTGAATGGGGAACCTTTTGTAAAATACACATAAAAGACAACAGTAAATGTGCAAGAACAAATATATGCAGAAAAAGAGTTGCATTTCTCAGCTGCTTTTAGCTATAAATGCCGGGAATTATACAGGTGCCACAAAACTGTCCCAGCAACTAAATAACATTACTTGTCACTGTTCTCAAAAGTACATTTCTCAGCACATAATTCTCTACATCTTTACATTTTTATTATTTTTTAAGACTTTATGTGGCTCCTGTGGTAATTTCATTTTTGGCGGGCGTCCGATACGCACGGCCAGAAAATATTTTTTATTTTCAGACTTGCGTATCGGACGTGCGCCAAGTGGCATTTGGCGCGCATAGATCATTACCGCCTGGTTACCACGTGAGACTTTACCGCTAGGTCGATGGCTAGCGGTAAGGTCGCAGACCCAAAATGGACGCACAACAATTTTGATTTTGCTGCACATCCATTTTCTGCAAAAATTTAAAAAGGCACTTTTTACAGGTGTGCTGAAAAATGATTCTGCGCGCGCCTAAAACACGTGTCTACACTACCACAGGCCATTTGTCAGCTTAGTAAAAGGACCCCTACAACTCTTTTAGAAGGATCTTCAGATATCACAGTACAGATACTGCATCCCAACAGACGTCTTATGCAGTACTGTGTAGTCGTCATCGATCCAACATTTTTAATTTCTTATAATGTATTGTAATCTTATGTAGAAGATAACAAATGCCACGTAGCTTAAAAAAACTGGAACCTGTGCTGACATGGCCAGGTTTCGATTATACACGGACATGCTGGTTTTCAATACTTGCATAAGTACCAGAAAGTATTTATATAGGACCCATCTCCCAGACACTTAAATATATAAATGCAGCAAATTAAGGAGCAATGTTCCAAAAGTTAAAATTTGATATTTTAGTAATAGCTAAACAAAATATTAGGAGGTGGGGTGGGGCTAAGTATAAATATCTCACCAATCACTCATTTTGAGCCATGGCCATAATGAGCAATTTGCAAAAACATATGCGTGCATGGAGGAAATGTAAAAACTGACAAGGATATATTTTAAAATTTGAAATACACATAAACCCCCTGATTCTATATAAAGCGCTAAAAATTGCATGCACAATTTAATTGATAACAAGCTAATTAGTGCCAATAATTGGCATTTTAACAAGCAATTATTGGCACTAATTAGAGTTAATTGACATGTATGCATGTAAATTTAGGCATGGGATCCATGCCTGAACTTTACACACAGCCCAAAATAGGGGGAATGGAAATGGGAGGGTCATGGGCGTTTCAGGGACGTGGTTTTCAGTTACTCATGGAATTATAGAAGACTAGTAAAAAAGGCCCGTTTCTTAAGGCAAGGAAACGGACGCTAGCAAAGCAATCCCCCACCCTCCCTCGCTGTGTCGCTCTGTCCCCTCCCAGCCTCCCTGGCCTGCCACACACCCAGTTCAAGGCCCCCTCACGCCCCTCCCACCGAGTTCCAGACTCTGCCCACCCTCAGTTTTCAACACCCCCCTCCGCGAGGGAGGGTGGGGGATTGCCTTGCTAGCGCCCGTTTCCTTCCCTCCCCTCCATCCATGTCCAGTAATTCTCCTCTCTTCCCTGCCCTCCCCTCTATCCATTTCCAGCAATTATCATTTCTCCCCTCCATCCATCCATCCATCCATCCATCCATATCTGGAAGTTCTCATCTCTCCCCTTCCCTCCCTTTTATCCATGTCCAGAAATTCTCCTCTCTCCTCTCCATCCATGTCCATTAATTCTCCTCTCTCCCCTGCTCTTCCCACCATCCATCCATATCCACCATTTCTCCTCTCTCCCCAGCCCTCCCCTCCCATCCATCCATGTCCAGCTATTCTCCTCTCTCCCCTGATCTCCTCTCCATCCATGACCAGAAATTCTCTCTCCCCTGCCCTCCTCTCCATCCATCCATGTCTAGCAATTCTCCTCTCCCCTGCCTTCACCTCCATCCATCCATGTCCAGCAATTCTCCCCTTTTCCCTCCCCTCCCATCCATACCCAGCGATTCTCCTCTCTCCCCTGCCCACCCCTCCCCTTCATTCATGTCCAGTGATTCTCCTCTCCCTCCTGCCCTACTTTCCCATCCATGTCCAGTGTTTCTCCTTTCTCCCCTGCTTTCCCCTCCCATCCTTGTCCAGTGATTCTCCTCTCACCCTGCCCTCCCCTCACATCCAGGATCCATGTCCAGCGATTCTCCTCTCCCATCCATGTCCAGAGATTCTCCTTTCTCCCCTGCCCTTCCCTCCCATCCATGCCCAGTGATTCTCCTCTCTCCCTGCTCTCCCCTCCCATCCATGTCCAGCGATTACCCTCTCCCCCATCCTCCCCTCCCATCTGTGTCCAGCGATTCTCCTTTCTCCCCTGCCCTCTCATCCATGATTCTCCCCTTCCTCTACCCTTCCTCCTTCTCTCTCTGCCTGCCTGCTTGAGAGTCCAGGCCAGCAGTAATCAGCCAAACAGAAGGCCCAGAACCAGCACTGAGGAGCCTTTGCACCCAACGCCATGTGCTCGGGAAGGCCCTGTTAGTTCCGCCCTCTCTGACATGTATACATCAGAGGGGCGGTACCAACAGGGCCTGTCATGAGCAGATAGGCTGGAATGAAGGCTGAGTGTGCTAGTGCCAGGCTGCTTGTCCTGAGTGATTATGGGCCCAGACTCTTGAGCAGGCAGTGAGAACAGAAAGCAGGGACAGCAAACGGGAGATTTAAAAAGGTGCTGGTACGCTGAACTGGCACGTACTGGCACAAAAGAAAAGCACAGGAGATACCACATAAAGCTTCTACAATGACCTCCATATATTTAGCATATGATACAAAGATGGAAATCATGTTGATTAGTGTTTAAAATTCTGGGTTATTTCCAGTCCTCGAGACACCCCAGACCAACTAGAGGAATCCCGAACACAGGAAATTCCCAAGGCTGCTCTTAATATATTCACCTCATTTATCTGAACTCCTTAATTACCAGAGCTGTGCACTAGCTCAGAAGTAATCAAGAACACAGACCAAATATAATTAGAAGTATAAGAAGGTATCTTTTATTTCTTAGCATCAAGTATGATTACAATTAGTCATTGCTCTGTAAATACAATCTACAGAACACCATTTGTGATGAGAAGTACAACTCATTTGGTTTTAGGAATATAGTATCCCAGCTGCACATAGGTGCTTTCTGGGTCTTAGTCTTATGTGACATATCTTACCATTCAAGGGTATTAATGGGAAAGCAATTGGGTAATTTGCCAATTCTGATGCATTACATTGGTTTCCCATGGAGAGAGAGAAGCCGTGGCCGCCCCTCTCTAGCTTGGAGTAGGAAGTGCACTAATTTTTATAGGTCCACTCAGGATACAGGTAATATGACAGTAAGCACACCTGATTGGATCTATGTTAATGTCATGGTTAACACTGATTGGCTATGGTAATGAAGTGGTTAGTATTTTACTGGAAAAGCTAGCAATAGACCACACCTTACTGGATGACTTAAGTCATGTTCTTGCAAGACCCCTCATTTCTACATTTTTGACCACATCTTCCTCAAAACATTCTCTGTGACACCTGGTCATCTTCCCATTAAGCCATCTTTGTTGTTTTTCAAGACCATCTGCTACCACCATATTGCTACATCTTCCTGAGGAGCCATTTTGTACCATGTTGCCAAATAATGTCACCCTGTCAGTTAGACCCCCCACCTTTGTGGTTTTCTGCTTTTTCTGCAGTGTCTCAATAGCTTGTATGCCTTTGGGCAACACTGAAATTCAAGTCAGAGACACAGGCCTGCAAGTTTTTCTCTCATTTTGGAGCCTGAACCAAAGCTAGGCCTGAGACCAATAATAGTAATATTCATTAGTTTCCATCTTTTCATCATATGCTAAATATACTAAGGAGGTCAACTGAAGGTTGTGGATGGTGCTTGTGGGCCTGTAGCAGGCAACAGTGGTACTCAGCCCAAAGGAGGAGATCATGGTTTGGGGGACAATGGAGCTGAAGGAGAAATTAGGGTCTCTCCTTCTTCCTCATCCATTCCTTTGAGCACCTCCATTACTTCCACTTCTCTCTCGTCCTTTCCCTTCTCTAGCTCAAGGGACCAACTCATTCTCTCCATCTTCCTTCTCCTCTTTCTCTGGCTAAAGCTCAGCCTTCTTGATGCCCATTGATTTTAGGGAATTTCCTTGAGACAGCTATTTCTATATAGCGAAACATAGGCTCTGTTGGAAGACATTTCCTGGGCAAAAATTTACATCTAAAAGATGAGCATTTTTCTCTAAAAACTGAAAGAATAGAAAAGAGGTGTGATGACACAACAAGAAAAAGAAGATACAGCAGAATAACTACTTTTAAAGGTAAGAGACTTGCAGCAGATTCAAACGCCTTATTATTTAAAGCACAGACTTGGTTTATTTTAAATGAAAATAGGAGCTCTGATTACATTTAAGCAAAAATCATGCATAACTCCCTTTTGGAGAGCGTTGTTCATGTGATTTCATTAGAGTAAATATCTTCAGAAAACAGCAATTTCTCAATATATAAGTAATTATCTCCTTCCCAAAAGTATTTGAATAACTTTGCTCAGATGGAATTGGAAATTAGCTAAGGCTGAAGAAAAAATACATATCAGGGGAGCAAGCAACAACATTGACTTTGTAAGCATATGTGGTTGCATAAAATTTAAGCTTATAAATCGAAAAAGAAATGGGGAGTTTAGGAATTAGCCTCATAACAACCCTAACAGCTCAAATGACTCAAACCTACTTGAAGAAAATGTCATGATTATGCAGGGTCAAAGTTGTAAAATTTGACAAATGTATAAAACGGCCATCATGGAAAAGTTTTGCAACCTTCAATAGAGAGTATAGATAAGGATCAAAACCAATCTTGCCATAAGTCAAAGATAGTACACCTGGAGTTCAGGTTTGTCATAGATATGTACATGAACAAGGTTTTAGTTCATTTTCAAATCATTTAAAAAATTTTACATGTTTGTAAATATTTTTTTTCATTTCATACATTTATTTAAATAAAAGTATTTTAAGAAGTACTGTGTTAGAACTCTTTAACAAGTACTAATTTGGGGGTTAATGCACGTTAAATAGATTCTGTGCTAAGTAGGCTGCTCATGCTCCACCCATGTGTATGTCCTCTTGCATTTATGTACTACATCACTTACATAAACCCTTATATAATATTGCTTAGGCATCATGCTAGCATTATGCACATAAATGTACACTCACCTGTGAAATGATTCAGAATGCTGCAGCAAGACTAATAGAAGGTTATAAGTGTAACCTTCAGTTATAAATTTCTGTTTACCTGGGGGGGGGGGGGGGGGGCGGGAGCTCAGGATAGCCCAGAAACAGTGCATCAAACCTGAGACTGATACTGACACCTTTTAGTTAAAATGTTTCCTTAGCGTCCCTCTGGATCGGCCCAGCAGAACTCACGGGTTCTGCACGCCTTCCAGAAGGTGGAGACTGAGAACAATATTTCTTGAGAGAGCCAATAAGAGCTCAGCTCAGCCCTAGCAAGTCTCAGTATTCTCAGTCTCCAGCAGGTGAAAGACTTGGTGAACCCGTCTTATTCTTTCCTTACTTTTCTGTGTAAAAAAAAAAAAAAAAAAGTTAAATCTTTTGCTCTCTTCTTTCTTTGTGCATTGCTGGGAGTAATTGCTGGCAGAGGCTGAGACCCACGGGGGTTTCTGGTGCCTCGGGGGTGTACACCCGGGTGGCCAGGTTCTTCCTCTCATCTCTCTCCCCGAGCCTTCCCTGGGCGCTGTAAAAGCTCAGAGGATAGCGTACTGAAGGCTGGCCTCCAGCCCTTCAAGGGAAGGGTGTTGTAGGGCCATGGGGAACAGCCATGTTATTTTCATTTGGGAAAAAAAGAGCTTCAGAGCAGACAGTGTAGCGGCCATTAAGAAAAATGGCGCAGTGCCACTTGCAATTTTTATCCCTGTCCTGCCTTAGTGTGTCTGTTTCCCCCTTGAGCTTTGAGCCACGGCTTGTTGTTTGTCACAGGTATGGTGGGGAAGATCTGTAGATGCGTGGTTTGTCAGCGGCGGGGAGTTACTGCCGCTGGTATCTGTAAAATTTGCAACGCATCAGAACTGGGCCTTCAGTTGATTGACAAGGATGTGGGTGTGTGGGAATTGGTTGTTCCCTCCTGGAGGGGGGTCCTCCTGACCTGCGAACGAGCGGCAAGGTGGGGCCAAGTTTGGCGGGAAGCGCCGCCGTTTTGGGAAAGCACAACAATTCGGCCCAACCCGTGATGTGAGATTTGCAACAGGCCCAGGCACCAGCTGAGCCTACAGGAATACAGAGAGGGCTCCCCGAAGGGGGATTCCGTCTGGATTTTGTTGTAGCAATGTACAGTGCTTACTTGCTCAGGCAGTCATCTCCTCAGTATCCATTGGTGTCAGAACATTCCCTGAGGGCTATCGTTAGCTCCAAAAGACCCAGAGTTTCCTGGGAAGATCAGGAGATGGCTTTGTGCATGGAGTCAGAGTCCCTGGGGGATTTAGACGATATAGATTTGGAGGCAGAGGAGTATAAGGGGGGGAGGGAAAAGCCTTTTCGTCCACAGAGGAGTGGCCTCTGAGGGAGGACCCATCGGTGGCCAGGATTTTCCATAAGGAGGACTTACAGGAGCTGATTGGTTAGTATTGTCCATTTAAATTTTGAAGTGCAGGAGCCTACAATCCAGCGCAAGGTGGATCCCTTTGTGAAAAGGGGTCTGTAAGTCTGGCAGATCTTTCCCTATGTATCAAGACATAAGGGATATAGTTCAGGCACAGTGAGGTGTCCCAGATGCCCCTTTTAGATTGGCTTGCTCCATGGTATGACTTTATCCGGTGCCGGAGCAGGACAAGGATTGGCTCAGGCCTCTGGTAGTGGATACAGTGGTGTCTGCAGTGACCAAGAAGAATATGGTGCCTATAGATGAGGGCACTGCCCTTTAAGACCCACAGGACTGGTGTTTGGAGATGCTCTTAAAGCATTCCTTTGATTTTTCAGCCTTGGCAGGGCAGGAGGCCATCTCTGGAATTCTGGTGACATGGGCTGAGCGTGTGATGGATAGAGATTCAGACAATTTTTCCTTGGTCGATCAAGAGCTGCCTAAGATTGAGATGGGCTTGACATTCTTGTCCGATACTTCTTATGACTTGCTTTTGGCATCTGCAGGGGTGTATCTGGACTTCGGTGGGAGGGGGGACCAGAGACAGAGTGAGGGGGCACATTTTAGCCCCCCCCCCCCCGGCGCCGCCGACCCCCTCTGCCATTGCCGGACCCCCCCGCCACCAACTTTGAAGCCCCCCTGCCGACGACCCTCTCCACCCCCTTCCGCCTTCAACCCTTCCCCGCCGCTGTCGCCTACATTTGCTGGCGGGGGACCCCAACCCCCGCCAGCTGAGGTCCTTCCATTGCAAAGCTGGCGGGGGACCCCAACCCCCACCAGCCGAGGTCCTTCCGTTGCAAAGCTGGCAGGGGACCCCAACCCCCGCCAGCCGAGGTCCTCTCTTCCGTTGCAGCAAAGCTTCCTTCAGTTTCAAAATCTGAGTCTGACATCCTGCACGTTGTACATGCAGGACGTCAGACTCAGAACAGGAAGCTTTGCTGCAACGGAAGAGAGGACCTCGGCTGGCGGGGGGTTGGGGTCCCCCGCCAGCAAAGATAGGTGACGATGAGTTGGCGGCGGGAGGGGGGTGGAGAGGGTCATCGGCAGGGGGGTCCAGGGCCAAATCTATTGGGGCCCAGGCCCCCATGGCCCCATGCAGATACGCCCCTGGGCATCTGCAAAGTATATGGTGTTAGAAGTGGTGGCTCGCAGGATGTTTTGGCTTCCAGGCTGGTCAGTAGACGCGGCTTTGAAGTCAAAGCTGAGTAAGTTCCTATTTCATGGGGGGGGGGGGGGGGGGTTCAGTTATTCGGAGAAGAGTTGTACAAGATGATTAAGAATTTAGGAGACACTAATAGGTGAATTTTCGAAACAGAAGGGCGCCCATCTTCAGACACACATCACGAAATGGGCGTCCTTCTCTCAGGGTAGCCCAAATCGGCATAATCGAAAGCCAATTTTGGGCGCCCTCAACTGCATTCCATCGCAGGGACGACCAAAGTTCCTGGGGGCGTGACTGCAGTGTACCGAAGGCGGGACGGGGATGTGCTTAAGAGATGGGTATCCTCGGTCGATAATGGAAAAAGAAGGGCGTACCTCACGAGCATTTGGTCGACTTTACTTGGCCCATTTTTTTTCACGACCAAGCCTCGAAAAGGTGCCCGAACTGACCAGATGACCACTGGAGAGAATCGGGGATGACCTCCCCTTACTCCCTCAGTGGTCACCAACCCCCTCCCACCCCCCAAAAAAAAAAATAAAAAAACATTTTTTCCAGCCTCTATGCCAGCCTCAAATGTCATACCCAGCTCCATGACAGCAGTATGCAGGTCCCTGGAGCAGTTTTTAGAGAGTGCAGTGCACTTCAGGCAGGCGGATCGAGGCCCACCCCCCTACCTGTTACACTTGTGGTGGTAAATATGAGCCCTCCAAAACCCACCACAAAACCACTGTACACACATGTAGGTGCCCCCCTTCACCCCTTAGGTCTATGGTAGTGGTGTAAAGTTGTGGAGAGTGGGTTTTTTTTTGGGGGGGGGGTTGGGGGGGTCAGCACCCAAGGTAAGGGAACTATGCACCTGGGAGCAATTTGTGAACTCCACTGCAGTGCCCCCTAGGGTTCCCGGTTGGTGTCCTGGAATATGAGGGGGACCAGTACAATACGAATGCTGGCTCCTTCCATGACACAATGCCTTGGATTTGGTCGTTTCTGAGATGGGCGTCCTCGGTTTCCATTATCGGCGAAACCCGAGGTCGCCCATCTCTAAGGTCGCGGTGCCATTAGAGATGGGCACCCTTAGAGATGGTCATTCCCATTTGATTATGCTCCTCTATAGTACTTTGAATGGGCTGTGGCGGCAATAGCGCGGCTTAGTAAACAGGGGTTTATGTGCTAGCCATGGCTGGTTAAGTCTGAATACTGACTTAACCAGGCATGCGCTAGCCAGCTTTACAAAAAAAAAAAAAGCATGCACAAGGCCTGGCATTGAATTTCTGGTTTTAGCGCCAGCAGTAGACAAAAAAACAAAACAAAAAAAACCCTTGTCCGTCACCAGCTGAATATCAGACAGTAAGATTATAGACTTCTAGCATTTATGCAAGTGAATATAGTATTCAGACATCCAATTGCTGGTTGGAAATCAAGTGGTATTCTAACAATTTAGGGGCTCTTTTACTAAAATGTGTTAAGTTTTGGACTTAACACAGTATAATGCAAGATTTTAATGTGCAATAAGACCAAAAATAATACTGCATCAGTGAGGGCTTTCCTACTCATTTTTATTGCAGGTCATGCATTAATGTCCCTTTTAGCATGCAATACCTGCAGGAACTTAATGCAGGATCACTTACCACTTCCTATTTAGCAAGCGCTAAGGGGGAGAATTCTATACGAGAGGAGATTTTATATATGGCACCTAAGAAAATTGGTGTTGAAGTGCCAACTAAGAGTATTCTATAATCAATTATAGAATACATTTAGTTGATACTTCAGCGCCTAAATCTGCATTCATCCATATACACCAATGAGAGGCCTAAATCCCTGTGCACAGATTTAGGCGCACTAGTCCATAGTCTATAACTAGGCATATATATTTTGGAACGCCCATGAAATGCCCATTTCCCCGCCCATAACTTCGCCCCTTTTTGCCTGTGCGCATTAGAAGTTCGGCTCACATCATTATAGAATACGCTTAGCGAGTTGTGCACCTAAATTCTAATCAGTGCCAATTAATGCTCATTATTGCTTATTAAGTGCTGATCAGTGCTCAATAGCTTGTTAAATCAATTAAGTTATGTTTGGCATTATAGAATCTGCACCAATTTTGGTAACTAAATCTAATTGCACTATATAGAATCCGGGGGATGGCACCTTAAAAAATCCACGCAGAAAACAGTTTTGTCTATAAGCGGCTCCTAGATTTAGCCACAGTATGTAGAATACATTTAGTTGATATCCCAGTGCCATAAGATCTGTATCCTGACCTATAAAGCGTTACATTTATCAATTCCATCGTATTTAGCTAATCTTACTATACCATATGCACCAATATGCACTCTTAGATCGCTTACAGATAATAGGTTAGTAATTCCATCACCAATAAGGGCTAGATGGGAATCTACACAAAAGTCAGCCTTCTTTTTTCTATTGCCCTCACTTTGGAACGGTCTCCCAAAATTATTAAGATTAGAGGATACATATACCCGTTTTCATAACACCCTAAAAACATATCTTTTTAAAAATACATTTCATAATAATGCAGGATAAAGAAAAAAAATAAACGAGATGCTAATTTACAGCTTGAATTTAATATAAATTTTTAGGTTTGGTGTAATTGTTATTATTATTTTATTTTTTTTGCATGGTTGGTTTGCTGTGCTTTCCTATCAACTACTGGATTTCCTAGATGTTATTTTGTATGTTTTTAATTTTTTTTTTAAATATGTAAACCGTTCTGTTTTGCCAAAGCAATAAGCAACGGTATAGTAAATAAATAAACGATTAACAATAGAACTGCATGCATCCATTTACATCAATGAAAACATGGCGTAAATCCCAGCGTGCAAATTTAAGTGCAGAGGGCCATATTCTATAACTACGAGTGTAAATTTTGGAACGCCCAAGGAATGTTCATGTTCCCACCCATAACCACGCCCCTTTTTGCCTGCGCACGTTAGAACTTAGGCAAACTGCATTACAGAATACGCTTAGTGAGTTGTGCATGCAAATGTTAATTATTGCCAAGCAGTGCTCATTATTGCTTAAGTGCTGTTCTCAATGCTGATTAGCTTGTTAAGTTACGTACATTGTTATAGAATCTGCATGGATTTCGGCATGGATCTCTTGGCGCTCTATATAGAATTCGGGGGTAAGTTCTCCCATGTTAGCCAGTTAGCACAGTAAGTATAATGCATTAGCTGGTTAATACTTCCACATGTACTTTCCATCCAAGCCATGGTCCCTGAATGAAAAATTTGAAAAAATTCAGTAACACATGGTTTAAAGCACGGAAACAGGGGAACAACTGCAAAGCACCATAATAAAGTCACATGATAGCCTGTTGTTGCATGTTAACAGCATGTTTATTTATAAAATTTATATCCTGCCTAAACCTAAGCAGGTAACAATATGTCATTCACAATTTCTTATACAACATAAACAATAACAATATCCGCTGTGCCCAGTGTCGCCACAAGATATTAAAAGGCCTTGAACAAAACAATGAGTCTTCAGAAACTTCTGAAAATGTCCTGCATTAGTACAGTAACGTAGATAGCTAGGCAGAGCATTCCACAATCCAGGACCCCTAAAATGTCCAGGGAGAAGGGCTGGGTGAGTCACTAAAGGGAGCCAGTAAGGGATGTATAGCAGGAGGTCGCTAGGACCGAGGAGAGTCCTGGAGGAGGAAACAGGTGCAGCAGGTTATGGGCTGGGTCCTGTTTAGTCATTATCCACTTAAGACCCCACCTGAGTTGTGAGGGAGAAGGGAGAGCTAGCAGCTAAAGAAGAGAGCTGGTAGCGGAAGCAGGAGGATCCCCATGAGAAGTACTGGCTGAGCCCTTTGGACTGGTGGTGAACTGTGTGCAAAGCAAGGAAGCTGGCTGGGGTAAGAAGGCCCTAGAGTGTCAGGTATAAGAACTGTGTGTTACAAGGAAGGACTGTGTGTCCAGGTTACAAGGAAGGACTGGGTGTCCATGTTACAAGGAAGGACTGGGTGTCCATGTTACAAGGAAGGACTGGGTGTCCAGGTGCTTAAGCTGGAAGATTGAACTGAGTAGGAAGAAATGTTTAAGCTGGAAGAACTGTTTAAGCTTGTAAAAGTGTTTTAAGCTGGAAGAAGTGTGCCCCAGGAAGCGGGAATAAAAGATTTGTATGAGAAATATCCTGTTGGTGAGACCTGACTATGTTTGCCTTTTGAGAAGCAGGTCACCCTGAGCAGAAAGGGGTAGTAGACTAATTTACATAAAATCTGCATACTGAGAACTAGCTCACCCTGAGTGAAAGAGGGACCGGGGATCCTGAGGTGGTAGCTTCATCTTCACAGTAGCCTCATCTTCACAGCATGCAACTATGGAACGCACTACAAATCACCATGAAAACAACAATACAACCACCTAATCTTCCGGAAACTCCTAAAGACTAACCTGTTCGAAAAAGCATAGCCTAATGATCCAACCTAAATGCCTTTACCCTGCAACAAAACAATATAAAAGCTCGTACTGGACATAACCTAACTTTTCCTCCTTATGACCCCCAATGTGTTTATTACACTTGATCATTACTTTACCATAACCCCACTTTGTATTTGTTTATACTGGTATTGGCAATCACCTCTACGGAATAATGTAAGCCACATTGAGCCTGCAAATAGGTGGGAAAATGTGGGATACAAATGTAACAAATAAATAAATAAAATTCTGTTACTATCGCCTATGTTTACTAAGGTGCGCTATGGGCACATTAGCGTTTTTAACGTGCGTAAATGCTTTACACACATTAAACATGTATGAGCCCATTAGAAATGTATAGGTGCATTAGCGTTTAATGCACCTTAAATTTAATGGCATGTTAGAAACACTAACACACCTTAGTAAACATACCCTAATGTCCATAAATTTTATGAATGCCTCGCTCCGCTCATGACCCTCCCATTTCTGCACCTCGCTTTTGAACTTGTGCATAATCCAATGCCTAAATTTACATGTGCATATTATATTTCGATTAAATCTAATTAGTGCCAATAATTGCGTGTAAACAAACCAATTATTGGCACTAATTAGCTTTTGGTTTAAGAGGAAATAGGGTGATGTAATTGTGGTTCCTCCCTAGTCCTGAGAGGGAAAGTTCTAGGAATGGAAAAGTATAATGTTATTTTTATGATGTTTAGAAATTACTGCAAGTTAGGATACATGAAACTATTGCACTGTATTTTGATTTTCATGATGGGAAATGTATTAGATCATTTTCAGTGGGGTAGTGAGTATTATAATTATTTTAACTGGCTGCCCAATGGGACTTAACCAATTAATGGATCCTTTAACTAAGGCGCAGTAAGCCTAACGTGGGCCTACTATGTGCTAAAAACACTCTACTGCAGGATGCGCTGAGGTATCCCGTGGTACTGTGCTGCTTAGAATGCTAATCCCGCGCTGAAAAACATTTTTTATTAGCATGGGAGGCATGGCCGTGGGCAGAGAGTAGATGTACCTGAGATAATCAGGTATTGCATACACATTTAGCACACGCTACCTGATTAGCTTGGGAGTAGCACGGGAGATTATACTACCTCCTTAATAGGTGGCGGTAAGGGCTCCCATGGTAAAGGCCACATGCTAATGGGAAAATTAGCGCAAGACCATTAAACCCCCAAATGTGGCCATTTTACTGGCATGCTAATGGTAGCCACAACGCATGGGAAAACCACATGCTAAATGTAGCATGGGCCACCTTTTAGCACACCTTAGTAAAAGGACCCCAAAGGTGTGCTAAAAGGTGGCTCATGCCTACAAAACAGGTGTTGGAAAGAGTTCATGCACTAATTGGAGTTCATGCTCAGTGGAGGAGTGGCCTAGTGGTTAGAGCACCCGTCTTGCAATCCAGAGGTGACTGGTTCAAGGCCCACTGCTGCTCTGTGTGATCTTGGGCAAGTCACTTAATCCTCCATGACCTCAGGTACAAGCTTAGATTGTGAGCCCTTCTGGGACAGAGAAATATCCAGTGTACCTGAATGTAACTCACCGTGAGCTACTATTGAAAAAGGTGTGAGCAAATTCTAAATAAATAAATAATTTGTGCAACATTAGTGCATGGTCATTAATAAGAAAAAGTGGCCATTTTCCAGCTGCAGTAAAAATGGCCTTACCATGTAGGGAAAATCTGCATAAGGGTACGCTAAGACCTCTTTCTACTACAGCATAGTAAAAGGAGTCCTAAATTCTGGGCTAAAAATCCTAAATTTAGGCTTACTATTTATTCATCTACATCAGTCCTTGGTGCCTAATGACCCTGACCCCCCATTTTATAGGTACCGGAAGTTAGGAACAGGGCAGGCGACTTTATAACTGGCCACATAGGTGTACCTGAACGTCCACTGCTTTGATTGCTTTCAGAATTCTAGGAGTATATAAGACATTTTAAAACAAAAGTTGTACCTATTGTATAAAGGCAACATCAGCACCTATGTGCCCTTATAAAATAACTATAGGGAATTACACCAGATTTGAGGCAGGTGTGACTGTGTGTGTGGACAGTGTATGGAATCAGTGCATGTGTATGCAGAATAGCACCTATCACTTTCAATTACTGATGGCAACAATGCACATAGGGACCCAATTCTAAATATGGCACCTAAATTTAATGCACGTTAGGCAATTACACCTAAGCGTATACTAAATACCGCACGCACATCTACAAGTGGTATTTAGCGAACATTTAGGCATAGTTCATGCAACTAAATCTACGTGCGTCCATTTATGCCAACGAAAAATCTGGTATAAATTCCTGCATGTAGATTTACGTGCACTGGCCCATATTTTAAATGTCATCCTTAGAGATGGTCATCCCTAGACTTGTTTTTTTCTGATTTTCGGCGATAATGGAAACCAAGGACGCCCATCTCAGAAACGACCAAATGCAAGCCCTTTAGTCATGGGAGGAACCAGCATTTGTAGTGCACTGGTCCCCCTGACATGCCAGGATACCAACCGGGCACCCTAGGGGGCACTGCAGTGGATTTCAGAAATTGCTCCCAGGTACATAGCTCCTGTACCTTGTGTGCACAGCCCCCCAAAACCCACTACCCACAACTGTACACCACTACCATAGCCCTTATGGGTGAAGGGGGGCACCTAGATGTGGGTACAGTGTGTTTGTTGTGGGTTTTGGAGGGCTCACATTTACCACCACAAGTGTAACAGGTGTGGGGGGGATGGGCCTGGATCCGCCTGCCTGAAGTGCATTGCACTCACTAAAACTGCTCCAGGGACCTGCATACTGCTGTGATGGACCTGAGTATGATATTTGAGGCTGGCATAGAGGCTGGCACAAAATATTTTTTAAGATGTTTTTTGAGGGTGAGAGAGGGTTGGTGACCACTGGGGGAGTAAGGGGAGGTCATCCCCAATTCTCTCGGGTGGTCATCTGGTCAATTCGGGCACCTTTTTGTGGCTTGGTCGTAAGAAATACAGGACCAGGTAAAGTCATCCAAGTACTCGTCAGGGATGCCCTTTTTTTGTTTTCCATTATGGGTCGAGGACACCCATGTGTTAGGCGCGCCCAAGTCCCGCCTTCGCTATGCCTCTGACACGCCCCTGTGAACTTTGGTCATCTCCGCAATGGAAAACACTTGGGGACGCCCAAAATTGGCTTTCGATTATGCCGATTTGGGCAACCCTGTGAGAAGGATGCCCATCTTCCGATTTGTGTTGAAAGATGGGTGACCTTCTCTTTCGAAATGAGCCTGATAGTTCACAAAGAACTATGACTGAGATATAGTTATTCTAGGTTATAATCTGTTCAAAAAAGACAGGGTAGGAAGAAAGGGAGGAGAAGTGGCGTTATATGTTAAAGATAATATTAAGCCTACTACTACTATTTAGCATTTCTATAGCGCTACAAGGCATACGCAGCGCTGCACAAACATAATATTAAGCCACAGAATTGCAGGTTCTACACGGCAAGGAAGAGGCACTGAGGGTCAATCTGGAAAGAGGGAATGGCAAATGTATTAGAATAAGAACCGATTACTATCTAACTGAATCAAACATTTACAAGAAAAGCATAAACACAAAGGAATCCTGTATAGGTGGCATGGAACCAAAAAAGCTTAGCGGTGATTTGATGGCAACACCAGACTGCAGAGACTGGTTATTGTTTTCTATGTTACTAAGAGATGGTTTCACAAGTTCTTATCCTGGCAGATTAATCAGCTAGTATAGTGCTCTGCTTCCCAACCCTCTCCTGGAGGCATACCTAACCAGTCTGGTTTTCAGGAAATAGGGATGAAATAAATTTGCATATAACAAAGACTCATTATTTGAGAGCATCTAATGCATATTCATTGTGATGATCCTGATAACCTGATGGACAAGGTATGCCTCCAAGAGAGGGTTGAGAGCATTGGTGTAGTGGACCTCAACTGGTAAAGAATAGAACCGGTAACGTTCTCCATGACAAGCTGCACATCAATGCTGCTGTATTTATTCAGAAAGGCAAATTACACTGAAGCAGTTTTCCCAGCCTGGCAGATTTATTTATTTGCAGTTTCTTAACAGGGTTTCTGAAATGGATAGTTATCATATTATATCCAACTGGTAGCATTCTCAAGATTTTACTAATTATGAAGGCAAAACCATAGAAACAGAGAAAAATATAGGAAGATAAAAAACACATGACCTATCCAGTCTGCCCATCTAAATTAAACATTATCTGCCATTTGGATGCCCAGTCTCCCAGTCTCATAAGGTACATGATTTACTTCTTGCCACACTGTCCTCATTTGGGTTTCAGGGCTCTGTCCTCTCCTGGTTCTCCCCCTATCTCTCCCACCGAACCTTCAGAGTACACTCTCATGATCTTCCTCCACCCCCATCCCACTCTCTGTTGGAGTTCCCCAGGGATCTGTCCTTGGACCCCTTCTTTTTTCAATCTACACCTCTTCCCTGGGCTCACTGATCTCATCTCATGGTTTCCAGTATCATCTTTACGCTGATGACACCCAGATGTATCTCTCCACACCAGACATCACTGCGGAAACCCAGGCCAAGGTATCGGCCTGTTTATCCGACATTGCTGCATGGATGTCCAACCGCCACCTGAAACTGAATATAGCCAAGACCGAGCTTATCGTCTTTCCACCTAAACCTACTTCTCCTCTTCCTCCGCTCTCGATATCAGTTGATAACACCCTCAACCTCTCCGTCTCATCCGCCCGCAACCTCGGAGTCATCTTCAACTCCTCCCTCTCCTTCTCTGCGCATATCCAGCAGACAGCCAAGACCTGTCGCTTCTTCCTCTTCAACATCAGCAAAATTTGCCCTTTCCTCTCTGAGCACACCACTCGAACTCTCATCCACGCTCTCATTACCTCTCGCCTTGACTACTGCAACCTACTCTTCACTGGCCTCCCACTTAACCATCTATCCCCCCTTCAATCCATTCAGAACTCTGCTGCACATCTTATATTCCGCCTGAACCGATATACTCATATCACCCCTCTCCTCAGGTCACTTCACTGGCTTCCAATCAGATACCGCATGCAGTTCAAGCTTCTCCTTCTTACCTACAAATGCACTCAGTCTGCAGCCCCTCATTACCTCTCTACCCTCATCTCCCCTTATGTTCCCGCCCAAAACCTCCACTCACAGGACAAATCCCTTCTCTCAGTACCCTTCTCCACCACCGCCAACTCCAGGCTCCACCCATTCTGCCTCGCCTCACCCTATGCTTGGAATAAACTTCCCGAGCCCTTACGCCAAGCCCCCTCCCTACCCATCTTCAAATCCTTACTCAAAGCCCACCTCTTCAATGTTGCTTTCGGCACCTAACCTTTATACCTTTCAGGAAATCTAGACTGCCCCAATCTGAGGACCTCTACTTGACTGTTTGTACATTTGTCCTTTAGATTGTAAGCTCTTTGAGCAGGGACTGTCCTTCTATGTTAAATTGTAAAGCGCTGCGTAACCCTAGTAGTGCTTTAGAAATGTCAAATAGTAGTAGTAGTATAAGGTACTATTTAACATAAAACTTACAATTTTGTTAACAGCATAACAATAGTAAAATAACCAAGAATAATAAATGAAATAAATGAGGTAAACTTGAAAACAGTAAATTGAAACCTAATAATAGAACTACCGTGAAACAGTATAAAAAATATACACATTAACAGCACTGAAATTGAAATACCACAGATATAATACAATGTTAGCATAATACTAAAGATAAACCTAATAAGCATGCAATAGAACATTCAACTAACATAGATATGATGCTAATGATTTTCTACAATACAGCTTACCATATAGATGAGGGACCAAGTGTAGATATATGATGGGAGCAAGATGCCTTTTAAAGAGTCAGATAATTAGATGGTTAATTAAACTCAAGGCAAGTTCTTTGTATAGTTAAGCAAGAGATAAGGAACTGATCAAAGTTACAGTGTTGTAGCAAGTTAGTCCAGGTGCAGAATGAGTGTATAGTCAGTCGACCTATGCATTAAAGGCTTGGGAGAACAGCCAGGCTTTCACCTGCTTCCTGAAGTAGAGGTAATCCTGAGTTATATGTAACGCCTCTGGGAGTAAATTTCAGAGCATGGGGGCTACTCCTGAGAAGGCTCGCTGGTGGGTATCACATCATACAATATCTTTTGACGAAGGTGATAGTGATGATCCTTGAGAGGCCCTTAGAGGTCTCAAAGATGTGTAAAGGGCTAACTTATTCTTTCAATAGTCTGGCCCATTTTGTATGAGGACCTTTAAAATCAGAATTTTAAATTTAGCCCTATAAGATACTGGTAGCCAATGTCGGTTTCACAGGAAGTATGTGATGTGCACACATCTCTTGCAGCATTCTGAATTAGTTGGAGCTGATACAAATTCTTTTTGACCAATGTACAGGGCATTACAGTAGTCATGATGTTATCATGGCATGGACTACTGTGGTCAGACTCATGTTTTCAATATATGGAGAAAAATGTCATAGCTGCCTAGGTGATAGAGACAGTTTTTGAAGGTTGTTTGAATTTGTGGGATCAGAGTGAGTGATGAGTCTAGCAGTACCCAAGATTCCTGACCTGTTATTGTAGAGAGAGTTCATACTTTCCAAAAGGTATTTTGAAGTCGGGTATTTGTCCACTTGTATTTGGTACCCAAAGAATTTCTGTTTTATTTGGGTTCAGGCAGAGTTTGTTGTTGTTTGCCCATTCCTGAGTTGTGGTTATGCAGGCGGTCAGTTTACTCAGAGCTGTGGGTAGATCTGGTTCATTGTTTTTCAATTGAAAAGAGAATGTGGTATTTTGAATGCAGCTGTCCCCTTTAATTCACAATAGGAGACATTTCAACCCCTTAGGAATATCCTTTTTTAAATTATTGATTTCCAACAAAATGAAGAAAAGTACCAGGAAAAATGAAATAATATCAAAGGAAAAACAAATTAAGAAGAATATATTTTCCAAGATGCAACAGTCCACAAGTTGGCTAGGAGAAACACTTTAAAGAGCAGCAGCAGTGGTGCCAGCAGCAGGGGGCATTGGGTGGGATTGGGAAGAGTCTGGTTTAGCAGGTGGGGTGGGAGTGTCTGGATGTTGGGAGGGATGGAAAAGAGGACAGACGCTGGATAGAGAGGGAGGGGGCAGATGTTGGATAGAGGGGGGAGACAGATGCTGGATGGAAGGAGGAGAGAGGAGGAGGTGCTGGATGGAACTCGGGATAGAGAGAGGTCAGACTCTGTATGGAACTGGGGAGAGAGCGGGGCCAGACTGGATGCATGTGAGGAGAGAGAGGGGCCGGATGCTGGAAGGAGGGGGAGAAAAAGAGGAGAGATTCTGTATGGAAGTGAGGAAAGAGAAAGGTCAGATGCTGGATGGAAAGGGGAAGAGGGAGAGGAGGCAGATGCTGGATGGATAGGAGAGAGAGAAATACAGAAAATGGAAATAAGGTGATATTTTTATTGGACTAATTTTAATACATTTTTGACTAATGTATGGAGACCAAGCCCTCCTTTCTCATGTCAGAACAGAATACCATAACAGCAGTATACTGTTCTGACATAAGGAAAGAGGTTTTGGCCTCTGAGAACTAATTGAAAAATGTATTTAGTCCAATAAAATGGTACCAACATATTTTCCTTTTTTTTTTTCGTATCTGTTAATTTATAGTATAGTGATTCAAATATGTCAGTTTTTGAAATTTACATCTGCTATCTTTATATTTGCACAGTTCAGGGAAACATGGATCACTTTTTCTCGTTCTCTGGAGTTGCACTGTGGCTTTTTGACAGTTCAGTTTAATATTTGTCTATATGTTTTTATTTTTAATTGGTGGTTAATTATTTTATACTGTGTGAGGGTTTGTCTGTGTTCTGTGTGTATGAAACAGACATGTTTTTCTCTTTAGTACAGATCCATCCTGCACCATTAATGATAATCTGGCTTCTTTAGTTTTCCAATAGGGTTTATTGATATTCAAGTACTCATTGCAGTGTTTGTGGTGCTGTGTTTTCCTAAATAGGTGCTTGTTATGTGACTTGAAAATTACACTACTATTATGGTATGGTAGACTTGCTCTTTAGGTCCTGAGTGACATTTGTAGTGTTTTGTATTACTTCATTGTATGCCTAGTATTGGATTTTGGATTTGAATTTAGATTACAGCTTTTTCAGTAGCTCAAGGTAGGTTACATTCAGGTACAGTAGGTAATTTCCTGTCCCTTGAGGACTTACAATTTAAGGGCCCTGTTTACTAAGGTAAGCTGATGTTTTTAGTGTGTGTTAAAAATTAGTGCACCCTAACGCTGGAGACACCATCTCTAGAATTAGCGTGCGCTAATTTTTAGAATATGCTAAAAATGTTAGCACGCCTACATCGTGGCTTAGTAACCAGGGCCCTAAGTTTTCTACCTGATTTAGTGGAGGGTTAAGTGACTTGTCCAAGATTTCAAGGAGCAGCAGTGGCCTAATACCAAATAAACAGCTCCAGCCGGAATTGACTGTTGGTCGCGGTGCTCATTGGGTGAGATGGAGAAAAGCCCTCAGAAACCACTGGTATAATACTGGTGGTTTAGTGCGTGGTTTTGCAATGTTTATAGAATAACTCACGCAGCAGTTCTATCATTGGGCAAAAAACTCCACTGGCCCGGGCTAAATTTTTAAGCCTCAAGGTTCTACACACAGTTTTAGCAAATATATTATTTATATGCTAATATTCAACAACACAGGATAGTGAGTAGCACTTAGCTTATGATTTCTATCGGGCACTCTTCTATATCCGTTCAACGGGGACCGCCGTTTCACCTAGAAACATGGCGCCATTTTTAATTTCATGCCTCCAGCTCAAATTCTCAACACCACACGAGAGCACTCCGTTCCTGACGAAGCCATGTTGTTGAATATTAGCATATAAATAATATATTTGCTAAAACTGTGTGTAGAACCTTGAGGCTTAAAAATTTAGCCCGGGCCAGTGGAGCTTTTTGCCCAATGATAGAACTGCTGCGTGAGTTATTCTATAAACATTGCATAACCACGCACTAAACCACCGGTATTATACCAGTGGTTTCTGAGGGCTTTTCTCCATCTCACCCAATGAGCACCGCGACCAACAGTCAATTCCGGCTGGAGCTGTTTATTTGGTATTAGGTTACGTATTTTGCCCCAGCCACGCTGCATTTGCCCTGTGTAGTTATCTAGCAGCAGTGGCCTCCCTGTTTCTCAGCCTGAAGCTCTATTAGGTACAGCTAATACAGATATCACATATTATCTATATTAGCTGTACCTAATCTTTGATAAGTCAACTGCTTACTAAAGGCTAGCTGAGCTGAAGCCTGGTGGCATTTGTCAACCTCCCAAAAACATTGATAGCTAAATTATTTTATGGTTGCTAGTAACCTCAGGAGTTCTGTTACAGTGCTGTTGAGCATCACTGTTTATATGGCCAACTGGAAGACGCTGGTTGGTTGAGCTAGGGATGACAGAGCCAAGTATTAAAGTACCTGCATATATTTCCAGACTACTGCAACTATTTTTCTGTTTAATATGCTGCATTGTTTGCCATGCATTATTTTGATTTTTTTTGGTACATAATTCCTTTGAGTGTATTACAGTATGCATAATACCTTCAGTAACAGCTGGTAGACAGTGAAAGGGTAGGGTTACCATATTTGCACTAAGGAGAAAGAGGACACATACTCCACCCCTGTCACACCCTGCCCTGCCCCTTGTTGCACCCACCCAATCACTGTCACTGACCCCCCCCCCAAGAAAGCCCTCTCTCTCCCATGTATATCCCCTCTCCAATTTTCCAGCCTCCCTCTACTGACATGACTCCATTCATTCACTACCCCTCCCCTCCTGTATCTTATTGTAGTGCCATGGTGGTCTAGTGCTTCTTTGGGGCAGGAAAGAGCCCCCCTCTTTCTTGCCTGGGTGGCTTTAGACTTGTCTTGTTCCCAGCGCCGATCCAGAATGACTACAGAGAGTTCAAGCAGTGACCTTGCAAGGCTTCTTCTCCATATTCAGCATCTTCCCTCTACCTCCCTATGTCCTCATGTACCTATAGAACACCCCCCTCCCCCACATTTGACCTTCATGAACCTTTGATTCACCTCCCCCATCCATATCCAACATATCCCTTCAGTCTTCCTATATTCCCCCCAGGTTCAGCATCTTGCATCCCTCCTCCCTCCTCTCTCCTCTCTGCCTCCAGTCCAATTTCACTCTTCCCTTTCTCCCTCCCTCTGGGTCTGAGACCTTGCCGCCAGCCATTGACCTAGCGGTAAAGTCTCAATCGGTAACCAGGCAGTAATGACCTATGCACGCCAAGCGTAGCTGACATGCATCAGAAAATAAAAAATATTTTTCGGGCATGCGGTAACTCCATTTTGGCACATGTTGGGCGCACATAGACGGTTATGCAGCATAGTAAAAGGGCCCCTTAGTGCTTTTTTTGTGCTTTACAATCTTACGCTAAACATAATACACAATTGGTAGCCAATGATATTGTTTAAGAAGAGGGGTAACGTGATCGCATTTACATGCAAGATGAAGTCTGTGGCACCACTGTTGGGCCACTGCAGTCAGTGCTATGTGTTTTCTAAGTGTAATTCAAAGCATGCCAGGGAACAGAGAGAAGAAGAAAAATAGAAAGAATATCAGCATGCACGGAAGTCTTCACTGTCAAACATCAGCTCTCAAGTGGAGAAGGCATCTGACAGGAGGGAGACGCTATTAACAGCGGGATAAATATTCATTAAAAAGGAGTTAGCAAGGCAGAAAGGCCTGCTTCCAATGAAAGAACCCCGTCTGTTTCATTAAGAGCTGAATGACACAAGAGCAGAGGCAGCAGCATGTGTCTATAAGATAATCTTCCCTATTTCAATTAATTTCCTCGAAGAAGTTAATGGCCCATGCAGGAGCCAGGAGAAAGAGAAAACAGAAACTGAACCAGAGAATGAGGAGCAGGCAGAAAGATGATCTAGTGCTGGGCTGCCATTGCAGAGTTCACAATGTTTCTGTCTTATTCAACTGAAACAGAGGAGAAGTGTGTGAGAAGTGATAGAGGCAACAGCAGGGAAAATGTTAGTTATTAGTGAGTGCAGTCTGCTAATGTAACTTCCTTCCTTAGGGGCCTTTTTACTAAGCTGCAGTAAAAGGGACCCCTGCCCTAGTGGCGGTGGCCATTTTTGCCGTCCGCCAAGGCCGATTCTACCATAGCAGATGAAAAAAAAGCAGAAAAAAGAAATGCCCATGTGGTAAGTTTGCACTTGCCGCATGGCCATTTCGGGGGGAGCACTTACCGCCACCCTTTGATGTGTCGGTAAGGACTCCCGCGCTAACCTGGTGGTAATCGGGCAGCATGCGACAGTGCCTGATTACCGCCGGGTAAACCCCTGTGGAAATATTTTTTAAAATTTCCGCTAGTGCCAGAAATGGCATACACTGGGGTGGAACTACCACCGGCACCTGCGTTGGGCCGGCGGTAGTTCTAGGTTGCTGCGTGACAACCCTTTAGTAAAAGGGCTCCTTGAATTGTTAGGAAAAGATATTTAATTGTGAAACAGTGATGTTTATTTTAAGGATTGTTTTGTGGATTTTAATATTTGCGTATTGTTTATGTATGACAGTATACAAATAGTTTTGTAATCCACCTTGAACTCTCCAGGCTAAGTGGACAATAAGTACCCAAATTAAATTAAAGAGTCCTTTTACTAAGGTATGCTATTGGATTAAGCACGTACTAAATGATGAGAAGCCCATTATATTCCTATGGGTGTCTTATTATTTAGCATGCACTAATCGTTAGCACGCAACAAATCTATTAGTGCACCTTAGTACAAGGACCCCTAAATCATTTAGGGCGCTGTTTACTAAGGTGTGTTATAGGCGCATTAGCATTTTTAACATGCATTAACCATGTAAGCATGTTAACAGTGTACGTACCTACAATATCCTTATAAGCACCTACATAGTGTATGTGCTAATTGTAGGTGCATTAAAAATGTTAATGTGTCTTATTTAGATTTTGCTCACACCTTTTTCAGTAGTAGCTTAAGGTGAGTTACATTCAGGTATATGGATATTTCTCTGTCCCAGGAGGGCTCACAATCTAAGTCTGTACCTGAGGCAATGGAGGGTTAAGTGACTTGCCCAAGATCACAAGGAGCAGCAGTGGGATTTGAATTGGCCACCTCTGGATTGCAAGACTGGTGTGCTAACCACTAGGCCACTCCTCCACTCCCTTAGTAAACAGGGCCCTTATTGGTTATTACAGTGTGATATATGGCCTGGCTTTACCAGATCAAATTGGTTTACAATAACCTAAAATGCCAATAATAAAGGAAAGGAGTTCCATTAAAAAACAGGGAAGACCTACTGCATGCACACCAAGAGAAAGATACAAATAATATACCTTTAAAGTACCCTGTTGACTTGCTTAATGAATCCTTCCCTCTCTAGCTAGTTGGTCCCCACAGACCTGGGTAAAGAAATTAACTTTTTAGCTTGGCTTAGCTTTAAAGCCAAGGCAGCACCATGAACTTCAACCAACCTTCCCATTGTTGTTAAATTGGGTCACTTTGTCCTCCATGTAGTTTGTCAGATTAAAGGGCAAAATGAAACATACATTTGGTGATAAGTGCATATAGTTCCACTACAATAGATGCCTAGCTTAGTACAAAAATATTTGCAATGTTCGCATCTTGTTACTGACAGCCTTGACTATGGTGTTGCTGCTCATAGCTTCCCAGCTTTGTGTTCATCCAACCGTTATTTTCTGCACTGTTGTTTGTCTAGTCTGCAGTGCACTGTGTACTTTGTTGGGTGTGCAGTCTTGACATTCAGCTCTACGCTTATTGATTGTTCTCTCACTTTGGCATCTCTGAACATTTTGACAGTAATAACATCTGTATGTACAATGCTGTTTTCCCGTTTTCCAGACACCCTGCTTGACAAGAAGTGTATTTTTAGAAATAGTGCGTTGAACCTAGACTCGTTTCACTGAAAGCCGGCATGGACTCTGGGAGATGAATAGAGTGAAAAGCCAAATAACAGATAGATAAATATTCAGAATTTGTCATGGTCAAATAAAAAAAGTAGAAGAAACAGGAGAAAGGAATCATCAGAGTTGCTCCATTGATGTCCTAACCTCCATTGTCAGCCTTGCCCACATACACCTGTTTCTCACGTAAATATCTGCTTTTAATTCACCTCCAAGAGCCTTCAGACTCAAATATTTATTCCAGCTTCAGAGTGGTGGACCAGATCAGTGTCAGTCATGTACTTCGATTACTCTAACTCTTTTATAACTGACCAAAAACATGAAATTAACTCCTGTAGAGAGCCACAGGTTGACTCTCTTCCCCATTAGAAAATCTGTGATAACTTTAGGTTAGCGCGGGAGCCCTTACTGCCATCTCAATGGGTGGCAGTAAATATCCCCCCCAAAATTGCCATGTGACAAGTGCGAACTTACCACACGGCCATTTTTTTTGGCTTTTTTTTACCTGCTGTGGTAGAACAGTCTTAACACAGTAGTGTTTAAATGGTGTTAATTAGTAATTAGTGCACATTCATTCTGCTTTTAACAAGTGAGGATGGATTCTTTCCGACCCAACTATATATGTATCTGTGTTGTCTGTGGATTGGTGGGTGTGGGGGTCTGAGATATACATTTGTTTAAAACAACATGGGAAAATTACATGTCATTTCGTGGTGATTTTGCCCAAAATGACAGGAACAAAACAGAGCTTTTTTTTTTCATTTCCTGTTTTGTAAATAGTATGCACTTTTCCAAAAGAGCACACACTACTGGGAAACAGTGCACACTATTTGTGAAGAGCGCACACTATTGGGCAACAGTGCACATTGTGAAGAGTGCACACTATTTGTGAAGAGTGAATGCTATTGGGAAACAGTGCACACTATAAAGAGCACACACTATTCATAAACAGTGCATACTATTTGTGAAAAGCGCACGCTATTTGTGAAGAGCACACACTATTTAAAACCAGTACACATTCTCTTGGAAGACTGTGTACTATTTCCCGATAGTGTGTGCTCTAATAGTGAAATTACACCCATAGGGATCAGCTTACCGCAGCTAAAAGTGCCTTACCCCAGCGCACACTAAGGTATCCCACGATAATATTAGGATCGGCACGTTACCTATGCGCTAAAAAACAAAATTAATTTTTTAGCTCTGGGGCAGGTCTGGGCATGGAGAGTGGGCGTGCTGTGTGCTAATCAGTTAGCACAGATACATTGCCATGCATATGCTCACAGATTAGTGTGGGGTTAGCACATGAGCCCTTACTGCCTACAAAATAGGTGGCAGTAGGGGCTTAGGAGCTAATAGCCACGCACTAATGGGAAAATTAGTGTGCAGCCATTAATAGTATAAATAGAAAAATTGGCCATTTTACCCGTTCGGAAAAAATGGCCTCAGAGTGTGGGAATGACCTGTGTAAGGATGTGCCATGCCCATTTTTTAAAACCTCAGTTTGGTAAAAAGGCCCCTAAATGAAATAAAAAAATGAACTAAATGAAAATCACCATGAAGGGCACAAGAAACTAACTAAAATGAAAATTTTTGTATACCCATATGCATGTTTTGCTTGTGAGTTAGTTAATATATGTATGTTTTTAGATAGTGCGGTAGTAGTTTTCATGGATTGGCGGTTAGGGAGTATGTGTGTGTGTGTATGGGAGGGATAGTTTATCTTGCATAAACATTAGAGGTGTGTATGGAAAAATAATCTGGCCCCCATCTCCACTCGTTCCCAGTCAATGCTTTTACATCCCCACCCATCCCCATCATATTGCTACCATCCTCTCACCATCCCCACAGTTTTCTTCCCCATTCGCATAACCAATCCATATTTAAAATAACTTGTAAATTCAAACAAAGCATAAAATGCAGCCTATAACTTGATAAAATGTAACGTAAAATAATAGGCATTACTTTCTTTAATATGCAAGATGTTTTTTAATTTTTTTCTATTATTTGTTTTTTTTAGCTGAGCTGTTGGTGATTCAAGTTTCTGATCTGAGGTTTGTATGGGGACAAAATCTGGTCTCCATCCACTCCTGTCCGCCCCCCCCCCCCCCCCCCCCCCCCACACAGCATTAATGACTGTTTGGTCATCAACACCATGGATACCTACAGATTTCTCTGCATGACAATATGGTTCAGAACATGGTTTAGAGCATAGGTTAGGCCTCAGGCACACAAAGGTGACCCTAGGAAACATCCTTATAATTTTCTGTTGTTCCGCATCCCCGTACACACCTCTAATATACATATTTAAGGATGTGATGTTCAGTCTGCCTAAATGCAAAGTCCATGGGTACAAGACCTAATCTGTTCATCTTTTCCTGATTATTAAGTTGATATATCCCCTTTATGAATTTTGACTTGCTTCTCTGAATTTTTCTAGTTCCTCTATATCTTTTTTCAAAAAATCTGACCAAACCTATACAAATGATTCATGGAACTGTTGTACCATGGATCTATATCAGTGTTTCCCAAGTCCAGTCCTGGAGTACCCCTTGCCAGTCAGGTTTTCAGGATATCCACAATGAATGTGCATGAACTTGGTTTGCATACACTGTTTCCATTATCTGCATATCTCTTTCATGCATATTCATTGTGAATATCCTGAAAACCTGACTGGCAAGGGGTACTCCAGGACTGGACTTGGGAAACACTGGTCTATATATTAAATTATCTGTTTTACTCCCTATTCTTTTCTGAATCATTCCTAACTTATTTTTCTTTTTTGATTTCAGCTGTGTGCTGAGCTGAGGATTTCAACAATGTCCACAGTAAGTCCATGATCTTTTTCCTGAGTGATGACCCCTAATAATGAGCCTAGCGTTGTTTAAGCACAGTTAAGATTTTATTTTATTTACTAGGGTTTGGCTCACACCTTTTCTAGTAGCAGCTGAAAGTGAGCTTCATTCAGTTACACTAGGTATTTTCCTGTCCCTGGTGGGGTTACAATATAACCCCCCTCCCTCCCTTTTACAAAGCCTCACTGGTAGCTGCTGGGTCAGCAATGCCGATACAACCATTCAAAGTGAATGGGCTGTGTCAGCATTGCTGTGCGACTTTGAAAAAGGAGGGGGGGGGGGGTAAGTTTATACCAGAGGCAATGGAAGGTTAAGTGACGTTCCCAAGATGTGGGATTTGAACTGGGCACCTCTGGAAGTTGTGCCCAGTGCTCTAATGTACCACTAAGCTGCTTCTCCTCCTTTTCTGTAGGTACTGCTTTGCATTTGTCCACATTAAATTTCATTTGCAATTTTAAAACTGGGTTAAAATATGCTATTTCTCTGTGGCCTTTAATGTTGATTAATCATGGAGAGGGCTAGGTTGGATTTGGGTCCTGCAGAGTATTACTGCATCTTGAAGGAACTTGGTTTTCTTTGTGCTCTTATCCTTATGTTCTGTCTCTCTCACTACTCTTCTGTCATGATGATGTATAATCACATCGTTTGCTTTTCATTTCTTTTGTGTTACTGTAAATCACTTGGATTTTGCCCAGAAGAGCAGTATAGCAAATTTGCAAATAAACATAATCATAAATATAGAGCAGAGACTATACTGTGGGGAACCCAAACCCTTTGGCAGAAGAAGAGAAGGAGGTGCTGAGCCATAGCCAAAATGTGCAACATGTGCCACAGAGATTCCCCCCACCAAAAAAAATAAAGCAGAAGAGACTCCTTTTGCAAACAATAAACACATAAAACACACACAAAAAAGAGGGTGACCACAAACGTTCCAACTCATGGATATTGATTAGCAAATCAAAACCACTAAATAAACACTCTAGATATGACTCAATGCAGTCTTGAGTTTCGGTGCTAGAGGCACCTGCTTCAGGAGTCTAAACTTTTAAGTGTAAATCAATGTACCAACTTGAATGGATGTCAGGATACAGCAAAATATGCAATAACCACCATCAAGAGAAGGTAGCACTATCAGCTGACACGAAAAGCATCAAACTGAGAGGCAAACGATAGAAGAAAAGTCAGAAATGCTGTTCCCAAAAGCAAAAAGAGATCCCAAGCCTCATAGTACAAGAAAAAGACACACTTGGTTGAATCTGTGTATTGCTATAGTGCAGGATACCCAGGCTTCATAGTCAGATGGTAAATATTTACAAGCTAAAAGCAAATAGTCATGATGACCTAAAGAACCCAGCTAATCTCTCTATATAAAACGCACCTCCAACGTTCGAATGAAGCCTCTGTTAGCCAAAAGTGAAGGGGGTGAGATCGCATTGTGTCTGCCCTGCCCACGCGTCAAACGTGATGACGTCGAGGGCGGAGCAATGACACTCATCCAATCGCAACGCTCGGCAGCGAAGCGTCAGGGAAGGAGGCGGCGCTCTCAACATCTAGCCTTCCCTTCGCTGTGTTCCGCCTTCTTCTGACCTCAAGGATGACGTCAAAAGAAGGTGGAACACAGCGAAGGGAAACCTAGACGTCGGGAGCACCGCCTCCTTCCCTGATGCTTCGCTGCCGGAACCGCCACGGAAGTACATTTAAAAACAAGAAAAAAAAAATAAAAACCATGTTGGGGGGAGCGAAGAGGGTGGCCACAAAAGAAAAACAATGGGAGCGGGAGGGCAGGGGAGAAACGACACCATGGATGCGAAGGGGGGGGGGGGGGAGAAGAGGGCGGCCCAGGCTGGGACATGGGAGAGAGAGGAGCATGGATGCAAGGGGGGGTCATGGAAGGGAGGACAGGGGACTTGCTGGAAAAGGATGAATGGAGGCGGCAGGGGACAGAGGAGCATGGATGGGCATGCATTGGGAGGGCAGGGCTCAGGGAGAGAGGGCAATTGCTGGAAAGGGATGAATGGAGGGGCCAGGTGACAGAGGAGCATGGATGGGCATGGATTGGGAGGGCAGGACTCAGGGAGAGAGGGAAATTGCTGGATAGGGATGAATGGAGGGGCCAGGTGAAAGAGGAGCATGGATTGGAAGGGCAGGACTCAGGGAGAGGGGAATTGCTGGATAGGGATGAATGGAGGGGACAGATGGCCATGGATGGATATGGATTGCAGGGCAGGCCTCAGGCAGAGAGGGGAAATGCTGGATAGGGAAAAATGCAGGGGCCAGGTGACAAAGGAGCATGGATGGGCATGGATTGGGAGGGCAGGGCTCAGGGAGAGAGGGCAATTGCTGGAAAGGGATGAATGGAGGGGCCAGGTGACAGAGGAGCATGGATGGGCATGGATTGGGAGGGCAGGACTCAGGGAGAGAGGGAAATTGCTGGATAGGGATGAATAGAGGGGACAGATGGGCATGGATGGATATGGATTGCAGGGCAGGCCTCAGGGAGAGAGGGCAATTGCTGGATAGGGAAAATGGAGGGGCCAGGTGACAGATGAGCATGGATTGGCATGGATTGGAAGGGCAGGACTCAGGGAGAGGGGAATTGCTGGATAGGGATGAATGGAGGGGCCAGGTGAAAGAGGAGCATGGATTGGAAGGGCAGGACTCAGGGAGAGGGGAATTGCTGGATAGGGATGAATGGAGGGGACAGATGGCCATGGATGCATATGGATTGCAGGGCAGGCCTCAGGAAGACAGCGGAATTGCTGGATAGGGATGAATGGAGGGGCCAGGTGACAAAGGAGCATGGATTGGACTCACACTTTCACTCTGACTCTCAAACACTCACTCTCACATACACTCTCCCAAACACACACACTCCGAGGAAAACCTTGCTAGCGCCCGTTTCATTTGTGTCAGAAACGGGCCTTTTTTACTAGTCAATAATAAATATGGAAATTCAAAATAGCAACCAGTAATGTGTTCCATGCTTATAATTAAGGCTATAGGGGTTCCAACAGCAGTGTTTATTACAAGTGATTGCATATAGTAACCCAGAATGGAAATTAGAAAAAAAAACAACATAAAATACTCAAGGGACCTTTTACTAAAGGGTTGGCACTCGGCAACAGGCTTGTCACGTGCCAATCCAGAACTACCATCGGGCTACCACTGGAGCCCAGCCAGCGGTAGTTCCCACCTCCAGCACATGCCATTTCCAGCACTACAAAACAGCTTCTATTTTTGTAGCGCCACTGCTTACCCGGTGGTCATCGGGCAGCATGCCGCGGGGTTAGCCTGGGAGCCCTTACCGCCACCTCAGTGGGTGGCGGTAAGTGCTCCCCCCCCCCCAAAAAAAAAAGAAAGTACACTGTGAGGAAGGGAAGACAGAGACAGAAAAAAATAAAGAGAGAGACACACAGAGATGGGAAGGGGGTAAATGACAGAGTGCTAGAAGGATGGAAGAAAAGGAAGGAAGAAAGAAAGCCAGCTAGAGGAGGAAGAAAAGGAAGCAGAGTGCGGGGGGGGGGGGGGGGGGGGGGGGAGGAAAGAAAGAGAATACCTGGGTCCAGGTGGGAGGAGGGATGCTGAGGGCACCCCAAATGTTTTTCAAGTATCTGCTGGTTCAGTTATGTGGGCAGTAATTTTATAAACATTTTTCTGTATGCAAAGTCTGCCTCACATGCTGCTAATAGCTTAAAAAAAAAAAGAAATTGACCAAGAAGGTGGCGACTACTTATACATGCACTTTGCATAGGTGTTCCTGAGGGTGAGCAGGGATGGAGATGCAATGTGAGCAGGTATATGAAACACTGTATGAACATACACTTACTTTCAAGCATGAATAAAGTTGTGCATGAGTATTTGTGTGCATTAATGGGAACAGTTAGGTGTAGCTCTTTTACATAGGTGCCTATTTAAAATTGGCAAAAAGCAGATGCCTTTTTTTCTGAAAACATTTTCTCAATATCAGAGATTTATATACATCGGAAGCCAAGGTAACCAGCAAGGTGCATCTAGTATTAATCAAATCTTGGGTATCTTCTAAAAAAAAGCAGATAAATCAATAAAAAAAAGATGTTAATTTTTGTGGTGTAAAAATGTCCATTTTTCCTGATGGGTCCAGGGCAGCATAGCTTGCGCACAGAGCATTTTTAGCCTTGAAGCCTACAGTTCTTACCCTGGGTGAAAATATTTTTCTTATGTTTCCATGTAAATGTATTCTTACTTTTCAGGATAAAGATTTTATATTTTGGCATTTGTCACAACTGGAGCAATTTTTTAAAGGGCATGAGAAGTAATGGCTTTAGGATTATTTGTAGGCTGAGTACATACTAATGATAGGCAACTAAATATTTCTAGGTTTATTAACCTACCCCCCCTGTTTACTAAACCACATGGCAATGCCAACACAGCCCGTTCAAAGTGAATGGGCTACGTCGGCCTCAACACACGGCAGCCTCTAACACGGCTCAGTAAACAGGGGGTGGGGCGGTGTTTCCTTTTTGAGATTACAATTAAATTGGTTATGCTGTATCCCTTGATGTGGCCTAGCTGGGTTTTTAAAAATTCCATATGTTAAAATGTTTTTGTAATCCCATTCTTGTACATTAATCTTGTTGATTTGTACTATTATTGATTGATCCTTTGGATTATTTTTCTTTGTCAACTCTATAATTTTAATCAATTATCTTATATGTGAAATTTCATAAAAATAAAATATTTTAAAAAATTATTTTTCTTACATAATATTTTTTTCATCATTGGCTTAAAACCTGGACCAAGTCATATGTAATGCAGCTCAAAAATTGCATTCTATTCCATTTCAGAGTTAGGTCCTGAAGAGAATACAGAAATCAGTCAAAAAGTCTACCTTGATTCTCTTTTTAGGGGATTCTTTTGCCTTACTGCACTGAATCATATAAAATAAAATAACACTGTTACCACTGTGCTTTATTAGGTACCTATAGGGATGCTGCAGAAAAATATTCTATTGCCATGACTAGTTGCCCCCTGGGGTATTACAAGAAATTGCCTTCTCCTATCTAAAGTTGCCTTTCAGAGTTTATTTATAAGTATGCAGTCCCAGGCTGGATTTAATATAAATGAAACCTGGAGCAGAGCCCTTGCGGTTTCATTTTCTATAAACTGTTAGAGATCTACGTGAGGTTCAGGATCTCCATAGATATCTCCATCCGCAAACTCAACCACATATACATCCAGCATGTTGTTTATTTTCACTCGCAGATGGTTATAGGAAGTACAGTTTCTGTTGCATATTTTGCTTCTAACAGAAGACAAGATGTTAGAGAATCCAGGAAAGTTTGGGAATTTCAGGTTAAATATCAGGGCTGCCTATTGATATTCAGTGGCACTTAACTGGTTAATGCCACTGAATATCAGCACTGACTGATAAATTGAAAACTGGTTGTTTTGTGGGTGGTGGGGGGTAGAGTTGGCATTTATGCGGTTCCAGTGTGTTTTTTCTAGCAAAAAAGGTGCCGGTTCTCAAATGCCAGGCCACCCTTCAGGGGTGGGGTGATCACTGAGGGACCCACCCCACAATAGCCAAGCCCCCCCCCCCCAATAGCCAGGCTCCTTGCAACCAGTCACAGAATCTATGACAAGGCAGAATTTGTGTTTAGAGCCTGTGTTCTTTCATTAAAACTTGGGGTTCATGGCTCAATTTTAGCAGACAATAGAAAAGGTACCAGTACTCAATACCCCCTCACAAAAATGCCCTGTGCGGTTCGGTGATGATATTCACTACTTAACTGACTAAAGTGTCCTTTTACTAAGCTGCAGCAAAAATTCCTTAACATGCTCTTTAGTGGATCTTTGCAGTGCGCAAAGGCCATTTTTATATCTGTAAAATGGCTGATTTTCTATTTTTTGTGTTAATGGCCATGCACTAATGTTGCCGGTAGCATGAGGCCATTTTAAAATATTATTGCCAATTAATGGCAGAGATCATAGATTTCTTCCAGTCAACAACTGATTTTGCTTGATGGCAAGGGGCATTGTTGTCAACATGTAATCAACTGGAAAAAGTTTCTCTGATGATGAAATCATGCCATTCTGAAATATCTAGATGTATTCCTTAGTATTTACTAGGCCATTGACAACTTGTAGCTGTCCCAACACTAGTTGCAGTCATGCATCCCCAAGCCATGATCTTCAACTGATGTTTGGCTGACACATTCAAAGATTCTGGCTTGCATTCTTCACCTGGAAATCACCTAGCATATATGTGAGCCTGATTTCCAAAGAGGCAGAAAGTGCTTTAGTTACTGAAAAGTACCTTTCCCCACATCATGCAGGTCCATTTTGAGTACTTCTTTGCTCATTGGACCCTGTACCTCTACTGTGCCTTTTTTCAGAAACCACTTCTTCTTGCTTTTCATCTCTTTAATCTACATTCCAGGCATCTTCTACTACTACTACTTATCATTTCTATAGCGCTACTAGATGTACACAGCACTGTACACATTATCCCTTAGATTCTATATAGCAGAACTTAAGCTTTGCACGCAAATCCAGTCATATTCTGGATTTGTGCAAGCAACTCATTTAGTTAATAAGCTAATCAGTACTGATAATTGCCAATTAACAAGCAATTATTGACACTAATTGGCATTAATTAGAATTTAAATGCACAACTGTCCAAGCGTATTCTGTAAATTCTAAGTCACATGGTTGAAAAAGGGGTGCAGTCATGGATGTGGAATGGACGGGTCCTGGTTGTTTCTAAAATCTATGTGCATTGTTATAGAATACACCTGGTCAGTGCCTAATTTAAGCATCAGAATTTGCACCAACTTTTACTTGGTGTAACTGCCCACAACTAAATTTAGTCACATGGATGGGTGCTCGGCATATTCTATAAACCGTATGGAAATTTAGGCATATTCTATAAAGTATGCCTAAATTTAGGTGTACTTATTTATTTTATTTTTTTGTTGGCACCAATATTTTAGGCATGATATATAGAATCTAGCCCTATATGCAGGTACTTACTCTGTCCCTAGTGGGCTCACGATTTCTACCCACTTTTGACGAAGAAACTGCCAGTTCACAGTTGTCAAACCACTGACTGAGTAGCTGAGGTGAGGTGAGCTTGCAGTCAGAATTATGCAACTGAATATTGGCTGAAGTAGGATCCACTTTTGCTGCAGGATCCAGTTCTGCTTATGCGTACTACATGCTATGTAGTAGATAGTATGAATGCATTTCCAAAATACAAAATTAGTTGAGTTTAAAATAGGAGTGAACACTGAAGCCCATAATGTATGATGTTCCACCACAACGTGTACAATTATATGAAAAATGATATACTGAAGCTTCAAAATAGCATTAGGGGCTGCTTATTCCACACTTTTTCACACCACTGTATTTATTGGGATTTATTAACTGTCTTTATGAATAATTTATGAAGCAATGCTGTTTCATGTTGTCTTCTGCTTGAAATGACAGGGGAAAAATGACATATTTTTAAATAGTGCATCCTCTTTATCACTTTTTCTAAACAGTCCACACCATTATGAAGCATGAATTCTCTTTCATGTGCACTCTTTCTGAAAGAAAACTCACTTTTTTTCTACATAATACCCGGTTACACTCACTCACTACTTATTTTCTTGTATCAGGAGTAGCCAAAATATCTAAGGTAACCATAAGATATTCCATGCCCCTGTCAAATCCAGCAGGTAAAGAGTCAGTCACAGATATCAAAAGAGTCTGAGTAGAATGACAAGATCTAAATCCAAAATGATACTTACTCAATCCATAACAATAATCCAAATAATCTTGGCAACGCATTCTCCAAACCACATCCCTCATCTACATGTCCTTACCAAGGTGCAGCCCTTAGGAAAGCAGGGGACATGCACAGAGGATCTCCAAGGAACAGGAAGGGGTTGAAGAGCCAAATAGTTGGTTTGGTTTAGCAGACTGGAGAGGCAACAACAGATATCTCCTTTTCTACCCAATTGTTTCTAATTCTGATAAGTGGTTAAGTGCAAGCTTGAAAGTTATCAAAACAGTATACATTCATATACAATAGGTATTTTTCTGTCACTGAAAGGCTCACAATCTGAATTTGTACCTGAGGTAATGGAGGGTTAAGTGATTTGCCCAAGATCACAAGGAGCTGCAGTGAGATTTGAACTGGGGTCCCCTGGTCCTTAGCCCACTACTCTAACCATTGGGCTACATATAGCTCTATGGCTGGGGTAAATATCAGGTGAGTACCATATTACACTACAATTCTTTAATGAAATCTAGGTGCCCAGATGCTCAGTGTCGATTCTCGAGGGCTGCAACTCAGTGGGGTTTGTGGGCTTTCCCCAATGAATATGCTTGATTGTGGTCTCCAACACATAAGTACATAAGTACATAAGTACATAAGTACATAAGTAGTGCCATACTGGGAAAGACCAAAGGTCCATCTAGCCCAGCATCCTGTCACCGACAGTGGCCAATCCAGGTCAAGGGCACCTGGCACGCTCCCCAAACGTAAAAACATTCCAGACAAGTTATACCTAAAAATGCGGAATTTTTCCAAGTCCATTTAATAGCGGTCTATGGACTTGTCCTTTAGGAATCTATCTAACCCCTTTTTAAACTCCGTCAAGCTAACCGCCCGTACCACGTTCTCCGGCAATGAATTCCAGAGTCTAATTACACGTTGGGTGAAGAAAAATTTTCTCCGATTCGTTTTAAATTTACCACACTGTAGCTTCAACTCATGCCCTCTAGTCCTAGTATTTTTGGATAGCGTGAACAGTCGCTTCACATCCACCCGATCCATTCCACTCATTATTTTATACACTTCTATCATATCTCCCCTCAGCCGTCTCTTCTCCAAGCTGAAAAGCCCTAGCCTTCTCAGCCTCTCTTCATAGGAAAGTCGTCCCATCCCCACTATCATTTTCGTCGCCCTTCGCTGTACCTTTTCCAATTCTACTATATCTTTTTTGAGATACGGAGACAGTCCATTTTTGCAGCCCCCATAACCAAGACAGAAAAATTGAACTTTATTTATTTAAAAAATGTATAGACCACACTATGTTACAATTTTAGGTGGTTTCCAAAATACATACACAAACATTTAACAAATAACACACTTTTCTTCAGACATTTAGACAAGACATAATACAAAATACTGAAAAATAAAACATACTTCAGTCTTTAAATAGCAACAAATACTTATGCAAATGACTGAGCCTTTAAACATTTCATAAATTGTACAACAGAACAAGTTTGATGCAAGACCTCAGGAAGAACATTCCAGAGGGCTGGCCCTTCAATAAAAACATAGAACGATTCTTATCCAATCTAACCTGTTGAAAAGAAGGAACATCCAATAGTAATATACCAACTAGATCTCAGAGGTCTAACTGGTATATGAATCTTCAAAGAACTGGCCAGAATTAAAGGAGCATTATCATACAAAGCTTTGTGAACCAAAGTCAAAACTTTAATTGAATTCTCCAAGCAATAGGTACCAATGCAGGTCACAAAGAGCTGGGGAAATATAATTAAATTGAGATAGATTTGACAAAATCTGAGCAGTGGTATTTTGACAAATCTTTAAGGCACGCAATTTAAAAGCTGGAAGCCCTAAATAAAAGCATTACAATAGTTCCCATAATGGGGTAATGGATGCTTAGACAACTATAAATTGGAAGGGGATAGACAACTTTGGCATATTGGCACAGTCCATAAATGGTTTAAAGGATTCCTGAAATCAAGATCTTACAAAGTGAAAATGAAAGGAACCTTATCCTCTCCTTGGTCACCAGACTGTGGTGTCCGTCAGGGCAGTCCACTATCACCCATACTGTTTAATGTAATGATGTCATCAATAGGTACCAGCCTAGAAACAGCAGGATTTAAAACATTCATATATGCTGACGATGTTACCATATACATAACCTTCAAAAATAACATTCAAGTCATCTTAGAAAAGGCAATACTTGGCTTAATTTTGATGGAAACCTGGGCCCCAGAATCCAAACTAAAGCTAAATAAAGAATAAACTAAATTCAGGGTCATTACCAACCTACTTGACCAAAATGACTACAGCAGTTTCACAACTGACAACACTTCATTCCCCATTGACAATAATCTGAAAATTCCAGGTATAATTATAGTTAAACATTTAACATTTGATACTCAAGTTTCCTCAGTAATCATAAAATCTTTCATGTCTCTTTGGAAACTAAAAAGGATCAGACCCTATTTCTCATCAGAAACATTCAGACTACTGGTACAATCATTAACGTTATCCCAATTTGATTATTGTAATGACATATATGCTGGTTGTAAGGAGTACCTGTTGAAAAAGCTTCAAACAGCTCAAAACACTGCAACCAGGTTCATATACAAAATCTATCAGGTTGAAAGTGCTTCCCCTTTATTAATCAAATTACACTGGCTTCCCATCAAAGCGAGAATCACCTTCAAATTATGTACCTTTATCTTTCAAATCCTAAATGGCACAGCTCCAGACTATATGGTACCATTAATAAACTTATCTCAAAGAAACGCTAAATATGAGGCAAGAAACTATCTCAGATACACCTCCCAAATTGCAAAAAAGTGTTCTACAAAACTGTCTACTCTGCAGACTTCACTTACCTAGGAACCAAATGGTGGAATTCTTTACCACCCAAATTAAGAAATATACAGGAATATACTAGATTCTGCAAAATTCTCAAATCGTTTCTATTCAAACAAACCCTCACAAAGAACAACCATGTACAATTTCTCATTCATAATAGATTTTCTAAGCTATCCAAGTATGTTTGTGAAACTGTATTGTAAAATTGAATTCTTACAACAAATTACTTTCTTATGCATTATTCTCTGTTATGTATCCTATTGAACTCAAACTTGTTTGGGATAATGTGGGATATGTCACAAATAAATAAACAAACAAACACACATATAAACAAACAAACAAATAAAATAAGAAGTCCTCCATTCTGTGTAATAACCTAAGTTTATAAAAGACCTTTTATATGGTAGATTTCAATTGATCATTCATTGAAAGGTCAGAATCAACCCAAACACCCAAATATTTCAGACTATTGACAGGTATTTTTAAGTAATCAAGTACAAACGCCTCAGGCATTACGGAAGGAGTTTACCCTTCCAGACAAGAACAAAATCTGAGATTTAGACAAATTCAACTTGAATTTGCTCGCTGTAAGCCAAGTCTATATTGATTGCAGGCAAATATCTTAAAACTGAAAAGCCTTCTCAACAGAAGAGGTAATTGGAAAAAAAATTGCAAATCACCAGCATAAAGCTGAAACTGAACATCCAAACAAGACAATAAACAACAAATTGGACTAATATAGATATTAAAAAGAATAGCCAAACAAGCTGAGCCCTGAGGGACCCCCTGAAGACATTTCAAACCAGTCAGAAAATTGATCTTCAAGTCGCACCCTTAATTTCCTTTGAGATAAAAATGATTCAGAGTACAGCAGGACACTGCCTCTTATCCCTAACTCTCTCAATCAATCAATTAATATGCTATGATGTACAATATCAGGAGTAGCCAAAATATCTAAGGTAACCATAAGATATTCCATGCCCCTGTCAAATCCAGCAGGTAAAGAGTCAGTCACTGATATCAAAAGAGTCTGAGTAGAATGACAAGATCTAAATCCAAAATGATACTTACTCAATCCATAACAATAATCCAAATAATCTTGGCAACGCATTCTCCAAACCACATCCCTCATCTACATGTCCTTACCAAGGTGCAGCCCTTAGGAAAGCAGGGGACATGCACAGAGGATCTCCAAGGAACAGGAAGGGGTTGAAGAGCCGAATAGTTGGTTTGGTTTAGCAGACTGGAGAGGCAACAACAGATACAGTATCTCCTTTTCTACCCAATTGTTTCTAATTCTGATAAGTGGTTAATAACTATCTTGCAGGTAGAGAATAGGCTCTGCGAAACTCCACTGGGTCTCATGTGCCTGTGTGCCATGTGTGGTCAAATTGACACTGTGCATAACTTTTTGGAACAACCATGACCTGCTTATGCCCCTGGCCAGAGAAGTAGGGATGGACCAGGAACTCTCATCAGCCAAAGGTGGGTTGAACCAATTTTATTCAGCACCAGATGTGTATGTGAACCGATACGGGGCCATGTTTCGACGGAACAACCGTCTGCCTCAGGGATCAAACACTACATATAAAATATACAAGTGTTTGTACCTGGGGCAATGGAAGGTTAAGTGACTTGCCCATGGTCACAAAGAGCTGCAGTGGGAATCAAACCCAGTTCACCAGGTTCCCAATAACTATATTTCAAATGCACTCTGTTGTGTAAGTATCCACCAATTTTTGATGGCACATACTTTGCAGTATGTGACTGGTATAAGAGCTTGAAATTGAAATATAGCTATGTATTTGACCAGATACCTATTTTTCTTTATAGAATAGACTCTGAAGAATAGTAGAGAGGAGGAAAACAGGTTTAAGCCAAGACCTCAGCTTAATCTCAGGGGCACAGAGTGCCACTAGAAAAAGTGAGCAGGGAATCCTAAAGGAGGATCCCATGGAAGCTAAGGAGAATGAAGCTGCTGGAGAGGCATGGATTCAAGGAGTGAGTGAGAGTCCATATGATGATCTGGTAGAAGAGGTAGTAGGACCCAAACCCTGTTTGCATCCTGATTGTCCTGATACAAATGAGTTGTACATGGATTGGAATGAGATGAGAACTAAGTCCTTAAAAGAGAGGAGGGTCTTGCCATCTATTCCTTTTCTTTCAGTGAAGTGAGAGCACACAGGAAGAGAAGGAGTATATGGAGTGATCAGGATCTAAATCCGTAAGTAATGTAACTGCCTTAAAAGACTGAAAAAAAGAAAGACAGGGGCTGTTGGAAGTCCCTTTCATGCAAGGAACACTTCCTTGCATGAAAGGGATTTCCAACACTTTTTAGGAGCAAAGAGCCTATGGAATGGTCAGGGTCCATCCATAGGAGGATAGTGAAAAGGAGATATGTAGGAGAGCAGGAGTGACAACATACAGTGGAGAAGATCAAATATTATAACCAAAACTGTTTGTCATCATCTTATTCTTGTAAACTATAAGGGGTGATCGTATAAGGAGCTGCCTAGTTTTAGGTGATAGGAAGGTACATAAATGGTGGTATTCTAGGCATTTAGGCCTTCAATTGGTTAAAGCACTTGTGGCTGGTGGGCATGCCCCTGGAAGGCATTTGGGTGGACCATGGGCAGAGCACACAAGTACATGTATGAATTATAGAGTTCTTTCAATTGCATTCTTTCCTATTCATTTCATTGCAAGTGTGGGCATTTATACTGACTATAGGTGGTTATTTATGTTAGTATTCCATAAAGAAAGGCACATGCCTACAGTAGGTGCCCTGTTATGGAATAACTCTCCACATGTCTTTGTTTTTTTATTGCCCTAATTTGATGCATTTTTGTTTGCCTGGGAGAACCCAATAAATTGACATTTTTATACAAATTCCTATTAGCCTCCCTTGGTTTTTTTTTTTTTTTTCAAAGTGCGGGTTACTCGTGCCTGTCCAGAGAGTATTAACAGACTATCAGCTCAGCCACCAGGACTGTTCTTTATCTTTGTTCTGTGTCCATGGGAAGAGACTAGTGGAGAGGATTGTAATGTTTTAGCCATAGACACCAAAATTATTGCTTGTATTCACCTCGGAGAACACCTAAAGCCCCACTAGCTGGAGGACCAACTATACAAGAAGCATGCAAAAGCTCACTCACAAGTAAATAAACTTAACGTAGTAATATAGTAAGTGATGGCAGATAAAGAACATGCAGCATGGTCCATCCAGCCTGCCTAGAAAGGTGGCCAGGGTTGCACCTGCTACTCCATGCCAGTTCTCTCCTCCCCCACCCCCACCACCACACCCCTTTATTGTTAGGTTTGACTTTGTACCTACCATCCTATGCAGGTTTTTCACTCTATGCTTATATTCTATCCTCCATGCAGGTTACCTCCAATTTTTTATTAAGGGTTGTACTTGTTTCTCCACGTAGGTTTCCCCTACCACCTCCATGCCCTCACTATATGTTATTTGTATAAGCCATTTGTGTTTTGTTTTGAGTGGAAATACAATATGCTTTTATTCCATCATCTTGTCATATAGGAATTAAAGACATCTCATCAATGAAATAATTCAAACCCACAGCCCTTGAACAGGAAAACTTCCCATTCGGTCACTACTCAACCAACTTAAGTACAGCTATTCACCACAATGAAGTACAAAATAGAACAAGGCAGATAAATCACTCAGCAAACATTTTAGCTCACCAACAAACCAATGCATTCCAAGCAACCAAACCCAGTATGTCTCCACTGGGTTGGGTTTGAAAAAGATTTTTTGTTCAATATTCCTGGCAATGCTTTCTCACTGTGTAATACATAGTTTTAACTGATAGTCACATAAATATGTCCTTGTTTTCTTATAATGCATGCTTGTAAAAAACTGAACATTGTAAAAATCACTGAACACATAGACAAACCTAATTTACTGGAACAGAGTCAACATAGATTCAGTTTATGGAAGTCTTGCCTCATCAATCTGCTTCATTTTTTTAAAGACATGAATAAACATGTGGTTATAGCGTATCTAGATTTTAAGAAAGCTTTTGACAAAGTCTTCAAGACAGATTCCTGAGAAAACTAAAAAGTCATGGGATAGGAGCCAATGAGGGGCATAATCGAACGGAAACGCCTATCTCCATGGACATTTATCTCCGAGAACGGGTCCGTGAAGGGGCGGGCCGAACCAAATTTTCAAAAAAATGGACATTTTTGAGCTGGGTGTTTGTTTTTTTTAGCGATAATGGAAATTAAAAACGCCCAGCTCAAAAAGTCCTAATCCGAGCCATTTGGTCGAGGGAGGGGCCAGGATTGGTAGTACACTGGTCCCACTGATATGCCAGGACACCAACTGGGCACCCTAGGTCAGTGCGGTGGACTTCAGAAAAAGCTCCCACATGCATAGGTCCCTTACCACGGGTGCTGAGCTCCCAACACCCCTCCCCCAAAACCCACTACCCACAAATGTACAACACTACCATAGCTCTTAGGGGTAAAGGGGGCACCTACATGTGGGTACAGTGGGTTTTGGAGGCCTCCCATTTACCAGCACAAGTGTTACAGGTGGGGGGGGGATGGGCCTGGGGCCACCTGGCTGAAGTGCACTGCGGTACCCACTAAAAGTGCTCCAGGGACCTGCATACACGCAGGCCTCTAGGACTGGTTGCTGCTATATAACATTGGCACACCAGTTGACACCTGAAGACTAATCTCTCCGAAAACGTCCTTTATTGGAATAACCACCTTTACTCACAGTTAACTGCAGATCAGAGGTTGTGCCCCACTGGCAATGAGTCTCCCTGGTACTGAGATGAGCAGTAGGTCAGAGCTGGCAGAATGCTGTACAATGCCCTCTTTCAGCCACATTCAAGGGAAGAACTAAGTTGTCTAACGTGGCTAACACAGAAAAGGGAACTAAAACTGGCTTACAAAAATGGCCACTACCGCATGGACTACAACAGGAAACACAACAGGGCACACTCTGACCCAGTAGGCAGGGGGAAAAGCACCATGGGAGAAGAGCCTATCAACTACCAACATCGTGAGACTGTAAAACAAGCTAATGAAATCACGGAGCCCAATACCCTACACCCACCACAATGCAATGCTGATGTGACCCTGTACTGCACCCGAGAGCCACATCTGACCAAGGGAAAGGCTGTGAGAGGATCGAACACATGGAGGTAGGTACGGCATTTGAGGCTGGCATAGAGGCTGGAAAAAAAGTTTTTAAAGTGGGGTTTTTTTTGGTGGGAGGGGGTAAGTGACCACTGGGGGAGTCCGGGGAGGTCATCCCCGATTCCCTCCAGTAGTCATCTGGGCAGTTGGGGCATTTTTTTGGGACTTGTTCGAGAAAAAAGGGTCCAAAAAAAGTGACCCAAAATCGCGGTAAAAACGCCTTTTTTTTGATTATCAGCTAAAGACGCCCATCTCTCCTCGGCTGATAACCACGCCCCAGTTCCGCCTCCACCACGCCTCCGACACGCCCCCGTCAACTTTATTCGTTTCCGCGACGGAGTGCAGTTGGAAACGCCCAAAATCGGCTTTCGACTATACCGATTTGGGCACCTTTGCGAGACAAACGTCTATCTCCCGATTTAGGTCGCACTATAGGCGTTTTTCTCTTTCGAAAATAAGCTGGAATGTCTTGCTATGAATTCAGAACAGGTTAAAAAATAGAATGCAGAAAGTAGGATTAAGTGGCCAGTTCTCTCAATGGAGGAAGGTGATAGTGGAGAGCCACAAGGATCTGTACTAGGGCCAGTGCTTTTTAACATATTTATCAATGATCTGGAAATGAGAACGAAGAATGAAGTAATCAAAGTGGCACAAAATTATTCAAAGTTGTTAAATCACATGCGGACTGCAAGAATTTTTTATTTATTTATTTAGATATGATTTGTTATACTGCCTTTAACTGCTGAGCAGAGCAAAGTGGCTTACAGACTAAGATACTAAGGGCCCTGTTTACTAAGCTGTACTAAGTGTGTGCTAGCATTTTTAGCACATTCTAAACACTAAAGACACCCATAGGAATATATGGGTGTCTCTAGCGTTTAACATGTACTAAAAATGCTAGTATGCCTTTGTAAACATGGCCCAAAGACTGAAAAGAACTATAATATCATAATGGAAAAGATTAACATTCATATTGACAGAGTACAGACAAAACTTTAAAACAACAGCAATTTCACAGATATTTAGGTGGGGCAGCCAGAGTGCCATAGGCCTGCTGAAAAAGCCAAGTTTTTAATGTGGATTAAAACATTTTCAAAGATGTCGCACCACAAATTGTGAGAGGTAGGGAATGTGTAGGGGTATTTTCCTGCTCTCTCACCTTTGTTGATCTGAGGCCCAGGGCCGGTCTTAGCAAGTGCGAGGCCCTGTGCAGACCAAGTTGGTGGGGCCCCATCCTAGCCCTGCCTCCACCCTAGCTCCACCCCATTGATAAGATTATTCAATTTTTAGAAAATTTTTATTTATGAAATTTCAAATAAAGACAAATGAAGCTAAACTTGTACAGAAAAACTGATTGAAATAATGAGCACAATGCTATCATGAAACCCCCCCTCCCCAGAAATTATTCAGTTCAAGTCCACTACAATTAGTAGTTCCAATTCTCACAACAAAGGAGAATAAAGGAAAAATATTAAGAAAAGATTCAGTACTTTCAAATTCCCCTTTCACTCTGTAACCCATCAAACACACAGAGATCCCCAACCCCAAGTAGCCAAAAAAGATGTAAATGCATAGGTTCCCATTAAAAAAAAAAAAAAAACCAACAACACATTTACAGTACCAAATGTTTCCATAAATCAGCTATATTAGAGTCAGACTTTTAATTAAATTTAGATATTAGATATGTATCATATGACAAAGAATAAAGTGGTTGCTCAAAGCATATACTAACCACAATCGGTCAACTGCAAAACACTATGCACAAATTTGTGCAAAAACACACTCAGAACCTTACTGTACCTTAAATATTACACTGGGCAGACCCTAATACACCAATATACCACCCATATGGAAAATGCAGACCGTCAACAATATGAAGCAAGGGATCATAATATCACAAGTCTCATGTAGAGCCACAAAACACCCTTTTAGGGTGGATAGTGTTCACAATGAGCTCCTTTTATTAACAACCATATGTAGATCCTTCAAGAGGCAGTGTGTCATGATTTAGGCTCTACACCCTTTCTGATGTTTTGGTGCCACCTTAGTAAGGCCAACACACAATCTCTCCACTGCAAAACACTATACACAAACTTGTGCAAAAACACACTCATAACCTTACCAAACCATAACAGCACTAATTCCAAGGACAGGACGGGCTACAACCTTATGCGTGGAAAGGCAGCACTGTAATTACACCGGGCTTTAAAACACCAGTACACAACCTAGTGAAACAAACAAAAAAAAAGGGCTGCAAATACTACATGCATCTTGATCACACATGAAAAATACATGACACATGACACAACAGATATGAAGGCAAAATACTGAACTGGAAAGTTACCTCAAGAAGTCAGACTCAGCATACAGCAATACTAGAAAAATTGAAACTCATGCAAAATATCAGATACACATTTCCAAAAGCTGACATATTCCAATTAATAAATTCTGAATAAAATACTTTTTTCTACCTTTGTTGTCTGAGCATTTATTCTATTCGCTTTGGTCCCAGCGTCTTCTGTTTTATGCAGTGTTTTCTTTCCATTTGATATTTATCTCTCACCATGTCCACCATCCTCTTGTGTCCTTATGCATCCTGTCTACCACTTGTAGCCCTGTCCCTATCCTTCCTCCAGTTTCCGCATCTGCCCTTAAAATGTTCCGATCCAGCCCTTAAATTCAGCAGTTTCCCATCTATATCTTTGTCTTGCCTTGGCCTGCATTTCCCTATCCCCTGCTGTGATCAGTATTGCCCCTCTCTGTGTCACTAACCCCTCCCCCCCCCCCCCCCCCCCGTCCAGTGGGGCACCTTTGTGTTCTTATCCCTTTCCCTCCATATTGCATATCTCTTGTTTCCCTGTCACTCTCCTCTCTCTTCCCTTCTTCCCCCACCCTGAGACCAGGATGTCTCCCTCTTTCATCCCCCTCCCCTCCCCCCTCAGCAGTATGTCTCCCTCCTAGGTCTCCAGGGTCTTTCCCCCCCTTTCTTTACCTAGTCAACCAGTCTTTCCCTTGCCCCCCACCCTCCAAGCTGATCCAGCATCTATATATCCCTCTCCACCTCCCCCCTCTCCCTGGATTCCAGGGCTCTGTCCTTTCCTGGTTCTCTTCCTACCTCTCCCTCCGCACCTTTAGTGTTCACTCTGGTGGATCCTCTTCTACTTCTATCCCTCTGCCTGTTGGCGTACCTCAGGGTTCTGTTCTTGGTCCCCTCCTCTTTTCTATCTACACTTCTTCCCTTGGCTCATTAATCTCATCCCATGACTTTTCCTACCATCTCTATGCTGATGACTCCCAAATCTACCTTTCTACCCCTGATATCTCACCTTGCATCCAAACCAAAGTTTCAGCGTGCTTGTCCGACATTGCTGTCTGGATGTCTCAACGCCACCTGAAATTAAATATGACCAAAACCGAGCTTCTCATTTTCCCCCCCCAAACCCACCTCCCCGCTCCCCCCGTTTTCTATTTCTGTTGATGGCTCTCTCATTCTCCCTGTCTCCTCAGCTCGAAACCTTGGGGTCATCTTTGACTCTTCTCTCTCCTTCTCTGCTCATATCCAGCAGATTGCCAAGACCTGTCGTTTCTTTCTTTACAACATCCATAAAATCCGCCCCTTTCTTTCCGAGCACTCTACCAAAACCCTCATCCACATCCTTGTCACCTCTCGTTTAGACTACTGCAATCTGCTTCTTGCTGGCCTCCCACTTAGTCACCTCTCCCCTCTCCAGTCGGTTCAAAACTCTGCTGCCCGTCTCATCTTCTGCCAGGGTCGCTTTACTCATACTACCCCTCTCCTCAAGACCTTTCACTGGCTCCCTATCCGTTTTGGCATCCTGTTCAAACTTCTTCTACTGACCTATAAATGTATTCACTCTGCTGCTCCCCAGTATCTCTCCACACTCGTCCTTCCCTACACCCCTTCCCGTGCACTCCGCTCCATGTATAATTCCTTCTTATCTGTTCCCTTCTCCACTACTGCCAACTCCAGACTTCGCGCCTTCTGTCTCGCTGCACCCTACGCCTGGAATAAACTTCCTGAGCCCCTACGTCTTGCCCCATCCTTGGCCACCTTTAAATCTAGACTGAAAGCCCACCTCTTTAACATTGCTTTTGACTCGTAACCACTTGTAACCACTCACCTCCACCTACCCTCCTCTCTTCCCTCCCGTTCACATTAATTGATTTGATTTACTTACTTTATTTATTTTTTGTCTATTATATTGTAAGCTCTTTGAACAGGGACTGTCTTTCGTCTATGTTTGTGCAGCGCTGCGTATGCCTTGTAGCGCTATAGAAATGCTAAATAGTAGTAGTAGTAGAAACATGACCCCACCTCCCTAGTAGAAAAACCTACAGGCAGCCTAGGTGTTGGCCTATGAGTCACCACCTAGAATGAAAAGTAGCACTTATTCCCTACCAGTCCATTTCACTTAATCAAAGCGTCCCCCCTCCCAACTTAAAATTAACACTACAGTCCCCTCTCACACAGTTTTCTGAGTCAAAGACCCCCCTCCCCCTATTTTAGAGCCACAGATACAGAACCCTTCTCCTTTCAGGCACAACTAGATACCCACATATGCAGCCAGAGATAGAGGTATGGGAAGAGTCAAGGCTGAACTCACCACACACCAAGATCAGGAGCCCAAAGAACTCGCGACTCGTCGTGTCTATCCCGGACCCCATCACTGCGCTCTCTCTTCTTCTGCTCCTTCCTTCCTTCCTATGTGTACAGCCTTTCCCTTCTCGCTTCTTGCTCAGTGTCTCACCCTCGAGGAAACAGGAAATTCCTCATCAGGAAGGCGGGACACTGAGCGAAAACGGAAAGGCTGGAGCGGAGGTGAGCCGTCTTTAGTAGTAATAGTAGTAATAGAAAGGCAAGGCGTCGGCTGTGTTTTGACTGCCGCGGCTGCTTTAAGAGAATAGCAGGAGGCGGGGCGCGTCAGAGGAGGCGGGACTAGAAGGAAAAGGACAACTGGGGGGCCTGCCCTGCCCTGGTTGCACTCCGATTTTCGAAACCGAAAGCAGCAGCATCCCTGAGCCACGGCAGGAACGCAAAGGACGGAGGGTGGGCTCAGCAGGGGGTGGGCGGCGCCAGTGCGGGAGCGGAGCAGGATGGAGCGGAGGAGGCAGAGCCGAGGCTTGCCGCGCGAGGCCCCCCTAAGCGCGTGGCCCTATGCGTCTGCCTCGGTCGCCTCGGCCTAAGACCGGCCCTGCTGAGGCCTGTCCATGCCAGAACCATATTTTATTCTAATATGGATTCTACATCCTGTGGCCTGAAACCATCAGAAACCAGCTTTTCTACAAAGGAAAATTACTTATTGGTATACCCATGTTGACTTCATCCAAGGACATGTTGTTTATTGCAAACTAGCCTCCAGTTCTCCTGGGAAAAGTGGAGGAGCTTACCTCACAGAAGACAAATGTCTCTGGGAGTATATCAGGCTTATTTTCGAAAGTGATCGCCGGCCATTTCCCGACAAGAATCGGGAGATGGCCGGTGATCTCTCAAAAGCGGCGAAATCGGTATAATCGAAAGCGGCTTTTTTGACAGCATCGCCGCTTTCCCGTCGTCTCACTGGTGAAAGTTCAAGGGGGCGTATCGGCGGTGTAGCGAAGGTGGGACATGGGCGGGCATGGGCGTGGCTACCAGATGGCCGGCTTTCGCGGATAATGGAAAAAAAAGCGGCGTTAAGCAGTATTTCGCCGGGTTTACTTGGTCCTTTTATTTTCACGACAAACCTCAAAAAGGTGCCCCAACTCACCAGATGACCACTGGAGGGAATGGGGGATGACCTCCCCGTAGTCCCCCAGTGGTCACCAACCCCCTCCCACACTAAAAAAATACAAATCAAAACCTTTTTTTACCAGCCTGTATGCAGCCTCATATGTCATACCCAGCTCCCTGACAGCAGTATGCAAGTCCCTAGAGAAGTTTTTAATGGGTGCAGTGAACTTCAGGTAGGCAGACCCAGGTCCATCCCCCCCTACCTGTTACACTTGTGGTGCCAAGTGTTGAGCCCTTGAAACCCCCCCAAAACCCACTGTACCCACATGTAGGTGGCCCCTTCACACATAAGGGCTATGGTAATGGTGTAGAGTTGTGGGGAGTGGGTTTGGGGGGCATTTGGGGGGCTCAGCACCCAAGGGAAGGGAGCTATGCACCTGGGAGCTTTTTTTTGTATTTTTTAAAACTTTTTAGAAGTGCCCCCTAGCGTGCCCGGTTGGTGTCCTGGCATGTCAGGGGGACCAGTGCACTACAAATGCTGGCTCCTCCCACAACCAAATGCCTTGGATTTCGCCGGGTTTGAGATGGTTGGCATTTTTTTCCCATTATCGCTGAAAAACAAAACCGGCGATCCCAAACCCAGCAAACTCTGGCATTTGGCCGGGCTAAACTGTATTATCTAAAAAAAAGATGGCCGGCCATCTTTTTCGATAATACGGTTCCGGCTAGCTGTTGCGAACTATTTCGCCGGCAAGGTTCGATTATGCCCCTCTATGTGAATCAAGAAGGAGGTTGCTACCAGAAGGCTAGTGAATGATAAGACTTTCTTTGCTGCTATCACAAGCCCTTGCATTGTCCACCATGAACTCTGTAGGACAGAATTACACCGTTTGTGATTGGTCCATAGATATCACCTGACCCAAAAAGATGCCAATGTTGGATTGAAGAGGAGGAGGAGAGGGGAAAAGAACAGAAGACTTGCTGGTGGATAGATTGCTCTGAGAGGAGAGAGAAAGAATAATTTTCCTAAACACCAGGGAACTGACTTTTCCTTGTAATAAAGTTGAGAAGGTCAGTTCCACTGCAGTACTAAGGCCTTCCAGAAAGACTGTGTAATCAGTATACAGAGTGCAGACCTTGGATTTTATTCCTGGACTGAGATTGGCTCACAGAAGCTTCTGTTAGTCTCAAAGGAGGAATCCGATTCTTTACCATTGGATGTCTGCAACAGGGGCGTATCTGCGTGGGGCCACAGGGGCCTGGGCCCCCACAGATTTCGCCCTGGACCCCCCTACCTTTTGCTGGCGGGGGACCCCAACTCCCCTCCAGCCGACGTCCGCTTCCTCCTGCCTTTAAAAATATTCCTTCAGCTGGCGGGGTCTTCTGTTCTTCTTCGTCCTCTGTGGCGTGCTGTTCATTCAAAGAGCTGCAATCCAGTTTCGGAGTCTGACGGCGCTGTCCTCTAATATATATATATCCCTACAAATTCCAAAAGGCCAGGGTTATAAAATAAAAAGCAGAATGTCATATTGCCTGTAATAGAACTAAATGAGGTCTGGGAAAGAACCATGTGATAGTCATTCAGAAACTGTAGGACACGAGATAGGGAATAAGGAATAGTAAACGATGACAAATAAGAAGGGTTGCTGAACCGGAAAGCTTTAAATGCTAATAATAGGACCTTGATTTTACCCTAAATCCAATTGGGATCCAGTGACTACTTTTAAATAGGGGGGTAGTATGTGATTTTTTTCAGCCTGTTTGCATTCTCTAAAATGTCTTCCGCATTGCCAGATTTTAGCACTTTAAACAATCTTGCATTGCACTAATATTAGAGAATGACATGGGGACAAAGTTTGTCCCCATCCCGCCCTGTCCCCGCAGGTTCTCTCTCTGTCCCCACCCCATTCCCACAGGTTCTGTCCCCATTCCCGCCCCGTCCCTGTGGGCACTGTCCTCAGCTGCAGAAGCCTCAAACACTTATCATTTAATATTTAAAACTTTTCATTAAAGAATAAAAAGGAGTACTATGCTGTGCAACTGTTGTGTATAAATCAGTGGCGTAGCCAAGGGTGGGCTTGGGTGGGCCCAGGCCCACCCACTTTGGGCTCAGGCCCACTCAGTACCAGCATGGCTATAATGTGGCTGGCAGTGATCCCCAAGCCCCACCAGCCGAAAACTCGAAACAAGTGTCCCTCCTGCATACCTTGTAAATAGCAGATCTTCGCCTGCAGTGAGCAGTGACTGATGCATACTGCTCGCACCAGCCCCATAGCCTTCGCTCTGATGTATTCTTGCCTAGGCAGAAACAGGAAGTTGCATCAGAGGGAAGGGTATGGAGCCAACATCAGCAGTGTGTATTAGTTGCTGCCCATTGCCGGTGAAAATCTGCTATTTAAAATGTATTGAGGAGAGGGGGATATTTGAGAGACCATATGGCAAGCAGGTGAGAGGAGAGACCACATCATCTGTGGGATGAGGCGGGGTTCTTCTGCCCACCCATCTTGGGCCCAGGCCCACCCAAATTTGGTGTCTGGCTACGCCCCTGGTATAAATTACAAATAGAAAACAATAATAACAACCTCCTTCCCACCACCCTCTACCCTTCCAATTCCAACAACAGCTGATTTCTACTACACCAAGGAATCCTAATTCACACTATTAAAATGTATAAAGTACAACTGTATGCCATAGAGGGGAAAAATATGCCCTTTGAAGCACTGTTATGATTTTTTAATCTGTGGATCAGTAAGAAGTCATCAACAATCTCAGGATTCAGTCTAGCTCTCGTGTCTTCCACAGTCCTTCCTGCAATAGTAGTTAGTGGGGTCCCGCAGGGGTCTGTGCTGGGTCCGTTGCTTTTTAATGTATTTATAAATGACCTAGAGATGGGAATAACTAGTGAGGTAATTAAATTCGCCGATGACACAAAATTATTCAGGGTCGTCAAGTCGCAGGAGGAATGTGAACGATTACAGGAGGACCTTGCGAGACTGGGAGAATGGGCGTGCAAGTGGCAGATGAAGTTCAATGTTGACAAGTGCAAAGTGATGCATGTGGGTAAGAGGAACCCGAATTATAGCTACGTCTTGCAAGGTTCCGCGTTAGGAGTTACGGATCAAGAAAGGGATCTGGGTGTCGTCGTCGATGATACGCTGAAACCTTCTGCTCAGTGTGCTGCTGCGGCTAGGAAAGCGAAAAGAATGTTGGGTGTTATTAGGAAGGGTATGGTGTCCAGGTGTACTCAGCTCCTCATTTAGTATCCAGAAACCATTTCTCTGTATATGTGTTGGTGTGATGTTTCTGTTTCTATTGCAGGTAACATGTTTTTATTTTATATTTCTCCTGGTTTAATTTCAAGTGTATATTTATGGTACCATACAAATGACCTAACTGAGTCAGCAAGTTATTTATTTATTTCTCTGCATACCTTCCCTGGGGAGTCCTTATCAACTGCAGGGATGAGCAATCCCCAGAGGATGTTCATTTTATGTTTTTTATATGTATACCTGAACTGACTTATTTATGCCATTTTACTTTATACGGGATCCCTTTTTAATAAAAGCTGTATATTGCTCATTGTTAAAATGTTTTCTGCTTTAACTATTAAGCTGTTTAAATTGATGTGACATTTACTTCTTTAGTTTTTTATGAATATAAAGCCTTCATTTTTGAAATCTCTCTATGATATGTGTGACATCTGAAAGCTTTTCATTATTTCCTTGTCTAAGAAAGAAGAAATATTTAATAACCATTATCTGTTATATGGAATGAATGCGAGAAATATTCCCTTGAACTGGCCATTTGGGGGAGCATTTTGCGCTGATCATAGATTTTATAGTATTCTTGGACTGAGAATTGGTGAAGCTTTCAGACATAAATTGGGAAAATTATACACTCCACTTTCTGATTCCTTTCTATTTAAAACAGGTTATCACAATATGGCAACTATTACTCTTTTTATTTGTGTGCAGCGGTCCTGGAATTTATGCTTTGTGTATTTAACTAACACCTTGCTTCAACTAACTCTTGCCGCGTGGTGGATTTGTCTTGAAGCGATATGCTTCTTCCTACTTCTTTGTCTGATTGAAAAGGGTTACTTAAACTCTATGTGAAGGTCAATCACTGGTGTCTGCACTCTTGAATGTTTTTTTCATTTGTCTTTTTCAAGGAACCTTTTTCTGGCATTGCCTTCTGAATATGCCTTACTGCAATTCAGATGTATCATATTTTGTTTTTTTTATTATTAAGCCTATTTTTATCTTACACCCTTCAGGGTGCTTTTTTAATTTTTTTAATTTTTTCCATTCTCGATGCTTTGTTTTTTTACCATGCCTCCTTCCTGGACCCCATTTATACCCACGACCCGCCTCCTAGCATTATGACTTCATTCAATAACTTAACCACATAAATTGCACTACTGGTCTGTTTAAAGTTTTGCCTTTCCCCAGATGGATACAGGAATCCCGTTGACGTCCCTCACCGAGGAGACGACTGCTAGCAAAGAACAGCTACCCGATAATGTATCCGATCTGAAGGCTATGTTGCAGCAAAGAATCGCTAAATTAAAAGACAGATGCACAGACCCCAACATTACCTGGTGTGAGAAACGAGACATTATTCAGCGTGAGTGTCGACAGATGCATCAATTGGTCCATGAGCAAAAGAGATAGGCTCTCCACTTGCTGGAGTTACACAAAGCTTTGGCCTCTACCCTTCTTTTTGAATCATCTAACTCGTAAGTCCTGCTGGCCTCCTGCAGCTGAGGGCCCAACCCTTGGTGAATGGTAGTCATCGTAGGTGAAGATTCCATATCTATTGGCGATAAATGGCGACGCATTGCCCTCCATACATCAATAATTGAACATTTACCATCATCTCTAAATTTTAATTGTTTTCTCTTTTGTTCCATATACTTTACCATTGTTATTTGATCATGTCTTTCTAAAAATTACCAATCTGTCTCGCACATTATGCAAGCCAGAAGTGGGGATATATTATGCAAATCCCAATTCCAAATCCCAATTCCAATTTTTTTTTATTTAATTTTAAGTTGATGGTAGAATAAAGACATGGAAAGATCCCAATTTGTACACCACAAGTACATCTTCAAGATCTATCCTGGCCCAAATGATGTTAGATCCCTTCCTTCAGCAAGCCAGCCTGAAAACCCAGCCCTGTTGGATCTTCCAGAACTCCGTCCAGATTCTTCAACACTTCCACCGCCTCGACCATGTTCGATGAAAGAAACTTTTGAACTGATACTTAATTTGAGAACTACTGTTGCTGTTTATGGACATTATAGATTCATATTATGTTTTATTTTCAGTTTAGCAGCAATCCTGTCTAGATATTGAAAAGGTTTTATTTTTATTTTCCTATTATTTCCTTTAATTGTTCTAATTGTTTTTCCACGAGTTTCCCCGTCATTTCTGTTTATGTAATTTAAATTGAAGTTGATATTGCTCAGATACAAGGGTAAAATCAAACCCTAATACTGGCTAAGATATCATAATGTAGATGTAAACCCTGTTAGTATCAACCTGTTATGCAATTGTTTAACTTTGGTGTAGGCTTACTTGAGCTGCATGTCTTTCTGTAGGTTTGACTAAGCTCCAAGAGGGGTAACGGATATATACAATGCTTCCCATACTTCCAGGTCATTATGCATATGTCAAGATCCATGCATGACCTTGGTTAATATAAATTTTCCTAGGATTGACCATTTTTGCTGTATGAGGCAACCTCATACTTGCTATCCACTTATTAGTGCTCATGATTGGATGCCAATGATGAGTACTAGTAAGGTCCAGGAATCCTGACCTGTTTAAGGATTCTGAATACCTACAACAGCCTGCAATCTGAATACTAATCACATATTTGTTGAGCCCATAACAATGCTTAATCAAAACCACTGTTCCTTCCGAGGACCACTGAGATAGATACATTAGATTATCTCCCCATGTACTATGCAACAGATACAATAGAAGTCATAGCAAGACCTGAAAGTGTTTATTAGTATGATCCACCTGAAATTGCTATTACCCGCATACCTATACTTCATGGGATTTTGTAGATGAACTCATGGTTTTGTTCCAATCATAAAACCTCTCTCACTACAGGCATAATATCTGCTAGCAATGCATAAGAGCAAAACTCCCCCTCTCGTTTGATAGCTTGCCACCTTCTGGAATGGATGATGACGAGCTTTGTGTCACCCCTCTCCAGAGGGGGTGACAAGTGGGGAATGTATAATTATACTACAGCAAGAGGCCCTCACTGGATGCCCACCGGAAGGGTGGAAGGCCAGATTTTAGGACTCAGGCTGTAAAAATACCAGCTAGGTTTAAAAATCTATGACTGGCTGAGCAAGGACTTGCATTTCCTGTAAGTTAATATGTGTCCCCGCTTGGGATCCATCCACTGGAATAGTGGTGGGTCAATTTACATACCTTAAACAGCCTAAACTGCTAAAAAGTACTGAAATGATTTAATATTTGAGAATCTGCAAAAAGCAGGTCTGAACAATGAGTCCTGCCACAAATTGGTACAATTTTTAATTCAAATATAGCACCTGTAATGAAAGATCAGATGAATAAAATGGAGCTTATTAGTTTTGGTATACAATGATACAGAGGTAATACAGAGTTCATGAGAAAGTATGAAAAGTATTGCAGCCGGAAGATGTGAAACTGTTATCTCAACGCTTCCCAAAACATGTTGATAATTAGCAGTAGCTGAGAACGGAAGGAGGTGGGCACATCAGATAGCAGATCGCATGGGAAAGTATGATCTCAGAAAGTGAGAAAGATTAGGAGCAAGGTTTCTCACCATTCACTTCTATGGAGAGGATAGAGTATAAAAGATGGCAGATTTTGGCTTAGTTTGAGAGTCTTCTCCAAAGCTTCTGTCAGACGGCGAAGCTCTGTGCGGCTGAAACCAGAATCTGATGTCTGTATTTGTATCAACTTGAAGACCTGTGTTTGGGTAAGAAATAAAATGTACCTATCTATCTAAACCTATCTCTGTCTCTATTTTTATTGATTCTATCTTCTCTTTACCTAACATTTAGCCTAAGGTAGATCACATACAAGTGACACTCAGTTTTGGACAGAAAGCAGTAGTTATGGGAATTAGTTTTCAATTACAGCTCCTAATGCCACCCCCTTATGATTGGGTGACAATGGAGGTTAGAGAAACTATACAGAACCTGATATATGAACTAAGTACCTTTAGTCCCCCGTGTGACGGAGTCAGAAAGAGGTCTATAAGGGGGGGGGATTTAAACAGGATGTTATAATGCCGTTGTATCGCTCCATGGTGCGACCGCACCTGGAGTATTGTGTTCAGTACTGGTCTCCGTATCTCAAAAAAGATATAGTAGAATTGGAAAAGGTACAGCGAAGGGCGACGAAAATGATAGTGGGGATGGGACGACTTTCCTATGAAGAGAGGCTGAGAAGGCTAGGGCTTTTCAGCTTGGAGAAGAGACGGCTGAGGGGAGATATGATAGAAGTGTATAAAATAATGAGTGGAATGGATCGGGTGGATGTGAAGCGACTGTTCACGCTATCCAAAAATACTAGGACTAGAGGGCATGAGTTGAAGCTACAGTGTGGTAAATTTAAAACGAATCGGAGAAAATTTTTCTTCACCCAACGTGTAATTAGACTCTGGAATTCGTTGCCGGAGAACGTGGTACGGGCGATTAGCTTGACGGAGTTTAAAAAGGGGTTAGATAGATTCCTAAAGGACAAGTCCATAGACCGCTATTAAATGGACTTGGAAAAATTCCGCATTTTTAGGTATAACTTGTCTGGAATGTTTTTACGTTTGGGGAGCGTGCCAGGTGCCCTTGACCTGGATTGGCCACTGTCGGTGACAGGATGCTGGGCTAGATGGACCTTTGGTCTTTCCCAGTATGGCACTACTTATGTACTTATGTACTTATGTCTTCTTAGAAGATGTGCTGGTAGCAGGATGTATAGGATCCCTCATGCAAATTTTGCTAGTTGTCGCCAGCATGTTTGCTTGTTTTTCCAAAAAATCAAAATATCATTGTAGGCATCATTCAAACATGAATAACAGTCCAGTTCATTAACAGGCTTCAAAGTAGAAAATGACAAGGGGACAAAGTTTGTCCCCGTCCCTGTAAGCTCTGTCCCCATCCCTGCACTGTCCTTGTGGGATCTGTCCCCATCCTCATCCCGTCCCTGTAGGATCTGTCCCCACCCCATCCATGCTAGCTTTGGCCCCATCCCTGTGGTTACTGTTGAGCTTATTTTCGAAAGAGATCGCCGGCCATCTTCCGACACAAATCGGGAGATGGCCGGCGATCTCCTGATCCCGGCCAAATCGGTATAATCGAAAGCCGATTTTGGCCGGCCCCAATTGCTTTTCGTCGCGGAACCGGCCAACCTTCAAGGGAGGGTACAGAAGGCGGGGCGGGGCATGATTACGAGATAAATGGCATCACCCCATAATGCAAAAAAGATGGCTGGCTCAGACGAGCATTTCGCCGGCTGCACTTGGTCCATTTATTTTTAGGTCCAAGTCACAAAAAAGTGCCCCAATTGACCAGATGACCACCGGAGGGAATCGTGGATCACCTCCCCTTACTCCCCCAGTGGTCACCAACCCCCTCGCACACCAAAAAAATTAAAATAAAAAAGTTTTTTGCCAGCCTGTATGCCAGCCTGAAATTCTAAATGCAAAAACTTCCACTCAATACAAAATTACAATAGTGTGTGGGGAAAAGCCTCAAAGAGCTCCCAGATCAAATATCAATCTGTCGGAGCTAAAACAGACCAACTGGTCTTCTCTTCATCATAGGCAAAAACCCCTTTTAAGCAGCCCTAGAAAAATTTTTTCTGGGACCGCAGTAAATTTTCTAAGTTTTTTATTTTTTTGAAGATAAGAATTTTTTAGAGAAAAAGCATGTTAATTTCTGTAACATACCAGAACATGCCAGCCTGAAATGTCATACCCAGCTCCCTGAAAGCAGTATGCAGGTCCCTGGAGCAGTATTTAGTGGGTAAGTGCACTTCAGGCAGGTGGACCCAGGCCCACCCCCCCCCCACCTGTTCTACTTGTGGTGGTTAATGTTGAGCCCTCCAAAAAACCCCAAAACCCACTGTACCCACATGTAGGTGCCCCCCTTCACCCCTTAGGGCTATGGTAATGGTGTAGAGTTGTGGGGAGTGGGTGTTGGGGTGATTTGGAGGGCTCAGTACCCAAGATAAGGGAGCTATGCACCTGGGAGCTACTTTTATTATTTTTTTAAATTTCTAGAACTGCCCCCTAGGGTGCCCGGTTGATGTCCTGGCATGTGAGGGGGGCCAGTGCACTACAACTGCTGTCTCCTCCCATGACCAAATGCCTTGCATTTTGCCGTGTTTCAGATGGCCGGGACCGGTTTCCATTATGGCTGAAAAACGAAGCCGGCCATCTCCTCTACACCCGGCGATCGATTTAGCCAGCCCCAACCGTATTTCGAAAATACGATTGGCTCTGTCCCCTTGCGGAGCTGGCCCCGAAGATGGCCGGCCATTTATTTGGCCAGCGCCATTCGATTATGCCCCTCCACGTGTTGCTGTCCCCATGACACTTGGTTTGCTTCTGTTATGTTTAGCACTGTTGCGTTGTGCAAAATGTTTCAAATATTGCCATACTTTAGCACACTTTTGGAATATTTTACATTGAACCTGGACTTTATCAGTGTTGTAAATACAGCTTTTGTTTAGTCCATAAATCTTTATTAATATTTAAACATGTAAACATCGTCTACAATGCATACCAGAAAGATATGTGAGCCTTTTGGACTTCACATAAAATGGTTATAGCTGGTCTTATGACGAATAATATATGCTGGTCTTGTCGCTCTTATCCAGGCACCTTGATCCACATGATTTTTGAATGTCGCTTAACGCATGATTTTTGGTTCCAGGTATGGTCTTTTATAACAGCAGTTCTTCCTTTACAGGATCCTATCGCCCAAAATTATTGATTTTGGTTCTTTATTATTTCAGTTTCACTTAGATCTTTCTCTCTCTCTATCTCAACACAAAAATTGTTGAATACAATACCAATCTTAATCCTCATTTCTGGTGGCACTCAATTTTACAAATATACGAATTTGAGTTATCATTAGCAGATAAACTTGGGAAGACCTGCCATGTGGTTAAAGTATGATCCTCATCTGACAATTATCTCCAAGCCCAATCCTCCTGATTGACTTCTATCTAACATATTTGTTCAGAGTGTGCTATATTTAGTCATTTCTTGAAAGTATAAGCCTCAAGGCAATATTGTTATGTTGTGTTTCTTCACTTTTGTGTTGTCATACAGCTTTGATAATGTTATTTTGCTCTAATTGCTCAATATTGTTTTCGAGATTGTTTGCAGCCATTTGATTTTTTTTAACCCCTGTTGCACTCTGCAAAATGCCTTTAACATGGTTAGATTTCAACATTACATTGCACTATCACTTCCCCTACACTCATGATCTTTCAAGATATGTTTATCACAATCCATCCTCATATCTCTATGTTTCAGGTTGTTATTTTAAGGACCCTTTTACAAATGCACGGTAGAGTTACCACGTGGTTAGCGTACGGCATAACAGCATTACCATGTGGCACACTGCGGCACCCTGCAGTAGTTCTGTGTTTGTCACACGGCATTTCTCATGCCAGAAAATATTTTTCTATTTTCTAGTGCAGGGGTGAGGAGTAGGCATACCCAGCAGTAATTGACTATCGATTACCACCAGGTTAGTTCGTGATCCCTTTCCACCTACTAAACAGGAGGCGGCAAGGGCTCAGGCAGAAACTCGCCGTGCGCCAATATTTTTAATTAGCACATGGTGATTTAGGATTTCCATTTAAAATAATAGAAATACCTGCTGCGGTAAACGTGGCCTTGGTGCATGGTAATTTTCCATTGTGGGTCAAGGACACCCATGTGTTAGGCACGCCCAAGTCCCGCCTTCGCTACGCCTCCGACACGCCCCCGTGAACTTTGGTTATGTCCTCGATGGAAAGCAGTTGGGGACGCCCAAAATCGGCTTTCAATTATGCTGATTTGGGTGACCCTGTGAGAAGGACGCACATCTTCCGATTTGTGTCGAAAGATGGGCGTCCTTCTCTTTCGAAAATGAGCCTGTTTGAGTTTGTTGATCTTATTTTTCAAAGCTGATATTTGGAGATAGAAAGGACAAGCTCTAAGGTTCCAGTTAGTTTGCCTTAGGATTAAAGCAGAACGTGTATTACACTGAATGAAGGTCATGTTGATGTGATTCACAAGTGTAAAAAGGTGAACTGTGATAGGGGATAACAAGGAGTAGGATTTACCAATTAGGGTGTAATGAAGATACTTGTCCCTTGATTGTCCTATATAAAAGGGGCCCTATATAAAGAGAGTTCATCTGAAGGGTGGATGGGACTATAGAGTCAAACCCCCTGCAAGTGAAAAGACAGGTCTATTTTTATTAGGATATAATAGAAGGAGGTAAAGTCAGCATTTTATCAGATAGATATTACGAGCAGGACACAAGTAACATCAGTTTACAATCAAACCACATCTGAAAATGCCCAGCTTAACTCAGACAGCTCTCAAGGTAAGCCAAGTGTTCTGTTTTTTTCTTTTACTACATAGCTGTACACAATTGCCTCTCCTCCGGAGGCACACAGCCTATGAGTCACCAGATGCTATGTAACCAAATTTGATTGGATTAAGTCATTGGCACAGAAGGTTCAAAACATGGTTCATATTTTTATGCTGGAATTGTCTTAAAGGTGCTTTTATTACAACTGTGTTTTGAACCTTCTGTGCCAGTGACAATCCAATCAATTTGGTTACATAGAATCTGGTGACTCTGGTGAATCTGGTACAGTATCTCTTAAAGCTGAACTTTTTCAGACTTAGTTTGATTGTAAACTGAAGTTACCTGTGTCCTGCTCTTGTCATATAAGCTCAAGTGGAGGTGTCATAATTGGGACTTGAATCTTGGACACTGGCTGGATGTATTTTGTATTCTGAGTAGGTTTGGAAGACCCATACTGTCCACGTGATTCTTCTTAAATGCCCTGCTCCTATGTTAAATTGCACAGCGCTGCGTAACCCTAGTAGCACTTTAGAAATGTCAAGTAGTAGTAGTAGTAGTATATTGCTTCCATGTATCAGGGCCAGGTACATGACAGCAGAGGAGAGATGTGATTCATATTTAAGATACTATACAATTAAGGTACAATACAATCCCAAATTTCCAAAGTATTGCAGAAGAGTATATGTGCCATTTGTCTGGTCTAGCCTGTAAAGCCCAGCCAAGTACACAAGCCTGCCCATCCCATTATGATTGTATTCTTTTTTTTTTTTACAGCTCAACAGCAAGATAAACTTTTACACCGTACCCTTTTCATATCTTTAGTAACAAATGGAACATTGAAGACTGAAGATAAACTCACTAGAGTACAGGAAACTGGATTAGAATTCAAAGCCTGTCATTAGCTTTTCTCAGTCTAAACAGTATGTTGAATAGGATAGATTTAACATTAAATGAGATAATTACTTAAAGGCTCATGAAAGCATTTTTCTGTTATGTACACATTCCGCAAACTTTTATACTAATGTATTTAAGTTTATGACAAGAAGGAAATCTAATCTAAGTTGTTAAAATCCATTATGTGCCTTGACTGGTACTGCTTTGTGCTGCTCCAGAAAAAGGAAAGCAACTGCATCTCTAAGCGACTGCTTAGTTTTCCCTAATTTGTTGAAATTGCCCTTTCTTTTACCATATAGGAGATAGGTTGTTAGATCTTCGGTGCTAGGGCCATTTAGGACCATTATCTGAGTGAGAAGTTTCCTAAACTTATTGTTTTGTATCAGTTGAATTTGATAGTGTTTTCTCCTTTAATTTAAGGAGAGTTGCTTATTTCTTAAATGTTTCAGAGACAAGATGGATGCTTGTAAATAACGTGTAAACCATTTAGATGATAATTGTAAGACGGCGGAATGTTAAATTTCATCCCCCTTTCCATGTCCTTTATGAGACCTGTTTTTGCATAAATAGGGAAATTGTGCAGTTAATTGATTACTTGGTGTCCTAATATTTGTTATGGAGGCTATTTGTTTTAATGAATACACATTTCCTTTGTGTTAGGAATTAGAAAGGGCAATATAGCTTTCAAATAGCAACAAGTGTAGGTTATTGGAATATTTCTAAGATAAGAGAGAGTTTCTGCAAAAAGATTAAGTTGCTATACCTTAATGGATAGTCTAAGTTTGTCAAGATTCAGAATTGGTGAACACCTCAATTATGATATATCTCCCTGGCATTTTAGGGTTTTATTTTTAAATGCTCCACTATAATGGAGTGTCAGGCAGTGACGTACCTAGGGTATTTGACATGTGGGGCCGGTCATTTTTTTACACCCCCTCCAAAATCCAGTACTAGGCATACCGAGAATACAAAACACTCAGGACCTATAGAGCAATTCTACCATACCATAAGCAGTAATTTGTACAAGTCACACAAGGAAAAGGAAAGCATCTTAAACACTACAATGAGCACTAGAACATCAATTCACCTATTGTAAAACGAAGATCGTCGATCCTGCACAGTCAATGCCAACTGAAAACGTGTTTTTCACAGACACAGATACACCCTAATCCATTATAGAATAAGTAACCATAAACTTTATGTTTAGACAAAATAAACTGAACCCCCAAGAAGCCAGATTCTGCATAAAATGCAGCTCAGAAACAGAAAATGTCCCCTAGTACTGTGCAAAATATAAAGATAGCAAATGTAAATTTCACCACTTTACAAATTAACTAATAGAAATAAAACAAATATAGAAAATAAAATAATGCCATTTTATTAGACTAATACATTTAGCTTTCAGAGGCCAAAACCTCCTTCCTCAGGTCATTACAGTTTACTGTTGTTATAGTATCCTATCCTGATCTGAGGAAGGGTTTTTGTTCTCCGAAAATGAGTCAAAATGTATTAAAATTAGTCCAATAAAAAGATTACCTTTCCATGTTCTATTTATAAACATGTATTAACACAGCTACAATACTACTTTATCCAAAGGCAAAAAACAAACAAAAAAATTATTTACAGTTTGTTGTCTCTCGTTTCTGCTTTCCTCATCTTCTCTTCACTCTCTCTCTCTTCTATCCAGCATCTGCCTTCTCTCTCCTCCTGCCATCCAGTGTCTGCCTTCTCTCTCTCCCTGCCCCTGCCATCCAGTGTCTGCCTTCTCTGTCCTGTCCCCTCCATCCACCATCTGCCCTCTCTCTCCCTTCCATGCACCATCTGCCCTCTTTCTCCCTCTGCCCCTTCCAACCACTATCTGCCCTCTCTCCCTTCCATCTAGCGTCTGCCCTTTCTCTCTGCCCCTTCCATCCCCCATTTGCCCTCCCTCTCCCATCCATACAGGGTCTGCTCTCCCTCTCTTTCCCTTCCATCCAGGATCTGTCCTCTCTTTCTCTCTCTCTGCCCCTTCTTTTCAGCCCCCAGTTCAAGCCCCATTATCCCACCAGTCCCCAGTTTCAGTTTAGTTTCAGCCCCAGCAATTTTATCCCAACAGTTCCTGATCTTCAGCCCCAGCCACCTTCTCCCTGTCCCCCTTTCAGCCCCCAGTTCCAGAACTAGCCCCCTTATCCCACCTACCCTCCTTTTCAGCCCCCAGTTTGTCCCCTTCATCCACATGTCTTGCATTATGGCCCCCCTTTTTCAGCCCAATCCCATTCTCACATCTGCCCCCCCCCCATTTCTAGCCCCAGACCCATTCTCCCACCCACCCCTGCCCCATGCATGGTCCCATTCTCCCTCCTACCCCTGCCCCAGGCATGGCCCCTATTCCAGCTCCAGCCCCCTTCTCCCATCTGAGCCCCCCCAACCCATTCTCCACCTGTCTACCCACACCTCCCTCAACAGCCCCCTTCTCTAAGCCACTCAGCCCCTTGCAAAGCATTTTTAAAAGATCTGAATTGGCAGTGGAGCAGCAGAAAGAAGCAGATCGCATTGGGCCTTCACTCCTCCTCTGATGTAACTTCCTATTTCCTTGAGGGTGGGACACAGTGAGAGAAGGACTGAGGCGATCTGCTTCTTTCACAGGCGGATGTGAGGCGCTGCACACTGGCACTGAGCTGCCAATCCAGATGTTTTTAAAATGCATTGCAAGGGGCCTGGTGGCAGAGAGAAGGGGGCTGTCGAGAGAGCTGAGGGTAGGCAGGTGGAGACTGGGGATTGCGGCACCAGCAGCATGAGTCAAAAACAGGACGAGGTGGGAGCAGAGCACCCCCCCTTTATGCTTACACCCGGGGTGGACCGTCCCCACCACACCACCCTTGGTACGCCACTGGTGTCAGGTGGATCACCTACGTTGGAAAATGATCTTATAGCAAATTGATAAGGCTGAAGGTTAAACAGATGTATTTGTAATGAGAAAATATAAAGTTGTTACCTGCCACTGTGCAAGTTGTGTGAATTGTTTAACAGTAAATAGAATGAATAGTCACATGTCAGGAAGAGGATGTATGATGGTAGAAGATGACTGCTATTATAATAGGCAGCACGTATAGAAAGAAAGCCGCAGGTTGATTGGAAGGTATGTAAATATATATGGAAGTATTTGAGTAGGGATGTTAAGTAAATTGAATATAACTTCGAAGTGTGTAAATTATAATGATCTGAGGATAAAATCATTGTTAAGAAATTGGACTGATGAAAAGAGAATATTAATAAGAACAACAATAAGCTTGCTGGAAGCTCTGCAGACATTAATTGACCTGAGGCCTAAACAAATATGAGGCCCTCGTTGCAATTATATGTATTACTTTTTTATTGTTTTGAGCCACGTTGCAGGTTCAAACACTTTCATTTAATATTAGTTGAAGCCTTCCAGAGGAAGAATGACCTCTCCCACATGGAAGATTACGCTATGTAAAAAGTGCCAGTGCAAGTCTCCACTGCAACTGTGCAAAGAAGGATGATTTACGGTATCAGGACCTTCTCTTCATCAACTAGTAGATGGGACTGGCCGCTGCAGACTCATCTATCACCAGGATTGTCTGCTTATAACTGCAACAACGGTTCTTTTTTTTTAAGAGACTGAAAAACTGAATAGTAAAGCTTTATATTATTGCATCAGGAGTTTATTCCTTACTTTAGTATTAAGGCATTGTCTTGTATGTAATGCTAGAATTAATTCTAAGTTTGTGAAATAAAACAAAAACCCCAGATAGGCCAGTTAAAGGAAATATGTGTTTTTAAAAGGCATGTTATATTTGGAAACTGTATGTATCCATCCTGCCTTGATTCTTATGTCTGTTCCTTATTTTTACTCACTTCAGAAGACATTCTGTCTTTGTTCTCCTTTGCTGTCCACCTGACATGTACAGTGAAGAAAAGAAGATATCACTTGTTGATGTGAGAAGTGATCATATGAACAAGAGGAGCAAATTGTAGAACTGGTCAAGGAAGTGTTAAATTCTTTTAACTTGAAAAATAGTAGAATATGTTAATTTGTATAAGACTGACTCGTTATCTCAGCCTTCACCCTTAACCTCAGGATTGTCCAGGCAGTCCAAGCAATAGCTAAAAGATAAACTGACTGTAGGGATGTTTTTTTTTTTTTTCATTTCTCAGGCACCAAAGTGATATATTTATGGTTCTGGGATTGGTCATCTGTAGTCTGTCTACCCTCCCCCTCCCTCTTTGTATGTGTTATTCCTTGAATGAAATGGATTCATTACCTCATCTGTCGGGTAGGCCATAAAAATGTATCCATTTTGAATCTCAGTTTAGAAGAGACTAATGACCCTGCTGGTTCCTTCTCCTTGTTAACAAGCTATACAGATATAAAATAAATGACTGATTCCACTGGCCATTTGTAGAACTGGATATATTTATAGAAATGCTATTTCGACAGTACTATTGATAACACCAAAAAACACAATTTTGCTTCCCCACCCCTGTTGTTATAGGTTAGAATAAAATGAAAGAACATGAGTAATGTCACTGGCATTTCCCATATCAGTTCAAATAAATGCACATCCCTACTGGAAAGAAAGAGAGAGAGAGCATTTACCCTACAACACCAAATACTGTATGTGGCTTAGGAGCCCACATTAACTTCCAGACATATGCATAAGTACACCTACACGCGTTCCTTCAATTTTCCGAACTGAAGTGCCAAATGTAGCCGTTCTCTTCCTAGCTCCAATTACAGTTTTTTTTCCCCTCACATATTGGAGCTTCCAGAGGTATGCCAATACTGGGGCTTTTCACACATTGTTTATATTTATTTAAAACGTAATACATCGCTTAAGTTAAGAGGCCAAAGCAGTTTACAATCCTATACAAAAATAACTAAATTAAAAATAATAAATTAAAAATAAAAATAAATACAAAATATTTAGGAACTCCATAAAATTGATAGGAAAGATCTAACCACACTTACACAGTAAAACATCCAGATTACTCAAGCAGTTTGCAGAGAAATTACCATGTTCCAGAGGCACTAGTGCACCAAGCCATCAGTACAGGAGTTCAAATTAAAAGCTTCTTTAAACAAAAGAGTCTTTCATAAAAATTTTACATTTCTTAACATTTTCTTCCAAATGAATATGGTTTGGAAGATGATTCCAAAGGAGAGGTGCCATGTAGGAAAATGCTCTAGTTGTAGTTGAAGTTAACCTCGCTCTCTGTAAAGAGGGAACTACTAATCTGTAGTCTTGTGGGAATCAGTGATAAGCAGTCTTCCATAAATCATTGTGGGCACTTGTTTGTGAATCCTGGGAGCCTTGAACAACCAATAAATGACTATTTTTCTCCACAAGGTCTGTTTTCTTCTTATCTGTTCCATGTTGGATCTAGTGGACCGGTTGTTTTCTTGTTTTCTCACGCCCATAAATCCCTTACTTTATTCTCAAGCATAGACCCTCAGGCCTAACTTTGGATACACTTCCAAGATGTGTAAATAATAAATTGGATAATTAACCAGTTATTGATGTTAATTAGCACTCATTAAAATTTTTCCAAGCATCAGGATGCACGCTGTTATATAAGGCATGGCGCCTAACTCCCATAGCACATATCTCAAAAAGGAATGTGGCCATGGGCATTATGGGGGCATTCCAAAAAGTTGCACGCTGAACTAGAGAATACTACCTAACTGTGCCTAACTTGGGTGCCAGCGTTTGCACTAGGTTTCAGCAGGCATAAGTCTGGTGCCCAAAAGTTAGACACGGGATCCATGCTAAGGACTTGATTCTATACATGGTGCCTAAAAATTGAAGCTGAAGATATTTTCACCTAGGCACAGTTTATAGAATATGCCTAGTAGGCACGCTTGCGCCTAATTCTAGGTGCGTTCATTTATGCTAAATAAAACTTGCTGTAAATACTGGTGCCTAAGTTTGGGGCACAGCAGGTATATTCTATAACCGTACATGCACATCTTCAGTATGCCCATGGCCATGCCTCTTTTTTGGCAGCGCGCATTAGAATTTACACGCACCACTTTACAGAATACACCTAGCAACTTGTGTGTGTAAATTCTAATTAATGCCATTTAGTATCAATAATTGCTTGTTAAGTGACTTGTTAAGTAATTGATTGCTTGTTAATGGCTGATTGGCTTGTTAAGTAATTAAATTGCACATGCAAATCCAGGATATGACCAGATTTGCACACGTAATTTCGGTCACGCTATATAGAATCTGGGGTAAATGCTATTCTATATAAGGCGCTCACTCCCTTTTTAGGGTAGCTTTCAGCGTCGAGTTTTTTCGCTGCCCAAGTTTCGGGCACCATTTATTGAATTTCCTGCAGACTGTGTAGAAGACCTGATTAAGCTGGGTATCAAAAATTGTGGAAGGAGGTGGCTGTATTGGACTAACAAGGCACCAGGAAGCCTAGGTGCCTCAGCTGTGAGGATCTAGCACTATTGACACCTTCTGCTGTAGAACATAGCGGCAAATGAACAAATCTCTTTTGTTGGAGACAAGTGGAGAATTCAGTACTGATAGTGATACAATGCAATGAAACAGGGCTGGATTTAAATTGTGGGTGCCCAAAGGCAGTAGCAGAGGAGCCCATCTAACCTGGATCTCCCCTGTTCAGATCCTCTTCACCCCTCAGGCCCCTTTCACCTCTGTTGCTCTCTTGAATAGTGGTCCCAGTGCAGCAGCAGCAACTCCAGTAATGGTTAATGTAGTGTGCTAAGAACTTGGGGAACTGGGTTTAATTTCCACTGTGGCTTCTTGTCATCCTGGGTAAGTCACTTAACCCACCATTTATACAACTACAAAAACTTAGATTATGAGCCCACTAGGGACAGAGAAAGTACCTGTATAGATTATGTAAACCACTTTGGTTGAACCATAAAAAGACAGTGTATCAAATCCTCCTTCTACAGGGGCTTCCGAAACCTTTCCAAGGGGTGGAGCTTTGCAAAGCTTGTTAGAAGGCAGGAGCCAGCAGACACCATGCAGAATGTCTTTCTGGCATTGATATTGCTGCGCAGTGCCACTGTACAGGACAAGTAGCACCATGGTGGTAGGTTCAGATAAAAGCATGGAAGCTGCAGTGACATTTTGGCACCTATGACAGTTTGGGGCTGTAGACAGCTACCGATGAGTAAACCTGGGCTTGCACCAAAAGGTAGTACTGTACAAGCATCTTGGAAATCATATTTTACCAAGGTCACAACTGAGTTTTTTAGTTAAAGATTAACTATCACTTTGAGGATTAAAAAAAAATGCTAGTCAGGTTCTCTATTTCAAAAGAACTGTCAATTCCTCTTTAAAATAAATCTGAGCATTCAAGCTGAACAATCATTTTTTAAAGCATGTTTTTCCTTTCATTTTTTAGTGTTAATGCAGTGTTTGATATACCCTCATTCATGTACCTGTATTTCAATTGAAGTGTAACCTGCACACTCAAACCTATAGTACTTGACTATATATTAAAAAAAAACCTAAGCATGTTAAAATTTTTTATTTGTTGAAACATTGCGACAAAATGCAAATACATGGAAAAGAAATCATTGTTTGCACATGATACAGATATCTGTGCCAGCCTTGTAACCTCTAGTCAAGGAGATATTAGGATTTACGTCATGGCTGGACAGGAATGCTAGGTCTCTATTTTTAACTAAAAGAAATGTATTATTTTTTCTACTATTCTTTTCATTGTGTCATTCTGAAAAGATAACGGGTGCTAGATTCTATATATCACACTTAAAAAATTCACACATAAAACATTTCCGCCTAAGCGTATTCTATAAGTGGCACCTAGATTAGGTGGGCTACATAGAATACTCTTAGTTGATATCTTAGCACCTAAAACTATATGCCTTCATTTACACCAGCCAAAATGTGGCATAAATCCTGGCACATAGATTAAGGCACAGAAGGCCATATTCTATAACAACGTACATAAATGTTGGCATGCCCACAAAACGCCCATTTCCACACCCATAACCCTGCCCCCTTTTGGCTGCACGCATTAGAATTTAGGTGCAGTGTATTACAGAATACGTTTAGGGAGTTCTGCGCATAAATTCTAATTATTGTCGTTAGTGCTCATTATTGCTCATTAAGACCTGTTATCAATGCTGATTAACTTGTTAAGCCAATTAAGTTACATGGCACAGAACATTAGGCGTGCTAATAGAACCTGGGGGAATAGGCCCAATATTCAATAGATTTACGTTCCTAACTTTGAGATTTATGGGGTCAACATTCAAAGGGTTTTAACAGAGCAGGAGAGGGTCCTGCTGGATGAACCCCATTAAGCTGGCCAGCCACTGACACTTAACCAGATAGTGCCTCCGAATATGATCTTTAACCAGCCATTGTGAAGCCAGCTAAATTAGGGGTGGTCTGAGGGCAGAGCCTGGGTGTAGCCACTACTTAGCTGGTTAGCAGCAATATTCAGTCCACTAACTGGCTGAGCAACTTTATTCACTGAGTTAACTAGGCACTGCATAACCCTGATATTCAGTGCTGGAGACCGGCCATACCCTGGCATTGAATATCTGGGGTTAATTCAGCCCGCAGCTGAGAGCAACTTACAAGCCACATACCTCCATAGGCTGAATATCAGGCACTTTGCTCTTAAATTGACCTCTGAAAATTTACTAGGGCTGAATTCCTAATTTATACTTAAAATTTCACTAAACTCTTACATTTAGGAACATATGCAAATGGATGACATCAGGGGCCAATTTAGGGTGGTGAAAAAAATCTTATAAATTTAGGCTTATACATTAGGCTGATAAATCTAGGTAAATGATTAGCAGGCCTAAATCTATAAGCATAACTTTTATGCTCCTAAATTAAGATGAATTTTCAGCGGAAAACTTAGGCTTCTAAGTTTTAATGAAAACAGGGCACAAATTTAGGAGTCTACCAGTTAATATTCAGCTGGTGACATTCAGTATTGGTGTCCACTAAAAATGTTAGTGCATGCTAAAAGAAACACATACACTGCTGTCCCTGGGATTGGTAGCATGGAATGTTGCTACTATTTGGGATTCTATCAGGTACTTGTGACCTGGATTGGCCACTATTAGAAGCAGGATACTGGGCTAGATGGACCATTGGTCTGACCCAGTATGGCTATTCTTATGTTCTTATGTAATGCCATGCTCTAATGTATTTTACTTTCCATTATTTTGTGTTACTGCACATTATTTTAATTAATGAGCACTGATGTGCACTAAAATGAAATAGTATGCGCTGAAATACAACAGCATGAAATGAAATGTAGAACAAGAGCAAAACTTCTGCCTGCACACCTCTATTCAAAATATCATAAGCCTCACCTCCATGAATAGGAGACAGGGTAGGCAGTAGTTCAAGACTGAAATGAGTGGGAATGATACATGTTGATGTTAGCTATCACCTGTTCACTGCATTAAGAGCGTTACTGAGGTAGGTTCTTGAGTGGTTGAGTAGCTTAACCTGGGAACTGGGTTTGATCTTCACTGTGGATCCTTGTGACCTTAGGAAGGTCACTTATCTCTCTATTGCCCTAGGTACCAAAAAAAAAAACCTTAGATTGTGAGCCCACTAGGAACAGAGAAATTAGTTGAATATAATGCATTTCTATGAGTGTGTGTGTGGGTGTGGGTGTGGGGGTGTGGGGGGGGGGTGACTGCATCAGATCAGAACGAGATAGAAAGATGAATGGGTAAAAATGTTTTTCTGTATTCCTGATTCCCTATCTATTCAGCATCGCCCCCAAGAAGTATACAACTTAGAGGTAACAGAGTACATGTTCCATGGTTGCAGATGGCTCTGGGCTCACTGTGCTTGAATAAGTTATTCCAGAGCTGCCAGAAGCTTAGAAAGGATAGATGCTTCAGAAAAGCTCCTTGGTATCCAAGTAGCAATATAGGTAGGAGAGAAATTGAATTTACTTATACAGAGGTCAGCCAGTTGCAATAAATTAACCAGGAAATGGAAAGTATCTATACTGATAGCATTAGTGCATACAAATGAGGCCATTGTGTTCCTGTGACATTGAGAAGCTTATCTCTGATTTCTAAGTCAGATCTACTCAGTTTATATTAAGGTCACCTGGACTTTTTTCATGTTCTCTTTCTGCATAGTAAGAATGATTTGTAAGGCTCAAACTGTTTCTCCCCTGCTCATGACATCAACAGAGAGTGATTGTCTAATCATCCAAGATTCTAGGCTTTCTAGATTTCCAAATAATTCAAGAATTGTTAAGGGGTTAGTAGGGTGTGGTCTGTATGGATTCATAATGTTTTTTATGGGATAGGAGATATATAATGAGATTTGGGACAAGTCAAGCTGGCTAGTTGGTTTATTGATTTTTAAATATATATCTACTGTAAACCACATTGGATGACCTATAGGCTGGGGAAGCATTAAAGCTTTAAATAAATAAATAAGTACAAGAACTGTGATATCCATTGGAGATTATGCAGGAGTTATTCCTGAGGGCGTGCTGGTTTTTCCAGAGGTTCCTACAAATCTTTAGGAGAAGCTGACAATGCTAAAAAAGCCTATGAAACGAGCATGTATTAAAATGTTTTCTGATTCCTGTAAAAAAGATGATCCTTGTGAGTTATGGTGATACAATGAGCACAGAATACAGGGTTCAGATTCATAGGCTTTTTTTTTTCCAATTGTTGTCCATTAACTGCATAAAAATGGAGGATCCAATACTCAAAAAGGTTCATCCAGGCAGGAGAGGCTCCTGCCCAGTTCAACCACCCTGAGTTGAAGGGAACATTCAGCACCACTTAACCATGCACTGATGCTAATATCTCCTTTGACTGCTGCAGCTCTGTCTAGTTAGAGGTAAAGCAGCCTGGAGGTAAAGCTGATTTACCAATATTCAGGCTGCTAATACAGGAAAAGTAAAAGTAAGTGGATCAAGTTAGGACGGTAAAAAGGCTGTCCAAACTTTATCTGCTATGCACCTTAAGCACCACTCTGAATATTGACTGATGCCCAGATAACTTATGGTTATCCATATTGACGAGGATATTCAGTGCTCAGCATTGAATATTCAGGCTTAATTCAAAATGCAGCTGTCAGAGGCTTAAAGCTGCTGACCATCATGGATATAATATTACCTGGGGTACTTTTAAACCTGATCTGATTGGGATGAGTAAACAAAGCCTCTAGTCAGTTAAGTAAATCATTAAATACTTCTATAGAAATGAGGAAAAAAGGCAACACCAGGAAAACTGTGTATGCTCATGACTTGTCCCATATCTACAGACTGTAGTATGTGAAATAAGGACTATACTAGAAGTTATAATGGAAGAGGCTGACTTGGATTTAGTAGCCATCATGGAGATGTGGTTCATGGAGAATCATGACTGGAAAATACTTATACTGGGCTATAATTTATCCAGGAAGAAATGGAGGAGGAGGAGTGTTATATTTAAAGATAATTTATTTTATTTTTAAAATTTATATCCCACCTAAAAAACTAAGCATTATACAAGAAAAAAACATACACAGAATAATTTATACAAAATAAACTAAACAGAACATGAAATTTACTCAGCAGAATTGCAAAACTTGTCGGATAAAGAAAAGGCAGAAAAAGTAGACCAAGATTTAATTGAAGATATATCATTTTCCTCTTTTCATGGAACGATTTGCTAACTGCATACTCACTGATGAACGAAGTCTTCAGTTCCCTAAGTTCCCTATTTGACTGGTTTTGTGCTCTGGATCTGAAGATAAACCCAGATAAGACCAGTATACTACAGATAGTTAACAAATTACTCAACCCACCCTGGCTACAACCCACACTAGCTGGATCCACCATAACAATAAGAATAGAAATCAAACTGATGGGTGTCTGGATAGATTCCTACATAACCATGGCAACACAAATTAATAATGTGATATGCAAATGTTTCTACAAACTGAAACTCCTCCACCATGTCAAACTTCTGCTGGATACAACATGTTTTCAGATTGTTGTACAAGCTTTGGTTCTTACCATCCTAGACTACTGTAATATAATATACTTGGGCCTTCCAAATCAACTAATGAGAAAGTTTCAGATCATAGAAAATGCGGCAGCCAAGCTAATTGGAGGAGGGAAATGGCATGAATACACCACCCCATTCCTGTTTAAACTACATTGGCTTCTATGCAAGACGAGAGTGTAGTTCAGACTTCTCACTATGATCTTCAAATGCCTCTATGGCATGGTTCCAGAATACCTACAAATATCTGTGGATGTCTATCAACCTACAAGATCTCTCAGATCCCTAACTGATATCATAGTAACATAGTAACATAGTAGATGACGGCAGAAAAAGACCAGCACGGTCCATCCAGTCTGCCCAACAAGATAACTCATATTTGCTACTTTTTGTGTATACCCTACTTTGATTTGTACCTGTGCTCTTCAGACTGTAAAAGTCTGCCCAGCACTATCCCCGCCTCCAAACCACCAGCCCCGCCTCCCAACCACCGGCTCTGGCACAGACCGTATAAGTCTGCCCAGCACTATCCCCGCCTCCCAACCACCAGCCCCGCCTCCCTAACTGATATCAAACTGGTCCTCTAATAAACAAGTCTGTCATTGCAAAAGGCCATTTATCTCAATGTTGTTGGGTAAGGGGCCAGAACTGTGGAACTCACTACCTCTAAAGGTCAGAACAAAGTTAGATTACATGAGCTTCTGTCGACTTCTGAAAACATGGCTTTTTCAAAAATACTATGGGATGCCAATAAATACCAGCCAAGTGACTCAATTACATGAGAAGACAAATAGGAGATGTCAAAACGCTAAGCCCATAGGGTAGGTAAAATGAGAGAATACTCTCACTGATCAGCAGAAAAAAACACTACAATGACATTATAATCTACTAACTTACATCAATAATCTACAACCCACAACCTCGGATGCTAATTAATTGTTTAAGTTCTTATTTTCCTGATTAGTATTAATTGTTATGATCTTCTCGATCATTTCTATACATTTTCATTGTATACACTTCTGTTCTAATGTAAAGTTAATATGTTACATTCACCAATGTCATTGGAAACCAATCTATCCTCCTCTTTGAACTTAAAGGTTAAAGGGATTAAAAGTGCTGGCATTATGTTAAATTAAATTTCAATATACTGTCTGTTGATTGAATCACCCCCTATTGCTGGGTCATTTAGAAGTAGGGAGATGTTGGATTTTCTACAGGGAGAATTGTTCCAACAATCAGTAATGGAAACCCATGCAAGATGGGGGCCATACTGGACCTAGTGCTTACGAATGGGGAGAGTGTTCCTGATGTTACAATGGATGATCATCTGGCATCATAACTGTATGGTGTGGACCAATATTAAGGCACATGGAGAAGACTTATTCAAAAGAGAAGGTTGTAGACTTCAAGGGGCCCTTTTACTAAGGTGCGCCAAAAAAATGGGCTGTGCTAGTGTAGGCATGTGTTTTGGGTGCACAAAGATCCGTTTTTCAGTGCTCCTGTAAAAAAGACTTTTTAAAAATTTTTGCCAAAAATGGACGTGCAGCAAAATAAAATTGGCACACATCCATTTTGTGTCTGAGACCTTACTTCCAGCCATTGACTTAGCGGTAAGGTCTTGCACGTTAACCATGCAGTAATCATCTACATGTGTAGAATGATGCTTACCACCTGGTTTCTGCCATGCGCCAGAAAATAAAAATTATTTTCCAGTGCTGGTTGTGGACGCATGTCAAAAATGAAATTACTGCAAGGACCACGCGGTATCCGGGTGGTAACTCAAAATTGACACATGTTGGGCACGTGTAGATGCCTACACGAGTTAGTAAAATGGCCCCCAAAAGAACTAACTTTGTCAAGATGGGGAAATACCTCAAGGAGTTGTTAGTTAGATGGAAACATCTGGGTGAAGTAGGAATGGAGTGGGCAAAACTGAAAGGAGCTATTTTAAGGAGAACAAACCTTTTTGTTAGGAAAGTAAATAAAAGTAAGAGGAAAAGAAGGTCACTTTGGTTCTTAAAAGTAGTTGAAAAGGTAAGGAAAAAGGAGTTAGTCTTCATAAAATACAAGAATCTTCAGAAAGAAGAAGACAAATGACAATATCTAGAAAAGATAAGAGAAGTTAGTAAAACGGTCAAGAAAGCAAATATGTAGATGAAATTTAAAAAACAGCCAATACGGTAAAATTAGGAGAGAAAACATTTTTTAGATATGTTAGTATAGGAAGAAGTACAAAAGTGGCAGCTCAAGGGTGAATGTGTTGACGCTGATAAGGATGAAGCAAAATTGCTTAACACATATTTCTGTTTTATGTCCATAGAAGAAGGCTAGGTGTAGGACTGCAGAAGACAAACACAAGTAGGAATAGAAGTGTGGTAGATCTTTAATGATTTTCAGAAGACTGTGGGTATCTTTTACTATGGCATGCTCACGTTTTTCTTGCGTGCTAAAATTGTGGGCGCGCTGGCGTCTGTAGCTTTTAGCGTGCCGAAAACATGAGCGCGCCTTAATAAAAGACCCTCAGTGTTCTTGAGGAGTTAGCTAAACTAAAAGTAGGCAGCATCAAGATTGGTCTTGGAGAACTGGAGCAGGGCAGAAATAAAGAGGATGCTGGCTGGTTAGTGAGGTTTTTGGAATCCAATAAATTGCAGGATCTGAAGCAGTATGGTTTTACTAAAAGCAGGAGCAAGGGGGAAGTGGGAACAGAACCAGGCTCTTCAAAAAACAGACCGAGGACGCCCAATATTTCAAATATGAAGTTTATATATGTGACTGCTAGACACTGCTGGCTAATTCATAGGGATTTAGCCAGCGGTGTCTAGCAGCCACATTTTCTACTGCGCACTAAGGGTCTTTTTCAAGACCAGCACACAATTCACCAGAGACACTATTTAAGTATAAGTCTTATCAACTTACTCCCAGACAAAGTACCAAGACTCCTGAAGAAGGCACTTCCCGTGCCGAAACAGGGTACCTTGTAGAGTCGTTCCTCCATAAACTTCATGTTTGAAATATTGGACGTCCTTGGTCTGTTTTTTGAAGAGCCTGGTTCTGTTCCCACTCCCCCCTTGCTCCTGAGACATTCCGTGGGACATTGCTGTTCTTTTCCACCCTGGTGGATTTGCTGCTTTTACTAAAAGCAGGTCATATAAGACAAATCTGATTAATTTCTTTGTCTGGGTGACCAGACAATTGCATCGAGGGAGATTACTAGGTGTGGTGTACTTAGATTTTAGTAAAGACTTCTACAAAGTTCTGCATAAGCAACTTATAAATAAACTGAGTGCCCTTGGCATGGGCTCTAAAGTGACTGACTAGGTTAGGATCTGGTTGAGTGGAAGGTGAAAATGGTATTGATAAATTTGATTCACACTGAGGAAAGGGATGTTACCAGTGGTGTGCCCCAGGGATCGATCTTCAGTCCAGCTTTTTAATATTTTTGTGAGTGATATCATGCAAGGGTTGTCTGGTAAGTTTGTCTGTATGCATGCAGATAAAACCAAAATCTGCAATAGGGTAGACACCCTTGATGGTCTGGATCTCATGAGGAGGGACCTAAATGGTCTAGAATTTGCCACCTATGATTTAATGCTAAAAACTGCAGGGTCATCCATTTGGGCTGCAAAAACCTGAAGAAATGGTATAGTATAGAGCGTGAAGAACTTCTATGCAGAAAACAAGAGCAGAACTGTGAAGTGATCTTATCTCATGATCTTAAGGTAGCCAAACAGGTAGAAAATGTGATAGGAAAACCCGGAGGGATGCTTGAGTGCATAGGGAGAGGAGTTGTTGGCAGGAAAAAAGGTGATATTACCTCAGTATAAGTTTCTGGTGAGACCTCATATAGAGTACTGTATATATTTCTGGAAAAAACACCTTCAAAAAGAGGGTTGATCCAGAGGGTGGTTACTAAAACCGTCAGAGGTCTTCATCATAAAGCATATGGGGACAGACTACATGATCTCAATATGAATACTTTGGAAGAAAGTGAGAGAGGGAAGATATAGTATGCACAGGAGGTGAGTCTCTGTCAACTGAAAGAAAGCTCTGGAATGAGGGGAAGTAGGATGACGGTGAAATGACATAGTTAATATCAGGGAAGCCTGAATATGGAGGATTCAAATTTCCTGGCTACTAAAGGGCAATTCTATATAAGGGCACACATTTTTAGATGAGAATAACATGCCTGAGCCTATTCTATAAAGAAAAGTAGGTTCCTATGCACAAAACTATGTATGTACGCATGTGTCTTTATTTGTAAGCACTTACATCAGCTCGTGTAAATGCTTGTGCTTAAATTGAAGAGATACACACATAACGCAGTGTTACTAGGAATTATGTGCCCCACCCACACTCTACTCAGACTCCACCCACATGAACACTGACCTACAAAGTACATGCTATGGAAGATATGCCTGTAGATACAAAATAATACGTCTGGATTATTATCTATACATGTTCATATGTGCTTAGTAAAAAGACCCCAAAGACATGTGGGGGGTTCTTTTACTAAGGTACACGAACAGATTTAGCACATGTGCTAAATACCATACAGCCCATAGGAATACAATGGGCTGCATGGCATTTAGCGCATGCGAAATACATTAGCACATCTTAGTAAAAGGATCCCAGAGGCAGCCACGTCTCTTTATAAATAGCACCCAAGTAGGTGCCTATTTGCTCTCTTAAACTGTGCACCTCTTTATAAAACTACCCTCTAAAACTTCTCTTCCTTTCTAATACTAATATTTCTTCATATATTCTGCAGAACACCTGTACAGTTCTATGCAGAGTACATGCAAGAAATCAGACATTTCTGGGAAGTTACAGTAAACTATAACAAATTATACCAATAGTAATTAAAGTCTAATACTTACAATAGAAACTTCTGAAACAGAAATGACTTTAAATGTTTTCTAAATAAAGTCCAGCTTTTATCGTTGCTGGTAAAAAGGGATTTTTTAAAAGGGCCAGTAGATAGCTGTGCAGTAATTTAAAAAAAGGTATTTTACAGTGCCGGAAATGGTGCGTGGTAAAACCAGAACTAATGCCAGGCTCCTGGGCAAGCCTGGCGGTAGAGACAGTTTGCTTCATGCCAAGCCAACCGCCCTTTGGTAAAACAGCCTCAAAATGTTTTCTAAGCACTTTAATTTCCACGTATCCATACCTGAGATCTTTGTGTTTCACTTGTCCCTGAGATTAGAAAGTAATCAAGGATGTATTAAAAGGTAATGTAGAGATTCACAGCTCTCTTTCCCTGTCCATGGTCATCCCCTACCCTCACACCACCAATAGAAATACACAGTTTTCTGAGCATTGAAAACAATAATATTCTTTTTAATGTAGATATTACAAAATTGTTTTCAATTACAAATTTTTGTTTTCTAGTAATATGTAGGAAAACACAAAAGGGGAATAGCAAAATAACTTTAAACAGAGTGCAATTCACAAACATCTCTATACAAACATTGAATAAGGTATCAGACAGTCTGGTTTACACTGTCTGCTGTTATTTCCAGGTTTACACTGGACTGCCATTCTGTAATGTTGATGCTTGTTTTGGGTTTTTTTAGAGGCTGCTGGGGTAAAACAACTTTTCTCAGTTTCCAAGCATGCCAGGGCCTCTCTCAACTATTACTGCTTGGCCTTGCTCACCCTAGGACAGAGAAGCAGCCCAGAATTTGTTTTTCTAAACCCTGTGTTGGAACCAGCAAAATTTTCAGTTTGCATACCTCGTTGTCCTCCCAGGTTTCAGTATTAGCAATTGGTCATTTATTTCTATAATTTCATCTCCTGGTTCAAATGCTGTATCACAAAACCCCTTCAAGTCTTGTAGTCAATGACAATGATGGTACAAGGGGGAACTCACTGCATTCATTGTCTTAGCTTTCCCCTTCTTCACATGATAAAGTTCAGCCTTCTGGAGGAAAAACCCTCTTCTGAGATGCTAGGAATTCAGATTGTGTTCATTCTACTCCTACACTGCTTCATGAATTATGTCCAGTACTTATCTTTCAACCTTTTTTAGTAACATCTGCTGCTGATTTCTCTCATCCTTTCTAGGATCATATTTTTAAGGTATATACCAGACTTGAAAGCCAGGGTCTATATCCTATAGGGTCAATCAGTGAACAGACTTTGACATCCTTGTCTGTTTCTCTTTTGTTTTGATGATCTGTGTAAAGAATCATTTCCATTTTTCTCATAAGTAACTGATTTCCAATACATTTGTCTTTTCTAGACTCATAAGTTCCTCAGGAAGTGTTTTCTGCTTGCCCTCACCTACCAATGGATGTTCCTGCCCATTCCCATTCTGGGAAATCTTGCTGACCTCGGTCATCTCATTCCCCTGTTGCTCCTTATCCTCCTGCTGTGGATAGGTTATCTCTTCATTCTCTACACGCCGTGAGGAGCGTAGCAACACCCTGCGGAAACCTTGCTTGAATCGAGATGAAAGGAAGCCATAGATGACAGGGTTGGCACAACTGTTAGCATATGAAAGGACAACAACAAAAAAATAAACACCAAAGAGTGATGGCTCCTCAGGTAGGGGGTGTACTACATTGATAATATTCAGGATGTAGAATGGTAGCCAACAGAGAACAAAGACAACTACTACTATAACTACCATACGGGTAACCTTCTGCTCTGACTTCTTACGTTTGGATGATGTGACTTGTACCTTCTTGCCAGATGACTTGAATTTAATAATGATGAGCAAATAGCAGAGACAGATGACAAGGAGAGGCCCAAAGAAACCCAGAGTGGATGTATAAATGATAAAGCTAGCCTTCCAAACAGAGGATGGTTCTGGCCATTCAATATAACAGGTCTTTTTCCCCTTAGGCACATGAGAAAAAATGACCACTGGCAGCACTACTAGGAAGGAAATCACCCATACTGTAGCATTGACCATCTTTGCCACTTGGGTCTTCCTCCATTTTGAAGACTTTAATGGGTGTACCACAGCAAGATAGCGGTCGACGCTCATCACAGTGAGGCAGAAGATGCTAGTGAACTGATTGATGCCGTCCACTGTCATAACCAGTCGACACATGAGAGACCCAAATGGCCAATAGGAAAGGGCATTTTGTACAGCTAGGAAAGGAAGTCCCAACATAAAGAGCTCATCTGCCAAAGCCAAGTTGAGGATATACACATTGGTGACTGACTCTGTCACAGAATAACGTAGAACTACATAGATCACTAGCGTGTTCCCACTCAAACCAACCACACACACAATGAGATACACTAAAGGGATCAAGATGCTGCGCACGTTGGCACCTAGGCTGATATCTATGGTGTGGTTGACTGGTGCACTTCCTTGCCAAATGAATGAGGAGTTTTCCTGTCCATACGTGCTTGGAGTTGTAATGCTGAGAACTGATGGATTCATGACTCCGAAGTAAACTTTTATGATATGCTACTTCTTTCCAGTTGTGATTCTGCAAAAGATAAAAATAAAACAGAAAATGGTTTATAACATCTACTGAAAACTGGTGTTAATGTGCAGGTTAATTATCAGATTCCTGTAGAAACCTCAATTTGCCTCAACAACATAACACAGAACAATATGCGGTCCATCTCAGATTCTCTCACTAGCAAACGATCTTGCATGCTAAATCATATTTAAAATCTATTTTTTTAAGATATACATATTTTAGGATATATATTATATTCAAATGTATTATATGAAGTATATTGTTATGTGGAGGGCAGTTCTATAAAGGGGCACCTAGGAGTGGATGAGTAGCATAATGCGAACCTGAGGAACTGGGTTCACTTCCCACTATAGCTTCTTGTGACCCCACGTCACGTAACCCTCCATTGCCTCCGGAACAAAAACAGATTGCAATCCTAGTATGGACAGAGAAAGTACCTGCATACAATATATAAATCATTTTAGTTGTACCACAGAAAGGCGGTATACGAAGTCCATGACCCTTTACCTTTACGTTTCCTTATATAACTCTCTATATATGCATATGCAATTAGCTGCAAGCACTTAAGCCAGTCATAGAGCTGGTATAAATTCTTGCACCTAGGTTCTGGAGATACGTGTGTATTTTATAGTGCTCTATTGGTTCCACGTGTAAGTATGCTCTACGCAGACTTTGCCCCTGTGAATACCCACCTGCAAACCATGCACTATTACAGATATGTACGTATTTACACACATGTAAACAGCAAATAGCCAGAATACTGACATTTATGCGTGTATCTGCGTACATATGCACATATATCATGGTATTCTGGTCATTTACAGACATATATATGGGTAACTGTTATTTTGTCTTCTTTCTAGAATTACCCGCAAAATGTTTTTTTAAATTGTTGTAAGTCATGCAGGGCAATCCTAATGGATTGATTAGGCAGGGTATAAACGTAATAGAGAAAACTGGATCACCACCATCAATAAGCAAATAAAGTTAGTGTAAACATTTTTTAAAGCATGTATCACATAAGGCTACCTTCAAAGAACATGGACAACATGGGGGTCATATATGAGGTTAAAAACACAAAAGGTAGAGAAGTGCAATAGGCCTTCAAAGTAGAATACACAAAGGACAATCTTTATTAAACATCAATTCAATCCAGGACTCGACATGGATCCACTTTTGGCATGGAGCGATTGCTTCAGGTGTCATAAGAACTACATACAAACACAAAGCATAAATAAATAAATACATCATCAATGTTTCAGCATAGAGCATGGCTGTGGCCAGAAGGATGCTAGGCTGCATAGAGAGGGGTATAACCAGCAGAAGAAAGGAAGTGTTGATGCCCCTCTACAAGTTGTTGGTGAGGCCCCACTTGGAGTATTGTGTTCAGTTTTGGAGGCCATATCTTGCTAAAGATGTAAAAAGACCGGAAGCAATGCAAAGAAAAGGTACAACAATTGTATGGGATTTGCCTTGAAACCCGTACGAGGATAGATTTGCTGACCTGAACATGTATACCTTGGAGGAAAGGAGAAACAGGGGTGACATGATACAGACGTTCAAATATTTGAAAGGTATTAATCCGGAAATCAAACCTTTTCCGGAGATGGGAAGGCAGTAGAAGTAGAGAACATGAATTGAAGTTGAAGGGGGGCAGACTCAGGAGTAATGTCAGGAAGTATTTTTTCATGGAAAGGGTGGTGGATACAAGGAATGCCCTCCTGAGGGAGATAATGGAGATGAAAACAGTAATGGAATTCAAACATGCATGGGATAAACACAAAGGATGTTTGGAAGGAATGGATCCATGGAATCTTAGCGGAGATAGGGTGGCAACACTGGAAATTGGGAAGCAAAACCAGTGCTGGACAGACTTCTATGATCTACACCCTGATCGTGACTGAATATTTTTGGATGGGCTGGAGAGTAAATTTTAAGGGGCTTGACATTAGCTTCAGAACTTTTAGTACAAGAACAGTGCTGGGCAGACTTCTACGGTCTGTGCCCTGAAAATGGCAAGGGCAAATCAAACTTGGGTATACACATAAAGTATCGCATACCATATATCTTGTTGAGCAGACTGGATGGACCAGACAGGTCTTTATCTGCCGTCATTTACTATGTTACTAGCAACTGCTTCAAGAGTCACAAAAGCTACATACAAACGCAAAGCATAAATGAATAAATAAAACAAGCATCCAAAGCAAAAATAAAAATAAAACACAAAAGCTACAAAATCAGTGTCAAAAGACAGAGTCATTTTTTTTTTAAAGTCATAAGAAAGATGAATAGATAAAAAAAGCAGATATCCATTGAGGACAAGCAGGCAGAAATAAATGTAAACAAACAATATAATGAACTGCCCTACTTTCAGCTGTAAGGAAACAACTGCAAATGTATGCACAGTGATGTCCATGAGCCAGATTACCAAAAGACCACTTAAAAGATAAAACATAAGATAAAACATGAAAGAATGAGGCAACTCACTCAGCAGCAAATAAGTGTCAGGGTCTCATCAAGGAAAACTTCTGATCTTTGTGAAGTCACTAAAGAAAGATTGCCCTTTGTGGATTCTTTGAGATCTACTTTGAAGGCTTACTGCACTATCCTACTTTTTGGGGGTTTTTTTTTCTGGTGGACTACTGTAGAGTTGGTTGTCTTCTTTTTTGTTTGTGTGTCATATATGAGGTATCCAGAGGAAAACAGGGAAGAAGCAAGCAGTACCTGAAAGGCAAGGAGAACAAATGCTCATAGCCGAAGTAATAAAATTCCAGACTAGCAAATCTAGATATTGTGGCTGTCACAGAAACCATGGTTCAATTATTTTTGTGCCTGCAATATAGCCTTACCAGGCTATAATTATTTCAAAAAGGACAGTGTGGGCAGAAAAGAGGGAAAAGCGGTATGTTGCATAAAAATAACATTAAAACAACATAATTTCTTGGCTTTGATTTATTACTTTGCTGATTTCATGTTGCTCCTTTGATTGGCTATATAAATGTGTTATGTACAGTGACCTGTTGAGAATTGCTCACCCTTGGATCAACAGAATAGAAATCTCTTCAAATAAATGCAAGGGGGCGGGGATGACATCAGGAAAGGAGGAGGCACCATGCTTTGATTTGGAAAGCAGAGATATCATTTATATCTACTTTGGCATTGAGAGAAAGTTTGGACAGAAATCCTTTGAAAGTTCTATGTAAGGTTGCAGTGAAGGGGAAAATGTTGCTGGCAGTAGACTGTAATCCACAAAATATGGATAGCAGCACCTCAGTTGCAGAATCAGAAGTGGAGAGGTCATGAGTTTCCTTCAAGGGGCTCTTCTCAGGTACATGATAATTGGTAATGGAAGCAGTGGCGTAGCTACAGGTGGGCCTGGGTGGGCTGTGGCCCACCCAATTTGGACTCAGGCCCACCCAAAATTGTGGCAGTCTTGCTGTGGAAATCCCCAAACCCCACCAGCTAAAGTTTTCCTCCTCCTCAGGCAGCCAATGCTCTTCCAAATGGCAGCTGGCACCGCACACCGGCCCCTCTCCACATTTCACCCATGCGGAAGCACTGAGCATATACGGACTCCTGGCAGCGACGTCAGCTCAAGTCAAGTGCCTGCCAGCTGCTCTTTGGAAGAGCTTTGGCTGCCCGAGGAGGAGGAGGAGGAGGAGGAGGAGGAAATCTTCAGCTGTGCAGTTTGGGGATCCCCACCAGCTAAGGTATTTAGTATTTTGCGTTTGAAGGTAGGGGGAGAGGCAGCATGCAGAGAACAGAGCGGAAGGGGGCCAGGAGGGGCTGAATTCTGTGCCCATCCATTTTGGGCTCAGGCCCACCCAAAATTGACTGTCTGGCTATGCCCCTGAATAGAAGTCATGAAGGATAGGGCAATAGTAGACCAATGCCCTTATTTTAGAAGCATCCCCATGTGCTTTTACTTGTGTATATTGGCAAATATGTGTAAGAGCTATTGTAGAAAGAGACTAATTAATAGGGATGGATATTCATTTGCAAAGATATAGGAAATGTCCTGAGTTATTGCATGTCATTATCAAATGAAAATGAGAAGAAATAAAGACAAAAATTCATGCTTTACCCTTTGCTGACAATAGCGTGCACACTTTTGAGATAGTTTGCACTTTTTGCAAAGAGAGTGCACATTACATGAGCAAGGTATCATGCATGTGTAAACCACTACACATGCATGCATAGTGCATTCTATTACAGAAAGAGTGCACCTTCTTTGCACACAGTGTACCCTCTTTCAAAAGAGCATGCACTCACAACTTTGCTCCTGTGATGAGAAAATGGCCACACGAAAACAAATAAAATGAACATTCTTGGAAATGGCATGAGAAACAACAGGAAACAGACATTTTCTGGTTGCTTATCCTTACTCACCATTGCTAGGAGGTAGGGCAGCAGTGGGAACATGGAGTAGTTATGGTGGGTCTAACATTTCAATATGGATTCCACATCTTACAAGGGGAATCCTTGTAGATAAAAGATCATATAGATATCAACATTTACATCTGTCCAAAGATCCTCCACCCATCCAACCAACCTTCCCCAGACATGGATTCCCCCATTCATCTAAGACAGCCTTTTTATGCTTTCCCACAAGTCATGTGCTTCACTCTCCAACCACTCCAGCAACAATAAACCAGCAACACATCCAGGCATCGCCTTCCCAAAAAGAACCTCAACCCTCCCAGCAGCAATAAACTCGCCTCCCCCAAGGTCCTCCTGGAAGAACCTCCCATCGCTTACCTCCAATCCCCATCCCTGACATTACCAGAGTCCCCACTGTCACTGTTCCCTCTAAGCTGAGTAGGAGTCCTCCACCTATAGCCCTGGCAGTGAGGGGTGCTGTTTTACTGTCACATTTTCAATAGTAAGACTCCAGGGAACCTACCTATCCCTATTGACTGAAAACACAATATTAAAGCAGTAATCTCCACTGCCATCAATGCAGTTGGAGGACTGTCGTTCAGCTTAGCGAGAACGATGCCTGCTGTCTAGCAGGAGCAGAAGAAATCTCCACTCGCTTCTGCTCTTATGGCCCTGCGTTCAAAAAAGGATACCATGACCCCTATTTGTAATCTCATGATCTTATCACTAGAGGTCAGGCTGCCAAATAAAGCAAAGGAGTCATAAAACTTTGTTTTGGGTTAAAATGCTCTACACTTGGATCCCATCCTCTTGCCACTTAGGCTTCCTTTATGCTTGCTATTCCACACATTTTTAAATTTCATCCTTGTTTTTGTCTCTACCATCCCTATTGGGAGGGTATTCCAAGTTTCCACCACTCTTTTCAGTCAAAGAAAAGCATAAATGGATTTGTAAGACAGACAAAAAGGAGATCTCTGTGGAAGGTGACAAGGACAATGCAAAGAAGTTAAACAAATACTTCTGTTCAGTTTTGACTAAAGAAAGGCTTGAAGAAAGACTACTGATTGTAGCAGGGGTATATTTGATACTAGAATAGATACCACACCGTTTATAAAAGATCAGGTATGTTACATAACCAGGAAAACAAAAGCAAATCTATGGGACTGGTAGGATACATCCTATGACATAAAGATGCTCAGAGAGGTTCTGAAGAACATTTTCCTTTCGTATCATTTCTCGCATTGTTTATAGGAATATTTGTTTTGTTCAGGGTTATTTTTATATTATTAGGGGAGCAATATCATTGCAGTGTTTAGGAGAAGTATTAACAATTCCCCTTTTAGTTTCCCTTCTGTTAAAAGTTGTAGAAGGTTGAAAAATCATGAAATGTTGCTAGCATACTAGGCTGCTAAATTTTGGCAAGAAATTTTACCTTCATTTATCCATTTCCCCAACTATCCTTCATTTAGGAGGAATACAGGAGGAATCTTAAAACCTGGCTTTCTCAGAAATGTGTTACTGGTTGAATTATTTAGGAACTTATGATTTTAACTGATACTGAATATGACATTGCAATTCTTGGGAGTTTATCCCGGTCTCTTGTCTTATTTGTGAACTGCTTAGAACTTTTTGGTTATAGCAGTATATAACTACTATTGTTATGTTATGCTATATTACACACTCTTGTGGAAAGAGCATACTCTTGTGAAAGACTCCACATGTTTCACAATGAATGTGCACTTTTCATGAACATTATGCACTGTTTGCAAAGAGTGTGCACTCTGTGTGAAAAGGGCAAAATGTTACAGAAAAATGAGGACTATTAAGGACACTAAACCCTCACCCCCTTGAAATTTCAGATGTTTTGAAATGTCATTTCAAATGAATGCACATCCATAATGTTCAACTGATATTAGGAGATGGGAGTAGTTACGTGGAGAAAGACCGATGGTGAAGTGAAAGAGGCTATTTCAGCTAAAAGAATGTTCTTCAAAGAATGGGAAAAGGACCCAAATGAAGAAAATAAGAAGCAACATAAGCACTGGCAAGTCAGATGCAAAGCAATGATAAAGAAGGCTAAAACAGAATATGAAGAGTAACAACTTTTTTTTCAGGTACATCAGAAGCAGAAAGCCTGCAAGGGAATCCGTGGGACTGTTAGATCACGAAGCAGCAAAAGTGTCACTCAGGGAAGACAAGGCCATAGAAGAAAAACTGAATGAATTTTGCTTCAGTCTTTACAGAAGAAGATGTAAGAGATCTACCTGAACCGGAAATGTTTTTCAAGGGTGAACTAAAAAAAAACTTGGTGAACCTGGAAGACGTGGAGGGGCATAATGGAACGCAAACGCCTATCTCCATGGGCGTCTATGTCCAAAAACGGGTACGTGAAGGGGCGGGACAGACCATATTTTCAAAAAAATGGACGTTTTTCTTTTCTTTTTTTTTATTTATTTATTTTCATTTATAGTTTTATACAAGACAACTTGCGTTAGTAACACGAAAGAAAAAAAGTCATTTACATTGGATAAAATTCCAATCAGTAAAAGGAAAATAAAAAAAAAAACATAGTACATTATACTTCTTAGACCACAATATAATGGAGGGGGAAGGGAAGATAGAAACAGAGGAGATATCCAAATAATATGCTTTTTAAGTAAATAGACCTGTCCAGAAGTTCCATATTTTCTATATCTTAATCAGTTATTCCTTCATTAACAATTTACCATCTAGTTAACTATTCGTTTTGCATTTAAAAAGTTTTGTAATTGGTCAGGATCGAAAAAGACATATTTGTTTCCTAGATATTTAACACAACACTTACAAGGATAAGCAAGCAAAAATTTAGCTCCAATACTTTTAACTTCTTCTCTGAAAGTTAGAAATTTTTTCCTCCTATCCTGTGTTGTTTTTACCACGTCAGGAAATATCCATATCTTTTGACCACAAAAGAGCTTAGTTGAATTTTTAAAATATAATCTCATTAGAGCATTCAAGTCCTGTTCGAATACAAAGGATACGATTAAAGTTCTTCTTATTTCAATCTCCGACAAAGATTCCTCCAATAAAGCAGATAAATCTTGTATCCCATCAGAAGGTAAATTTGGTAACTTCTCTGGTATTGTGTTTGTTGTTTTCGAAGGCGGTAAATAGTAAACTTTGTTTAAAGGAGGAATTGCCTCCTGAGGGTATCTAAGTATTTCGGTAAGATATTTCTTTAGAAAATCCAATGGGGTAATCCCCGTTGCTACAGGAAAATTTAACACCCTCAGGTTTAATCGGCGATTATGATTTTCTATCTGTTCAAGTCTCCTCGAAACCATTAGTTTATCCTTTATAAGAGTTTCTGTTGTCATTTTTAAGTTTACCACCTCTGTCTGCAACTGTGTTGCTTTTAAGTCAGTTTCCTGTTTCAAAGTTTCCAAGGATGATGCAATAATTTCTACTTTACTTACTAGAGAAGAAGTATCTTGTGCTGTTTTAGTAAGCGTTGTGGACATTTCTTGTATTAATTCCCAGATGGATTGTAATGACGCCAGCTTAGGAGACGCCGTTACCGTCTCTTGAGTCTTATCTCCTGTCGCTTCTTGTCGCGGAGGGCCACCATCAGGATTACCCAGGTCACCGCCTTCCAGTTGCCGAGTATTTCCAACCTCTCCACGAAGCGCAGCAGGGCAAGGTGGCGGATTAAAACCCGGCGGTGATAAAGATGTTTCATGCCCAAGTAGATCTGCTGCTCCTCCAGCAGAGCTAACAGCAGGGCTCCCACCGGTATGTAATGGAGTGCTTGTCGCATATCTAAGGATCATCTGTTGAGTAGGGGTAGGCATTTGAGTTGATGGAGGGAAACTCTTTACCAACCCCTTCCTCTTTGTGTGCGGCATTTGGCAAAGAGTAATCTTTAGAACAAGGAGTAAAGGGCCCCGCAGGCAAAATCCGTTGAGACGCGATCAAGCGCTGGACGCCATCTTCAAAATGGACGTTTTTCAGCTGGGCGTTTGTTTTTTTTAGCGATAATGGAAACTAAAAACGCCCAGCTCAAAAACATCCTAATCCGAGCCATTTGGTTGTGGGAGGGGCCATGATTCGTAGTACACTCGCCCCCCTGACATGCCAGGACACCAACTGGGCACCCTAGAGGTCAGTGCGGTGGACTTCAGACAACGCTCCAACATGCATAGCTCCCTTATCACGGGTGCTGAGCACCCACCCTCTCCCCCAAAACCCACTACCCACAAATGTACAACACTGCCTGAAAGAGGGCATTGTACAGCATTCTGCCAGCTCTGACCTACTGCTAATCTCAGTACCAGGGAGACTCATTGCCAGTGGGGCACAACCTCTGATCTGCAGTTAACTGTGAGTAAGCGTGCTTATTCCAGTAAAGGACGTTTTCGGAGAGATTAGTCTTCAGGTGTCAACTGGTGTGCCAATGTTATATAGCAGCAACAAGTCCTAGAGGCCTGCGTGTATGCAGGTCCCTGGAGCACTTTTAGTGGGTACCACAGTGCACTTCAGCCAGGTGGACCCAGGCCCATCGCCCCCACCCGTAACACTTGTGCTGGTAAATGGGAGGCTTCCAAAACCCACTGTACCCACATGTAGGTGCCCCTTTCACCCCTAAGAGCTATGGTAGTCACATTCAAGGTAAGAACTAAGTTCTGTAACATGCTAACACATGAAAGGGATCTAAAACTGGCTTACAAAAATGGCCACTACTTCATGGACTACCGGAAACAAAACAGGGCACACTCTGACTCAGTAAGCAGGGGGAAAAGCACCATGGGAATAGAGCCTACCAACTACCAACATCGTGAGCATTTGCCACAAGCTAGTGGAATCACGGAGCCCAATACCCTACACCCATCACAATGCACTGCTGATGTGACATTGCAGTGCGCATAACAGAAAAGGTGTCACACTCACCCGAGAGCCAGTAGGTATATCTGTTTCTGGAGGGATCAAAATTTAAAAGTAAAAAAAAAGATAGAGAGAGATGAAGTGGGATTTGAACTTGGGTCTTTTAGTTTTCAGTCCACTCTATTGACCACTAGCCTACCCTTTAGATTTGCTTTTGGTTGTGTTCAGAATGCACATATTGAAATCCTGGATGGTCAGACCTAGGACGATAGCCAGATTCCCAGCCACAGCTGACAGGTCATGTCCAAAGTAGGAAGAAAGGAGGCAGGACAAGAGCTTGGCACAGCAGGAAACTAGGAGACAAGGCTGAAACTTGGCAAGATGGGAACCAGCAGCAAAGCAGGATTTTCTGGAACAGTTTAGAAATGGTTCATAGGATTTTTTGGTAACAGATAGTATTGTGTTCAGAAGAATGGGAAACTTTCAAGTAGTTGGAACTCAGTTTTTGGTGTTCCACAGGGTTCGCCTTTGTCGCCCATACTGTTTAATGTCTTTATGAGCTCCTTGGGAACTTTTCTAAGGGGCCCTTTTACTAAGTCATGTGACAGGCGCCTATGCGTGCCCAACGTGTGTCAATTTTGAGTTACCACCCGGCTACCGTGTGGCTCTTTTGACACACGTCAATATTTTATATTTTCTGGTGTGCGGGCGGTAATCGGCATTTTACGAGTATAGACCATAACCGCCCGGTTACCGTGTGAGACCTTACCACTAGGTCAATGGCTGGCAGTAAGTTCTCAGACCCAAAATGGACGCGAGGCTATTTTCATTTTGCCGCACGTCCATTTTTGGCAAAAATTTTAAGACTGCATTTTTTACAGGTGCGCTGAAAAATGATTCTGTGTGCGCCCAAAACACGCGTCTACACTACCTCAGGGCATTTTTCAGCGTGCCTTTGTAAAAGGACTTTTAAATTCCTCCTTGTACTATGTTGCTTCATCTGATGACATCTTTATTTTATTACCATTGCCACCTATTATTAGCGATACAGACAGTATAATCCTAAAGTGCATTGGGAAGACTCATTTATGAGCATTACTACAATTGTAAAAAACTTAATACTGTTAAAACGAAATTGCTTTATTTCTGTATCACCCTAGTAAATGCTCCAGACAGACAGTGTTGTATTTAAGACAGGAGAATGTTTAGCTTTAGAAACTTCTTCCCGGGTTTTGGGTTTTACACTAGATTCACAATTAACAATGGAACATCAGGTTAATGATTTAAGTAGGAGGATATTTTTTTAAGTTGAGACAGCTTAGGGCAATTAGAACATCACTTTTTCTTGCTCAATTTAGAGTACTGATACAGGCTATTATTTTGCCACAATTAGATTATTGCAGCTCTCTATATGCTGGTATTAATCATAATATTCAGAAGAGGTTACAATTTTTGCAGAATTGTGCAGCTAGATTGATCTATTGCTGCAGTTAAGTTTCAGCAAGTAACACCTTTGTTGAGAGAGCTACATTGGCTGCCAATTAGGAAAAGCATTGATTTTAAGTTGGTCTGTCTGATTTATAAGATTTATTATGGACGCTGCCCATTAGATCATTCATCTTTGTGTCTTCTTCATTGTCTAATCGGCCTTCTAGGTAATTCTGAACCTTCCAGTGATTAATAAGATTCAGTATAAAAGTTTCTCTGATAGTTCTTTTAGCTGTTTTGCAGATAAATTATGGAATTCAATCCTGCCTCAACATCGAGGCACAATGGATTATTTTCAGTTTAGAAAAGTTTTGAAAATGTTTTTATTTGATAAGTACTTTGATATATGAAATTTTAATTTGTACTTTCTATTCTAACCCACTGTGATTCCCGTTTAAGAAATTTGTGGGATATAAAAGCTGGGAATAGAATAGAATAGAACTTGGCAAAGCAGGAAACAGGCTGTCGTGATCCTGGATGGTGAGCCCTAGGACCATAGCCGGATTCCTGGCCATGGTAGATAGGTCATTTCTGGAGTAAAAGGAAAGGAGGCAGGATAAGAGCCTGGCACAGCAGAAAGCTAGGAGATAAGGCTGAAGCTTGGAAAAGCGGGAACCAACAACAAAGCAGGAACTTGGCAATGCAGGAACCAGGAAACAAGCGGAACTTGGCAAAGCAACAACCAGATACAAGCTGCACTTGGCAAGCTGGAACCAGGAGACAAACGGAACTTGACAAAGTAGGAACCAGGAGACAAACGGTTCTTGGCAAAGTAGGAACCAGGACTTGGCAAAGCAGGAATCAGGAGAGAAGCAGAAGATGGGAAAACAGGAACCAGGAGACAAGCTGGACTTGGCAAAGCGGGAACCAATGACAAAGCAGGAACTTGGCAAAGCAGGAACCAGAAGACAAACTGGACTTGGCAAGCAGGAACCAGAAGACAAACTGGACTTGGCAAGCAGGAACCAGGAGACAAGTGGAACTTGGCAAAGCAGAAACACAAGACAAGTGGAACTCAGTAAAGCAGGAGCCAGGATTCACAGGAGGAACCAGTTGTGAAGGCACATGAGGCAGGACTGAGATCCCTTAAAAGCACCAGCCCCATGATGATGCCCAGATGAGACCCCACCAAATGTCTTGCCACTAGCCCTATATGCAGTGGGCTATGGCACACATGTGTGCCCTTTGAGGGTGTGCATGGGCATGGGATGCCAGGAGGATGCTGCCACATATGCCACCCTGGTAAGTCCATTGTGGCTGAAGCCACGGCAGAACTGTGACAGCCCATAATACCAGATATTATCAGGGAACCTTCTAGTTTCCCTTTCTGGTGTTGCTTTCAGGGGTGAGGGATTGGGACAGTAGCCACTGGGAGATTCATGAGGGGACATGCCTTAATCCCTCCAGTGGTCAACTAGTCAATCAGGGCATCTTTTTCTACCTTGGACATGATTGAAACAGGTCTAGCTTAGGATGCCCTTCTTTTGTGACTTGGATGTTTCTTCTTATTTGATTATTGCTGTTGGATGTCCTAAAATTGAACTCTCTGTAGTCTTGCCCTAAACATGCCTACAACACTCCCCCTTACTATTTGAAGAATTTGCAGTGTAGGACGCCCAAATTCTGCTTTTCGAAAATCGAGATTTGGATGTTATTTGGCAGATGTACTTTTTGGGGGGCATTTTGAGATGTCCATCTGCTTTGAAAATGAGCGCCTTAGCATTCTTGGATTTCAGCAAAGCTTTTCACACTTTTCTAGAAAGAGAGCTCAAATACAAACTGAGAAACCTAGGCTATAAAGGAGAAATGTTATAACTTGGCACCAACCTGAGAACCAATTCTATAACAGCATCTGTGTGCCAAGATGTCATTAGAGAATACTAGTGTCAACGTGCATTGGTGCACCTAAATTTAAGCATGATCATTTAAACCAGCTCTATAGCAGGTGTAAGTGGGCATGCCTACGTTCACCATGTGGTGCATGTAACTTACAGTATTCCATAAACTGCATCCATAAGTTAGAGACATGCCCATAACTTGCCTATGCTATGCCCACATATATGCCCCCTTTGTAGTTATATATTAACCCCCAAATTCCATAAAAGTCACCAAAAATTGTGCACACAATTTAATAGAATAATGAACCAATTAGCACTGATAATTGGGCCCTAACAATCAATTATCGGTGCTAATTGTCTTCAGTTAGAAATTATGGACTACATTCAGTAACTTGCGCTGAAAAATCAATTCAGAAAAAAATATGCATCGAGCTTTGTTCTATAAAGGGCATTCACACTTTACAGAACAGCGCTAAGTGCCTAATCTGACCCTAATGTAAGACGCCTGCATTTATGCCTGCTAAAAGCAGGCCTTAATGTCGGCACCTAAATTAGGCACGGATCAGACATATTCTATAAGAATATACGTAATTCATAGGAACGCCCCTGAAATGCCCCCCTAAACATGCCTCCAAAAAATATGCATTTTAGGATTTGCACATAAGTACGTAAGTATTGCCATACTGGGAAAGACCAAAGGTCCATCGATCCCAGCATCCTGTTTCCAACAGTGGCCAATCCAGGTCACAAATACCCGGCAAGATCCCAAAATTGTACAAAACATTTTATACTGCTTATCCCAGATCATGGATCATTGTAGAATACAATCCACACATAAATCCCAATTAAGGCCAATTAATGGCAATAATTGGTTGTTAGCAATTATTGGTGCTGATTAGCTCATTAATCAATTTAGTTGCATCCACAATGTGCATTGATTTGCTCATGCAACTATAGTCACCATATATAGAATCCCCCCTTACGTGTGTAAATTTTAGTCACCAAGATCCTTGTGTAGAAATGACATGCAGTCCAAAAAGGGGGTGTGGCCATGGAAGGGTCATGGGCGGATCAGGAGCATTCCTTTAATTTACCCATTTTGTTATAGAATAAAGGCTATCTGCACCTAATTTAGATACTGGTATTTACACCAAGGTTTTATTGGTGCAAATGGTTGTGCCTAAATGTAGTCATGGTTCCCAGCACTGAAGGCTTGTTCTATATATGGTGCCTAAAATTAATGCGCATTAGGCAATTACGTCTAAGTGTATTCGAAATACTGTGCGTAAATCTATGTGCGATATTTAGAATATGCTTAGTCATAGTTCATGCGACTAAATCTACGCACGTCCAATCAACGAAAAGCTGGTGTAAATCCCTGCATGTAGATTTACGTGCACCGGCCTATATTTTATAAGAATGCATGTAGATTTTGGAATGCCCACAAACTGCCCATTTCCATGCTCCTAAGCACACCCCGTTTGCCTGCGCTTCTTAGAATTTAGGCGCAGTACACTTAGCAATGTACGCATGTAAATTCTAATTTTTGCCAATTGGTGCTCGTTATTGCTTGTTAAGAGCTGTTAACGCTTAACAGCTTGTTAAAACAATGAATCTACGCACATAGGTATAGAATACGTCTAGATTTAAGTACGGAACCACACAACTATTCTATAAATGATGCCTAACTTTAAATACTGTTTATACAATAGCACTGTTATTTTGTTTGGTACCATTTATAGAATTTAGTCCTGTAGCACTTATTTATTTAGATTTTGCTCACACCTTTTTCAGTAGGGAGCAGCAAGCAGGGGCGTAGGCATGGGCGGGCCTGGACGGGCCCAGACCCAGCCACTTTTGCTCGAGGCCCACCCTAACTAGCCCCAACCCAACATCCTTCGCTGCCTTTTCTCCTGCGGCTCCAGGTCCGGCCGTCTGGGAGCATTGTCTGCCTCAAATTCTGCTCCTCCTCACTGCTGACTCAGTCCCTGCAGCATTCTTTTTTTGGCACGTTGCAGGCAGCGCTGCGATTCACACAGGTAGCTCTGATCCCCTCTTCGGCGTCCATCTGGCCCAATGCAAACAGGAAGTGCATCAGAGAGGGCCGGATAGACACGGCAAAGGGAAGCGGAGCTGCCTATGTGAATTGCAGTGCTGCTAGCGATGGGCCAAAAAAGAATGCTGCAGGGACTGAGGCAGTGGCGGGGAGGAGAAGAATTTGAGGCAGGCAACGCTCCCGGACAGCCGGACCCGCGGGAGAAAAGGCAGCGAGGGTGTTGGATTGGGGCAGGATGAATTGGAGGAAGGCAGAAGTGCTGGACTTGGGGGGGGGGGGGGGGGGGTAGTGCTGCCGGACTTGTGGGAGGAAGGGGATTGGAGGGAAGGGAGACAGCTGCTGGATGTGGGAGGAAGAGAAGGAAGGGACTAAATGGAAGGGAGAAAGTTGCTGCAGGTGGGAGGAAAAGGAGGAGGGGATCTGGATAGAAACTTCTGGCCACGGGAGGGAGAGAAGGGAGAGAGCTGCTGGACAAGGGAGGAAGAGGAAGAAGGGACTGAAGGGAGAAAGTTGTTGGACATGGGAGGAAGAGAAGGAGGGGACTGGATGGAAGGGAGAAATCTGGTGGACGTCAGAGGAAGAGGGGGCTGGATGGAAGGAAGAAGGCTGCTGGTCTGGGATAAATAGGAGGAGGAGACTGGATGGAAGGGAGAGAACTGCTGGAGGAAGAGGAGGAGGGAATCTGGATGGAAGGGAGAGAGCTGCTGGACTTCAGAGGAAGAGGGGGCTGGAGAGAAGGAAGACAGCTGCTGGACTGAGAGAAAGAGGAGGAGGAGACTGGAAGGAAGGGAGATAGCTGCTGGAGGAAGAGGAGGAGGGGATCTGGATGGAAACGGAGAGAGCTGCTGGATGTGGGAGCAAGAGGGGGCTGGAGGGAAGGGAGAGAGCTGCTGGACATGGGAGGAAGAGGGGGAGGAGAACTGGAGGGAACGGAGAGAACTGCTGGTACAGCACAAGGAGGGAGAGAAGGGAAATAGAGATACTAGACCAAGGAGATGAAGGAAAAGGGAACAAATACTAAACTTACAGTGTGAGGGAGGAAGGGAGGGCGGGGTGGGTGGGTGGGCAGGGCAGGGATTCAAGCAACCAAATCAGATGCTGGAAAGGGGAGGGAATGAGAGAGAGAGAAGCTGGATGGGGTAGAGTCAGAGAAGGTAGAGATATATTGGCACTGGGGATGAAGAGAGGGGAGAAGCTGGACAGGGAAATATAGGGACACAGAGAAAGGGAGATACTAAACATAGAGGACGATAGAGGTACAAAGATGGAAGAAGATGGATAGAGGACATGGAGAGAGAGAGTGGAACTATCAAATGGACATGAGACCTTGGTGAGTGAGTTAAGAGAAGGATGTAGAAACCAGAGCCTGGGACCAATATGACTTGAAAAATAAAATGAGCAGACAACAAAAGGTAGAAAAAAGAATTTTATTTTTCTATTTTGTGACTAGAATATGTCAGATTTCAAAAATGTATATCCTGCTAGATATGGCTGGGGCCCAAGGCAGAAATTTGGGAGGGGACCCCAAAGCTTACTAACAGGCTGCACCTTCTTCAGCTTCCAGCAGGCCTGGGGTTCTCTCTGGCTAGGGGGCCAAACACAGTTGCCCTAGTTGTATCTCCCCTAACACTATCTCTTGCATGTGCTATCATATTTTGCACAGTATAGGAGAAAATGCATCTCTTTGTATTTCTCTGTGCTGTGCTAAATGCAAGGTCTGGCCGCTTGGGATTTTGATTTAATTTGTTTATGGTTTATGGTCACTTATCTGTATTTGGCATTTGTGTTCTGTGTGTGTGACCAAAGTATTCTGTTAGCATCAATTTTCTATGTAGTATTCTACAGTACTTTGGCTTGTTCAGTTTTCTTGATAGATGTATTGATATTTTAGGGCTCCACTGTAATATTTAGGGCACATTTGGGGGAAGCCTGTGTGTGTTGGTGGACCGTGGCTCAGTGGAGGATGAAGAGTGCACCCTCTTATATTTCCCCTAGCTCTCAATGTGGCCTGCAGCCACTGAGGCCAGCACTGCTACTCCCATTGAAGTTATTGGGAATGGGGTAGGTGTGCGGTAGGAGTAGGGGCATGGGCAGGGCATATCAGGTGGCAGGTGTTTCTCTAGTGCCCATCCATCCAACCTGTTGGCCCACCCAAAAATTGCCTTCTGGCTACGCCACTGCCACAAAACATGTTAAAGTGTTTCACAGTATTTTGTCCGTCATCATGCGGTAACCCACGCGTTAGTTATTTTAAAATATTTTTTGGAGGAGGTGTGTCATGGGCAGAGACTGAGGCCCAGATGCACAAATGTCCTGTTAAGAATCCGTCTGTATTTCCAAATCGGTAAAAATGTACTGATTCAGAAACATGGAGGAATTCACAAACAGAATCGCATGCAAATGAGCTGCTCGTTGCTTTTGCGACCCAGCTCATTTGCATCGATATAGGGGAAGCCAGTCGGTGAGCTGAGCATGCGCAGAGTAGTCAATTGCTATGCATGGCTGCTCTGCGCATGCTACAGATGGCTCTCATACACGCAACTTGTAGATATACCCTTTTTTATTTTTTTGGGAAGCACCAGTGCTTTTTTTGTGCCGGTACGCAACAGTACGGCGTACCGGCACCTTTTTCTCCTCCTGTCCTCCCCTCCCATTATTTCCAGCGACTCTCTGCCTCTCCCCTGCCCTCCCATCGATGTGCAGCGATTTTCCGTCCCTCCCATGCCCTCACCTCTCCCATATCCAGCGATTCTTTGTCCCCCAGCCGTCCTCCTTCACTGCCTGCCAGCCAGTGTCGGACTCAGAGGCGAACGGTGCAGACAGCGATTGGCTGGCAGCATCGTAGCTTCCCTCTGCAAGTCCCGCCTATGCGTAAACAGGAAGTTGTAGGTGGGACTTGCACCGTTCGCCTCTGAGTCCGACAGTGGCTGGCAGGCAGTGAAGGAGGACGGCTGGGGGACGAAGAATCGCTGGATATGGGAGAGGTGAGGGCAGGGGAGAGACAGAGAATCGCTGCACGTCGATGGGAGGGCAGGGGAGAGGCGGAGAATCGCTGGAAAGGGCAGGGGAGAGAGAATTGCTGGACATGGGATGGGATGGGAGGGAAGGGCAGGGGAGAGAGAATTGCTGGACATGGGATGGGAGGGAAGGGCAAGGGAGAGAGAATTGCTGGACATGGGATGGGAGGGAAGGGCAGGGGAGAGAGAATTGCTGGACATGGGATGGGATGGGATGGGAGGGAAGGGCAGGGGAGAGAGAATTGCTGGACATGGGATGGGAGGGAAGGGCAGGGGAGAGAGAATTACTGGACATGGGATGGGAGGGAAGGGAAGGGCAGGGGAGAGAGAATTGCTGGACATGGGATGGGAGGGAAGGGCAAGGGAGAGAGAATTGCTGGACATGGGATGGGAGGGAAGGGCAGGGGAGAGAGAATTGCTGCACATGGGATGGGATGGGAGGGAAGGGCAGGGGAGAGAGAATTGCTGGACATGGGATGGTAGGGAAGGGCAGGGGAGAGAGAATTGTTGGACATTGATGGGAGGGCAGGGATAAGATAATTGCTGGACATGGAGGGGAGAGAGGAGAATCGCTGGATGGGGAGGGGAGGACAGGGATGAGAGAATTGCTGGACATGGAGGGGAGGGCAAGGAATAGAGAATTGCTGGACATGGAGGGGAGAGAGAGGAGAATCGCTGGATGGGGAGGGGAGGACAGGGAAGAGAGAATTGCTGGACACGGAGGGGAGAGAGGAGAATCGCTAGACAGGGAGGGGAGGACAGGGAAGAGAGAATTGCTGGACATGGATGAGAGGGGAGAGAGGAGAAATGCTAGAAATGGATGGAGAGGAGAGCAGGAGATAGAGGAGAATTGCTGGACATGGATGGATGGAGGAGTTGGCTAAGAGAGAGGAGAAATGCTGACTTGGATGGAGGAGAGGGGAGAGAGAATTATTGCTTTATATGGATACAGAGGAGGGAAGAGAGATGAGAAATGCTGGACATGGATGGAGGGGAGGAGAGAGAAGTGCTGGACATGAATGGAGAGGAGGAAAGAAAAGAGAAGATGCACATGGCTGGAGATGAGGGAAAGGGAAGAGGAGAAAAACTGCACATGGATGGAGAAAATAGGCAAAAGCTGGATCCATGTTATACCTCCTCCAGTCAATTCCATGGAGGAGGACCCAGCTTTTACTTATGGATGCAGGGCAACAAAAGAAGAAGAAAGGAGGAAAGTAAAGAAATAAATGGAAAGGAAGCCCTGGAAACGGAGTTAAGAGAACAGATAGAGAGCAGCAGAATCAGAGACTGGGACCAATATGGATAGAAAACAAAGTCACCAGACAACAAAGGTAGAAAAAAATCATATTATTTTCATTTTAGTGTTTGGAATTTGTCTTATTTTGCACTGGGTATACTGGAGCTGTAACAGCTTACAGAAATTATTTATAATGAAAAAAAATCACATTATTTTTTCTCCTATACTAGTATAATATTTTCAATGATGTCTGTTTATATGCGCCATGGCTGGTATAAGGGGTGTGGCTAACGTGGGTGTGGCTATAATAAGGGTGGTGCCATATGTGGTGACCCTGCCCAAAATGAGTACCGGCACCTTTTTTTCTACAAAAAAAGCACTGGGAAGCACAAAAGCTTTTTTTTTTTTTGGGGGGGGGGGGGGGGATGGACAGACTTATGTTGGGGCTCCCTGCCTTCCCACTGCTGGGAAACAGTAGAAAAAGCCTCTCTGTTGCTCTCGGCTCCATCTGTGAGGAATCAGCATCAGGGCTTGGTTCCACCCCCAGCTGTTCCTGCTGCTTCCTTCTATTGGCCGACTCACATTCTAGAATGCCCATCTCCCTGAAGATGGACTCTCATTGGTTGGCTGCTGTCCTAACTCCTTCTCCCTGCAGGGCTTCCCTGATGACATCACTCTAGAGCTGTGAACTGATTGGATCTGAACTTCCTGATGTTCCCCTCCAGTAGTGAGTGGGCGGGACATCCCAGGCTGACACTGTCCAATTGCCCCTGTTGTGCTTCTAGCATGGGGAATGCTGTTTCCCACAGATGCTGTTTGAGGGACCCTTGTCTTCCTTGCATTTTTGGTAAGTCACCATTACTTTTATGCTTTTCATGTTGGTACTGCCCTCCCCTCCCCCCAATTTCTTGCCAGTAAAAGAAAAAGAAGCATGGCACAGCTTTTATTTTTTTGTGCTCCATCTTACCTGCCTTGTTTCACCCCATCTCCTACTTGCAACAATGAAGACCGACAGCTCCAGACCTCCCGTTAAAATTTCCACGGTAAAGATAGGGACTGCTTTTGTGCATGGGGTCGGAAATGGCTGTGAATCGCCTTGCATGCACATTATAATAGTAATTAGCTCATTATAATAGCATTGCATTCTGTTTTTGTTAGCTGCTACCCTAACAGGAAAATGGCTCGGAAAACCCTTTTGTGCATGTCTCATTTTACTACTTGCTCGCTAAACCAGCTAGAACTAGTTTAAAAACCACGTTGCTGGCTCGTTAGGTTTAGTGCATCTGGCCCTGAGTGATCCTGCATTATTCAGTTAGGGGCCCTTTTACAAAGCTGCGGTAAGCCCAATGCGGGCTTACCGATCATTAAAAAGGAAGTACTGCTGGGCTACTACAGCAGTCTGGCGCTAGTTCTCCCCCCAGCGTGCTGTCATATCCAGCACTACAAAAATATATTTATTTTGTCATGTTGTCAAAAAATATATTTATTTTTGTCATGTTGTCAAAAAATATATTTATTTTTGTAGTACCTGAGCGGTAATTGGACAGTGCTGTGTGCTACCCGGTTACTGCCAGATTAGCATGGGAGCCCCTACTGCCATCTTAATGGTGCTTCAATTGCTGTGTGGCCATTTCTTGAAAAAAAGAAAGACCAGCCTTTTATCCGCTGTGATAAAAGGGGACCTCAAAACACGTGCCAATGCCAGTGCAGGCCCCCTTTTGCTGCAGCTTGGTAAAAGGGGCCCTTAATGCATTAGGATTAGTGCGTTAACTGGATAATGCAGGGTTAATGCAGGAGCCTTTAGCACCTCCTAAATAGGAGGCGGTAAGTGCTCCCATGTTAATTTTTTATAGGTACCACATATAGGTACCAACATTAGCACATGATCTGCAAAAAGTCAATGCTTAAAAATAGGCCACAATAAATCTCAGCTTTATAAGTGGGAAGGAACATTCTCAGTTTGAACGCTCTAGACCCAGATTTTACTGCACTTTAGTAAAAGGGCCCCACAGTTTGTCTCTGAAATTTCAGATGGATTCTTGCCGTTAATTTTAGTTCTGCCCTTGAAATTGTGGCACCTTTAAAACCTTATTGATTGTCTTCTAGGATTCTTCCATCAAGTTCCCAGGTTCACTCAGGAACGTCAAAGTTAATTGCAGAAAATTTGAAAGATTGTGGAGCTGACCATGTTCTAACAATGACAAATTGGTTTAGAGCAGAGAATAATGAATACAAGCAGAATTGTGCTGTTGCTAACCAACTTTTATTCCAGCAAAAAGGTAATTGCTCTCAGAGACTCCCTTCTATTAGTTCCTGAGTTTTTCCATTCTTATTGTGACAATTTAGAAGTTTCCTCTCTTCAGTCTTCAGTGACCTCCGAAATGTTTGGGATCCACTTACTGACCTGTCATCTGAAAAGGTTAAATCAACCATCACATCTAGTATTTAATTTCTTTTTTAGAGATGATTTTTTTTTTCAGTTTTGCTTTATTTGCCTCCAGTTTGATCTGTGGTGTTAGAACCTTTTGGGGCTCTTTTACAAAGCTATGGTAAGCACTAAATGGCATACCGTGGGACGCACTGAGGCATCCCATGTTAATTTTGGGATATGTGCAGCTAACTGCATGCTAAAAAATACATTTTTGCGGTGGGGGCGTGTTCTGCACTAATATGTTAGAGTGTGATAACCAATTAGGGTATGAGCCCTTACTGCCTACAAAATGGGTAGTAAGGACGCACACAGTAATGGCAAAATTACCATATGGCCATTAGTACAAAAAAAACAGGAATGCTAAACCAGGTGCCCTATCAGGGGTGTAGCTACTATTGAGTGAGCCCAGTAATAAGCTGGGGGCTGCTCCATGGTAGAGGCTGCCTCTTCCATCCAGATCAACACTAGACCAATTTGGCAGAAAGACGATAGGAACATGGGGTCTCATAGCCCATGTATGTGTTAGGCATCTGCTAATCCCACTCCTTCCAATGTAAAATGTCGTGTCAGAGGAGGTGGAAATGAAAGATGCTGCACATGCTGCAATTTTGAGATTCTGCTTCAGGACTGCATTGGAAGTGATATAAGGGGAGTAATGGATATGGAGCAGATAGAAGGAATGATGAGGTGGAGATGCTGGACATGGGGGTGGTGGAAGAGGTGATCAGGTGACATGGCAGATATGGGGGAGGTGGAATGGGTGATTGGGGGCCATGCTACTACTACTACTACTACTATTTAACATTTCTAAAGCGCTACTAGGGTTACGCAGCGCTGTACAGTTAACAAAGGACAGTCCCTGCTCAAAGGAGCTTATAATCTAATGGACAACATGTGAAGTCAGCTTACAATCTAATGTACAGTATGTGTGGACAGACAAATTGGGGCAGTCTAGATTCCTGGGAAGAGGTGAAATGGTTAGGTGCCGGAGGTGACATTGAAGAGATGGGCTTTGAACAAGGATTTGAAGAGGGATGAGGAAGATTGGGTAGTTGCTGGACATAGGGAAGGTGGGAGAGAAGATCAGGGGAGATGCTGGGAAGGGAAAAGGAAAGGATGAGAGTTGTTGGACATAGGGAAAGGGAACAGATAATACCTGACATGGATGAAGGTGAAGGGAAAAGAAAGGGTGGATGTCTGACAAGGATGGAGGGGAAGGGAAGAGCGAGGAAAGATGTAGGACATAGGTGTAGGAGAAAAGGAAAGCTTTAGATAGAAGCAGTAAAAAAAACAACAAACTTGAAGACTTGATGGAGAGAAGAAGGGATGAAATTTGAATGGATAGAGAGGCAGATAAATGAATGGAAGAAAGCTGAACAAGAAATATCAGTCAGAGATGAATGTAGGGGAGGAAGTGAGGAAGACAGAAGGAGAGAAAAAATGGCAAATGGACAGGAGGGCCTGGACAGCGAGCAAAGAGGATAGAGGAAACTGGGACCAATATGATTGGAAAAATAAAATCAACAATGATAGAAAATCATTTTTATTTTCTATTTAGTGATTGGAATATGTCAGCTTTGGGAACTGACATCAGCCATCTTTATATTTTAATTTTTTTGGTGTTGCGCTGAATGCAAAGCCTGGCACATTGGGGTTTGGGTTAATTTTTGTCTACATATTTCTACTTTTAGTTTGTGCTCATTTATCCTGTATTTGGAGAGAGTCTGTGTTTTGCATGTGTGACTAAGGCCATAGGTTCTGTTAACATTGAGTGACCATACAGATCTGTAGTAATATAGCTCGTTCAATTTTCCAAATAGGAGCAGTGATGTTCTAGGGTTCACTACAATATTTACAGGATGGCCTTTTCCTAGGAAAATGTTTGTTGGTGCTGTCATGGAATGGTAGAACAAATCTGTTGGTCTGGAGTGACTTTTGTAAGACTGTGAGAGGGGTTATGCTGCTATTACTGAGATGAAACCAGAATCGGACTTTATGTATGGCGAATGCGAGCATTCTTATGCATCTCATTCACAGCAGACGTCCCCACATATACCTGTTGTCCTAGTATCACCTTCACACCCCACATGTACTGTTCTGTCCTACATACAAACCCACAGACAGTAAGCAAGAGAAAATACTGGGAGGCAGAAAGGGAGAGGAGAGGGCAGAGAGAATCAAGTCATTGGGATGTAAGAGGAGCCAGCATTCTTTGTATGCTGGCCACACAGACATCCAAACAGAGTAGTGGGGCACCCTAGGGGGCATTGCAGTGGACTTCACACAATATTGTATAGTGAGCCCTCCAAAACCCACCAAAAACCTACAGTTTCCAATTGTACACCATTACAATAGCCCTTATGGCTGCAGGTGTCACCTGTATGTTGGTTTTGGAGGGCTCACACTTTCATGGATTATGGACCTGGTTCGCCTTATCCACAGTGCATTGCACCGACAACTAAGCTCCTCCAGGGACCTGTTTGCTGCTCTAATAGGCTATAATATCAGAGGCTGGTATGTACTGTTTCTTTTACATTTATGTGGGGTGGGAGGAGGTCAGTGACCACTGAGGGAGTAAGGGGGTTCATTCCTTTATTCCTCCATTAGTCAACTGGTCATTTAGGGCACTTTTTGTGGCTTAGTCATTAATAAAACAGGTCTAGCTCAAAATAGCTTAGTTTTTGTCCTGGATGTTTTCATTTTGTTCAATTAAGGCTGAAAAATGTCCAGGTCTTAGGAACACCTAAATCCTGCCCTATAAAGTACTGAGTGGAGTGGAACAGGTAGATGTGAATTGCTTATTTATTCTTTCCAAAAATACAAGGATTAGGGGGCACACAATGAAGCTACTAAGTAGTAAATTTAAAACAAATTGGAGAAAATATTTCTTCACTCAATGTGTAATTAAAATCTGGAATTCATTGCCAAAGAATATGGTAAAAGCAGTTAGCTTAGAAGGGGTTGAGAACAGGCTTGGACAAGTTCCTAAAAGAAAAGTTCATAAGCCATTTCCAGAAAAAGCAGCATAAACACTGTTTTACTCTTTTGGGATCTCGCCAGGTACTTGTGACCTGGATTGGTCACTGTTGGAAACAGGATACTGGGCTTGATGTTCCAGTATGGCAATGCTTATGCTCTTATCTAGCTCCCTCCCCCCTCCTACTTCTCCAGTTTTCTCCCAAACTCTATGGGGCTGATGCAGAAAGATTCCCACATGGTTGCCACAGGTTTATCTCAGTTTTGCAGTGGGACAGCAATGCAGAAAGGGTTTTAGGGCCGCTGTTAACTTACATAGAAACTGTTACCACAATTACATTTAAATGCAAAGTTAAAAAAAAAAATAAAAAGCTTTGACTGCACAGTGGCGTACCAAGGGGGGGGGGGGGGCGGTGCGGGCAGTCCACCCCGGGTGCACGCTGCTAGGGGGGTGTCGCGTGTCTGTCCGCTACGTTTGTTCTGTGCTCCCTCTGCCCCGGAACAGGTTACTTCCTGTTCCGGGGCAGAGGGAACATGGAAACGAATGAAGCGGACATGCGCTGCACCCCCCCAGCAGCATGCACCCGGGGGAGGCTCTTTCGCCAGGGGGTGTCCTTTCGCCGGGGGGGGGGGGGGTCGCACTGCACCTGGGGGGCGGTTGTGCATCGGCGATCCACCCCGGGTGTCAGCCCCCCTAGGAACGCCACTGTGACCGCATGACTACTGTGGGAAAAATAACACCAGGGTCTGGGGCAGTGTAGAAGGGTTGGTTGAGAGGAGTTGGTGTCTATTGACACCCCTTCTCTCCCCCCAACTCAACTACCCTGCCTTGGATGCCTTCATCAGCCGCCCTGGTGGTCTGGTGGCCCCCCTCCTCAATGACCAAATCCAACCCAAACCGACTCCAATCTTGCACCCCTCCACAGTTCAAAAGATTTCCCTAGTAGTCTAGTGGCTACCCCCCCCCCCCCCCATAAACCCGCACACACATACGTTTCTTTGGTAGTCTAGTGGTCCATCCCCTCCCCCCCTCTTGACCCAAATCCCTTTCCTCCAATTAAAAAAATTAAACCCCCTGGTGTCTAGTGGCACCCTCCCACCTCCAATCCCTCCTCCAGGCCCCCCCCCCCCACCACAGCTCACTCAACATACATCACAGGAGAGGCAAGAGTGATGCCCACTCACTCCTGCATCCAGTGCCATCATCTTGAAAAATGGTGGTGCCTTGGCCTGCACGGTGCCTATCTGTTATATAAGGGAATTTACTTTTTTTTTTTTTTATCAGAGGAAAGGGGTTTGGGTCTGGGAGGAAAAAAAAGGGATGGACCACTAGACTACCAGGGAAATATATGTGTGGGGTGTGAGAAAGGGTGAGCTAATAGTCTACCAGGGAAATTTTTAAATTGTGGGTAAGGTGTTGGGTTGACAGGGAGGGAGGGAGATGCTGGTAATTTTATTTTTTTTTTAAATGTCATCCTTCCTATCAGTGCCTGAGTCAATCACTGCTCAGCCACTGACAGAAAAGGTGACATTAATCAATGAGCTACACATTACTGCATGTTCATCAAATATAACACACTATGATATTGTTTTATGCGGCATTTTGCAGTAGATTTGCTGTTCTACCGTGAGGCTTACTGCATCTCCCCCCATGCGAGTCCCTTTTCAAACAGGTAAAAGTCCCACCGGGTCACTCCCCATATAATTCTCATCAAATTTAAGCCTTTATTAACGAATCTATGTTTTGTTGTATATTAATACACATTAACGTGTTAATTCTAGTTTAAGTGCATAGTTAGTAAATAGACACCATTGAAAATAATGGGGGCTTGTGTTATTTAACATGCAGCAAATCTTATTAATGCATGTTAACAAGTTTAGGAGTCCTTTTATTAAGGCGCGTAGGTGCCTTTCAGGCTCATTTTCGAAAGAGAAGGACGCCCATCTTTCGACACAAATCGGAAGATGGGCATCCTTCTTACAGGTTCGCCCAAATCGGTATAATCGAAAGCCGATTTTCAGCATCCCCAACTGCTTTCCGTCGGGGGATGACCAAAGTTCACGGGGGCATGTCAGAGGCATAGTGAAGGTGGAACTTGGGCGTGCCTAACACATGGACGTCCTCGACCCATAATGGAAAAAAAAGGGCATCCCTGATGAGCACTTGGATGCCTTTATCGGGTCCTGGTTTTTTTATGAGCAAGGCACGAAAATGTGCCCGAAATGACCAGATGACCACCGGAGAGAATCGGGGATGACCTCCCCTTACTCCCCCAGTGGTAACTAACCCCCTCCCACCCTAAAAAAAACATCTTTAAAAATATTTTTTGCCAGCCTCTATGCCAGCCTCAAATGTCATACTCAGGTCCATCACAGCAGTATGCAGGTCCCTGGAGCAGTTTTAGTGGGTGCAGTGCACTTCAGGAAGGCGGACCCAGGCCCATCCCCCCTTACCTGTTACACTTGTGGTGGTAAATGTGAGCCCTCCAAAACCCACTACAAACCCACTGTACCCACATCTAGGTACCCCCCCTTCACCTGTGAGGGCTATGGTAGTGGTGTACAGTTGTGGATAGTGGGTTTTGGGGGGGGATTTGGGGGGCTTAGCACACAAGGTAAGGGAGCTATGTACCTGGGAGCAATTTGTGAAGTCCACTGCAGTGCCCCCTAGGGTGCCTGGTTGGTGTCCTGGCATGTCTGGGACTAGTGAACTAGAAATGCTGGCTCCTCCCACGACCAAAGGGTTTGCATTTGGTTGTTTCTGAGATGGGCGTCCTTGGTTTCCATTATCGCTGAAAATCAGAAACGAACAAGTCTAGGGACGACCATCTCTAAGGACAACCTAAATTTCAGGATTTGGGCGTCCCTGACTGTATTATCGAAACGAAAGATGGACGTCCATCTTGTTTCGATAATATGGGTTTCCTCGCCCCTCTACCGGGACATTTTGCGAGGATGTCCTCAGCTAAACTTGGGCATCCCTTTCGATTATGCCCTCAAATTGGCTACGGCATGCCCCAGGTGGTAATTCCATTTTTGGCATGCGCTCAAAACACATAGTAGAAAATATTTTCTATTTTCTATCGCATGGCACTTACCCAGCGGTAATCAGCAGTTTATACGCATTGAATGCTTAGCACCTGGTTAACGTGTAAGACCTTATTGCTAAGTCAATAGGTGGCAGTAAGATCTCAAACCAAAAATGAACGCGCGCTGGTTTTAATTTTGTTGCACATCCATTTTCCGGCACAAAAAAGTCTTTTTTACAGGCGCGCTGAGGAAATGGACCAGCGCACGTTGAAATCACGCGCCTACACCAGCACAGGCTACTTTTAGGAGCACCTTAATAAAAGGGCTCCTTAGTAAATGAAGATCTCCTTTTTTGAACACATCCAGCAGAATGGCAATTCCAATGATGGTAGATGCAATATTAGAAGACAGCGTCAAGGAATCCCTTGACAAACTATTAAGCATATTAATTGTGTCATAGATTGCCTAAAGATTACCTTTCTTACAGTAGAAAGCATGAACAGTTTAGCTTAAAAAAAAAAACACCCGCACACGAGCAACTCTGAATACATATCTGTCATCTAAATTGCTCAGTTTGCCAACATCAAACCTAGACTGCTGGAAAACAGAAACAGATTTTGCTTTAGTAGTTGCTGTGCTGAAGCATCGGTAGGTAAAACATTGAGTCACAGGCAGCAGGCCTATTCTCTTACTGGTGCATGTTCTGGGCTGTTCCGCTGCCATTTTGTCTACTGCCACCTTTCCAACACCCATTGCCCTCCCTTCTCAGAATGAAGGACTTAATAGTAACACCCCCCACCACTCCAAAGGATGTGTGGTCTTGACAGTATGTGATTTCCTTTCTAAGACTGGAGTTCCTTTTTTCTTTTTGCTAATTTTGGTTAAACTAAACCGCTGTGTTCTTCTATAAAACCAAGAAGTATAGCAAATTAATAAACTGTGGGGTCCCTTTACAAAGGTGCGCTGAAAAATGGCCTGTAGTAGTGTAAACTTGTGTTTTGGGCGCACGCAGAATTATTTTTATCGCACCTACAAAAAATGCCTTTTTAAAAATTTTTGCCAAAAACGGACGTGCGGCAAAATGAAAATTGCCGTACGCCAATTTTGGGTCTGAGACCTTACTACAAGCCATTGACCTAGTGGTAAGGTCTCGTGCGGTAACCGGGCGGTAATGGTCTATGCGCGTCAGAAAATAAAAAATATGCGCACCAAAATTGAAATTACTGCAAGGGACATGCGGTAACTGGGCGGTAACTCCAATTTGGTGCATGTTGGGTGCACGTAGGCATCTACGCAGCTTACAAAAAGGACCCCTGTAACTGTAGCCCTGCTAGGCAGTGTCTTTGTAAAGTGGTACACCAGCAAATGTGTGTGAAGTGATATGTTCACACAAATAAGCTGAAGAGTATGCTATAATCTTATTGAGCTCAAAGAAAGTCACTACCCCCACGGGGGCTGTGATACTGTAGGCTATGTTATAATATGATCAAAATATTATCCCAAGTGCACAACTGTTCTGGGCTACTGCCATAAATTCCCTTTTTTATTACTGCTGTGATTTTCCACACAGCTTAATTCATTTACAAAAACTACAGTAGAGTAATGATAATCTGCCAATGCAAATGGACTAAAAGTTAGGATACCCAGAGTTATGGTTGCCCTGGCAACCACTGTGCCTTACTTTTCTGTGATCAGACTCTTCTCCCAAGACATTCCCAAAAGGCAAGTGACACCATTAGTTACTCTGTTGTGTGTAGAATATATTTATTCACTCTGTACTGGTCTAGTTGAGATCCAGCAGAGAGAGAATCTACTCATGAAGCCACCAGTAACATGTCTTGCATTCTCCAGGTTATGTTCTTCTCTTAGAATGTGCTTCATTACTTTTTTCTCTTCCTCCATTCCCCACAGATCCATGATGTTTGGTCTAGTAAGTTCTTTAGCTGCTTGCCAGTCTTCCCACTCTCCATTTTGTCTCTCACTAACATATTCTTCTTGTACAAAATGGTGATTATCTTATGATATAAACTTACAGATAAGGTAACTATGGTCATGGAATACATAAGAATAAAACATCCTAAACTTTGAACATTCTCAAGAATGTGGCACGGTGACCAGTAACATTCTGATACCATCCAACAATTTAACAAATTGTTTATACTTTGCTGAAGGCTCTTGGCCCCTCAGTAAAATTCCATCCTGCTAATCCAGTTCTGCATTTAACTACATTTTCGCTTGTAATCTCTCTTTATCCTTTCATACCTCTGCAGAGGGACTCCTAGCCCCCAGTGTATGTTCCATCTTGCTTTTCCTGTCAACAGCCTCTCCCAACTCTGTATCTCTTCTCCTTTTAACTCTAACACTTGGCCTATCCAGTCTGTCCAGTTAAATCTTTTCATCCAGGAGTGTAGCCAGCTGGCAAATTTAGGGTGGGCCTGAGCCCAAAGAAGGTGGGCCCAAAAACTCATCTCTTCCCTGCCCTGCTCAGCCCCTCTCCAGTGCTCTCCCTGCCCTCCTTCTCCCCCTCCAGTGCTCTCCTGCTCTCCTCAGCCCCCCTCTGGTTCTCTCCTCCCCCAAATAAAACCAAAAGAAATACCTGAGCTGGCAGGGGATCCACAAGCCCCGTCAGCAGAAGATCTCCTCCTAGCAGAAAGAACACTTACACCGGAGCCAGCCTCTGGTTTAAAATTTTTTTACCTCCATCGAAGCGGCCGCGTCATTGAAAGCCCTGCCTATCAAGCCTTCCCTTCGTGAGTTTGTTCCCTCAGAGTCCCGCCCTCGCGGAAAGAGGAAATTATGTCAGAAGGCGGGAATCTGAGGGAACGAACTCACGAAGGGAAGGCTTGATGGGCAGGGCTTTCAATGACACGGCTGCTTCGACGGAGGTAAAAAAGATTTAAACCCCAGGTGAGGGGATGTTGGGTGGGCAGACCTGGAGGGAAAGTGGCTGGGCCTGGGCCTGTCCAGGCCCACCCGTGGCTACGCCCCTGTTTTCATCTAGTTTTCTTTTTTTTTTTTTTTTTTACTTCAATTAACTTTATTAATAACAATGTATGCACAGGCTGAATGCCAACTATTGCTCAAATCAAACAACTCCAAATTCCCACTGTCCCCCCCCCCCCCCCCCCCCAAAAAAAAGCAAAACAAAACTAAAAACTAATTATTTCTTTGGTATAGTCCAGTGAGCTGCTGCTTTCCCCCCAAAAAATCACACATCATAATACTAGCCAAGGCCTAACATTCATCTATACGGAGTCCACACTGCATACCAGGCGCCCATGTGACCATGTTTAATGGCTGTTAACTTTGACATTAAATAAAGATGGTCTAGTTTTGCCTTGAACTGGTCCCTGCTGGGCACATCAGTTTTCTTCCAAGTAGCTGCCAGGCATAGCCTTGCAGCTGTAACCACCATATGTGTCAGTCTGGTAATTCCCACATCATCTGAAGGCAAAGAGCCATTAAGCAAAAATCCAAGTTTAGAAGGCACACATATCATACCCAACAGAAGGTGTAGAAACTGTGACACCATCTACCAGTACTTCTGGACTTTAGGGCAGGTCCACCAGAAATGTTCTAAAGTTCCCTCCAATCCACAGTCTCTCCAGCAGAGGCCAGAACCAGAGTTGAAAATCCTTTTCAAACATGCTGGTGTATAGTACCACTGAAAGAGCATCTTAAAACCATGTTCTATATAATTTGAAGCAATTGTAACTGGTGAGCCTTGTGTAATTCAATTGCCACTGTGAGACAGATAAAGGCACTCCCAAAAGTACCTCCCAGCAATGTTCCTATTTTTGAGTAATAGATTTGCTATACAACAATGCTTTATATAACCTAGAGATCAAACCTTTCCCCACTCCCAGTTTAAAGAGTTTCAATACAGCCTGGTCCCCATGTTGCCAGTCTGGCAGTACCTTCTTATAAATAAAATCCCGTAGTTGACAATAGGAAAAATAATCAGCATCAGGCAGCTCATAACACTCCCGCAAAACATCAAAGGGAATAAAAGTATCTTTTACTAACAATTGTCCCAGGGTCCGTAGCCCCTTGGTCTCCTATCTACTAAACACTCCTGATAGATTAGGTGCTAGAAACCCAGATGAATATATAATGGGAGTGTGAAAAAAAATAACATTGCTTCAGAAACAGCGCCCATCTAGTGGAGTACCACTCAGCAAGTATACAAGCCATGCTATAAGGCGCTGACTCCATCCACATTCGCAGCTATAATAATGAAAGCCAAGGTAAATAGGTCAACTGCATCTTGCCCACTACAGTTTGTTCCAATTGCACCCAGCATTTCAAAGGATCTGTTAGTTGCGCCACTCGATAATATTGGGCAAGATCTGGGACCCCTATTCCTCCCTGTTCCCGACCAACATGCATTCGAGCCCGACAGACTCACAGGGGCTTATGTTGCCAAATATAATGAAAGACTTTACATTGGAGTTTGAGTAGAAAACCTTTGAGAGTCCGCAATGGAAGACAAGCAAAAAGATACAGAAATCTCGGGAGCATATTCATTTTAACAGCACTGATGCGGCCTATCCATGAGACTCCCTGACCCTCCCACCTGTTAAGTTCATCCATAACTTTAGACAGCAAAGGAGGATTATTTAATTCAAATAGCAGATCCAAATCAGCCGGAATATGAACCCCTAAATAACGAATATACCAGTGTGTCCATTGGTAGTGAAAGCGGTTATGCAATTCTGTCAACTGCGGTTCTACAACAGTGAGATTAAGCAACTTGGATTTTGATATATTAACTGTAAAACTTGATAGATGTCCATACTGTGTCAGCTTACTTTGAATGGCTGCTAGTGATTGAAAAGGTTCAGTTAGGACAAAAAGTATATCATCAGAATAAAGCATAATTTTATGCTCTTGACTGCCTACTTGAATCCCTGCAATGTCATCACATTCCTGGATTGTTGGGCCAACGGTTCTATTGTTAACGCAAAAAATCAGTAGGGATAACAGACATCCCTGCCTGGTGCCCTTTAAAATCGGAAAAAATTCTGTATGTGTCCCATTGACACGAAGACTAGCAACCAGAGAATCACAAATGAGAGATAACCACATCATAAAATTACCTGAAAACCAAACCGATGTAACATCCCCATCATAAATGGCCATGAAACCTGGTTGAACGCCTTTTCTGCGTCGATGCTCAAAACTACCGCCTGTATGTTATCTCGACGAGCCAAGCAAAGCAAATTCAACAAGCATCTAATATTGTCTTTAGGCTGCCGACTGTGAATAAAGCCAGACTGATCACCATGGATCAGTTTAGGGAGATATCGCTGCAGCCATATCAACAGTATCCTAGTGAGAATCTTATAATCAACCCCTAAAAGAGAGATAGGACGATAAGAACTACAGCTAAGGGGGTCCTTCCCAGGCTTAAGGAGCAAAGCCACCTCAGCCTGACGAATGGAAAGAGGAAGTTGTGACTCAGCTAGTATGGAATTGAAATAAGAAGCCAGTCAACTGAGAGGCAAATTTCTTATAAAATAAATTCGAGAAGCCATCCAAGCCCGGGGCCTTCCCTAAATGGAGCTGATCAATCACCATATATACTTCCTCGCTGGTAACAGAAGCCGATAGGTCTTCTGAGGCTACTTTAGATAATTGTGGAAGAGTGACAAAATCTAAATACGCCTTTACCTCCCAATCTGATGTCCCAGTCCCCGCCCCATAGACCTGAGAATAATATCATACAAAAGCCGAACCAATCCTAGAATCTCCTGATACTTCCTCTCTGCCAGAAGCCCTAACCTACAATATCATATTCCGATCCCACTGCTTTTGAAGTTTAGCTGTCAGCAAACGCCCAGCCTTATTACCTCCTGCAAAGAACTCCTGCTGCGTTTGATGCAATGAATTAGGTATGGTCTCCAAATCGAACTCCCGTAACACTCTCCGACAATCAGCAAGCTGTCTAGTCATAACGGAATGAGACGGATTCCCTCGGTGAAGTCGCTCTAGTTTGCCCAACTGTGATAGAAGTTGCACTCTACGCGCATTGCATGCTCGAACACTATAAGCACTAAGAGATAATACACTGCCCTTTAGCGGCTGCGGGGGAGGAGATCTATGGTTGGGGCTCAGAGTGACATCCAGCCCAATGGATGCACTGGGGTCTCCACTCACCACAGGCATCACAAGCAGGCTACCCTCACACCTAGACTGAATCCTGAGTCTCACCACAAAAGAGTCCATACTGCTGACAACCTGCAGGCAGGTTGTTGAGAGGCTCCGGCCACTTTTCCACCCCTTCATTTCAGCATTTCAGAAGGAAACATAATGCCAGGAAACAGGAGAGACACAACACACATCAGGTGCATAGCGCCATCTTGGATACCTCAACTTCGAAGTGTTGTGGAGTTAGTTTGATGGGAGACTCTGAGTCAACCAACGTCGCAGCAGGGAACACTGAGCTTGCTGGGTCTCCAAGTAGCTGCAGCGGGTTCATCTTTCGCTGCAGGACAGCCTAGTCCTGCAGGAAGTGAGTGGGAAGTTGTTTCTTCAGCTAAGGATCAGGTATCTCCTTCACATTGTTTTTTCCTTTTTACCAAGCCATCTGAAGTAACTGTTGATTCTCTGTGGGCTTTGATTGTAAATCTGGGTAACATTTTGTGCTCACAGGTTCAGAAATTGGAGCAGGGACTTCATTTGTTAGATGGAAAGCTGGAGACTGTTTACTCTGAAGTTAAAAGACTGATAGAGTGAGTTGATAAGCAGGAAAAAAAGTTTGACAATATTCAGAAGATTCAGGCTGCTATAAAAATGTAGTTGGCCTGCGAAGGAAAGCTGATTCATTTGAGAACAATGTTCTCAAATGAATCAGCTTTCATTCACAGGCCAACTGTTAGGCTATGTCGGCATTGCCATGTAGCAGCTGCTAGCGCAGCTTTGTAAATGGGGGAGGGGGGTTAGCTTTTTCTTTATTGATTATATTATGTGGGTAATATCACTTTTCTGTACAAGTTATTTTACTTGCTTGTTAAAATTTACAATGGTGATAAATTTTAAAAAAGACAAAAAAATTCATTGAGTAGGAAGTAACATGGTAGTGGTAAATGGAGTTCTCTAAGAGAATAATGCCACTACCAGTGGTATATTGCAGAGTTTGGTCGAGTTCTTTTATGTACTTGAATTTAGATCACACATTTTTCAATACTAGTTCAAGGTGAGTTACATTAAGATACATCTTTGTTTGACAACTAAGATTTAATGCTAAAAAAATGCAGGGCCATGATGAATAGTAGGCTAAACTAAATAGATAATGATTTGACTTGATTTATTGATTTGTTATTTCACTCTTTGCAGAGCATACAATCTTATCATAAACCAACTTCACAACAATAAAATACATGTAAGTTAAACTGTCAGTCTCTCTCATTATTTATAATTAACATGAAAACAACAAGGTCATAAGATGTTTCTGAACATATAATTGGACTCTCTTAAACCCGAAGAAAGTTTATTCCAAATGCACCTTGAGTATTGTATTCACTTCTGGTCGCTGTATCTCAAAAAAGATATAGAGGAATTAGAAAAGGTTCAAAGAAGAGCAGCCAAAATGATAAAGGAGATTGAACTTCTCACGTATGAGGAAAGGCTAAAGAGGTTAGGGCTCTTCAGCTTGGAAAAGAGACGGATGAGGGGGAGATATGATTGAGGTCTACAAAATCCTGAGTGGTGTAGAACAAGTAGAAGTAAATTGATTTTTTACTCATTTCAAAAGTACAAAGACTAGGGGATACTCAAGGAAGTTACATGGAAATACTTTAAAAACAAATAGGGTGAAATATTTTTTCACTCAACAAATAGCTATGTTCTGGAACTGTTTGCTGGAGGATGTGGTAACAGTGGTTAGCATATCTGGGATTAAAAAAGGTTTGGACAAATTCCTGGAGGAAAAGTCCATGGTCTGCTATTGAAGCAGACATGGGGAAGCAACTGCTTGCCCTGGGATTTGTAGTATGGAGTGTTGTCATAATTTGGGCTTCTGCCAGGTACTTGTGGTCTGGCTTGGCCACTGTTTGGAAAACAGGATACTGGGCAAGAAGGACCATTGGACTGACCCAGTATAGCTACTCTTATGGTCCTTTATGGTTAAATTTATACATCAAACAAACTATTTTCAAATATACCTTTGCCTCTGGTAGGGACAGTGTAGATTTATCAAACTAGAAGTGACTGGTTTCTGGCTTTTCAGACGCATAAGATGGGCTGTCTTGTTCTGAATCATCAGCAGTCTCTTCAAACTATTTTGAGACCATCCAATACACATGATGACTGGAAAAAAATAAGAACCCCTAGATTTTGTTGTTTAACAGCATAAGTTAATGTAGAACCCCCAGTGGCGTTAAGATGTAATTACTATGAAAATGATTTTTCAAGTCAGGGTTGGTTCCCTCTTTATCCAACCACAGAGAGGTGTCACAGAGAAAAAAAAAAGGTGTTTAATGTGGTGAACAATTTTCCTGGACCCTTTACAGTTTCAATTAATATGTAAAGCACACAGTTTCAGTAAATAACTTTATTGCACCAATCAATTCAATTAAAACAGATGCTTTCACAAGTATTTACTTTTTACTGTCAACTCACTACTGGTCCTTATTCATCCACATTTCAGAATATTTTAGCCCTCTCTCTCTCAAGCATCACAGCTGCCACAGTACACAACCTGCCAAATCACAGTCCTGGGCTCGTTTGCCTACTGAAAAGAAGCTTGTTACCCAGGGCAATGAAGTCCTGGCTTGATCACCTGCCCTGTAACCACCAATCAGGCAGCTTCCCTCGGAATGTTACTAAACTTTTACAGTTAAGAATATGGTGACAAGCTCCATTTTGAAACCCACTTTTCCCATTGAAATGAATGGGAAAAATGGATCTCAATGCAAATTACACAATATTAAAATATAAATATATATCACATTTTACAGATTCCAGTCCATGTTTTAAATGTTTAAAACTCCTTCAAGACACCATTTTACATTACTTTGACTCAAATCCACCCCTAAAATCCAACGAAACTTAACCCAAATTTCCACACTGGTTAAATAAAATATGCGCTCACATAAGCCATCAACGAAATTCAAAAATATGCAATCGGAGCAGCGCAAGGTGCTCCACACTGAAAATTCCCATAAAAGCTACTAATAATACATATTAATTTTTTTAAGGGTCTAGCCCACCTTAAGGGACCCACTGGACCCCCCGACCATAAAAATTAAATTTTTAAAATATTCAGGGAAGGCCTGAATAATAATGATACAAAAAGCTCAAAAATTAAACTAAATTAAATTAAAGTAAGGCACAAGGACCTCTTACCATATCCCCTGGACACCCACCCAGGGGTCCATGAACTTCTTTGGGGTCCCAGTAGACCCCCAACGCCACCGCCTTTTTCAGTGCAGTAGGCCGCGGAAACCTGCCGGGGAACCTCAAAAATTGAGGCCCGGCTTTATTTTACAGCCTACTGGAGTGCCTGGGCCTAATTCATGTATGCATCGGATCCGCCGGATCCAGCACGCATATGCAGATCAGGCCCAGAGCCGGCCGCTTTCCTTCTCTCCCCTGCCTCTCCTTAGTCGCAGCAGTGCGCCACTCATGCCTGCCATGTTTTCGGATGCTGCAGCCCTCTTCATTCTTGGCACGCCCCCTTGAGATTTGGACATCCTTCTCACGGACTGCAAAAAGAGGTTTTGATTGACTTGGACGTTTCTGTGATTCTGTGAGATAAACGTCCAAATGCTGGCATCCACTTTTTGGATGTCTATCTCTTAAAAATACCTAAATGTCACTAGTTTGAAAGGACCTGGATAAAAACAAAAGATCCTAATGCTAGATTATGTTGGAGAAACCAAGTTAAAACTATGGTTGACTACAGCTCAAACATGTTCTAGAGCATGGTTTATCAGTTGTTCCTATGGTGTTTCATAACTGCTTTCAGGCACGGATTGAACTGGCACAAATTTTTTGTAAATTGCAAGTTAAGCAGTTTTTTTCACATCAAATGGAAACATAGAATGATACTTCTGTTGCATGTCCCAAATCTCATTGGATTCTCCCTGGTCCCATTGATTCTTTCATTGCTACTTTTAAATCTTTGGTCGTCTAAGATTTGGATCTTTCGGGAAATCAGCAGACCATAAAATCTAAGCAGTTTGTTAATTTTACCACCCAGGATCGCCAGGCTTTATATGAACTGTCCTGACAACAAACTGTAGTTATTCATCTGGTGGACAAAGGAGATTCAGTAGTAATCCAAGATACTAATAAATATTACAATATTATCAACTTTTGGATAGTGATCCTACAGTTCAACTCCAGCAGGAAATATTTCAGTTAGTTTCTACAGCCAGAACATCCAGTTTTTTGACTCAAGCAGGGGCTCAGTTTTTGAAGGCACTTCATCCAAAAATACCTGTATTTTATATGGTCTCCAAAATACATTAGAGTTTAATGGCTCCACTTCGAAGACCCATTGTGTTGGAACCTTTGTCGCAATTTTTGGATTTATTTTTCCAGCCATATGTTAAACAATCTTGCTCGTATATTCAGGACACCACATTTGTTTACAGAATTTGTCTGGGATAGGTCCTGTTACAGCTGATATGATATTAGTCACTTTGGATATTGACTCTTTGTATTCTAATATTCCGCAAGCGGCTTTAAACATGATGGCGGAGATTCTATCTACTTGACCTTCTACAGAATGCATTCCTTCCACCTTTTTGATGGATTTAGCAAAACTGGTTTTGCAGCGTAATTATTTTTAATTTGATGCTCAGTTTTTTCTTCAAATCCAAGGAGTGGCTATGGATATTGCGGCGGCACCTAGTGTAATCAGTTTATACGTTACTGCTTTTGAAGAACAATATCTTTATACATTTCAGCATTTTCTTCACGTTGTAGTGTGGTATCGTTTTATTGATGACATTTTTCATATGGAAATCTACAATGCAGCAACTAACTCAGTTTATTATTTGGCTTAATACAGTAGATGAACATTTTAAGTTTACTATGAGGCATATTTTCAAAGCACTTTGGGAGGCTAAGTTCCATAGGTTTCTATGGAACTTTGGGAGGCTAAGTGCTTTGAAAATGAGCCTCTATGAATAATAATTATTCTAGTATTACTTTTTTGGACACTTTGGTTTTTAAAGCCCAAGATAATTTACACACTACAGTATTTTGGAAACCTATGGACCATAAAACATTGCTATGATTTACTAGCCATCATCCTGTGAGGTTGAAGAATGCTTTGCCTATTGGCCAATTCATGCACTTACGTAGGCATGTGTACTTATCGAGCGTTTTAAAGCCAGGGACTATTAAAAAAACACTATCCAAAAAGCCTACAAAAGAGCTTGGTTTGCTCAGAGAGGTTTGCTGCTTTATACAAGCCTTGTGAAGTTATAAACTGATTTGTGTGTTGAATTATTCTACTTTAGCTCCACAGGTAACCCATTTATTTTTTAAACATTGGCAAGTTTTGTCATTTCATCCGTTTTTCATCAGCTCCCATGTATTGTATATAGATGAGGCCGCAATCTAAGAGATCATTTGGTCCATACACATTACAATGCTACATCTGGTCATCATTCTCAGATTGTGGGCCATAAACCTTGTCGACATTGTCAGTTTTGACCCTGACTGTACGGTGTGCAGAGTGGTGTCATCCAAGGACACAGAAGAAATATCAACTGAATTTTTTTATGGACTGCACATCAACATATGTGGTTTATATCATACAGTGCACCTGTGACTTGATATATGTGGGTTGCATTAGTCGATCTATAAAAAAACGATTCAAGGAACATAAAAGTCGCCTGAATACTAAGATGACATCAGATCCTATGGTTGAACATTGCCAACAATATCATCATACATTTATTGAATTAAAATGGTGTATTATTGATCATATCCCTGTGTTACTCCATTGTGGGGTCTGGGAATTTTACTTGACCCGCCATGAACAGTTTTGGATTTTTGAGCTACAGGTAGTTGTTCCTATGGGCTTGAATGAATGCATTGCATGGACCTCTATTATATAAGCAGTTTTGAATCAGGGCAGGGTGGTGGGTTTTTCAGTTTTGTTGCCGACCTGACCTTTTCTTATGTCTCTGTGATATCCGCCGTTAGGATCAAGTGGAAATTTGTTCAGTGATCCTGAAGAAGAAACCGCAAATTTGAAACGCTGGCCGCCGTTGATCACGGTCCTAATGAACAAGGGAGCACAGAGACTGACTTACTTTTGAGCTAAGTCTTGTTTAAATACTCTTTAGTCAATTTAAAGTCTGTATATAGAGGTTTTTAGGCCGATGATGAGGAAGTCCAACCCCAGTTTGACTTTTTAACTGTCAAGGGGTTTCTCGAGGCCTTTTCCTGTTTAAGATAAAGAGTACTTGCTTGAAGTAATATATATATATATTTGAGTACCTTTATAATTCTTGTTATTCTTTAGTTTGTCCATGCAATTTTCTTTATATTATTTTCATCTGATGCTTATTAAGTTAATTAATCTCCTGTGGGTATGATGTCATTCTGAAGGAGGCACATCCTTGATGGGAGCCTGTTATATGACCTTCAGTGGACAAGCACCAAGGCTGATGGCATTGTTTCTTTCTACAAAAGTTCGTGTTCACCGAGTCTCTGATGAAAGATTTGAAACTCACAGAGTTGGGCGATGAGGCAGGGGACCTTACTTTTGTTACGCTCCAGATCAAACCCTGGCTGACCCCATGTTAACTGAATAAATCCTAGAGTATAATAACATAGTAATAGATGACAGATAAAGACCAGCATGGTGTGTGTTGGAGAGAGGAGATACTTGTAGACTTGCTGTGGGTGGTGAGATTTCCCTGAGTGCTTTGCTATCTTGCACTCCTTCGTATTGGCTGACTTTTCTTGCAGTGTCTGATGTCACTTTTGGGCACTGCATTGTTCCTTTTAAGGCCTAGCTGCTACTGCAGCATGTAGCCTCAGCTCATGGCCAAAGGGCCATGCCCAAAGGGGCACACCAGGCCACTTGGGGGCTCCTTGGAGCACTAATGAGCACAGAGGAGCAATGTTGGATGGTGGGGGCATCTGTGGGTGAGATACTTCCATTTCTCTTTGGCTATATTGAGATCAATAATGTATTACTATAGGGAAAAAGGGAACACAGAGGAAAATAGTGGGAACATCGACTCCAGCCATAAAGGTCCTATGGATGAGCATGTTGTGTCATAGATCAAAACTGGAATAACATCTGATATTTCTCCACTGGGGGGAACTTCTTTTAGCTCTCTTGAAAGAACTCCTCCACCACAGCCTGTGGTGCACAACCACTTTTCCATCTCAGCTGAGAGGGAATCCTCCAACTGCATTGCTTCCAGCTGGGGGGGGGGGGGGTCCTGCTTCAATATTGTATTTTCAATTGCTTTGGATAGGCAGGTTTCCTGGACTACAGAGCTTGCATGTCCTTCACGATTGAAAATGTGATAGTGAAACAGCACCACTCACTGGCAGGACTGTAAGTGGAGAACTCCTGCTCAGCTTAGAGGGAACAGAGTACTGAACACCTCTTCAATAGTTGAGGGACAAGTCTATGTAGGGGAAGGTCCCTCTACTGCTGTTAATTTTTTTGTTTTTTCCTAAGGAAGTTATTTTCCCTTCAGATTTGGCACATAAATCTCCAGTTTTCTCATGTAATATAACTTTGAAAGATATTTGAACTATGGCTTCTCATACAGAGTCACTATTGAGAAGTGTAGTGCCTCAAATAGGTTTATTTACAGCAGAGTCAATTTCTAAGTTTAAATTAGTGGTTACTAAAATTGGTAATGTTTCCTCACAAATGTGTAGTATGAAGAATAAAATGACTTCCTTGGAAAATACCAGTATTTCTGCTATTAAAGATAGCTTCCTCTTGCACTACACTACGGAAAATTTTACTAGGAAGAGGAACCTTTGATTCCTTAATTTTCCTATAATTCATTACTTACTAAGAGAAATCCTGTCAAGGAAATATTTTAAGGTTCTATATTTGCCAAATTCTGAAGAAATGTTATTGGTGAAGCGTTATTATATTTCTAAAAGAAACATTTCTTTAGTTGGCCAGAGAATGCACAGGTGGTATTGGGTCCTTCAGAGGATCAGATTTGAATGCACTCCTGTAGGACTCTACAGATACCATCACCAGCAGGGCTACTCTCCTGGTTTCATTTCTTCATGAGGGAGATTAATCTGCAGTGCTAAGAGCTTATTTTAAAAAGAAATCCATGCTCTTTTGCGGTAAAATCATTCAGATTTTCCTGGATGTTTCTCAGAATAGTCAAATGTAAATAAAGCTTTTTTTTTTTTTTAAGCTTGAAAGAATCGTTAGCTATTGGTGATACTGTTTTTTCTGTGATTCTCCTGCAAATCTTATGTGACATTTCAAGGGACTCAATATGTATTTTCAGATTCCGTACATGTGGATTACACCACTCTGTGCCTTTTTTATGAAGTATGAAAGTCATTTGTTTTGCTTTGATTCCATCTTCTTGCACATATAGATCCTATGTGTTTATCTCACACCCTTTTGAATACCATCATTGTTTTAATGAATTCTCCCAGGATACTGCTACCTGTGACCTATTGCTATCCAATTCTGAGCAGGCTAGAGTGATTCTATGTACTGTATTCTAGGAATAAGATGACCTTATTACTCTAGGCCAGGCTTGTTAATGTTCAGTCCTCAAGGACTGCAAACAAGCCCAGTTTTCAATATATCCCTAATAAATATGCATGATTTAGCATGGAAATTGGAAACAGGTTACCGAAGAAGGAGTTGGAAGGGTTTCTGACATTACGACTACAAGGGAACAGATAAGGGAGATTATGGCACTGATATACTCCGTATAAGGAGAGATCATTGAGAAGACGTTGATATCCTATATAATAAAATGCACCTCCAACGTTCTGAAGCCGAGAAAGTGAAGCCTTCAAGCCTTGAAGCATTTCTGCAATGTTCTGGAACTACGGCTTCAGAATGTTGGAGGTGCCTTTTATTATATAGGATGTGCTCGGTGCTTTTTTTTAGCACATGGGGGGAATTTAATATATGCTGATTAAAGTGGAGGAGTGTCTGGAGGGGGGGCAGGGGAGATAGGACAATTGCTGGGTGGCTGGAGGGGGGGCAGGGGAGAGGAGAATCGCTGGGTGGATAGAGGGGGCAGGGGACACAGGAGATTCACTGGGTGGCTGGAGGGGAGGCAAGGGAAAAAGGAGAATCACTGGGTGGCTGGAGGGGGGCAGGGGACACAGGAGAATCGCTTGGGGCTGGAGTGGGGGCAGGGGAGAGAGGAGAATCGTTGGGTGGCTGGAGGGGGCAGGGAACGGAGGAGACTCGCTGGGTGGCTAGAGGGGGAGTAGGGGAGAGAGGAGAATTGCTGGGTGGCTGGAGGGGGGACAGAGGAGACACACTCGCACCCAGCAGTCTCACTCTCTCTCTCTGTCACACACACACACACACACGCACATTCACTCTCTCTCTCTCTCACACACACAGTCAATCTCACACATACTCTCTCAAACATACACACTCCGAGGAAAGCCTTGCTAGCGCCCATTTCATTTGTGTCAGAAACGAGCCTGTTTTACTAGTTTTATATATAATCTATGCTTGGAAGCCAGAGTATCACCCTAACAAACTTTTAGAACACAACTGAATACAAAGTGAACTTTAAGAGAATAGATTTTCAAGATCTACAATGGTTGCAATGAGTAATGAGATGAGATGAGTTTATATGTGGTGAAGTTGTTATTAAGAAATTAAAATCATTTGACAATATACTCTTGTAAGAAAGGGGGTAGAGGATAAAGGATTGTGATTATAAGAATGTATGAGTAGAATGCATGATTAGTGTTAATCAAGGGAAATACCAATTGTGTATACTATTTTTACTGAAGATTTAATAAAGGTAAAATATTTATAATAGTTACTTGTTAAGTGAGGTGTAATGAATATGCATGAGAAACATTTGTATGTCCACTACATCCATTGTATGCAGATCTGTCTCAAATACATTCATTAGGGATATCCTGAAAACCTGCTCTGTTTGCTGCTCTCGAGGACTGAACTTGTACAAGTCTTCTTTAGTAGGACATCGCCTCAGCTTTTGATACTCTAAATCACCAGCTGCTCTAGACCAGGGGTGTCCATTCTTGGCACTCATCAGATCTGGTTTTCAGGATTTCCCCAATGAATATGCATGAAATCTATTTGCATACAATGGAGGCAAAGCATGCAAATACATCTCATGCATATTCATTGAGGAAATTCTGAAAACCCGACTGGATTGCGGTTCTTGAGGACCGAGATTGGACAACCATGCTCTAGACTCATTTAGAGGGTTTCAGAATTAGGGAAGCAGTGAAGAGGTTGTTTTGCTGTTTTTTTTGTTGGATAGACAGGAAAAGGTAGTGTAGGATGGGAAAGACTTTGGAGAACAGTAGTGTCAAAGTTCCTCCAAGTTTCCCTCTGTTCTGCTATTCTGTTTTATGTTGTGATGACACCTTTAGCTTCTTTGTTATGACAGAACGGCTGTATCTTTTGATTATACGCTGATAATTTTCAGATTTTGCTGCCTCTAAAGACTGAGAGACTGTCTCGGCAGCAGTTTTATCTTGTGTTCAGTTGGTGCATGATTGATTGAAATGTAACAGTTTGGTTTTGAATATTGAGAAGAAGAAGAAAATGCTGCTGGGATTGTATTTATTGGGGAGGCACCCTCTGACCAGATGGCAGTGGTACACTGTGTTGAGATTCCTATTTTAATGATTACTTAAAGCCTGGGTATGCAGTCTAATGCAAAGCTTAGCTATTCATGTCAAATAGTTGCTTGAAGCTTCAATTGAGATTGTATAATTACTGGTTTTATGCAGGTTTGACTCTTGCAATAGTCTCTATGATGGTTTGTTAAAGTATCTGGTGTACTCTCTGGAAATGAGACAAAATGTAACCACAAGATTAATTATAGGTTGCCCTTTTAAAGATGATATCAAACTGCATTTAATAAGATTGCATTGGCTCCCAGTGGCTTAATGAATGGAATTCAAGCTAAGGATTTTGCTTTTTAAATTGCGTGTTGGCAATGGTGTGGATTATTTGCAGAAGTTTAATAACCTGTATGGTGTCCCAGTGGACTTGAGAATTTCTTCTGTTCTGAGACACATTTGAGTACAGTGCATTCAATGGCTTTTTCAGTTGTAGGTCCACTGTTTTGGAATTTCTTACCAACTGAGCTATGTTGCAAAACAGATTATTTGGAATTTCACAAACAGTTAAAGGGACTTTTATTTATACAGGCTTTTGGTATGTGGCTGAGTTATGGGGAGCTCTGTTTCATTAATGTTTATTCCAGGAATCGATGGAGTTAGGTTAGGTGGGCATTTTATCTTGTGTTAAGCAATGTTGCATGCCCTGTGATTACATATGTTATCTTATCCTATATAATAATTCTCACCTCCAATGTTCTGACTTGCCTGGGACCGTGGTTCATTCTAAGTTGGTCTGCTAGGCTCCGTAGATCAGGCTGACATCACCGTAGCCATTATGATGTCAACTTCAGAACCCGGGGGGAAAAAAACCCATGCCTCACAGCTGATCCATGTCCAGAGGAGGGTCGCTGGACATGGGTGGCTGGAGGGGGGGCAGGGGGTCACTGGACATGGGTGGCTACAGGGGGGGTAGGGGAGAGAGAGGAGGTTCGCTGGACATGGGTGGCAGGAGGGGGGCAGGGGAGAGAGGAGGTTCGCTGGACATGGGTGGCTGGAGGGGGGCAGGGGGTCACTGGACATGGGTGGCTGCAGTGGGTGCGGGGGGGAGGAGGGTCACTGGACATGGGTGGCTGCAGAGGGAGAGGAGGGTCGCTGGACATGGGTGGCTGCAGGGGTGCCGAGTAGGTATTGTACTGTTCCTGGAGGGCTCACAATTACAAAAACAAAGAGTTAAAGTAGGATTTGAACCTGGGCCCCTTGGTTTTCAATCCACTGCACTGACCATTAGGCTACTCCTCTGCTCTGCATGGATGTCTGTGTGGCCATTTTTTAAGAATGCTGCTTACAGACATCCATGTCCTTATTTCTCCCCCCTCCCTTCAAATTTTGGATGTTTCAGTTTGTAAAATGGATGTTCGTGTTGGACGTTTCCAGTGCACGCATGGACATCCATCTCACATGTTTTCAAACAGGCTGTATCTTGTTCAAATATTCATGTGAGTTGGACATTCATTTAGGGTGTACTGAATTGGACGTCCCTATTCTGACTCGGACATCCTTTCAAAAATGCCCCTCCACATGAGATTTATTTCCTGTCAATTTTAATAAATGAAATGAAAAAATTAAAATCTATTATAAATGCACCACTCCTCCCTATCATCTGGATTACTGGTTTCCCGTCAACCCCCTTATTCTGTACAGGGTGCGTACAATTAGATGCGCAATTGAACATTAGTTATAGAATAGCATCATTAAGTGCTAATGCATACTTCACTTGAGAAAAAAGGCTTAGAAGAAAATGAGTGAAAGTGTTTTGCAGTAATTTGCCGGTCAGTGTGTACTAATCGTGCACTGTTTAATTTTGTTTTTTTTTAGAGGGGTGGGGAATATCGGGGCGGGGAATGAGAGTTCATATTAGCACACACTAACTGGATAACACAAACTTAATGAGAGCAGTTAGGGCCAGATTCTAAGGTGCCTTAAAAATTCTGAGTAGAAAACATTTCCGACTAAGTGTATTCTATAAGTGGTGCCTAGATTTAGGCGCGATATATAGAATCTGCTTAGTTGGTATCATTGCACTTAAAACTATGCACCTCCATTTACACCAATGAAAATGTGCTGTAAATCCCAGCGTGTCGATTTAGGTGCAGAAGACCATGTTCTATAACAGTGCGTGTAAATTTTGGAATGCCCATGACACACCCATTGACCTGCCCATAACCACGCCTCTGTTTGCCTGCACACATTAAAGTTTAGGAGCAGTACATTACAGAATACGTGCGTAAATTCTAATTATTGCCAATTAGTGATTATTGCTTAAGTGCTGTTAACAATGCTAATTGGCTTGGTAAGCCAATTAAGTTACACACGTTGTTATAGAATATGCCTGGATTTTGGTGCAGAACGCTAGGTGTGCTATATAGAATCCAAAGATTAGTGTATCTTAAATATGAGGCGATATGTGCTCCCACATTAATATTTTTGCTAATGGAAAAATTTAATGTGAACTGCAAAAATAAAAAAAATATAAAACGCTTGATGTTGGGCTGCATAGAAAATGGGCTTAGTGTTTTTTAAAATCCTCAGGGGTCGACATTCAAAGTGATTAAATCACTTGTTTGGGGCTATCCACTGATATCCAGCAGCTCTTAATTGGTTAGTGTCACCAAACATCAGTACTAAGCACTAAAGCCATAGCCAGTTATTTTGTGGGCAGAGCCGGAGGCGGGGATAGTGGTGGGCAGACTTACGGTCTGTGCCAGAGCCAGTGGTGGGAGGCGGGGCTGGTGGTTGAAAGGCGGAGATAGTGCTGGGCAAACTTATACGGTCTGTGCCCTGAAGAGGACAGGTACAAATCAAAGTAGGGTATACACAAAAAGTAGCACATATGAGTTTATCTTGTTGGGCAGACTGGATGGACCATGCAGGTCTTTTTCTGCCGTCATTTACTATGTTACTATGTAAGTCAGTACTTATGTGGTTAAGTTCCAATATTAAGCACTTAGCAGGGCCATGCCAACACGGTAAGCGGGGTAAGCACCGCAGGGGGGCACCGACCTCTGGAGGGCACCGCCGCGGTGCTTACCCTCGCCGCTTACCTCAGCTCCATGCCACCCTGGGGGCTTTAAATCTTTTACCTCCGACGGTTGCAGCAGCAGAGCAGCATCAGTGAAAGCGCTGCCAATGTCTCCAGCCTTCCCTTCGCGCTCGTTGGTTTCCTCAGTGTCCCGCCCTCACAAGGAAATGATGTCAGAAGAAGGCGGGACACTGAGGGAACGAACGAGTGAGCGTGAAGGGAAGGCTGGAGACGTCGGCAGCACTTTCACTGACGCTGCTCAGCTGCTGCGACCGTCGGAGGTAAAAGATTTAAAGCCCTCAGGGCGGCACGGAGCTGAGGGAAGGGCAGAGAGGGACATGAATGGGAGGGCAGGGCCCAGGGAGAGGAGAAATTGCTGTAAATGGAGGGGAGGGGAAAGAGGAGAATTGCTGGATATGGATGGAGGAGGGAAGGGCAGAGAGGGACAAGGATGGACATGGATGGGAGGGCAGGGCCCAAGGAGAGAGGAGAAATTGCTGGACATGGAGGGGAGAGAGGAGAATTGTTGGACATGGATGGAGGAGAGGGAAGGGAAGACAGAGGAAGGAGATGCACATGGATGGAGGGGAAGGGGGAGAGAAGAAATGCTGGGCATGGATGGAGGGGAGGGAAGAGAGAGGAAGGAGATGAGATGAGGGAAAAGGAAGAGAGGAGAAAAACTGCACATGGATGGAGAAAATAGGCAGAAGCTGGATCCACTGGACAGTCAAGTCTGCGGAGGACCCAGCTTTTACTTATGGATATAGAGCAAGAAATGAAGAAGAAAGGAGGAAAGTAAAGAAATAAATGGAAAGGAAGCCCTGGAAACGGAGTTAAGAGGACAGATAGCAGCAGAATCAGATACTGGGCCAGCATGATCAGAAAAAGAAAGTCACCAGACAACAAAGGTATAAAAAAATCATTTTATTTTCATTTTAGCGTTTGGAATATGTCCACTTTGAGAATTTACATCTGCTATCTTATTTTGCAATGTATAGCAATTTGTTTCTAAGAATATTGCTGACAATTCCTGTCAGTGTGGCAAGTGGTGAGCGATCATTTTCACGGTTAAAAATCATAAAAAAATATTTGCGATCAAGTATTTTGCAAGAAAGGCTTGTAAGCCTTGCCATGATTGCTATTGAGAATGATATATGTGCCCAGTTAGATATCAAAGATTTAATTACTAATTTCGTGAACATGAAAGCACGAAAAGCTAAGTGGTTGTAAACCCTCTATTTGTTGAGCAATCCCACAAAGATGCACTCCACCTTTCAGCTCCTATTTCCTTTGCATCTTGTGCCACACGGGGGGGGGAGGGGGGGCGCCAACTGATAGTGTGCAGGGGGGCACCAGAGACCCTAGGCACGGCCCTGGCACTAGGACCCCTTTTACCAAGCTATGGCAAAAGGGGGCATGTGCTGGCATCAGTGCATGTTTTTGATGCGCGCTGAGGCACCCTTTCACCAAGTGGGTAAAAGGTAGGTCTTTATTTTTTTTTTCAGGAAATGGCCATGCGGCAAATGAAGCACTTGCTGCATGGCCATTTTGGGGAGAGCCCTTATTGCCACCCATTGAGGTAGCAGTAAGGGCACCCGCGCCAGGTACACACCGGCACTACAAACAAAAATATTTTTGGAGCGCTGGATATGATGCACGCTGGGGGCGGTACTTCCCGTTTAGCAAGCAGTAAGCCCGCATTGGACTTACCGCCGCTTTGTAAAAGGGGCCCTTAACCACCTAAGATAAGGAATAGTTCCCACACAAACCCAGGGCCCTGTTTACTATGGCGCTCTAGTGTTTTTAGCATGCGCTAAACGCTAGAAACACTCATATATTCCTATGAGGGTCTTTAGCGTTTAGCATGTACTAATGTTTAGCATGCACTAAAAGCACTAGCGCACCCTTAGGAAAGCTTAGTAAACAAGGCCCCCAGTGTTCAATGCCAGTTTCTGGACATTGCCCAGAATTGAATAGTGAAGCAGTGGCCAAAAACCACTGACACCGTCGGCTGAATATTTACCCCACAGCTGCAAACTTCTATAGCGTTCAACTGCAAAGGGGCGTTGACCTGGGAAGGTCATGGGCAAGTTGCACACTTACACAAAAAACATAGAATACTGCAAGCTGCATGCATAAGTGCCAAAATTTAGGCAGACACACTTACACCAGACAAAGAGATGCTGGAAGTGGTTGCACTTACAGTAGTTTATAGTGTGGCCCTAAAATGTGTTTAATGCCTTTACTGTTATTCTCACTTCTAAGGATTTTTACTGCTGTAGTCACTCACTGCAAAGATAAATAAGCAATGCATCGTGTGAAATGTAGTCTCAGCCACCCCTGCCTATTTGTATAAAGTCTGTTACTAGTGGTCTATTCTCCTGCATAGACCTCTTCCCTGTCTCTACCGAGCTTGATTTCTTTGTTTACCTACTGCCATTTCCTGACTATTTCTATTGTCTGTGTCCTAATGGGTCAGCTAGGGTATGACCTTTCTCTCCAATCGAGGACTGCTTTCTGGGACCACCTTGCTGCCTGATAGCAGGTTCTGTCACTATTGGTCCCTTTACCTCCCCCTCTTTAGGCTTGTGTGGGGCTTTTCCTGACCTCCCTGGCTCCATGAGGCACAATCTCCATCTTGCCACCACAGCACTTGTCTTTCTGCTCTCCTGAAGAAAACTCATCTTTTCACCTTGTTCATTCTTTCTCATAAGATATTGCACAAATCCAGCATCCCATCTCTGAACTGCTTTCATCTATTTAATCATCTTCCCACCTCTGCAACAAGCTTCCTTTCTTCAGATTTCTACCTCCATCCACCCTTGCAGCTCTCAGAACTACGAAGCCTCTTGCCTTGGGACATGAACTTCTGAACATCTACTGTATGTGAGTAAATTATCTACATTTATTCAATAAAGTAAATTTAAGAAAAAGGAAAGAGATTTCTGGGTGTGCAGATGTGCCGAGGTTACACTTCTTGGATATTAAAGCCTTAAGAATATTACACTTTAAGAGGCCTTGACAGTGTTCTTTAATAGTATCTGCTCTTATAGAAAACTCACTCAGCCTAAATTTTAATGCCCTTTGTAAAATTACCTCCCATGGCTTTAAATGGTGAGACTGTCACTTTAATAATCTAATCACGGAAAGATACTGCCTCTTGTTCTTAACATTTCTGTAGGCACCATAGCAGACCAAACACTGCTCCACTATTTACATAAAAAAAAAATCAGTATTCTGCCAAGCATCTTATGAGCACAACTAGTTCTAATTGATTTTCCTCATAACATACTCTTAATTTAGAATCATACACTTTCTTTTCTTCATACCCTGATACTTAGACTTTCTTCCATTTAGCTTCTGACTCATCTCAATAATCCCATAATGAATTGCATAATGGTCTGACCATGAAGGTGGGCAGACTATTGTGCAATTCACATCTACTGATAAAACTTTCATTTTATTTATTTATTAAGATTTATTTACCACCTTTTTGAAAGAATTCACTCAAGGTGGTGTACATTAAGAATAAATCAAACATAAGCAATAGACAATTACAGCAGTAAAAATATTCAAACAATATATGGCAATTTATACTACTTATAATGTCAACACAAATACGTATTAGAACATTTTAATAGACAGCGTAGGGTATATGCAAAGATGGAACATAGATAGGTAAGAGAGTAAGAGGAGTTAGAAAGTAAGGTGACTAATTTAAAGAAAGTTGCACATGACGTCAGAGAGGTGATTAAATGTTTAACTCACTGGAAACACAAAATCTATTAAAATCCCCACTGACACACTGCATCACAGGCTGATTGGTGGAATATACTATCCACCATATACATCCAAAAATTCCATCCAATTGATCCAGAGCTTTTAGCACCTGGTAAGTTAAAATCATTGAGTATCAATAAATTTGGATAATCCAGATGCAAAGCAGATATAAATTTAGTAAGTTCTACTGTAGTCAAATTTCATAAACTTGGAGGCCTATATACTAGAAGAAAATAAAGAGGAGTAGATATTTGAATACTAATAAAAATGAACTCAATACAATTAGGGGCCCTTTTAGTAAGCTGTGCTAAAAAGTGAGCAGAACTATCCCCAGCACGGGTCTTCCCCAAGTGTTGAGGACACTTTTAGCATGGTGGTAACATGGCTCCATTTTCCATTATTCCCCTTAATGGTCATGTGCTAATTTATCAACCAATATTGGACCTGTGGTTCACCGTGTAAATAAACTTATGGAAAGATCTCATATATCACCGGGTCAATAATCCACTATTGACTTTGGGAAGCGTTATTTGGAAACCCTTTGGTGATCAATATAATCATTGACAAAAAAACATCTCCTTCCAAACATGTAACATTCAAAAATTATACTTGACTGTTGGTTGATGTATTATTTTGATAGGATTGGACTGTAGAAAGAGCCTTTAGACAGCTTAAGTATCGTGCTAATTTAATCATTAGATCTCCTTAGTTGGTCTAACAGGCAGCAAAGGTAACTCAATATATGAACGATCTTAAACCCAGCTGTTCAATCATTAAATCTGTTCATAACAACATTCAGATCCAAAAATCTTTTTGTATTCCAACCATATGAAACTTTATTCTTTGTACTTAGAAAATTCTTTTATATCTTCATGCTTTAAAACATTTCACAACTTTACCCCTCCGAAGGGACACCACCTTGTAGTGGTGGAGGGGCTTCTGTGTTTCAATGACTCAGAGGGCTATGCTGAAGGGTTACCCATATCAGACAGGCCTCGAGGAGAAACCAGACAGTGTCCCAAACTGGGAGAGTGGTAAGATGGTGACCTGAAGTTTGTATGCCCAGTGGCCCAGCTGCCCTCTGAAGTTTTGTCTTCTTTATGTAAATTCCCTCTCTGCAATTGCACTTTCCTTAACTGAGAGGAAGGGAACAACTGGCGGTCAGCCGCTGATGGCCAGTGTTTTGTCCCCTGAGCAGCAAGTGTGGGACCGCTGCGCATCAAACTGCCCACAGATGAAAGGGTTGGCGAGTACTTTGATTAGCACCGGCGAAGGAGCGTCAACGCTCTTGGACTTGGAAAAACAACTCCATCGCTCCTGAATTATTCAACCACCATGTCCAAAGGAGTGGAGGAGTGAGTTAGAGGCATATGCTGAAACGGAGGACGTTAACAGTAGAACCCGAATCGGCGGAACCACTCCTAAACACCTCAAGAGAAATCACCTTGGAGTTTTTGGCTTCCGTGGAGGTTACATTGAATGCCATCTGGAAGGCGCTTTGGGACCTGACGGCGGTAGTAAATAACTTTGTTTCAGATATAATCTTATTGGAGAGTTACATGGACAATTTGACTGAACCCTTTGAGAGTGAAAAATTGATATAATAAATGAAGTTCTACACAAGCTAGACGTGGTTATGATCCTGAAAATGATAATGGACCATAAACTTTGAATGATAAGGTGGATGTTATTGTGGATGATTAATGTCGAGATTATTGTTTTTCCCAGAGTTCCAGGTATGACTCCTAAAGTTTTCCTCAGAAATATTTCCTTAATTATTACTTCGAAAGGAGTGAAGCCTGTGAAAACTGGGATTGCTTTAATCAGTGGGATTTGAATTAGAGACTTAAGTATATGTATTGTTAATTAATTTCTGGTTTTTAAAAGAGAGGGAATGTAATCAGATGTATTATTTCTAACTAAAATCTGGACAATAAGTATGTTCTCAATGAAATGTATTGACTATACACCGTATTTGGTCTTGAAGAAGCCAACGAGATGATCAATGTGGAATAATGAATTAGATGAGTAATATCTGGGGATAATCAGGTTAATACCACGTTTTCTTTTTTCTGTTTACTGTTTAATTGATCTCCTTGTCTTATCTCACTCTCCCTATTTTTCTTCACTTTGTGGTCTAAGAAAGAGAAAGATTGTATATAATCCATATATCTAGTTGGGATTGTTTTCTTCTTATCTTGTATTAATGTGCAGTCATCTCTGTATTACTGTTTGCAAGTGACCCTTGTAAAATGAAAAATTATAAATAAATGATTTAAAAAAATGTTTCACAACTTTAGATTATGTCACTTGCAAATGTTCCACTCAAGGTTACATAAAATGCAGTGCACGGATGCCTCCATCTACATGCAGCATGTTTCACAATACGCTGACTCAGGGTGTGGTCCGAATTTCAACTAGAGAATAAAACATACAATCAGTCTACTTTCTATGCTATTATTGGTCAGAAAATGTTTCATAACACATCACATACCTCAGATGCATAACAATTTCTCTACATTGCATTGGTGTGTGCCATCTTTGTGCTTGTTCCACCCATGCATGGTTTTACGTTTTTTATATAACGCTTGAAGGCTCAGAGCGACAATGACTATTAGCTCCACCCCGAGATTTCATAGTGTCCTATTACATTGTAGCTGCCCAATCAATTTCTAAATTAAGACCCCCAGGGGTCATGGTTCCCAACGTATAAATCCACCATTGCTCTTTGTAACTTAGCAAACTATCAACGTCAGCTTCCTCTCTTACCAATTGAATATGATCAATGACATGCCATTTTATGTCTAGCCAATCACGTTGCTTGGTCAGTCAGTGACTTACAATAGGGGCTGTAACAGTGGCCGTATGGATTCTTGATTTATGTTCATTCAATCTATATTTCACCGGTCTCGTTGATTTGCCCACATATATTAATTGGCAAGGGCAACATATCATTTAAATCACGTGGCTGCTATTACAGTTGATGTTATGTCATGCAGTAAAGCGCCACATATTACCAGGCACCTGCCAATCAATTCCTTGGATAGTCAATGTGCACCATTGGCACTTACCACATTGACCACGGCCCCTTAAGTCCTCCTGATATTGTAAATATTCTACTCGCTTGTAAGATAACATTTCACCAATAGATTTACTCCTATGATAAGCAATTAATGGTCTCTCCTGTAATGAGGGATGTATCTGCAATACAGTCCAGTATTTGTGGGTCAAAGATGTAACTCTAGAACTTCCTGCCATATATGGAAGCACAGCTTCTACTCTATTTTCTGTTTCCTTATTAGAATACTGTAAAAACAATTCTTGTTGGGCATATTTTGCCCTCAGATATGCTTTTCTAATTGCTTTAACAGGGTAACCTCTAAACAAAAATCTTTCCCATAATTTTCTAGCTTGTTCCTCAAAATCCTGGTCTCATGAGCAGATCTGTCTAATTCTTAAAAACTAGCTTATAAGGAGACTCATTTTGAGCCTATATGGATGAAAACTTTGAAAATTTAGGAAAAAACTAAAAACTCACCTATTTCAAAAGACATACCCTCCTGACCCAACATAAATGCATGAACCTAGCGACACCATAACACTAGAGTTCATAATGATCACCAAACAACTCCACCTGCTCTTGATTTCCTTCATGTGGTCCCACCACATGAACCTTATGTGGTTCCTCCACATGAACCTTTTCCTACCACAACTTAACCTTGTAACTGTAATTGTTTACTCCGGAGTCAACCAACACCTCTCCGGCACCAAGTACTTGTGACCTGGATTTTTTCACTTTTAGAAGAGAATATTGGGCTAAATGGGCCTTAGGTCTAACTCACAATATCAATTGTTTTGTTCTTATGTACTCCTTCATCAGGATGATCTCATCAGTACACATTCTTCTGGTGTGATGTGCCTCCGGCATCCATTTCTGGCTTTTCACCCAAAGTCTACTAGAGGAGAGGGGCCAAAGGCATCCTAGGTAGCAGCCTTTGCTGATAAGATGGGAACAGACTAGAAAAAAAAACAAGCAAACTAGCACTGGACAGCCCTGCATCTTAGCCAGCAGATGGGTGGGCAAACATAGGGCTGGATTTTCAGCTGGCATGGCGATGAACTCACTATCTGTATATTCAGTCAGCTGAGCTCCACTTCCTGCAGTAATATTGACACTGAATACGCGTGCTAAGTTAAAATATCAGTATGAGTGCTTAACTTTGAATAGTCACCAGCTGAAAATCCAGCCCATACTTTCTTTGTCCCTAGTGGGATCACGGTCCAAGTTTTTGTACCCGGAGCAATGGAAGCTTAAGTGTTTTGCCCAAAGTCACAAGGAATGTTAAGATATGAGCTCAGCCTTGCTAGGAGTGCTTTCATTAACCTTTATATTGTTGAATTAATGTAGGAAGAGAAAAATAATACTGCACTGCCCTATAGATAAATGGATTGCTATTATTAATGACACATCTCTATGCTGACACCTTACCACTTTGAAATAAGTAACAATATTCATCCACATACCTAATGCCATTGCCATGAACAATATTGTACTGAGAATCTACCTCCATAGCAATAATGTGTACTTATGACTATAGATATTAGTAGGTTCACATCCATAGCTGTACCTTACCAGATATTGACATCCAAATCCACAATGTACTCAGTGCTGTTTTAGTGAACATGATGACTTTGAGGGGCATAATCGAACGGCGCCGGCCAAATCGATGGGCGGCCATCTTCGGGGATGGCTCCGCGAAGGGGTGGAACCAAGCATATTTTTGAAATAGGCTTGGCGCCGGCAAAATCGCTCGCTGGGGTTAGATGAGATGGCCGACTCCGATTTTCAGCCATAATGGAAACCGGAGTCAGCCATCTCAAAACCGGCGAAATGTAAGGCATTTGGGCGTGGGAGGAGCCAGCATTTCTAGTGCACTGGCCCCCTGACATGCCAGGACATCAATCGGGCACCCTAGGGGGCACTTTAAAAATTTTTTAAAAATAAAACAATTAGCTTCCAGGTGCATAGCACCCTTCCCTTGGGTGCTGAGCCCCCCAAATCCGCCCCCCCCCAAACAAAATCCACTGGCCACAACTCTACAGCATTACCATAGCCCTAAGGGGTAAAGGGCTGCACATACATGTGGGTACAGTGGGTTTTTGGAGGGTTCCCATTTACCACCACAAGTGGAGCAGGTGGTGGGGGATGGGCCTGGGTCCTCCTGCCTGAAGTGCACTGCACCCACTACAAACTGCTCCAGGGACCTGCATATTGCTGTCAGGGAGCTGGGTATGACATTTGAGGCTGGCATACAGGCTGGCAAAAAAAGTTTTTAAAGTTGTTGTTTTGAGGGTGGGAGGGGTTAGTGACCACTGGGGGAGTCAGGGGAGGTCATCCCCGATTCCCTCCGGTGGTCATCTGGTCAGTTGGGGCACTTTTTTTGGGACTTGGACCTGAAAAAAAGGGTCCAAATAAGGCGGACCAAATTCTCGTGATGGCCGGCTTTCTTTTTTCCATTATTGGGCGAAGCCGGCCATCTAAATGCACGCCCTGTCCTGCCCCCATCCCGCCTTCGCTACCATGCCGACACGCCCCCTTTGAACTGTCGCCGGCCCCGCGACGGAAAGCAGTTGAAGCCGGCCAAAATCGGCTTTCCACTATGCCGATTTGGCCGATTTCAGAAGATCGACGCCCATCTCCCGATTTGTGTCAGAAGATGGGCGGCGATCTCTTTCGAAAATAAGCTGGTTTGTATTTGAATATTTTAATATAAGAATATTTTCAGACTGCATGTGCAGAATACAAACTCTTTGACCTTGAAGTATTTTCCTCATGGGTCATATATTTGATATACTGTCTTTCTGTTGTACACCACAGAAAACAAGTACTTTCTTTGTCCCTACTGGGATCACAGTCTAAGTTTTGTACTTGGAGCAATGGAGGCGTAAATGATTTGCCCAAAGTCACAACGAGCTGCGCTGAGAACTGAACCCAGTTCCCTGGTTTCTCAGTGTACTGCACTGATTAGGCTCCTCTTCTACTTCTGCGGGCTTCCATGCCATTCAGAACCAGTGCCAGGATATGACATCCGTGACCTCTTATTCACAACTCCCTGAGATTTTACACATACTTTTATACCCCCTCTCACCTCACTGCACCCCTATTGTTTTGCTGACAGTCCTGAGCAAGGAGTTTGCTTTCAGTCCACTACAATTATGGCCTCTAAATCCTCATTTCTATAGTGCTACTAGATGTACACATCACTGTACACATTATATGCAGGTATTTTCTCTGCTCCTAGATGGCTCACAATCTGTTTTTGTACCTGGGGCAATAAAGGGTTAAGTGACTTGCCCAAGGTTACAAGGAACTGTGGTGAGAGTCAAACCCAGGATCAAAGCCCACTGCGCTAACCAATAGGCTACTCCTCCACTAGATATCACCATTGTGCAAGGACTATGAGTCTCTACTCCTTAAGCACTGAACACTGCCTCTTTAGGATCCCAAGCCCTGCAGATCCATGGTAAAGAAGACCTGAGGAATGAATAAAACCCATGTCCCTCTACACAGCACTGTGCAGAACTGGCACTGAGCTACCGAGTCAACCATGTTTCTTGAAAATGCGCAAAGCTTCAAAAATACCAAAGATACAGACTTCCAGGTAGGTTGCAACAATGTGAGAAATGATGTTTGAAAACTCCGTATCAGTTTTGAAGTACAAAAATGTCACAAAATCATTTTAGGCTCAATATTTTGTATTTCCCCCCAAGCCATCTCTCTCAAAAACTAATTAACAAATATTTTACTAGTCTGCCGATCGCCAGAAAACAACATGTGTTTTTTTACACAATACAAAGCAAATAGAAATGTGAATTTAACACCATGACCATGGCAGCACTACTGCATATTCCTTGAAAGCTGAAACAGAAGTTTATCTGCAACTGAAAGCACATATAAGCTAAATGTAATAAGGTATATTCTTTTCTGATGCTTGCCATGAAACTTACTTAATATTCTATCAATGTAAATATAAAAACTAAATCTAAAATTAAACACATAGATATTAAAAGTAGGAAACATATCATGATACCAAAATCATACTGAATTCAGCTGTATGAGGACCTACCTGTGCAAAAGACAGAGGAACAGGTGTATTCCACTAGCCCAGGCATCCTCTTAGTTGCCATCATTCTTGCTAAATTCCATTGCAAGATTTTTTTCCTATAGGTTGCTCAGACCCTTAATACTGACAGAGTTAACACATTCAGGTCTAGATTATAATTAGCACCAGAGTGAGACACACAAACACACATAGCATGAAAAGGTGGATGAATTCTGTACTCTCTACCTTTGGTGGATGCAAGTATATTGTACTCGCAGCAATTCAGAAATACAAGGAGAGAACGAAAGGGCTATTGACAAGAATAGGGGCCAGGATGTGCAGTCCCTCACACAAATTTCCTCTCTCTCTCTCTCTCTCCCTCTGCAGCTCTCAGTCTCCTAGAAACTGGCTCTAATGGAAAGGATGATCCCTGACAAGAAAGCCCTTTCAACAGCACCAAAATAGATTACAGACTTCTCTCAGGTGCCTGATTGTCCATAATATCAGGTTTCTCATGGAAACAGCATTCGTGCTTTCTAAACACACTGGGAATAAACACACACTACCCTCCCCTCCCCCACCCTGAGTTCTATCGATCGTAGGAGCTGCTTTCTTCTTTTCTAGAAGGACTCATATTTCAAAAATTGGGTGCTAGCAGAGTACATATTATAGCTTATCACCTATTGCTCAGTATTTAAGCTCATTTCACTCTTTGCCTCCACCTCTTCCCTATTCCCCCTGTTCTGCTCTCTTAAGCATAATATCTTCTTAAAGCAGACATGTGCTAAAATAACCAAAGAATATAACCTCGGCATGACAGAAACACCAGAAGTCTCTTATCTTTTTCTGAAATTTACTTTTATTGAATAAATGTAGCTAATTTACTCACAGTTCGTAGATTATCAGAAGTTACTGCCCCAATGAAAGAGACTTTGTAGTTCTGAAAGCTGTATCGGTGGATGGAAGTGAAATTTGAAGAAAAGGAAGCTTTAAGGAAGAGATGAGAGAGTTGTCAGGTAGATGAAGGTGGTTCAGAGATGGGATGCTCAGTTGTGCAATATTGTGAGAGAAAGAATGAATGAGGTAAAAAGACAAGTTCACTGCAGGGGAGCAGGGACATGTGCATCCAGAGACAAGATGGAGAATATCTACCCTTGTGGGGACAGAGAGGTCCAGAAAAACATACACAAGCCCAGGGAGGGTGAGATAAAGGGACCAATAGGGACAGAACCTGAGACCAGGTAGCAGAGGTGGTCACAGAGGGCAGTTCTTGATTGGAGAGAAGTCCTAATCTGCTGACCCATCGGAACAAAGATAGTAGGAATATTCAAAAAATGACAGCAGGTAGACAAAAGAATCAAGCTCGACTGAGAAAGTGAGGAGGCCTTTGCAGGAGAATAGACCACTAGTAAGAAACTTTATACAAACAAGCAGGAGTGATTGCACTACATGTGAGACCACATTACACACAAAATGCATTGCTTATATGTCATTGCAGAAAGTAACTACAGCAGTAAAAATCCTTAAAAGTGGGATCCTCAGTTAGTTTCCTGTAGTATGTATTGTCTGAGAGCTGTCTGTGCCCTTCTTCAATGTATTTTTGTGTGTCCATAATCACCACTGAGCCTCCTTTGTCTGCGGGTTTGATGATAATGTGTTGGTTAGTTTGTAGAGTTCTTATGGCCGCTCTTTCTGGTGGAGTAAGATTGTACAGAATTTTCTTTTGTTTGCTGGAAAGTTGTGATTTTACCCTATGTCTGAAGCTTTCTATGTAGTTGTCCAGCTTGTTATTTTGTCCATCCTGTGGGGTGAAATAAGTGTTCTTTTGTTTAAAACTGTATTCCGGTCTGTTGGGAGTTCCTTTGCTGTGAAAAAGTACCTTCAGGCGCAGTTTTATAAAGAATTCGTCCAGGTCTGAATATAATTGAATTTCATCCAGCTTGCTGGATGGACAAAATGAAAATCCTTTGGAGAGTATAGAGACTTCATGCTGTGATAATTGATGGTTTGAGAGGTTTACTATCCCCATTTGATCCGTATCTCCAATAGTGTGATCAGTGGTTTGTCTGCAGGGTCTCTGCAGACTTCCTTGATTTCTTGGTTTGTTTGGGCTCTGATTTTCACATACCTCATATGTGTATCCAAGTGTATCCAAGTTGTCTGGGAATGTTAGTTCTGCAGTGCTGTTTCTGCTCCAAGATAAGCTGTTTTTCTCTCTGTGATTCTGCAGGAGAGAAGACAGCTTTATTTCTTTTTTTGCGGATAACGATGTATTGTTTTTCTCCTTGGATGTTCTGCAGGTCCTCCTTAAGTTGGCTCATACGGTGTGGATGTAGTTCCTCCATGTTCCTCATGATTTCATCCCTTTGGGTTTTTATCATTTTCTTCTTCTTGTAGAGTTGATGTATAAGTTGTATAAGTATGTATAAGTTGATGTATTGTAGAGAATATGAATATCCTTCATCCGTGTCAGTTGGACTTTTGTCCTGGACACAGCTGTGAGAGAATCCTGAACTTCCTCCACTCCTCCCTTGACAAAGGAAACATTGTGATGCTTGTTTCTCTGGATCCCACAGCCGCATTTGATCTTGTGGACTGTGGTATCCTACTCTAAAGGCTCCATGATGTAGGTATCTCGGATTCTATGTTATCCTGGTTCACCTCCTTTCTCACTGTACCTACTTTCAGAGTTTTTTATACATACGCATGTTCCTTTAGTCTCCCTTCCACATAAGGTGTTCCACAAGGTTCTGTTCTTGCCCCTCTTCTTTTTAATATCTTCCTAAATCCTGTTACTATTTTAATTCAAGGTCTCAGTGTACATGCTTTATACTGTGCTGATGATATTCTACTTCTTCATGAAACCAACCCACTATCCCCCGATCTTTCTGCTCTCACTTCTGCTCTAACGGCAATATCATCTTGGCTCTGTGAGAACCTCCTTCTACTAAGTCCATCAAAATATGTGACATGCTGGGTTACTGGCAAGAGCACAAAACTCATTCACTCCCCAACCTTATTCAATTCCCCATCATGCTTGTTTCCCACTTTAGGTACCTGGGTGTTATCTTAGAACCAGGACGTAAGAGCTTTCTTTTGAGCAGCATAGCTCTGTTTTAATAAAATCCTGCCTCAATATCAACTTTGAAGACTGCAGACCATTCAAAACACTGCTATTAGCATTCTTTCTTTTGCTAACCGCTTCAACAGAATCACACCTCTGTTTATTCAACACCAATGGTTACTCATTTCATTTTGCATTCAATTCAAGGTTCTCAGTCTCTCTTACAAATCCATCCACTCTACTGTCCCATTTTACCTTTCCACCCTTAAGCATCCCTACTGCTCCCCTTAAGTCCTGGTTCTCTGAATGATCAGCACCTCTAGATACCATCAGTTTGTCAAGTCTACTATAACTCTACAAGAAACATAACCTTTATTTTTGTGTACACTCCTCTCTCTGGAATTCCTTGCCACAAAATGTTAGACTTGAAGCTGCTTATCCCAGGTTCAGATCCCTATTGAAAACATACTTTTTTGAGAAATCTTTTAATGTTTGGTTGGCCACAGATGAGGATATGGGGGTTTATTAATGCTGCAATTTCCTTCCCTCCTTTTTCATAGACTAATGCTACTTTCTCCCTTTAGGGACCCCCTCACCCCTTAACCACCCCCCCCCCCTTTGCCTGCCTTTTCTCCTATACTGGTGCTCCTTTTTCGTTCACTGTGTTTTTATGCTTTTTTTTTAATTATTATTGTTAATAACTTATTGTCAAAGGAAAGGTGATATATCAAATAAAGTAAACCATATCAGTGCTTTGACCCCAATTCTTATGCAAATCAAGTACAGATCTTCCCTATACTGTCTGCAGAGGAGAAAGAACATGAGTGCAGTTGAACAAAACGTTTAAGAGGGAATTAATCAATGAGATTCCTGCTGATAAAATGGTGTTTTGCCCAAAGAAATGGGCTTTTTTGACTATTGCCCAACCTATATAAGGATGAAAGCATGCTTGTCTCTTAACATGCATATTTAAACGCAAGGCCCAAGAAGTGGTCCTGAGAGCAGGAAGAGGGAAAGAAATTGAAATATGTACATATTGTATTTATTCAAAATGTTGCACTTAGTTTGTGGTGGAACTTATGTACAGAGAAAGCATGTGCATTATGAGACTTGTAATATTGATTTCAATGTGTGGCATTAGGGACTGAAAATATCACACTGCTTTGGGGATGGAAGTTGAAAATGTCCCTACCAAAACTGGGTAAGTTGGCTGGTATGATCATTTTGTTTTGGTTATCAGTGCAAACCCCTCTGGTACAATTACCACAGAACTTGCACCTGTGTTCCTAACTTTTATTCCAAAAAGATAAGCCCTAATATTAGAAACAAAAAAGCTGAGCTCCTAAATTTAGGAACCTATAGTTGGCCTATATTTTAAACCAAACTTAGGAGACATGAAGGGGCATTTTTGAAGTTGTCTAAGTCAGAATTGAGATGTCCTACTCATAACATCCAGAAAACACATCTATTTCACAATCAGTTTCAAACAGGAAAAATGTCTAGATTTTCTGTGGGTAAATGACTATGAGATGGAAACATCCAAAATGAATAGTCATTTTCCAAAATGAAATGTCTAACTTATGAACAGCAAAAATCAGGGATAAGGACGGCTGTCTGTCATCATTTTGAGAAAAATGACCACACATACATATAGACAGAGCAGAGGGGTAGCCTAGTGTTTAGTGCAGTGTGCTTTAAAGCAAAGGACCCAGGTTCAAATCCAAGTTTAGCTCTTTTATTTTATAATTTTGACCCCTCCAGGAATAGAAAAAATAACTACTGTACCTGAATAGCCTTCAATAGCCTTCAGGCTTGCAGGTAGCATATATATTTAGGTACAGTAGATATTTTCTGTTTCTGATGGCTCACAAAAATTTTTTTTCAGTTAGAGAGTTAGCTAGAATCCCTTAGTTTAAAAGGCCACTACACTAGCCACTAGGCTACTCCTCACACTTGCTTCCTGCTTTGGTCAGAATGCCTACAATACCCGCAACTGTCATAGGGCCTGGTATTCCTTTCTAGTTTTATTTTTAGGGGCAAGGGAGGGGGACAGTAAGCACTGGGGAATTACAGATTGGTCATTCATTAATCCCTGCAGTGGTCTGCTGCTCAATCAGAGCACCTTACTTTTTTATACCCTGGACATGATTGAAACAGGTTTAACTTAGAATGACCTAAATCTAAGACTTGGATGTTTCTTCTATTCGATTATTGCTGTTGGATGTCCAGTTTTTGGGCCCTTCCTAGTATCACCCAAAACACACCTCCTACCTGCCCCCAACACCCTCCACCCCCTTGCTATTTGGATAAACTGCAATGTTGGAAGGGTTTTTTTTTCTGCTTTTCCAAAATTACTATTTGGACGTTTTTGGCAGATACACATTTTTTGGTTCATTTTGAGACATCTATGTGCTTTGAAAATGAGCACGTTAAGAAATGAAATGAGCTATTTATTTAAATATACTTATAGGCTGCAAATCAATATGTTCTAATATTTTTACAAATAAATAAGTGCTACAGTAAAACAGTACAGTGCAAAGCAATAAGATAAACAAATTAGAAAGCAAAAAGAAAGATAAGTTACCAAACACCTGCTCTTTGAGAGTTAAGCTCCTAAAAATTTAGTAGGGCTCAGTGCAAAAATGTGTACTCCAAATTTCACTAAATTCTTATTTAGGATCCTAAAATATGAGTGGCAACAGAGAAAATTAGATTGGGGCTTAACTCTAATTTACAGCAAGCACTTTGTTCCTAAATTCAACTTTTAAACTATGCAAATACATTTTGTCTTAAATTTCTTTTAATGCTTTGTGATGCAGTCATTGTATTTATTAATTATTTAATTTGTTTTGTTATTTTCATTTATTAATGTTTTACTTGTAATCCACTTATGGCTGTATAAGATGTGTAGAATGTTAATTTAATAAATGAAGTGACATGAAATTAACTTATTTCCCTGCGTTATATCCAGCCCTGTTGCTACCCACTATTTAAACTCCTTAGTTTAGGAGCCTAATGAAAATAGGAGCATACATTTAGGCACTTGGCCCTAGTAAATTTTCAAAGAAATCTATTTAGATCCCTAATGATGTCATTTTAAAAACATCTAGATGTGTAAATAGCAACATTTGTAGGTCTAGATCACATGTGCAAAGTGTGATCTTCAAGAGTCACTGTACATATACTTCCTCAGGGCATATAGATTTCAAGGGTGCGTGGTTTGGGTGTAATTTGGGCATGGAGCAATAATAAAGAAAAAAACAGGCTCAAAATACCAAATAGCAAAATTTACAGAACAATTCTAAATACAAAATATGGTGGACATGCACAAGAAATACAGTATTAGAAAATATCATTTTACCCAAAAAAATAGGGAGAAAAAGACCTCATTAAGACCTCATCAACAATATTGGGGCTCAAAGCCACGTTATAATGTGATTGGTCAAAAAAGTCATTGTAGGTTTAGAAAAACCTCCCAACAAACGGTTGTCTGGTAGATCAAATTTTCCAAAACTTTAATACACAATCAACTACTACCAACAGCCGAGAAAGAATGAAATTGGTTCTTAGCTTGAGCTGCTCAGCAAAAACATTTCTGTCCACAATTCAGTCCGAGTAGACAGATACTTTGTCAGAGATAGCAACTTGGCTTTCTGACCATAAACGGATTTTAAATACCTGAAAATCAGATTCTTATCTCATTTAAAAAAAATCTTTCCATTTCGTAGGAGTACTGTTTGACCAATTCCTGACCTTTCAACCACACATTACAAGAATGATCCAACAATCATTTGAAGCATTAAGGAAAATTAGATCCTTGAAGAATCATTTGGATGACAGATCCATGAATACCTTGTTTTATGCTCTTGGTCTCACCCACTTAGATTACTATAATCTCCCCTGGTGGGTCTCCTACATATACTAGCAGACACCTCCAATTGTTACAAACTACTGTCGTCAAACTAATCCATAATGCAAAATCCTCAGGTCACATTATCCCCCTGCTTTCTGCACAACACTGGCTCCCTATTACATACAGATTCTGATTCCAGATCCTACTACAGACCCACATGGTATTCTATACTGGCTTTGCCAAGTTACTTAGCTTATGCTTTTGTTCTCTACATGCCTTTGTACACCCTCCAATCTGCAAATTCAAATTTTCATGTCATCCTTTTGTTTTCTAAACTGTGATTGGATACATCCTGTTCATCTGCTTTTTGCTGTGTTGCCTCCATGCCATGGAACTCTTTGCCTCTGCAATTCCATCTCAAGCCCTCTCAGACAAAAGTTAAATCAGCATTGAAGACCTAGTTTTGTTGTTTACCTATGATGTGTTTCTTTAATAGAGTCTGCTGTCTTTCCTTCATATTCTGCCCCAGCTGCTGTTGCCAGGTTGCAAACGCAGCATTAATTTCTGCCTACCTCCTCCCCATCACAGGAGGTGACTATAACATGCTGCTCTTTTATATTTGTGTTTATTGTGCTGCCGCACATGCCAAATGAGTACAACAAAGAAGCATGTTGTGCTTCTTTTGTGCACACCTTTGTGGGCCTTCTTTTACATTTATATCTTTATTAATTGTGACCTTTTTTTCTTCCTCAAACACTAACTCAACCCTGGTCTTGGTTTTCAACATTCTTGTGCTATGGGGTTGCTGCCCCCTCCCTAAGTTTGACCATAATCTCTATCACAAGGTAAGACCCTCAGCTTTGATTTGCTGTTCCTTGTAGACCTTCGGCAACTTCTTCACACTATCCTTCACTAAATATTGGTATTCTGAATGTCTGCTCTCTATGCCGTAAGTGTCCTTTAGTTCATGATATAATCATGTACCTCAAGTTGAATGTTCTGTGTCTTGCTAAAACTTGTCTATTGGACTCTGATTTCTTCTATCTTGAGCAGTCCCCCCCTCCCCAACACACACATATTTCGAATTTTGTTTTCGAACCATGCTAAGAAACATGGAGGTATTTTGACTGCTCTTTTTTCCTCCTCTTTAGATGTACACCTACTCCAATCCTACTCTAATTTGCTTCTTGAAGGTCTATCTTCAATCTACCCAATCACTTACCTTCTTGATAATCTAGTTACCATCCCTAGTCTTCACACATCACTTCAAGCTTTGTTTGATGAGGTGTACCCATTTGACTCTTTGCCTCTTGTCCTTTAAGGGGACTTTAATATTCACATTATTGATTTTTCAAACTCTATCTCCACTGACTTCTGAACCTTTCTATCAGATGCACACTTAAACCCAACACATCCTCACTTGGCAGGACATACCCTGGATCTTCTAATAACCTCTGCTGTAACCTCCCTTTTACACATTTCTAAGTTTCCTTTACCACGGTCTGATCACTACTTTATTTCCTTCACCTATTGTTTTATATCCTCCTCCCCACTGTTCTCTGGATCCTGCTTAAAACAATTTCAATATTTCAGGCTTCATACCCCTGATCACTTCCTCACCTGTTGTGACACTTCCCAATATCTCTGCTTTACTAGCTTTAAATGATCAACTTTCCACCTGGAACTCTGTAATGTCATCTGCCTTTGATAAACTTTCAAAGAACTTTGAAATTATATTCTTTTCATTCATACCATTGGTACCATTGTGGGCTTCACTTGCTGAAGCAACAGCTCCACCATTTAGAACATCAGTAAAGAAAATCAGAACTTCTCAATAACTTAAAAAGTCCTGATGTTTCTTTTGGACAGTCACTTAACCTTCATTGATCACATTTCCATGTTAGTACAGAAATCATTCCTCATCCTAAGTCTAATTTGCTTCATCCATTCACTTTTGCCACCCAATCCCTCACTTACTGGTGATATCTCAAATTGATTACTGCAATTCACTTCTTAAAGGCTTACCTCAGCATCAACTAAAGAGACTGCAGACTGTACAGAATACTGCAGTAAAATTAATATATGGTGCAAAGAAATATGATAGAGTTATGCCACTTCTTAGGGCTGAATACTGTCTCCCTGTCTTCTTTTGCTAGCCTATAAAATCCTAGTATTGGTCTATCAGGTCAGATGCACTGGCTCCCCTTCCTTTCTATTCAGTTTCCTCACTCCATATATTTTTCCATGCATTGTTTTTTTTCTGCAAATTAACATTTGCTCATTACTCCACATTTCTACAAATCCAATCACAGGCCTCTAGATCATCCATTTTTGGAGTCATTGTCTTACTACTTTAGAATTCTCTCCCATTGCAACTCTAATCAGAACCCTCTTTTAACAAAATTAAGGCTAAGCTAGAATTCTACCATTTCTCCCAAGTTTTTCCTTCCAACATTGTCTCCGCCTATGTTATCTTTCTTTGACTCCCTTCCTCCCTATTGTGCCTTTCTATTATTCATTTAAATCCTCATCTCTATTTCCTATTTTATTATATTTTAATTGTAAAATAGGCAGTCTTTGTGTCCTGTCTTTCACTTCCCTTTCAACAACTAAACTTTGTGAACCACATGGACATTTTTTATTACTTGCTGTATATAAATGTGGAACGTGAAATGTTTTTCTCTCAAGCCTTTCTTGATTCTTCTCTGGACTGGTTCTTTTCCTTGTCTGATTTTCTTCTCAAACCCCTGGTGTGTTTAATAATGGCTTTTGTTACATATATTAATAACTGTTGTTCAATGCATTGTGCCCTCTCCTGATGTTCTCATGCTGTCCATTTGTTTATGGATTTTGTGTGTCTCCAGTTACCCATTGAATATTGTAAACTGCTGTGATACCGCCGCACCTGGCATGATTCTAATAAATTAATAAATAAATAAATATGAATGTGTGTGCCAGTTATTTATGAGGTCCTAAGTCTGCAGAAGTAATCCAGGCAATTATTTCAATTTATGAATAAAACTACTGTACTGCAAACATAGAGGGGCATTTTTGAAAAGTCATCTAAGTCCAAATTGGGCCGTTTTGTCGATAACATTAAAAAAAAAGTCTGACAGCCATTTTTGAACAGGAAAAATGTCTAGTTTTCCTATTTCAATAGCCTATGAGAGAGTCGTCTTAGCTTGAAAATGTCTAAAAAGAAGAGCCATTTTCGAAAGTGAAGTGTCCAACTTTTGGATGCCAGGAACACAGGCACAAAAGTTTGTCTGGCATTATTTTGAGAAATGGCCACACAGACATATCTGCAGAGCAGGGGTCAGCCTAGTGGTCAGCGCAGATGACTTTAAACAATGGTACCCACTTCCCACCATAAACAGAAAAAAACCTACTCTGCCTAAATGTACACCAATACAATTACCTTCAGCCTGCAGGTGTCTCCTATATTTAGGTAAAGTATGTATTTGGTTGGTTCTGGAGGGCTCATGATTTCTACCACAAATGAAATAGGTAGAGTGTGATATGGACCTGGGTCCCCTTGTGCACATTCCACTGCACTGACCACTAGACAAATCCAGGGACCGGCTTGCAGCTCTGTTGGACATGCCCATATTACCTGCAGCTGTCAGACAACCTGGTATCCAATGTCACTTTCACTTCATACGGGGGTCAATGACCACTGGGGGATTAAAGAGGGATCATGCCTTAATCCTTCCAGTGGTCATCTGGTCAGTCAGAGCAACTTATTTTTAAACTTGGATGTGATTGAAACAGGTCTTTTTTGTCATGGACATTTCTTTCTGTTCCATTATCGCTGAAAGAAATCCAACGTTTTGGCCCACCCTGGTCCCACCCAAGTCCTACCCTTGACACACCTCCAACATAGCCCCTTGCTATTTGGACAAACCCAGTAAAAAAATCCCAATTCTGCCTTTTTGAAAATTGTGATTTAGACGTTTTCGGCAGATGGACGTTTTTCTGGCCATTTTGTGACATCCATCTACTTTGAAAATGAGCGCCTTAGTGCTATTACTTGAAACGATCTAGGGACAAAAGAAAGAACCCATACCTGGTGGATTACCTTTCATATATGGATATAGATATAGATATTTACAAAACAGGCATATTTTTCTAGATGATTAATACTGTTATTCTGACATAGGAAATGAAAATACTGACACCCCCCCCCCCCTCACACACACACTTTTTTTTATATCACACAATCCTCACATAACACTCCTGCTTTAGGAAAATGAAAAATATTTTAAATTCATAAATTTCATTCTTTTTAATGCATCCCTAGTTATTCCTTCGAGTTAAACCCCTCACTGATTAAAATATATCCTATATAATAATACACACCTCCGACGTTCTGACCTGCCTGGGACCGTGGCTCCCTCGGAGGTGGTCTGCTAGGCGGGCTAGAACACACTGATGTCAGAGACGTCAGTGACAGCTGATTCCAAGGCAAGGGAATCAGCTGCCTGGGAATCAGCTGTCAGTGCGCCGCTCCCTGCCACTTCAGAGCAAGTGGCAGGAAGCGGGGCACCACAGACACCCCCCTCGGCGCATCACCAAACCACCCCCCTACCCGATGAACATCAACACCTCGGCCAGGCAGGGGGAGGAGTAGGGAAACACACGAAGCGTGTTTCCCAACTCCTCTCCCTGCTTATGAAACAGCTCTCAGTGCCCCCCCTCGGCGCAACACCCAAGCCCCCATCCCCCCTCGGCGCATCACCCACACCCTTCCCCCCGGTGCATCACCCAAGCCCATACCCGCCCTCAGCCACACCAACCCCCTTGCCACCCGGAGCCGCTAATACTAACACTGTCCAGCCGCTGTTGCTTCTCCTGTTGAGCAGCAGCGGCCTGGACAAAAAGAAAAAAGCAAAAAAACATTTCAAATCTGAAACAGTGCTCCGTAGACAGCCAGCTGGCATTGGCTGTCATCTCTGCAGCCGCTCCATCTCTCCCCTGCACGTCACTGCCCCTGGAGGAAGACCCCGGAGGAGTGCAGCGACGTCACGGGGGAGAGGAGGAGCGGCTGCAGAGATGACAGCCAATGCCAGCTGGCTCTCTATGGAGCACTGTTTCAGGTTTGAAATGTTTTTTTTGCTTTTTGTCCAGGCCGCTGCTGCTCAACAGGAGAAGCAGCAGCGGCTGGACAGTGTTAGTATTGGCAGCTGCGGGTGGCAACGGGGTTTATGTGCCCGAGGGGAGGGTAGGGGCTTGGGTGATGCGCAGGGGGGAGGGGCTTGGGTGATGCGCTGAGGGGGGTGGGGGGCTCTGGAACTCAAGAGGGAGGGAGGGAGGGGGGATTACCTTGCTAGTGCCCGTTTCATCTGTTTCGGAAATATGTGTTAGCACCAGAATTCATGCAAAATGTTTCATTATAATGTGTTCTTTGACAAGCATATAACCCTGGGGTTAAAGAACTACTAGTACTACTACTACTACTTATCATTTATATAGCGCCACAAGGCATATGCAGAAGAAGGAATAAGAGAGCAAGGTACCTGAGATTGAATGCTGGTCACTGAACTCCTGCAGAAGAGAGAGGGAGGAATTCATCTCTGACAGCAGAAATCCCTATTTTGTCCAGGTTAGAGAGACAAAGTTAACCCAGTGGTTAGACAGCCCTATTGATCAGGGATAAGGGTTGGAAAGTCAGTCTCTAAGGACAGGAGTCACTTATGGAACAATTTGATAAGCGGGTGCCTAGATGTACTGCACCACTGAAGCATGTCCAAGGCACTATTGATTGATAAGTAGGTACCTATATGGACCCACAACTATTCTAAAGGTAGCACCTAAATGCTATGAAGGGGCATTTTCAAAAGGACATCCAATTCAGAATTGGGACAAACTGCTCATAACTTCCAAAAAGAGAGAGAGAAAAAAAAAAGTTCCATCTCACAATCATTTACGAACAGGAAAAATGTTGGAGTTTCCTGTTCAAAAATACGTGAGAATGCCCAAAATGAACAGCCATTTTACAAACTGAAACATCCAAGTTATGAACGCCAAAACACCAGGGTCAAAAATGTTTGGCAGCATTTTTTTCAAAAAATGGCCACACAGACATCCTTGCAGAGCAGAGGGGCAGCCTAGTGTTCAGTGCAGTAGACTGTAAACCAGGCCACCCAGGCTCGGATCCTATACAACTATTTTATTTTAAATGCTGAGCCCTCCAGGACCAGGGAAATACCTATTGTACCTGACTGTACACCACCTCAATAGCCTTCAGGCTTGCAGGTGTCATAAATATTTAGGTACTGTAGGCAAATATCTGTTCCTGGAGAGCTTACAATTTAAAGGAAAAAAATAAAAGAAAGCTAAAGTGGAAATTCAACCTAGGTCTCGTGGCTTACAGTCCACTGTACTGACCACTATGCTGCTCCTCAGACTTCCTTTGCTCAGAATGCCTATAATATCTGATACCATCATAAAGCCTGGTATTCGTTTCTGGTTTCACTTTCAGGAGAGAGGGAGGGAAACAACAATCACTGGGGTGATTCATGAGAAGTCATGTTTAATCCATCCAGTGGTCAGCTGCTCAATCAGAACACCTTTTTGTACCCTGGACGTGACTGAAACAAGTCAAAATAAAAATGTTCTTTTTAGACTTAGACGTTTCTTCCCGTTTGATTATCACTGTTGGATGTCTTGATTTTGGGCCCTCCATAGGGCCCACAACAGGTCCCCTTCCTATTTGGACAAACTGCAGTATAGAACTTCCAAACTCTGCTGTTCCAAAATAGCAATTTGAACATTTTTGGCAGATGGATATTTTTTGGCCATTTTGATATATCTATGAGCTTTGAAAATGAGCACCATGGAGGGGCTTTTGCATTATGATGTTTAAGTTGGACTTTGGATGTTTTGCGCTAAATGTCCCAAAACTAAATAAGAAATATGGCCATTTTCGAAAAAGCTAAACGTCTTTTTTTTTTTTTTTTTTAAAGAAGATACCATTTGTAACAAGGTTTTTTGCTCTGTGTGTATGTTTTTTCAGGCCATTTTTGAAAAAAAATGTACAAGTGAAAAACAGAGAAAACCAAGTCATTGGGATATAGGAGGGGCCAGCATTTTTAGCAGACTGGCCCCCAGACATCCCAGGAGCGCAATGGGACACCCTAGAGGCCACTGCTGTGGACTTCATATAAATGCTCCTAGATATACATTTTACCATTGCTACCTTTTCTTGTCTGCTGAGCCCTCCAAAACCCACTATTCCCAACTGTACACCACTACAATAGCCCTTATGTATGAAGGGGGCATCTATATATGGATACAGAGGGTTTCTGTGAGTTTTAGAGGGCTCACAGTTTCCACCACAAGTGTAACAGGTAGCGGGAGGTATGGGCCTGGGTCCACCTGTCTACTATGCACTACATCCACAACTACACTACTCTAGGGACCTACAAGCTGCTTTAATAGACCTGGCTATAACATCTGAGGCTGTCATAGAGAAGGGTGAGTGCTATTTTTATTCACATTTTGGGGGGATGGGAGAAGGTCAGTGACCACTTGGGGAGTAAGGGGGCATCATCCCTGATTCCCTCCAGTGGTCATTTAGGTCACCTTTAGGTGCTTTATTCATTATAAAAACAGGTCTAGACCAAAACATTGAAGTTTTTGCCATAGATGTTTTTGTTTTGTTCCTTTATGGCTATAAAACGTCTAAACCCACCCTAATTCCACCTCTGAAACGCCCCCTTGTGATCTGGATGCATTGCAGATGAAATGCATAGATAAACGTCTGCAAAATAGGGAACAAGAGATGGCTCTTCAACCATGGAACACCAAATCAGTGAAATACAGTCTTTATTGGTCATTGATGCACTTATATATTTGAAGATTCGACACAGCATCATGTTTCGGCATGAAAGCCTGCCTCAGGAGTCTAAACCAATAAACATATACTACTGGACAATGAAATGATTGCAAAACTGTACACAAAGTATATATAGAATAAAAATAAATGTATACATTAAAAATGTATATATAAAATAAGGATCAACACAGAGGTATACATATATACATATGGAGTACCTAACTGATAATGGTAAATAAACAAAAATAGAATGTTAATCAATCCTGTGATATCCAGCCTCTAAGATATGTGGAGTTCCTAACTAGTGATGATACATAAACAAATATAGGGATATACATATACATATGTGGAGTTCCAAACTGGTAAAATACTAAACATGAATATTCCACCATGAACAGATTGTAATCAATCGTGTGATACCCTATCTCTGAGATGGAGCAAAGGATTCAGTCTGCCTTGAGCGAGCAGGATACCGGTTACAAAATTGTATGTAGAAAGAAAAACTAACCCGCGAATGGTACAAGTGTAGAAAGTTGTGCTGTTGATCCTATGCAGTCTGGACAAATATGAAAAAAGGGGGGGAAATGAGAAAAGAGGGGGATAGATACACTAAAAGTTACCAAAAATGTTAAATGCAATGTTAAATAGATGAAAAAGTAGGGACACAGACACTGTATAATGGTGTAGTATCTTGCAATTAGTGTCGTAGACTTTTGTTATGAAACCAGAGATATGCAGTCATCTGAACTAGCATAGTAAATGTCAATAATATATCTTTTAATGTCATTTTTAGCCCCAAATGTATTTTCTTTTCCTGTCAATGTACACTCTTTGTGAGCAGTACACATTATTAATGGCATTGCCCCTTCCTCCATTGAAAATTTGAACAAAATGGCATAAGAAACTAAACAAAATGATTTTTCCCCCTGGGCCAGGGTCTCTCTCTCTCTCTCCTGCTCCTGACAGGACCCAAGCGATCGTGTCCCGACAGGAGCAAGAGAGAGAAAACTATGGCACCGGGCCCCCCTTGGAGGCTGGGGAGGACCCAGAGCTTGCTCCAGCACTGCTCTTCTGCCCTTTGCTGAGCGACTGCTTTTCCTCTCAGGCGCATGCTCAGTTTTGAAACCGAGCATGCTCTGAGGGGAAAAGCATCCGCAGGGACATGCAGTCAGCGGCATGGAGGGGGGGGCGGCAGCGATCGGGGGCAGCAGCAGCAGCGATCGGAGGGAGGCGGCAGTGGATGACAATTTGTGGGGGCTTTAGCGGCCCTACCCTGGGCCCAGTGGCGGCAAGCCTGCTCAGACCTGGTTTAGTTTCTCGGTGGCCTGGGTTCAAATCCTATTTCTGATGTTGGCACTCCGTGTGCCCTTGAGCAAATCACTTAGAAGTCCTTTAACAAAGCTATAGGAAAAATTGACAGTGTGCTCTTGCGTGGGTTTTTCCTGCATGCTAAGACCATTATTTTACCACAGCAGTAAAATGGCCAATTTTCCATTAGCAAGTGGCCATTATACAAATTACCACATCAGCGCTTTCCAATACCTATTTTGAGGGAAGTCAGGGCTCACCCGCTAATCCTGTGCTAACCAGTTAGAATACAGTAATGTAGCTGCACTAATTTTTATTTTCTAGTGTGGGGGTGGGGAATAGGCGTTCCCGGCAGTAATCGGGCAGTGTGGACACATTGCCATGCACTTCCAGATTAGCAGTAGGTTAGTGCCTGAGCCCTTACCGCCTCCAATTAGGTGACGGTAAGGGCTCAGGCAGTGAATGGCTGCACGCTAATTTTGATATTAACGTACGGCCATTAATGACTTCAAATTTTTTTTTTAAATAGCTTTTTCCAGCTGCGGTAAAAAATGGCCTCGGTGTGTGACAATTCCAAGTGCCAACACCATTGCCGGTCATTTTTTACCACCACTTGGTAAAAGGGCCCCTTAGTATAATTTACAAGTATTTTCATTTTTTTTTTTCATTATGGGGCCCTGAAGTAAGTACTAACGTGTACTTATCGCAGCTTAAAATGGCTTAGCATGGGGTGCACTGGCGCATCCCATAGTAATGTAAACGCGTGTGTGTACTACCCCTGCTGTATTGGGGCATCTAAAAGAGGGTGCCCTGTTATAGAATTGTCCTGTAATACATAAACCTTTCTTTTTTTTCATAAGAAGGGCTAAGGGGCTCTTTTTCAAAGTTGCATTAAGTAACCAATGTAGGTGTTACTGTGAAGTAGACAGCAGTGTAGGTTGACGCTACTGTCTCCTGTATTCAAAAGGCAGCCATCACAGTTTGAAACAAGTGTTAGCAAGGTGTGACATGGAGTTGGAGAAGTGGCCACATGTGACACTAGTACAATGGTCAATACTAGTAGGATGGGGGAGTATCCTAAAGGTTAAACCCAGCGACCTGAGAACCTGGGGAACTGGGTTTGATTCCCACTGCAGCTCCTTGTGACTCTAGGCAAGTCATTTAACCTTCCACTGCTTCAGGTACAAAATCAGTGCCTGTATGTAATATCTATCAGATCCCATTCCCCTTATCTATAGTGCACTGTCACTGGAAGTATGGTGGTATCCCTCTGATTCCCCACACTCCTGACCATAGGAACCAACTTTTTAAAATGATCGGAAGGTGCTAAGCCCAATGGAAATTACCCCTCCATGGACAAACTCAAAGAATTTGCTCAGTATTGGGGTGCTCAAGAACCCACAGAACTGGCTCCTATGGCTCTGACCCTCCAGATATATCATTCCACCTGAATACAGCTCTGATCCCCCCCCCATATAGTCTCCTCCTTGATACTTCAAACCTTCTTTGCACAAAGAAACTCCATCCTGACTTCAAACCCTACCCCTCTATGCTTTGTGCATGGGCGATTGAGGGGGAAGGCTATATCTGGGGGGGGGGGGGGGGGTTGGAGAGGTCATTTGAAGGATAAGGGGGAGGTTGTATTGGGGGTGTCAGAGATTTCAGAGGAGGAGACTGTATCTGAGAGTTGAGCTTGAGCTGTCATCAGGGTATCAGAGGAAGAAGCTATATTGAAAAGGTCTGAGCTGTCATCGGGGGGGGGGGGAGAAATCAGAGGGTGAGGCTTTACTTGGAGGTTAGAGCTGTAATAGGGGGAATTGGGAGGTCTGCTGCCATTCTTTCAGTGATAGTGCACTGTGCTAACATAGTGCTAGCAGCACAACTACATTTATCGCCTCCTCTTGAGATGACGGTAAGTTCAGCTGTGCTATTGGCAGTCATGACAGCTAGCACCAACCCATGTGCTAGCTGTCAAAGTTGGCCGTTCCTCCACCCTGACCTCTCTGGCACCTACTCTGGGATCAACATTAGTGGAGGCATCATCGATCGCCCTCTGCTGCTGCCCAGGTTGATGCCTGAATCCAAAATGGCACCGATGAACCCTAGTGGTAGTCTCAACTTACTACCACTAGAGGGCATTCATCCATAGAAGGCATTATTATCATGTGGGACCAATGTCCCACCAATGCTGACCCCTGGGTAAGTCCTGTGGGGGGGGGGGGGCTTTATGCATGGGGGAATCAGAGCATCAAGGAGAGATTGAAGGGGGAGGCTGTATTTAGGGAGGGGTTGGAGCAGTTATAAACATGGAGGAATTAGAGGGGAGGCTCTACAGGGAGAGGGGGTCAGAGCTTGTATCAAAAGAAGGAGAGTGCAAACCAATTGCACTACCCCAGCCAGATGTCATTTTGACAGTTAGTTCTGAGGCTGTGTTACATAGCTGGGCTGACAGCTCAGAGGGGCCCTACAATCAGCCCCAGCATATAATGAGATGCATATGTGCTAACGTTGTCCCTGGTACAGTAAATGTAGAGGATTGCAGGACACAGCCTCTTCATTTACTACACAGGCTTTAAACTTACTGGATGTTAATCTTTACAGTCACAGTGCAAAACTTACCAACAGTTTTATTTTTCCTATGTAGGAACACAAATTTTTACAGCAGACAACGGCATACTTTAACACTAGTTGATAAATAGGCCTTTCAAAGTGTAGGGTAATGAACGTATGATTAGCAAATATGCTGATTACTTGTTTTGCAGCTCATGCCATATTATCAATTCCCTGTGATTTCATGCATTGTTTATCACTTTTTGATGAAAAGACCCAAATATCTTGAAATACTGATATATGGTATTTTTTAAATTTATTTTTGTTACATTTGTACCCCGCACTTTCCCACTCATGGCAGGCTCAATGCGGCTTACATATTGTATACAGGTACTTATTTGTACCTGGGGCAATGGAGGGTTACGTGACTTGCCCAGGGTCACATGGAGCTGCCTGTGCCTGAAGTGGGAATCAAACTTAGTTCCTCAGCTCCCCAGGACCAAAGTCCACCACCCTAACCACTAGGCCACTCCTCCACTCCATAGGTAAAGAAAATGCTCTTTTTTAAAAATTCAACATGTAACTCTTTTTGCATTGGTATTTGATATTTTCTTCAAGCTGTTCTCTTTGGAGTGAGAGGCAAGTTTGAACTTACATTTTCTAAATGCCTGGGAAAATGAGTCTGTATCAGAGCCCAGCATTCTTCTGTAACCCTTTGTGATTGCATTCCTGTGCTGATCTCCCAATCACCTTAAAATTTATTTCTAAACTTTGAGGATGATGTCGGATTTTAATAGTCTCCATGCAGCACTCGTGCTTTTCTCTTCCTTGCCTGAGCTGCCCCTAATATTTCAGTGTATAATTTTATCAATTCAACTTGCTTCTAACATTGCAACACTACCATACTCTAGCATGAATTAATGTCTGTTATTTGCTGCAGGTCTCAGTTTCTGCAACGGGACTCAATTACTATGGGGTCTTTTACTAAAGGGTTGGCATGTGGCAACAGGCTTGCCGTGTGCCAATCCGGAACTACCACCAGCCCAACGCGGGTGCCGACGGTAGTTTCTCCCCCAGCGTGTGTCATTTCCGGCACTAACGGTAATTAGGGAAAAATATTACCACAGAAGGTTACCCGGCGGCAATCAGGTAGCGCTGCATGCTGCCCGGTTAGCACGGGAGCCCTTACCACCACCACCTCAATGGGTGGTGGTAAGTGCTCAATGGCTGAGCGGCAAGTGCAAATTTACCGCACATCCATTTCATTTTTTCCAATTCTTCACCCACTGTGGTAAAAGGGGCCCTGGCATGTGGCAAAAATGGCCACCGCCGCTAGCGCAGGGCACCTTGTAATACAGCTTAGTAAAATGGCCCCTAAATCTAGCCCTTCATTCTTTCCTATCTAGGGCACCATATTTTTATTCAGCTAAAAAAAAAACAAACAAACAGTGCCAAGAATCAGAATCTAATCAATCTGGCAAGAGAAAAAAACAGTGACGCAAAAGTTCAAAAGAAATCTGCAATGAAATACATACAAAACGCACATCCAGAGAGTGTCTCATTGTCTCACCCTCACCTCCAGCACATAGGACTGTAGCTTTCCCGCTTTACAAAAGAGACTGACGTGCAGTTGGTGCTGCACCCTCCACTTTTCTCTGATGTTCCTTAAAATGAGGGAGTTCGTAGAGCTGCGGTTAGAGACGGCATCAAGTGATCCCTTGCCAGATGCAAGACACTTCCCCCTCCATGATGGCCTGTATATTTAAGCCCTCTCTGTGGGTGGTTAGATCTCTGCTTTCTGTTCTCAGTGGAACTGCTCCTGCTTCCTTTTCACCTACAGTCAGACTTGGTTAATTCATAATTGGTTTATCTAGCTATGTAACTCACCCCTAGCTGGCAGCTAATCTTCAAACATGTGTTCAGCACTGGCTGGCTTTTCCCTTATTCATTTCTCTTTTTTTGTTTGTTTTGCTAGTCCATTGATGCAAAGTTTAAAGATCAATTTCCAAATCCAGATTTAAAAAAGCTATAGACCAATTAAATCTGTATACAGAGCTTAGAAAATGTCACCCATGCTCTTAATACTTTCTCTTCTTCTCAACCTTTCTCTCTCGTTTTTATTTTTTCTTCTTCCTCCAGCTTCCTTCTTTTCTTTATACACTTCTATCGTATGTTATTTTCCTACATGTCTTTCTTCTCTCTTTCTTGTTCTGTTTTTTTATTCTTTTTATTCCATTTTCCCCCATGAGCCCACTTCTTCTGACAGCATTGGGTTCCTTCCTTCAGAAAACAAACTTCATGCTTCACTTGGATGGGAAGGAAGAGAATTTGTGGGTCGATCCATGAGGAATTCTTAAGGAAGGGCTCTGCTGGATGGAGGAAGAGAAGAAACTGACAAATGCTTTGATTTTTCCATCTGATTTTTATTGACCATATTGTGATATTGCAGGATCTATTTCCCATGCACTAGTTAACCGTTGTATTCTCTTCCTTCAGAATAACTCCTGTTCAACTAGAATTTCCAATTTTCAAATCCCATTTTCACAAATGCATTCTTTTGAAGACGCCCCGTAGAAGTCTTTTGCATTCCACCTCTCCATTCCCCCCTGCCCTAGCCCCAGCCCCTTTCGTAGTGTGGTGGGTACTTAGGACTAGATTCAGTAAATGACGGCCAAATTTGGGTGCCGAAAAAAAACTGAGCACTGAACACTATTCTATAAACAGTGCTCCGAGTTGGGTGTCATTAATAAAATAAAATAAAATCTAGCACTGAGATCCACGCCCAGTTTTGGATACGAAGATTTACACCAACTGAAAACTGGTATGAATCCCCGGGCCTGAATTAGGCGTGGATTCCATGAATTCTCTAATGCTTCACTCATCTTTAGTGAACACCCACGTCTTTCCCATGATCACGCTCCCTTTTCAATTGCACCCTGTAAAATTTACACATGTATCTTTATAGAATAGGGCCTAGAAATGGAAATTCAAATTGTTGCCAATCAGTGAAAAGAATTAATTGTTAGCGCACAGTTATTGGTGCTAATCAGCTCATTACTCATATAGCAATTATGCATATAGCAATCCTGTTTAGGATGGGCTGGAGCAAGGCCGTCAAGAGGGGGGGGGGGTGCAGGTAGGGCATAATTCTTCAGGCCCAGCCTCCAAGGGGGGAGGCTGCAGCTGGCAAGATTCCTGCCTGCCTCCTTCCAATTTTGTCTCTCTCCTGCTCCTGCCAGGACCCGGGTGATTGTATTAATGTGATAACCGGGTTATCGCATTAATGCAATCATCCGGGTCACAGCACACAGGAGCAGGGGACAACAGACCGAGGGAGGAACAGTCAGACACAGAAAGGTAAGGGGCAGGCAGGGGTGGCTGCCCGAGTGAGGTGGGGGCACAGCTCGATGGCCCAGGTGGTGGTGGTGGGGCGGTCAGCGGTCCTGCCCTGGTCCCGGCTGTGTCTCTTGGCAGCCTTGGGCTGGAGAGGGCTTCAACAAACTCCAGTGATTTGGAACATGAGGACATTGCTAGGCAGACTTTTATGGTCTGTGTCCCTCAAATGACAAGACAAATTCAGATAGGCTGGAGTGGGCTTTGATAGCAACTCCAGTAGTTGGAACATAAGGACAGAGCCAGGTGGACTTCTACGGTCTATGTCCTAGAAACACCAAACACCATGATCAAGTATATTATATTATGTTCATTGTTGATTTTAATCATGAATTGAGAATGAATGTGACTGTTGGGCAGACTGGATGGACCATTCAGATCTTTATCTACCATCACTTATTATGTTACTATCACGCTTATTTTTGAAAGAGAAGGGCGCCCATCTTCCGACACAAATTGGGAGATGGGCATTCTTCTCGCAAGGCCGCCCAAATTGGCATAATCAAAAGCCGATTTTTTGACACCCTCGACGGCTTTCCGTCATGGGAATGACCAAAGTTCATGGGGGCATGTCGGCAGGGTAGTGAAGGCAGGACTGGGGCGTGATTAGGAGATGGGCGTCCTTGGCCAATAATGGAAAAAAGAAAAGTGTCCATGACGAGCACTTGGCCAACTTTACTTGGTCCATTTTTTTTCATGACCAAGCCGTGAAAAGATGTCCGAACTGAGCAGATGACCACAGGAGGGAATTGGGGATGACCTCCCCTTACTCCCCCAGTGGTCACTAACCCCCTCCCACCATAAAAATACTTTTTTGCCAGCCTCTATGCCAGCCTCAAATGCCATACTCAGGTCCATTGCAGCAGTATACATGTCCCTGGAGCAGTTGTAGTGGGTGCAGTGTACTTCAGGCAGGTGGACCTGGCGGGGGGTTGGGGGGCTTAGCACCCAAGGTAAGAGAGCTATGCACCTGGGAGCAATTTGAGAAGTCCACTGCAGTGCCCCCTAGGGTGCCCGGTTGGTGTCCTAGCATGTGAGGGGGACAAGCGCACTACAAATGCTGGCTCCTCCCACGACCAAATGGCTTGGATTTAGCCGTTTTTGAGATGAACGTCTTTGGTTTCCATTATCGGCGAAAACCAAGGTCGGCCATCTCTAAGGTCGACCTAAATGTCAAGATTTGGGCGTCCCCGACTGTATTATCGAAACAAAAGATGGATGATCATCTTGTTTCGATAATACGGGTTTCCATGCCCCTTCATGGTGCCGTCCTTAGAGATGGGCGCCCCCATTCGATTATGCCCCTCTGTTACTCAATTGAATTGCATGAGCAAATTGAACATATGTCCAAATTTGCACATGCAAGTTTTAGTGCCGTTTATAGAATTTGGGGGTTAATATATTAAGGTGTTGTTATAACAGGTTTTCTGCTAACTGTTCGTTTTAAATGTGTAGCTTTTATTACTTTATTTCCAAATAAAGAATTACTGTGATATTTCTGTTTTATCACCTTGTCCCAATCTTTCTAAGTAAAATCATTGACAACTGTTTTGTGAGGGTTGTTCCTCCTTTGTGGTTGTTTTGTTCAACTGTTATCTATACCACCATCATTTGGAATTCTTTAGTGCTACTAGTAGGGTCCTTCTTTAACCTTTTGTGGCTAGGACAAAAATCTATCTTGGGAATATTCTAAGCGATTTGAGTGGCCAAGAGAGACTCCTGGCTGCTTAAATCACTTCTGTGGGGCTACCTGCTGATATTCTGTGGCACTTAACCAGTTAGTGCCACAGAATATCACCACAGGCTGCTAAACTGAAAGCTGGCTATTTTGTGGGCACTCCGGCGGTGGAGTCAGCATTTATGTGGTTAAGGGCCGATGATATTAGTATTAAAATGCGTAAGATAACCAGTCAAGTCAGACCACATATCAAACCTATTTTTATATAGTGTCACTTATATGGTTAAGTGCTGAATATTGCACTTAGCCGCTTAAGAGATAGCCGGCCACTTAAACCCAATATTCAATGCTGGTGCCCGGACATGACCCAGCATTGAATATGTGAGGATAACGCCGGCGGTGGCTAAAAAAAAAGCTCAACGCCGTCGGCTAAATATCTACTCTTACATGAGTTTAAGAACTGTATTTCATATTATACTTTCTCTTTTGGGTTTCTAAGAGGGGGAGAGGACGTGTGAGCAGGGGAAGAGGAAGGGAGGCTAGATTGGTTCTTCAACCAGTCATGCATACTTACAGCCACATCACCCATTGTCCATGCCACCATCATTGTTACTCTTTCCATACCGTCTGAAAACTGTGAACTCCATTTTTCACAGTATGCCACAACAGTGCCACCCCTCACTTCCATGCATCCTCTTATTTTCCTGTAGCTTTTTCTATCCTCATTCCATGTTCCTATATAACATTGCCAACCTTTGTTCCATGCTGCTGTGGAACAATGCCAACCCAAACGTCACAACTGCACCGTTGAATAGAAAAGTGATTAGAAATGCTACCCATTACAGTCTGTTACAGAAAGAGCAATTCTATAGAAGGGCACCTAGATTTAGGCATCAAAAAGGTGCCTATTTGGAGCTTATGCTATAAATAAAAAAGTAGACTCCTATTGTCCTTTATAGAATTACAGTGTAACTGGTTATATATGCATACATGGGCGCGATATTCAGACCATGGGAGTTAGCCAGGCTGGCTTCTGTGGTCGGTACTGAGTCCATATATTCAATGCCGGGTTTAATGTCGGGCGAGTTCTGGTGACTGGCATTGAATATCCAGGTGTTTTTTTGGCTGGTTTCAACTTAACCAGCCAAGCCGATATCCTGTGCTGGCCGGTTAAGCTGAAACCGGCCAAAGATAGGCCTGCTATTTTGGTGGCTGAATTTGGTCGTCAAACTTAGCCAGCGATGCACCAAATATCAGTGGATAACTGGTTATATCGCACAATATACTCGGTTATCCGCTAAGGGGGAGATTCTATATATGGTGCCTAAAAAATCAGCATGGAAAACATTTCCAACTAAGTGTATTCTATAAGTGTCTTCTAGACTTAGGCACAGTATAGTCAACACCCCAGCACCTAAAAATACCCACCTCCATTTAAACCAACAAAAACGTGGCATAATTCCTGGTGCATAGACTTAAGTGTAGAGGGCCATATTTTATAAGTAGGCTTGCAAATTTTAGAACATCCACAAAACACCCATTTCCCTACCCCTTTTTGCCTGCGCATGTTAGAAGTTAGGCGCACTGCATTACAGAATACACTTAGCAAGTTGTGCGTGTAAGTTCTAATTGTTGCCAAATGATGCCCATTATTGCTTGATAAGTGCTGATATCAACGCTAACCAGCTTGATAAGCTAATTAAGTTACATCCGCTGTTATAGAATACTCCCGGATTTCAGCGCGGATCTAGGCACACTATATGAATCCAAGGGTAAGCGCTAACCAGCAAGATTCAGCAGGAGATAACCAACGATGTCCTGCTGAATATCGCCAAATAGCCGGTTAAGTACCATGTAGCCAGCCAGGAGCAATTCCTGGCTGGTTAAATGGTTTTATATACTAGGTGGACATATGTTTAAGCACCAGCACCTATGCCAGCCATTGAGCCAGTGTTAATTCTCACACCTAGATTAGGGAGATACACACATAACTTACCAGTATTCTATAAATTATGTGCATAAGTGTGTACAGAGTCCAGGCTGCACCCTTTTGAAAGCCCAACTACAAAGTGTTTATAGTATGGAAGATAGTATGTACTTACAGAATAATGCAGAGCCAAATTATTGTCATTTACATGCATATCGGTTCACATATGTAAATTGCTAGAATACTGGCATATATGTGAACACCTGCTGCCTTAATCTACACGGTGCCTTATAGAATTACTCCCACAATCTTTGAGCCTAGTCTAAGGATTTGGCTAAGATTAAGGGTAGGGGGTACCTATGAGTGTAATGCTAGTGTGACACAGAGAATTGAACATTGTGGGCCAGATTCAGTAAATGGCGCCCAAAGTTAGGCACCGTTAAGATCTGTGCTAAGCGCCAGTTCTATACAGGTCACTTTGCACTATTATACAATAGCACTTATGACCCAATGATCAATTCCCCAGGGCTGTTCCAAAACAGCACCCTAAAAATAGCACCTGAACAGCGTGGGGAATTAACTCCCCAATGATCAACGCTAATAACATGCAAATTTAGGGAAACCCCACCCAGCATATCCCAGGATGCACTGGGCAGAGCAGGGCACTGCCATTTTGGAGGTGGTACTTGAAGGAAGAGGGAGTATGGGGGGGAGTCAGGGGCCATTAGACCACCAGGGTTGGTGGCAGTAGGGTTGGCCACTGGGCTACCAGGGATTGTTTTTGGTGTTGGGGGAGGGTCCGAGGATCAGGGTAAGGAGAAGGCCAATTGGCCACCAGGAAAAACTATCTGGGGGCGTTAGTGGGGGCTGGAGGTCCCACTTCGTAAGAATCACCTTGCCCATGTGTGAAGATTTGTGCATATGGGACTCCTTCCTGGATGCCTACAATGGTCTCTCTGTATGGCAGGGCAAGCCGGTGTCTACCACAGAGCTGGAATTGTATTCTGATGCCTCAGGAGGTACAGGTTTTAGCCTGGATCAGGGCTGGGGTTGGCCAAAACTTCTCCTCCTTGGAGCTGTTCCCCATCATGCTGGCCCTCTTTTTTTGGAGTGAATGTTTACAGTACAGGAGGGTGGTGTTTTGGTCAGACAACAGAGCCCTGATCAAGGCAATTAATAGGCAAATGGCACATTGTGAGATAACAATCAACTTGCTGAGGGCGTTTGTACTAGGCTGCCTGTTGCTAGACCTTACAGCACAAACAAAACATATCACTGGAGTGCATAACAAAACAGCTGATTCTCTCTCTCTCTCTCTCTCTCTCTCTCTCCAAGGAGGCTCTTTTCAGGAAACTGGCCCCAGAAGTGGACCCAGAAGGAGCAGTAGTCCCAGATCATCTTTGGCAGATTGCAATCCAGAAGCATGGGAGTTGCTCTGCATGTCCGTTGGTCCAAGTACTTGGAGGGCATATTCCTGAGAGTTCCAGCACATAAAAAAGTTTGCTCTTGAAAGGGAGTGGATATAGGGGCCGATGCCCGAACGCTTGTTAGTGGATTATGTCATGTATACACGGACTGCTGGCACATGCAGGAGAATGGTTGCCTCTAACCTGGCTGCATTGGAATTCTTTGTGCAGGCAGAGGGACAGGCTGATCTCACCAAGGATATATGGCTTGCTACGTCTGACATAGGGGAGAATGATTTTGAACTATTTCTGTTTCGGGCAGCTTTCTCACAGGCTTTCTTTGCGGCACTAAGGATTAGTGAGCTGGTGGCCTCATGAAAGGCAAGTGGGACAGACTATGAGCTGCTGTTCAGAAATGTGTCCACATTCCAGTTCACTGCCCTGTTACAGCACTACCTGATAAAAGCAGGCTATGATCCATTATCATTTGGCACCCATTCCTTCAGGACTGGGAAGCCACCTCTGCAGCAGATGGTGGTCTACCCTCAACAGTAATACAGTGCATAGGTGGATGGAAGATAGATGCTTACAAGACATATGTAAGACAGGACTTATAGAGTGCAGCTATTAACCCACACCACTAATGACTTCTGTTCATTTTCTTCCTACAGGGTATGCACCATAAGGCGCATCGGTGTGCATCGTGGGACACTTTTATGTGTCTTGGGCCAACAAGTGGGCAGAGGTGAGACCGTATGGCAGCAGCTTGGGCTTGGCCCATAAGGTCATCCATGTCTACTGGCTAAATTGAGGGGGTATATGATGGCTGCAACTACTTTCTTTCCTCAAAGCTTGTCACAAGGAAATGGAATGCCCTAAGGTCATTGTTACCAACCTTGGGGGAAATGACTTGGGGACTTGGTCCTGTGTACAGATGGTCTGCACTGCCAGGGATCTCTCTGAAATCATTTCATTATTGGAAGATACACACATAATTTAGTCCAACTCTATACCTCGTTGGCAGGTGCATGCACTCAAAGATTTGGGGGGAAGGGGGAAGGAAGAATGTGAATAGACAGCTAGGAGTATGGACCTGTCAGATGGAAGACTCGCACATCACGCATGCCTGGGTAAACCCCAAATGCGTGGGGCAAGGAAATGTCACGGCTGCCTATGCTATGCTTTTATGAGAAGCCATTCAAACCTGAAGAACCTGCAACTCTTGTTTATAAAGGAAGATGTTAGGAAGCTTATGCTAACTGCTTAAGGTTACTGTAACAAAGAGAATTGATGAGTTCCCAGGAAACGTATCATAAATCATTCATTTAGGACATGTGAGATTTTTAATTGGAAGGCACAGAAACTGGAGAGGAGAGAGAGAGGTGGCTATGTGTGGCAAGTGAACAAAGTGATGGATATGTTCAATGTCAGATGGAGCTTGGGTAAGAGCTGTACACAGCAGGCAAGCTGCCCCATCTATCAAAACAAACCTAGTAGGGATGTGAACAGGCAAGAAAAAAAGGCAAGTTTTTATTATTTTTTCATGAATTTTCCCCAATATACAGATGTTTATGTTAATTTCACATGTTTATATTAACCCATTAGTGCCCAGTGTTCCCATAATAAAATCCCGTATGGGAATGTTGGGCACTAATGGGTTAATAGGACATTGTGTGCACTAAATTGATTTAAGGAAAGAAAAGAGGATGGAATTTGATATACTCCTTTTTCTGTGGTTGCAATCAAAGCAGTTTACAAATTAAGGGCCCTGTTTACAAAAGCGTGCATTTGTAACACGCTAAAAATTAGCGCACGCTAACCATGCAGACAACATTAGGAATATTAGGGGCATCTACATGGTTAGTGCTTACTAAAGATGCCAGCGTGCCTTTGTAAGCAGGGCCTTAAGTACAGGTACTTTATTTTGTACCTGGGCAATGGAGGGTTAAGTGCCTTGCCCAGAGTCACAAGGAGCCGCAGTGAGATCAAACCCAGTTTCCCTGGTTCTCAGACCACTGCACTAACCATTGGGCTACTCCTGCACTCCATGCATGATACCACAAATAAAGGTGCACTATCTTAATTAGAGGGCAATCCTAAAAAGGGGCACCTGTTTTTAGGCACCAGCTTTAAAGGGTTTATCGCGGGGGCACACACAGGCATCCTGTAGTAGGTTCTGGGATAGTGTGCACACAGCACGCAGTAAAAAATTATTTATATTTTTACTGTGGAGGGGCATGTGTGCAGAGTGGGCATTTCTGTGATAATCAGCACAGCTACATTGATATGTGCTAACTGATTAGCATGTGATTAATGTGTGACCCCTTACTACCTACAAAATAGGCAGCGGTAAGGGCTCACGCACTAATGTTTTTTTAATAGCCATGCACTAATTGTAACATTAGTGTGTGGCTGTTAATACAAAAATCTGAAAATCAACCATTTTACTGTGGTTCTAAAAATGGCCCACGTAACAGTGTGCCAGGACTACTTTTTAGTGCTGCTGTTTTGTAAAAAGGCCACTTAGAATAAAACAAGATGTGGCCTCAATAAACTGTGGTAAATCACTTTGACACAGATGCACTAAAGTGCAAACTTTTTTTTTTTTGCAAAAGAGACTTCACACTCTTAAGTAGAGCAACAATGATGGCAAATATGGAAATCTGCAAAATGTTGGGATATTGCACTGTTTGACGCTCTGTAGTAAACGTTACCAAAGTAGGGCACTGCAATAGGCTTTCCAAATAGAGGGGGCCTTTTACAAAAGCGCGTAAGGGCCTACGCATATGCAGCACGCATCAGATTTGCATTACTGCCCGTCGGTAATTCTAAGTAAGGCATGCGTCGAAAACCGGCGGTAGAAAATAATTTTCTATTTTCTACCACATGGGGCATTCCCAGTGGCAATCGGCAGTTGGTGCACGGTGGAAAGTTTCCATGCGGGTAACGCATGAGCCCTTAAAGCTAAGTCAATGGGTGGCGTTAAGGGCTCAGGCTGTAAATAACACGCGCAGGTTTAAATTTTGCCGCACGTCCATTTCCTGGCCCAAACCTTTCCCTTTTTTCCAGACACGGTGGAGAAATGGTCCAGCATGCGTCCCACGCACTCATACTACCACAGGCCAATTTTTAGCGCACCTTTGTAAAATCAACCTACGCATCCAGTTTTTCCTACATAAGCACACAACTGTGGAACGCATTACCAAAAGCCTTGAAAACGACATACGATCACCTAAACTTCCGGAAAACACTAAAAACCAACCTGTTTAAAAAGGCGTACCCTGCCAATCCAACATAAATGCCTGATCTCTGCAACACAACAAAACTAAAGCATGTAATGGACATAACACAACTCACCCGTTATACGATGCCCTAATGTGGCTGTGCCACATGAACTTTTTCTTACCACAACATCACTTTGCACTTGCTCTAACCGGAGTCCGCAAATGCCTTTCCAGTACTATGTAAGCCACATTGAGCCTACAAATAGGTGGGAAAATGTGGGATACAAATGTAACAAATAAATAAATAAATAAAAGGGCCCCAAAATCACAAAAATAGAGATTCAAAGAAAATTCTTTTTTAGGCATCAATTTAATCAAGAACGTGACATGGAATCAGATCTAGACCTCAAGAAGAACTCCTCAGAGCCCATAAAGAGAAGCACACTCCAGATATTGTATGAACTCTGGGGTCCACCTAAAAATAAGCACGTGCCTAATGTTAGAGACGCCCATATATTTCTATGGGTGTCTCTAGCGTTTAGCACGCACTAATCATTAGCGCGCAATAAAAATGCTAGCGCACCTTTGTAAAATGACCCCTCTGTGTTTTTTGCATGTAGCTGGGCCCATTCAACATGTTAACTGCAAAAATTGGCACATTTTAGAGGGGCACCATTGTTTTAAAAATAAGAAGTTTTTGTAGAAAAAAGGGTGCTGGTACTCATTATGGGTGGGGTCACCACATATGGCTCCACCCCTATGATAGCCACACCCACATTAGCCACACCCCTTATTCCAGCCATGGCGCATATAAACAGACATCACTGAAAATATTATACTAGTATAGGAGAAAAAAATAACGTAATTTTTTTCATTATAAATAATTTCTGTAAGCTGTCACAGCTCCAGTATACCCAGTGCAAAATAAGACAGCAGATATAAATTCTCAAATTAGACCTATTTCAAACACTAGGAATGGCCTAGTGGTTAGGGTGGTGGACTGAGGAACTGAGTTCAATTCCCACTTCAGGCATAGGCAGCTCCTTGTGACTCTGGGCAAGTCACTTAACCCTCTATTGCCCCATGTAAGCCGCATTGAGCCTGCCATGAATGGGAAAGCACAGGGTACAAATGTAACAAAAATAAAATGATTTTTTTCTACCTTTGTTGTCTGGAGACTTTGTTTTTCTATCCATATTGTTCCCAGTCTCTGATTCTGGCTGGAGCAGAGCTTGAGAGACAGAAGGGAAGGCCGAAGGTGTGCCGAGCAAAGAACATGCATTTCGCTGCCGCTGCCGACGCCACCTTAACCCCGAGGTACGCCTTTTAAATTTCACAGGAGGAGGAGGGGGGCCCTGGTGCTGGGAGGGAGGGAGGACAGGCGGGCGGCCTGATGCTTGTTTGGTTGGAGGGAAGGAGGCAGGCCTGGTGCTGGGTGGGAGGGAGGCCTGGTGCTTGGTGCTGGGTGAGTGGGATGCCTGATGCTGGGTGCTGGGTGGGAGGGAGGGAGGGAGGCCTGGTGCTTGGTGCTGGGTGGGAGGGAGGGAGACCTGATGCTGTGTGCTGCTGCATGCTGGGTGGGTGGGAGGGAGGGAGGCCTGATGCTGGGTGCTGCTGGGTGCTGGGTGGGAGGCAGGCCTGGTGCTTGGTGGGAGGGAGGCAGTACTGGTGCTTGGTAGGAGGGAGGGAGGCCTGGTGCTGGGAGGGAGGGCAGGGGGGAGAGGAGGGTGGCTGGACATGGGTGGCTGGAGGGGAGGACAGGGGGAGAGGAGGGTGGCTGGACATTTGTGGCTGGAGGGGAGAGGAGGGTTGCTGGACATGGATGGAGGGCAAGAAATGAAGAAGAAAGGAGGAAAGTAAAGAAATAAATGGAAAGGAAGCCCTGGAAACGGAGTTAAAAGAACAGATAGAGAGCAGCAGAATCAGAGACTAGGACCAATATGGATAGAAAAACAAAATCACCAGACAGCAAAGGTAGAAAAAATAATTTTATTTTAATTTTAGTGTTTGGAATATGTCCAATTTGAGAATTTACATCTGCTGTCTTATTTTGCACTGGGTATACTGGAGCTGTAACAGCTTACAGAAATGATTTATGATGTAAGAAAATCATGTTATTTTTTTCTCCTATACTAGTATAATATTTTCAATGATGTCTGTTTATATGCGCCATGGCTGGTGTAAGGGGTGTGGCTATCATAGGGGTGGAGTCATATGTGGTGACCACGCCCATAATGAGTACCGGCACTTTGCGATAAATAATTAGATTTTGGGTTGCTGTTTGGGCACTTGGTCTCTGAAAGGTTCGCCATCACTACCCTAGTTGTACCTCCCCTAACACTGTCTCTTGCATGTGATTTTGCACAGTATAGAAGAAAATGCATCTCTTTGTATTTCGCTGTGCTGTGCTAAATGCAAGGTCTGGCATCTTGGGATTTTGATTTCATTTGTTTATGGTTTGTGGTCACTTATTCTGTATTTGTGTTCTGTGTGTGTGACCAAAGTATTCTGTGAGCATCAATTTTCTATGTAGTATTCTATAGTACTTTGGCTTCTTCAGTTTTCTTGATAGATGTGTTGAAATTTTAGGGCCCCACTGTAATATTTAGGGCATATTTAAGGGAAGCCTATGTGTGTTGGTGGACTGTGGCTCAGTGGAGGATGAAGAGTGCACCCTCTTATATTTCCACTAGCTCTCAATGTGGCCTGCAGCCACTGAGGCCAGCACTGCTACTCCCATTGAAGTTATTGGGAATGGGGTAGGTGTGTGGTAGGAGTAGGGGCCTGGGCAGGGCATATCAGGTGGCAGGCGTTTCTCTAGTGCCCATCCATCCAACCTGTTGGCCCACCCAAAAATTGTCTTCTGGCTACGCCACTGGCGTTAAATGGGACCTGTGCTAAAATAGCACCAGTTAGTGGTAAAATAGCACATCTTAACATGTTGATAACTACACCCCTAATTTAGGTACCTACTTAGGTTATAAGATCTTTTGGACTTATTTTAAAAGAAAAAAAAAGGTTATAAACCACCTTGAGATAAAATTAGACAATCTAGAATTTTCAAAAATTATGTATCAATCATCATCGAACACACAAAGATATACTAATATCCATTTAAGTCTGAGCACTGAAATGCCAGCATAACTTTAAGCAGATAAACTTTAAGCAGATACCCATGTGAGGGTAATTTAAAAAAAGGTTTTTCCACTTGTAGTCAGTTTCACACGTGGAAAACCCCTTTTAGAAAATAGTTTGGCAGTATAAGCATGTGTAAGTATGCACACCGACAAAAATGGCTAAATATTGATGGGAATATTTCTTGTGACATTGAGTTAGTGATTTTATTTTGGAGTATTTGTTACATAAATAGAAATATTTAACCATCCAGATCACATACAGGTATAAACTGTGATTCTAGAAAGCCTCTAGCAGGCTCATTTTTGAAAGAGAAGGACGCCCATCTTTCGACATAAATCAGAAGATGGGGGTCCTTCTCACAGGGTCATCCAAATGGGTATAATCGAAAGCTGATTTTGGACGTCCCCAACTGCTTTCCGTTGCAGGGATGGCCAAAGTTCAAGGGGGCATATCAGAGGCGTAGCGAAGGCGGGACTTGGGCATGACAAACACATGGATGTCCTTGACCCATAATTGAAAAAAAGGGCATCCCTGACGAGCACTTGGATGACTTTACCTGGTCGTATTTTTCTTACGACCAAGGCAAAAAAAGGTGGCCGAAATGACCAGATGACCACCGGAGAGAATCGGGGATGACCTCCCCTTACTCCCCCATTGGTCACTAACCCTCTCCCACCCTCAAAAAACATCTTTAAAAATATTTTTTGCCAGGCTCAGATGTCATACTCAGCTCCATCACTGAAGTATGCAGGTACCTGGAGCAGTTTTAGTGGGTGCAGTGTACTTCAGGCAGGCGGACCCAGGCCCATCCCCCTCCCTACCTGTTATGTTTGTGGAGGACACAGCGAGCCCTCCAAAACCCACCAGAAACCCACTGTACCCACATCTAGGTGCCCCCTTTCACCCCTTAGGGCTATGGTAGTGGTGTACAGTTGTGGGTAGTGGGTTTAGGGGGAGGTTGGGGGGCTCAGCACACAAGGTAAGGGAGCTATGTTCCTGAGAGCAATTTATGAAGTCCACTGCAGTGCCCCCCTAAGGTGCTCAGTTGGTGTCCTGGCATGTCAGGGGGACCAGTGCACTACGACTGCTGGTTCCTCCCACGACCAAAGGGCTTGCATTTGGTCATTTCTGAGATGAGCATCCTTGGTTCCCATTATCGCCAAAAATTAGAAACGACGAAGTCTAGTGAAGACCATCTCTATGGATGACCAAAATTTCAAGATTTGGGCATCCCCAATCGTATTATCGAAACGAAAGATGGACGTCCATCTTGTTTTGATAATACGTGTTTCCCCACCCCTCCATCGGGAGGTTTTGCGAGGACGTCCTCAACAAAACTTGGGCATCCCTTTCAATTATGGCCCTCTTTGCATCCCTGGGATGCAGAGATATAAAGAGAGGCATAGCAGAATGTGTTTTGGGTTTGTACACAAACAGGTGTGCACTTCCTATTGTACAACTGGCAGTACATATTTATTTTAACATATTTCCATATTTCTCCTTCAAATTTTACACCTGTCCTGAGGCACACATAGTGATAGCTACCAGTTTAGACCTGGCGTCTAAATAATGAGATAAGTGGAAACTAAATGACACCACCACCTCTCTTCCCCTGCCCCCCATATCTCCCAAGTGGCGCAAGATAATCATTCCACCCTTGATGCCATAGCACACATCTTCACCCCCAACCAACCCCTCCATCTCTCTATAGCTCCCTGTCAGCAATAAGAATCTCCACCCCTGAATCTTCCCTGCTTTTGCTGAGGATTTTCCTGATTGCTGCTGTGGGGCAGGAATGATCCCTAAATTCTTCTGTCCTGTTGGTGCACATATTCAAAATGGCACCTATGACCCCCTAGTTTCACGGTCCTACCACTAGAGGTAAAGCTGCCAAATAGAGTGCACAGTGAAGGGGGGGGGGGGGGGAGTAGGTTACATAGCCCTTCACCAGCCACTTTAAGTGATAGCAGGTTTCATGAGTCCCTCTTAGCCAGGAACCCACATTGTTCCTGACTGAACAATGGCAAATGTGAGATCAGGACACTTTATTTTAGCCTTCATTTCTCAAAATTGCTCTCACTGGACATGCAAAAGATATATTAATATTAATAATAATACAGTGGGTTTTGTTATCCGCTCAATACAATATCAGGTCAAGGTGAATTACAAAAGTTAGGAATTCCTACAATATAACAAATGAGTTAACTAAACAAAATCCCAAGAAGGTTTTGCAAAAAGATTAAAAAAAAAAAAGTCTTCAAATCACATTAAAATAATACATAGTTAATGAAATTTCTTACAGAGACAGGAAGGGTTTTTCAAATGTTCCATTTGATATCAAAAGGTAGATATCAATAATTTTTTTTTTATTTAATACTTCTGACCAGGGAATTATAGAGTTAAATAATGATTAGAATGTAAAGCTCTATTTTAAAGAACCACAATAATCAGTGAAGTCATAAAAAAAGAAACTAAGGGGTCCTTTTCCAAAGACGCGTATGGTCCTAAGCGTGTCCAGCGCATGCCAAATCAGCATTACTGCACAGCTACCGCATGTCCCGGGCATTAATTCTGAATTTGGCGCATGTTGAAAACACGCAGTAGAAAATATTTTGTACTGCACGGTGCTTACCCTGCAGTCAACAGTAGTGGGCGTGTGCTGCATGCCTACCGCACGGGTAGCGTGTGAGACCTTACCGCTAAGTCAATGGGTGGCTGTAAGGTCTCAGGCCGAAAATGGACAAGCACTGGTTTTTATTTTGCCGCAAGTCCATTTTCCAGATCCTTAAAAAGGTTCTTTTTCCAGGACGCAGCAAAAAGTCCTAAATCATGCAAAATATTAAAAACCAGCAGAACTTAAATTGGAAATGAGTTTCTATTGGTAACCAATGAAGCTCATATAGGACAGGGGTGACTATAATATTTTATGTGCATCTGCCAATGGCCTGACTCACCCATACCCTTACCATGGTCATACCCCCTTTTTGAATCCATGTGAAAAAAGTTACGTGCGCATCTTTATAGAATACTGACTAGAAAGTGGCACATGTAAATTCAAATTGTTGCCAGTAATTGCCTTGCTATTCAATTAAATTGTATGTGCAAATTGGGTGTGTGCCCAAATTTACATGCAGAATTTTGAGCACCATATATAGAATTTGGGGGGGGGGGCACGTTTTTATGTTACGACAATTTGCGTGATCTGACATGCGCTAAACCCTTGGTAAGCCAAGCCTACATTTGGCAGAGCCTTTTAGAAAATACAATAGCATATCCCAACCTGGATATCTCAATTCCTATCTTAGGGATCCTTTCACTAAGGTATGCTAACAGATTTAGCATACTCCAACAATTAGTGCGCGCTAAATGATAAGATGCCTAAAGGAATATAATGGGTGTCTTATCTTTAGCACTCACTAAATCCATTATTGTACCTTAGTAAAGGACCCCTTAATGGCCTTTGCAAAATGGGCCTTTGTGTCTTTATAAAACAAGCCTAAATAGGCCTTGCTTCCTAGGCAATATGTTATAAAATTACTGTCATAATAACGGAATATTGCTGCTACCCAGGTAACTTTTAGCCAACCACCGTACCACTGAATGGGCAAATTCAAAGAAAAGCATTCATGTGAACAGCTCCCAGTGCATATGTACCTTTGAATACTGACTCAGTAGCATTCCACAATTCCAATTTATATTAAAACTTATCATATTCTCTGTGAACTAATTGCTAATATTGCTTGCTTTCTGTTCTTTATGAGACACATATCAATTCTTTCTTTAATTTCTGTCCCTGTGAGATCCTTCAAACAGGCACGTTGCATGAATTACAAGTAAAACATTTACAATTACAACGGGCTTAGGATATTCATTTGTGTAGCAAGATAAAATGTATCGTATTTCTCATCTAGGAAACACAGCCAAATGATTACACTTCCTGCACACAGCGCAGTCCTTGTATTACTGATTAGATGATCTATCAGGGAACCATTGGGCTGAAAATTATCGCTGGAGATTCAAGGAGCCAGACCTGTGCAGCAGAGGGATTAGCAAGGAAGGAACCAAATAAATAAAGATTGATATTACATGCTAGCCACAGGAACTGAGATAAAATAGTCTTGTAGGACTCTGCTATAATCCTTTTTCTAAAACCTTACCCTGCTATAAGATATGCTGTTGTGAAGTGTCTCACTACATTGTCTCCCACTGTAGGTTTCTCTCTCTCTCTCCTCCCCCCTTCTTCCTGCTCCCCAACACCATTTGTGTTCTTCTTCTCTCCTTTATCTTTCTAGTTGTCCAATCATAGTTTTCATTTTGAAGCTACAGGATTCTCTGGAGAGAGAGAGAGAGAGAGAGAGAGAGAGAGAGAGAGAGAGAGAGAGAGAGAGAGAGAGAGAGAGAGAGAGAGAGAGAGAGAGAGAATGAATCCTGTAGCTCCAAAATGAAAACTATGATTGGACAGCTAGAAAGATAAAGGAGAGAAGGAGGACAGAAATGGTGGTGGGGAGCAGGAGGAAGGGAGGAGAGAGAGAGAGAAACAGTAATAGCACTAATTATGATGATAAACAGTACAATTCAATATTAGAATAATGATAAAATGGCAATAATCTCTTCTAGTGCAGCCACTGCTATAATACAAACTTTAATTATGTAGTTTCTTGTGGGAGTTAGGAGGATTTGTTGTTGTTTTGTCATTGCTTATTTTTCAGTAAGACCTTGGTATGAACTAGCTTGAAGGTTAAAAAGGAGAAGGCTGATATTGAATGGCATTGTTTATCATCATAATTACTTCTATTCTTCTCTCTCTCTCTCTCTAGATAGCTAGATAAGAACAGCTATACTGAGTCAGACTGAAGGTCCATCTAGCCCAGTATCCTGCTTCCAGCAGTGGCCAATCCAGGTTACAAGTACTTGACAGAAACCCATTTAGTAGCAATACTCCACACTACAAATCCCAGGCAAGCAGTGGCTTCCCCCACGTCCATCTCAAAAACAGACTATGGACTTTTCCTCCAGGAACTTGTCCAAATCTTTTAAAACTCAGATACACTAACTGCCATTAGTACATCCTCCAGCAACGAGTTCCAGAGCTTAACTATTCTTTGAGTGAAAAAAAAATATTTCCTTCTATTTGTTTTAAAAGTATTTCCATGTAATTTCATTGAGTGTCCCTGGTCTTTGTACTTTTTGAAAGAGTGAAAAATCAATTCACTTTTACCCATTCTACACCACTCAGGATTTTATAGATCTCAATTGTATCCCCCTTCAGCCATTTCTTTTTCAAGCTGAAGAGCCCTAAACTCTTTTATCATTTTGGTTGCTCTTCTTTGAACCTTTTCTTTTTTTGAGATACAGAACAGAATGCAAGATAGATAGATGGATAGAGCCAAATCTTGTATCTGGTGTTTGGTCAGGAGTGGGACATCAAGGTTGGGGTATTCACAATTTCCTGGTTATTTTATAAAGCTCTGTTGAAGTTTAAACATTCTGTAATACATTTAGATCCATAGGAAATACACGTATATTAAGCATTTTGTAAAAGCATACTTTCAGAAAGAGAGAGACATCTCTTGGCAGCTTCTATGTGAAAGCTTCAGTGCTTACACATGTATACTACAACAGTAGTCAACTGATGAACCAATCATCTAGAATACCTTTTTTTACATATTTAAGGTCATTTAAACTACTAGGGGCCCTTTTACTAAGCTGTGGTAAAAGGGGTCTGCACTAGCATCAGCACGTGCTTTTGATTCACGCTGAGGCCCCTTTTACCACAGTGGGTAAAAGGCTGTCTTTTTCTTGACGGGATATGGCCATATGGTAAGTGGTTCACTTACCGCCTGATGTGGCTGTAAGGGCTCCCGCGCTAACCCAGTGGTAACCGTGTAGCATCTGGCACTGTCCAATTACCTTTTTGTATATCACAATATATAGATAGGGAATATACAAAATATAAATATATCTCTTAATAATTCAACACAAATTTAAGATATCTATAAATAATAATTCTTATATACCTACTATTGTGGTTTACATTGACCACCATCAATTTTTCTTTTTTTCTTTTATCAATTATTATATATATAAATTTTATGAAAAGTGCTCAGTTCGCACATCAGTACTCCCAGGAACTTAGCTCCCTTACCTTGTGTGCTAAGGCCCCCAACCCCCCCCCCCCAAAACCCACTACCCACAACTGTACACCACTACCATAGCCCTTATGGGTGAAGTGGGGCATCTAGATGTGGGAGTGGGTTTCTGGTAGGTTTTGGAGGGCTCGCTGTTTCCTCCACAAATGTAACAGGTAGGGAGGGGGATGGGCCTGGGTCCGCCTGCCAGAAGTGTACTGCACCCACTAAAACTGCTCCAGGGACCTGCATACTGCTGTGGTGGAGCTGAGTATGACAAAAAATATTTTTAAAGATGTTTTTTGAGGGTGGGAGGGGGTTAGTGACCACTGGGGGAGTAAGGGGAGGTCATCCCTGATTCTCTCCGGTGGTCATCTGGTCATTTCGGCCACCTTTTTTTGCCTTGGTCGTAAGAAAAACAGGACCAGGTAAAGTCGTCCAAGTGCTCGTCAGGGACGCCCTTTTTTTTCCATTATGGGTCGAGGACATCCATGTGTTAGGCACGCCCAAGTCCCGCCTTCGCTACGCCTCCGATATGCCCCCTTGAACTTTGGCCGTCTTTGCAATGGAAAGCAGTTGGGGACGTCTAAAATTGGCTTTCGATTATACAGATTTGGACGACCCTGTGAGAAGGACACCCATCTTTCAACACAAATCGGAAGATGGGTGTCCTTCTCTTTCAAAAATGAGCCTGTTGGTAATCCAAACCTTATGGATGGAAGAGACTTGAAAGCCTCTTTTGATCTTATTTTTTTGGCCACTTGTTTGGAGAACCATATAGGCTGTTTCTCTTGTTTTTGTTTACTTTCCTTGTATAAAGATCCATTGCCATATTTATAGCAACTTTCAGCTTAGACCACTGCACTTCCATTTCTTCTATGCCTACCCATCCTGTCAGCTCCTTCTTTTGGTATTCCCCCATTTTACCAAAATCAGTATGTCTGAAATCCAGCACTTTGAGTTTTGTGTGTCTGCACTCCGCTTTTGCTCTTATATCAGACCATATTGTGTGATGATCACTGTTGCCTAGGTGGGCACCCACCTGGACATTGAAAACACTTCCTCCATTTCTGAGCACTAGATCTAGCATCAACACTTCCCTCGTGGGTTCCGTCACACTTTGTCTGAGCACAGCACTTTGACAGGCATTCACTATCTTTCTGCTTCTTTCTGATTCTGCCGTTGGGACATTCCAGTCCACATCAGGGTCAGCCTAGTGGAAGTGTAGTGGACTGTAAACCAAGGGACCCAGGTTGAAATCCCACTTTAACACTGTTTTTGTAATTGTGAGCCACCTAGGAACAGAAAAATACTACTGTACCTAAATGCACACCACTTCAATAGCCATCAGGCAGGTGGCTTATATATTTAGGAAATCTTTTACTAAGGAGCGTTCATATTTTTAGCTTGTGCTAAAATTGTGGACGTGCTAAACATTAGAGATGCCCATAGGAATGCATGTTTAGCACGTCCACAATTTTTTGCGCGTGTTAAAAACATGAGCATGCCTTAGTAAAAGACCCCCTTAGTATTTTTCTGTTAGCATGGGATTAAAATCTAGGTCTCTTGGGTTGCACTCTACTGTACTAACCACTAGGCTACTCCTCAGACCAGTTTCCTGCTCTGTTAAGAATGTTAATAATACCTGAACATGTGCGTAGTTTGCCTGTTTCATTTTTTGGGGGGGGAAGGGTGGGGCTTGGCACATTAGCGTATTCATTTGCATACATACATATTCATTATGATTTGACACACACACTAGAATAAAATACTGAATATGAAGTCAGCGTATGAAAACAGAGAAGTTATATGTATATAGATAGATAGATAGATAGATAGATAGATAGATAGATAGATAGATAGATTGATCGATCTATATGGAGCAGCAAGCCATTTTTTGAGGGGGGCTTCAACTTAGATAAAGGCAGCTCATTTGGGGGGCAATGCCCCCTTACCCTCCCCAAACTATGCCCATGTACCTGAAGCTGTCATACAGCTTTATATCCCTTTCTGGTTTCACTTTCAGGGGAGAGGGAGGTTGACAGCACCCACTGATGAATTAAGGAGGTGTCATGCCTTAATCCCTCCAGTGGACAGCTGCTCAGTCAGAGCACTTTTTTGAAACCTGGACATTCCTGAAATAGTCTAAATAAGGATGTCCTTCTTTTTAGACATGGATGATTCTTGTCCTTGAGTAATTGTTGTTGGATGTCCAGATTTCAGACCCTCCCAAAACACTCCTTTGCTGTTTGGATGTACTGCATTGTTGGATGTCCCTATTCTGCCTTTGCAAAATTGGGATTTGGATGTTTCAAGCACATGGATGACCGTTTTGGCCTTTTCAGATGTTCACATGCTTCAAAAATGAATGCCATGGTGTGGTAATGAAAGACAATGATTATTATAGGGGGGGGGGAGTATCAGAGTTCAGGTGAAATAGTCAGTGGTGTAGGAAGGGGGGGGGCGGTGGGGCGGTCCGCCTCAGGTGTACGCCGCTGGGGGGCTGTTGGCTCGCTGGTTCCCTGCTCTTTCTGCCTCGGAACAGGTTACTTCCTGTTCCGGGGCAGAGAAAGCAGGGAAGCAGCAGAGCCGACGCAGCTCCCAGTGACGTGCACTGGGGGTGGATTGGCCCTCCCGCCTGCCCTCCGCTGCAAGGTAAGGGTGCGTTTCAGGGGGGAGGGTGCGTTTCGGGGGGGGTGCGCTCCGGAGGGGAGGGGTGCACCGTGCCCTGCACCCGGGGGGGGGGTGCGCAGCGGCGACCCGTCCCATATGTCAGGCACCCTCGCTACGGCACTGGAAATAGTAGAACACCTGTGTAGATGGACAAAAGACATAACTATTGCCATACTAGGACAGACTGAAGGTCCATGAAGTCCAGCATCCTGTTTCTAACAGTGGCCAATCCAGGTCACAAGTATCTGGCAAGATCCCAAAAAAGCTCAATACATCTTATGCTGCTTATCCAAAAAAAAGCAGTGGATTTTCCCCAAGTCCATTTTAATAATGGTCTATGGACTTTTCCTTTAGGAAGCCATCCAAATCTTTTTTTAAGCCCTGCTAAGCTAACTGCTTTTACTATATTCTCTGACAAGGAATTCCAGAGTTTAATTACACGTTGAGTGAAGAAACATTTTCTCCAATTCATTTTAAATTTACTACTTTGTAGCTTCATTGCATGCCCCTTAGTCCTAGTATTTTTGGAAAGAGTAAACAGAAGATTCACATCTACCCATTCCACTCCATTCATTATTTTATAAACCTCTATCATATCTTCCCTCAACTGTCTTTTGTCCAAGCTGAAAAGCCCTAGCCACTTCAGCCTTTCCTCATAGGGAAGTCGTCCCATTCCATTTATCATTTTTGTCGCCCTTCTCTGTACCTTTTCTAATTACACTATATCTTTTTTGAGATGCGGTGACCAAAATTGTACACAGTATTCAAGGTGTGGTCGCACCATGGAGCAATACAAAGGCATTATAACGTACTCATTTTTGTTTTCCATTCCTTTCCTAATAATACCTAACATTCTATTTGCTTTCTTAGCTGCCCCAGCACACTGAGCAGAGGGTTTCAACATATCATCAACAACGCCACCTAGATCCCGTTCTTGGTCGGTTAATCCACAAATGAACCTTTTCCGGAGATGGGAAGGTGGTAGAACGAGAGGACATGAAATGAGATTGAAGGGGGGCAGACTCAAGAAAAATGTCAGGAAGTATTTTTTCACGGAGAGAGTAGTGGATGCTTGGAATGCCCTCCCGCGGGAGGTGGTGGAAATGAAAACGGTAACGGAATTCAAACATGCGTGGGATAAGCATAAAGGAATCCTGTGCCGAAGGAATGGATCCTCAGGAGCTTAGTCAGGATCGGGAGGCGGGGCTGGTGGTTGGGAGGCAGGGATAGTGCTGGACAGACTTGTACGGTCTGTGCCAGAGCCGGTGGTGGGCAGCGGGACTGGTGTTTGGGAGGCGGGGATAGTGCTGGACAGACTTGTACGGTCTGTACCAGAGCCGGTGGTTGGGAGGCAGGGCTGATGGTTGGGAGGTGAGGATAGTGCTGGGCAGACTTATACGGTTTGTGCCAGAGCCGGTGGTTGGGAGGAGGGGCAGGTGGTTGGGAGGCGGGGATAGTGCTGGGCAGACGTATACGGTCTGTGCCCTGAAGAGCACAGGTACAAATCAAAGTAGGGTATACACAAAAAGCAGCAAATATGAGTTATCTTGTTGGGCAGACTGGATGGACCGGGAAGGTCTTTTTCTGCCGTCATCTACTATGTTACTCCTAACATGGAACCTTGCATGATGTAGCTATAATTCGGGTTCCTCTTTCCCACATGCATCACTTTGCATCATGTTGCTTGGTCACTGTATAAAGTTTGATAATATGTATTCACCTTAGGTTCTGTAATTCCCTAGACAACTTCACCAGTTCTTTCTCCCACAGATTCTTCTTCCTTCCTAGCTGTATAAGCACCCCCCCCCCCCCCCCAAGTACTAGCTTAGCTGTGCCTGTGGGATTGCATCCTGCACTGTTGACTCATACTTCTGCCATTTTAGGCATAAAAAATTGTAGAAGTCTTGGTCAGCACACAAATGAGATGGCATTTTCCAAACAAATAGCACAAATGCATGCTCTTCAGTCAAGGAGGAGGCAAAATATCATAATAGCATCAAGCTCAACTCCTATATATTTAAAAAAAGGATCACTTCACAAAACAACTATTTAAATATTGTTGGACCCATCAGACATGCATACTTCAACCCTTAAGACTATTTTAGCCAAATATATATATATATATATATATATATATATATATATATATATATATATATATATATATATATATCATAAAATGAAAAAATGATGAAGAAATAAATACAAGATAAGTACTTTACACGTTTATTGAGAAGTTATGGAAAAATCTATAGTTAGTTGATCAATGAGGATTACATGGCTCACCCTATATATATATATATATATATATATATATATATATATATATATATATATATATATATATATATATATATATATATAATAATTAGCTCCTCCAACGTTCCAATGTGTCTCACTGGGATCGTAACCATCTCCTGACGTCACTGGCCCGCAGTAGAAGCCTGCTGGCCTGACGTCAGGAGATGGTTATGAACGCAGTGAGAGACATTGGAACGTTGGAGGAGCAGCTTCAGCCCTTCCTCCACACTCAACGCCATCTCCACCCAGGGCCGCCGAGAGACGGGGCCCCGCCCCTGCTGCCCTCGCCCCCACGCCCCCCCCCGAGGTCGCCGCCGCTCACCCCTCCACCCCCCAGGGTGCCACCGCTCCCCCCCTCCACCCCCTCCAAGGTCGCCACAGCCACTGCTCCCCCTCCACCCCCCCCCCCCCGAGGTCACCGCCGCTCTCCTCCTCTGTCCGAAGTCAGCTCCCATTTCCGGTCACTGCTGCTTCTCCTGTTGAGTAGCAGCGGCCGCTTAAAAAGAAAAGCACAAATTAAATCACCGAAAATATTTTTAAAAAGGAAGCGCAGCACCGCAGGCAGCCATCAGGCATTGGCTGTCAGCTCTGCAGCCGCTCCTCTCGCCTCTCACACGTCGCTGCGCTCCTCCGGGGTTCTACTCCAGAGGCAGTGACGTGAGAGGCAAGAGGAGCGGCTGCAAAGCTGACAATCAATGCCTGATGGCTGCCTGTATCCTCCAGGCCCCTTCTCCGCGCCGCCCCATGCCGGCATTTTCTCAGCGGGAACCTCAGACTTCGAGATGTCATAACCACTGCCACTGAGGCTATGTCCTTTTGGCCCGTTCGCTCTCTCGGGCTCCGCCATGTCCGCACTGAATAGCGGCCATCAAGTGGCTGTCAAACTCCAATCTGCGCGCGCAGTTCCGTCTCACTCCCCCCCCCCTTACATGCTGAAGGTCCAAAACCCGCCAATGCCATCGCTGGGGTTGGAGGAATAGGTTTTGCTGTCTGCTCAGCTCCTTCATTCGACTTAACTCATTGAAGTGGTGATTTTTAAGTTATTTCTAATGAGCTTCTTTGCAACGCACACTCGTGGTGGCGAGGGCGGCAGGGGCAGGGAGGGGGAGGGAGTCCTGAGACCAGAGGGGAGGGGGGTCCTGAGACCAGAGGGGAGGGGTTCCAGAGACCTGAGGGGGGGAGAGGGGAGGAGGGGGAGGGAGAGGGGAGGGGGGAGAGGATCCTGAGACCAGAGAGGGAGGGGGTCCTGAGACCAGAGAGGGGGGGAGGTATCTCTGTCACACACACACTCTCTCTCTTGTCTCTCACGTTGCTGCGCTCCTCCGGGGTTCTACTCCAGGGGCAGTGACGTGAGAGGCGAGAGGAGCGGCTGCAGAGCTGACAGCCAACACCTGATGGCTGCCTGCGGTGCCGCGCTTCCTTTTTAAAAACATTTTTGTTGGTTTAATTGCTATTTTTGTTTTCGTAGCGGCCACTGCTGTTCAACAGGAGAAGCAGCAGTGGCCGGAAATGGAAGCTGACGTCGGACAGGGAGGGTGGAGGGGGAAGCAGTGGCTGCGGCAACCTCGGGGGGGGGGGGGTGGAGGGGAGGAGCGGTGGCACCCTGGGGGGTGGAGAGGTGAGCGGTGGCAGCGACCTCGGGAGGGGGCTTGGCGGCGAGGGCAGCAGGGGCAGGGCCTGAAACCAGGGAGGGGGTTCTGAGACCAGAGGGGAGGGGGGTTCTGAGATCAGAGGGGAGGGGGTCCAGAGACCTGAGAGGGGGGAGAGGGTCCTGAGACCAGAGAGGGAGGGGGGAGGTATCTCTGTCACACACACATTCTCTCTCTCTCACAGTCAGTGTCTTTCTCTCACTCTCATACACTGTCTATCACACACTCTGTGTCTCACACTGTATCACATTCACTCTCTATGTGTCACACAGTCACTCTCAAACACTCTCTCGATCTCATACACTCTCAGTCTCATGGAGAGTCTGTGTATCGCACACATACTCTCACACTCTGTCTCACATACACACTCTCTCTCACACACACTGTATCTGTTTTAAACACACTCTCTCACACTCACTGTGGCTCACATACACACTCGCACACACTCATTCTCACACACACACACACTCTCTCACAGACACACTCGCACCCACACTCACTCTCTGTCACACACACACACTTACACATTCACTCTCTGTCTGACACACAGTCACTCTCACACACACACTCTCTCAAGCATACACACTCAGAGGAAAATATTGCTAGCGCCCGTTTCATTTGTGTCAGAAATGGCGGGCCTTTTTTACTAGTATATATATATATATAAAAAATCATGGTAGGAGACACAGCAGAACCAACATGTTTCACCAAATGGCTCTTTCAAGGTCTGTCTCCATACAAATTCTCTTCTGCTGCGTCTACATGGTTAGTGTGCGCTAATTTTTAAATGCTAAAATGCCTTAGTAAACAGGGCCCTAATTTGTACCTGAGGCAATAGAGTGTTAAGCGGCTTGACCATGATCACAAGCAGCAGCAGCAATGGAAATTGAAGTCTGGTTTCTCTGGTTCTTAGCCCACTGCTCTAATCATTAGTCTACTGCTCCACTATTTGATTTGCTCTGATTTCTTTAGTACATATCAGGATATTATCATGGTGCTCACACATCAGCTTACAAAGCAGTCCTCCAGCAATAGAGCTTCCAGTAACTAATTATTCCATGATCCTCAATAAGGAGCATTGCAACAGTAAGACAAGGAGTTAGTGCAGTTCAAACAATTAACAGCACCTTGAACAGATTAAATGAAAGCCCTCTTCACTGCCGAAATTTAAGCAGCCAGGTCTCTCTATTTCTCTCTGGTTTTTTTCTCTATCCTCTACCCCTCAAGCACTCATCACAGTTTCTGGCTTTATCTTACAGACTAGTTTAGGGGCAGTGTTCAGATTTTTGACAGCTTTCCACAATTAGATTAAGTGGATCCTATCCTCAGGTGAACTCCATCCAATTACTCAGTTTCACCTACCCTGTAATAGTTTTATACAGTCTCCTAAGAGGCCTTGGTCCTTGCAAAATCAAGTTGTCCCTACCTTGATTAATCTCACCAATAATCCACATTATCTCTTGTTTTTTTGACTGTAAGCTCCAAGGAGCAGGAACAATCTATTAAATGTGTCAGTAAAGCGATGCATACATCTAGTAGCACATGCAAATAGTAATAATGAGGTTGATATTCCAAGCAAATTAACAGGCCAGAAATGGCTGCTAGCCAGTTAAATTGCCTGTTCAGGGCCAATTGCTAATACTCAGCAGCATTTAACTGGTTAGTGTCACTGAAAAAACCCCACAATTAGCGCTGAAATGAAAACTGGCTACTTTGGGTGCGTTCCGGGAGCGGAGTCAGCACTTGGTCAGTTAAGTGCTGATTAATCACATAAACAGGACACATAAAAGTCAGTCCTATCTAAGGGGCCCTTTTACTATGATGTTAAAGCGGCCTGCACAAGCAGTGGGAGCTGTTTTCCACATGCTGAGGCCCTTTTTACCACAGTGGGTACAAAGGCTGAAAAAAGACATGGCCATGCGGTAAGATTCCTCTTACTGCAAGGCCATGAGGGGGGGAGGGGGGAGTACCTGCCATCACCCATTGGTGTGGCGGTAAGGGCTCCCACGCTAACCCGGTGGTAACTGGGTAGCACACGGCGCTGCCCGATTACCGCTGGGTAACTACTGCGCTAAAAAATAGGGCCCTGTTTTCCCTAGCACAGGACATGGCATGAAATGAGGCTGAACCTACTAGCGGCCCTGCATTGGCCTGGCTAACATATAGCTGGTTGAGTGTGATATGCAGCACTTAATTAGCTACAGGTTATTGCTTAAAGAAGCCCTTTTACTAGGTGGCGGTAAGCCCAATGTAAGCTTACTGTACGCCAATTTAGAGCTATTGCCCTGGAACCCGTAAATTCAATGCCAGTGCCCGGATATATGTTTAACACTGGTGGTCATCAGCAAATTGCTGATCACCACAGATTGAATATTGGGCCTAATAATCCTAATCATCATTAAGGTGAGCTAATAGATTTAATTGATGACAGGGATTAGAGAAGAGAGTGAATTCATCCACAACAGCGGCCAATCCAGGCCAAGGGCACCTGGCAAGCTTCCCAAACGTACAAACATTCTATAAATGTTATTCCTGGAATTGTGGATTTTTCCCCAAGTCCATTTAGTAGTGGTTTATGGACTTGCCCTTTAGGAGACCATCTAACCCCTTTTTAAACTCTACCAAGCTAACTGCCTTCACCACGTTCTCCGGCAACGAATTCCAGAGTTTAATTATGCGTTGGGTGAAGAAACATTTTCTCTGATTTGTATTAAATTTACTACACTATAGTTTCATCGCATGCCCCCTAGTCCTAGTATTTTTGGAAAGCGTAAACAGACGTTTCACATCCACCTGTTCCACTCCACTCATTATTTTATATACCTCTATCATGTCTCCCCTCAGCCGTCTCTTCTCCAAGCTGAAAAACCCTAGCCTCCTTAGTCTTTCTTCATAGGGAACTCGTCCCATCCCCGCTATCATTTTAGTCGCCCTTCGCTGCACCTTTTCCAATTCTACTATATCTTTCCTGAGATGCGGCGACCAGAATTAAATACAACTGCATTATAGCATCCTCACACCTGTTTTCCATACCTTTCCTAATAATACCCAACATTCTATTCGCTTTCCTAGCCGCAGCAGCACACTGAGCAGAAGGTTTCAGTGTATTATCGACGACGACACCCAGATCCCTTTCTTGGTCCATAACTCTTAACGTGGAACCTTGCATGACGTAGCAATAATTTGGGTTCTTTTTTCCCCACATGCATCACCTTGCACTTGCTCACATTAAACGTCATCTGCCATTTAGCCGCCCAGTCTCCCAGTCTCGTAAGGTCCTTCTGTAATTTTTCACAATCCTGTTGCGAGTTAACGACTTTGAATAACTTTGTGTCATCAGCAAATTTAATTACCTCGCTAGTTACTCCCATCTCTAAATAATTTACAAATATATATTAAAAAGCAGCGGTCCTAGCAAAGACACCTGAGGAACCCCTCTAACTACCCTTCTCCATTGTGAATACTGCCCATTTAAGCCCACTCTTGTTTCCTATCCTTCAACCATGTTTTAAACCACAATAGGACATTTTCTCCTATCCCATGACCCTCCAATTTCTTCTGTAGCCTTTCATGAGGTACCTTGTCAAACGCCTTTTGAAAATCCAGATACACAATATCAACTGGCTCCCCTTTGTCCACATGTTTGTTTACTCCTTCAAAGAATTGAAGTAAATTGGTCAGGCAAGATTTCCCCACACAAAAGCCGTGCTGACTTGGTCTCAGTTATCCATGTCCTCGGATGTGCTCTGTAATTTTGTTTTTGATAATAGCCTCTACCATTTTCCCCGGCACTGACGTCAGACTCACCAGTCTATAATTTCCCGGATCTCCCCTGGAACCTTTTTTAAAAATCGGCGTTACATCGGCCACCCTCCAATCTTCTGATACCACACTCGATTTTAAGGATAAATTGCATATCACTAACAGTAGTTCCGCTAGCTCATTTTTCAGTTCTGTCAGTACTCTAGAATGAATACCATCCGGTCCAGGAGATTTGCTACTCTTCAGTTTGCTGAACTGCCCCAGTACGTCCTACAGGTTTACAGTGAAGTCTGTAAGTTTCTCCGACTCGTCTGCTTGACCTACACCGGTATCCCACCCAAATCTTCCTCGGTGAAGACTGAAGTAAAGAATTTATTCAATCTCTCCGCTACGCCTTTATCTTCCTTGATCGCCCCTTTTACCCCTCGGTCATCCAGCGGCCCAAACGATTCTTTTGCCGGTTTCCTGCTTTTAATATACCGAAAAAAAAGTTTTGCTATGATTTTTTGCCTCTAATGCTATCTTTTTTTCGTAATCTCTCTTGGCCTTCTTTATCTGCGCCTTGCATTTGCTTTGACACTCCTTATGCTGCTACTTGTTATTTTCAGACGGTTCCTTCTTCCATTTTCTGAAGGCGTTTCTTTTAGCCCTAATAGCTTCCTTCACCTCACTTTTCAACCATGCCGGCTGTCTTTTGAACTTCCGTCTTTCTTTTCTAATTCGCAGAATATGTTTGGCCTGGGCTTCCAGGTTGGTATTTTTGAACAGCGTCCATGCCTGTTGTACTGTTTTTACCCTCTCAGTTGCCCCCCTAAGATTTTTTTCAACCGTTCTTCTCATTTTATCATAGTCTCCTTTTTTAAAGTTAAACGCTAACATATTTGACTTCCTGTGTATAGTTACTTCAAGGTTGATATCAAAACTGATCATATTATGATCACAGCTATCAAGCGGCCCCAGTACCATAATGTCCCTCACCAGATCATGCGCTCCACTAAGGACCAAGTCTAGAATTTTTCCTTCTCTCGTCAGCTCCTGCACCAGCTGTTCCATAAAGCTGTCCTTGATTTCATCAAGGAATTTTACCTCTCTAACGTGTCCCGATGTTACATTTACCCAGTCTATATTTGGATAAGTGAAGTCACCCATTGTGCCCACATTGCCCATTTTGTTTGTGTCTCTGATTTCTTTTATCATTTCTGCGTCTACCTGCTCATCCTGGCGAGGCGGACGGTAGTACACTCCTATCACCGTCCTTTTCCCTTTTATACATGGAATTTCAACCCACAATGATTCAAAGGTGTGATTTGTGTCCTGCTGAATTTGTAATCCATCTGAGTCAAGGCTCTCGTCTATATACAATGCTACCCCTCCACCAGTCCGGCCAACCCTATCACTACTATATACTTTGTACCCCGGTATGACAGTGTTCCACTGGTTATCCTCCTTCCACCAGGTCTCAGTAATGCCTATTATATCCAATTTTTCATTTAGTGCAATATATTCCAACTCTCCCATCTTAGTTCTCAGACTCCTAGCATTTGCATATAGACATTTCAGAGTATGTTTGTTGTTCCTATTTACATGATGCTTAGTACTTGACACTATTGATTTGCCATCTTTTGTCTGATCTTTAGTTGTATTTAAGGGCGCCTGACCTACCACAGTCTGTTGTGCAACCTCACTATCCAGAAACCCTATCTTCCCTGTTTATGAGGTATCCTTGCAAGATACCTTATCTCGAACCATGCGCTTTTGAGCGACTGTCGGCCTTCCCCCCATTTCTTTTTTTTTTTTTTTTTATATTTATTTAAATTTTCCAATACATCACCACTTAAAGTGAATATGCAATCGGCATTATTTAACATTAGGAAACAAAAATGATAAGTATATATCTTTACAGCCCATTTGTCCACAAGTTAAAGAAATTTGATTCCAAGATTAAGGAAATTAAAAAAAAAAAAAGAAAGAAAAGAAATACAAAAATTAACAATCAATAGATGCTTCCTCTGGTTCAGACCCCAGCCTGCTAATTAGGGAAGGTTTACTATATTCACATCAACTCTTGCATCAATAAACTCTTTCAACTGTTTTGGGTCTACAAACTGAAAATGTTTACCCTCAAGCATCACATTACAAAAACAAGGAAATCGCAAGACAAAATTTGCTCCCAATGCCACCACCCTGGGGCGAAGTTCCAAAAAGGCCCTTCATCTCATCTGTGTAGGCCGTGAGAGATCTGGAAAGATATAGACCTTTGAGCCCAAAAACAGATTTTCTAAATGTCTCAACGAAAGCCGTAGTACGGCATTCCTATCAGGCTCCAGCGCAAACGTGACAAGCAGAGTTAACCTCTGAGTAACTATTTCTAATGAGCTTTCTAGGAATGAGGTAAGATTCATTCCTTCCCCTATTACGGGGGGGGGGGGGGGGGGGGGGGTTCCTACCACCACTCCAGTACTCCTGATGTAATAAGCCCGTGTAATGGGAGGGAGTGAGTCCTTGTCCATTCCTAGGATGTCCACCAAATATTTTTTAACCATCTCCAAAGGAGAAATTAACGGCGATTTGGGAAAATTAAGAAACCTAAGGTTAAGTCTTTTAGTCTGATTTTCCAGGTATTCAAGTCGTTTATGTAGGAAATTATTGTCTTTAACCAGAGCTGTTTCTATAGATCCCATTTCTTGAATTTTGATATCCACATGTTCCAATTTCTGGGTTTGCTGTGCAGTCACTTGTGCTTGAAGTAGGGCAGCCTCAGAAAGAACTTCAATATCAGAAGAATTCTGCTTTAAAGTAGTTTACATAGAGGTTTGGATATTGTAAACCATATCCCATAGTGACTCCAGCGTCACAATTGCTGGTCTAATCACTCCACTAGCCACAGGGGGAGATTGAGATAGACTATCAGCACGAGCTAACTTGGAAACAATAGCTTGAGGCAATACCTTTGAAGCCTGTTGTAGTAATGTTTCCCGAAGTTGAGAATTTATCTCCGTTGCTGCAGTCACACCCTCAGACAGGTCCAGCTGAGCCACTTCGGTGTCTGTCTCTGTTTGAACAGCCAGCAACTCTCCTCCAGGCTGGGGAGGTGCAATTCGCTCCACAGGGCTCAAGGAAGCCCCGTTTCCACTCTCGATCGACTCCGAAGGGCCGAGAGCTGCAGAGGGGGTCAAAGTTCCCTGAGGACCCGGTTGCTGCCTGGGAAATTGCAGGGTTGTTTGTTTCATCGTCGAGGAGGTCACAGGAACCGAGGGATATTCCTTTACCTTCCCCCTCCGCTTCCCCATGATTGACGAGGCTACAGAGGCACCGAGGAAAACTCACAAACACAGCAGCCTCCAGGAGCAAACACAGGTGCATCCATTCACAGCGCCATCTTGGAATCCCACCCTTCCCCCCATTTCTAGTTTAAAAGCTGCTCTATCTCCTTTTTAAATGCCGATGCCAGCAGCCTGGTCCCACCCTGGTTAAGGTGGAGCCCATCCTTTCGGAATAGGCTCCCCCTTCCCCAGAATGTTGCCCAGTTCCTAACAAATCTAAAACCCTCCTCCCTGCACCATCATCTTATCCACGCATTGAGACTCTGGAGCTCTGCCTGTCTCTTTGGCCCTGCGCGTGGAACAGGTAGCATTTCAGAGCTTTCTACCTAAGAGCCTAAATTTGACTTCCAGAACCTCTCTCCCACATTTTCCTATGTCACTGGTACCCACATGTACCAAGACAGTGGACTCCTCCCCAGCACCAGGCAGGCAAGTCACCAGGCAATCCTCACGTCCACCAGCCACCCAGCTATCTATATGCCTAATGATCGAATCACCAACTACAACGGCTGTCCTAACCTTTCCCTCTTCTAGTAAATGTTTCATCCACTGGCCCACAAAAACACTAACTAATTAGTAACCTTACTGCAGTCTTACTTTAGTTTTTTTTTTTTCTTTTTCTGCATTGCTGCCAATGTGTGTTGTTCCAAGAAATCCTGCAGTGTGAGAGCTGTACCTAGAAATTTCTAAAGAAGCTTAAAAAATGACACTGTTTTTAAACCTACTGCATTAGAAAAATCATTCTACTGAGTCTGTTTCACCTGGAGTCTCTGTAAAAAGAACAGGATTGCTGATCCCAGCAAGCTGCCGCTTATCTCAAAAATTGTAGACACCTCTGCAGTGTGTGATCAGCACAAGATTTTTAAGCACCATATTTAATCTTGATCATTAGACTTGCGTGAACGCCAGGTTAGTAAGGACTTTAGGGGCAATTTTATAACTAGGGCCTCCACTGAGATGCGCTGAAGTTGAGTGGTAGATGCTTATCCTATAATACAATTAAGGCATCTGGGTTCCATTATAGAATACTAGTGTAACCCAGTGTTGATGCACCTAAAATTTAGGTATCAAATACACTAGCTGGCACCCTGACATAATAGCCTGAACAAAATAGCCCAGACAAAATAGCCTTGTAACAAAATAGCCCCTAACAAAATAGACCTTGATAAAATGGCCCTAAACAAAATGGATCTAAATACCATATATCAAAATTTGTAGAACAATTCCAAAAGCAAATTATGGTAAACATACACAAAATAAAGGGATAAAAAAAAATCAATGTTTTTCAAAAATAGGGAGGAAAAGACCTCTTTAAGACCTTAATCAACAATATTGAGGCTCAAATCTATTATAGCCACCTTTCAATGTGATCGGTCAAAAAAAGTCATCATTGGTCTAGAAAAACCTCCCCCAAAAAGTTGACAGATAGATCAAAATTTCTCTAAACTTTAACTATCCACCTAAATTTCTACCAACAACAAAAATTAAAATGAAAAATAACAATTAGCTTAAGTTGCACAGCAAAATAACTTTGCTATAGGCAGATTTTTCAGTTCCACAGGATCAAAATTAGTAAAATATCATCTCTGTAGACATTTTCTAATGATTTTTTAATGTAGCGCCAAACAGTCTCATATGGTAGGCAAAGGTCCTGTTTGTCTGTCCTAATTAGATTGTAAGCTCTGTCAAGCAGGGACTGTCTTTTCGTGTTCAAGTGCACAGCGCTGCGTACATCTAGTAGCGCTTTAGAAATGATAAGTAGTAGTAGTAGGGAGGGGGAGAATGAGATCTTTTAAATCTATTTTTAATGTTTTTTAGTGATCTTTAAATTTTTGGTGACATCGTGACTTTTTTGGCGCCAAAACCGTAATTTAAATGCTAGTAATCGGGGCTGAGTTCCTGTGGTTCATTTTGAATTTTGTATCTCTGGTGACCTCTTTTAAGATAAGGAACCATATTTTTAATGTTTTTTTCAGTCAGTTTTTTAAGTGTTATAGGTCAGGTTGTTTCTTTTTTCATATATATATACTAGGACTAGGGGACATACGATGAAACTACAGTGTAGTAAATTTAAAACAAATTGGAGAAACTTTTTCTTCACCCAACACATAATTAAACTCTGGAATTTGTTGCCGGAGAACGTGGTGAGGGCGGTTAGCTTAGCAGAGTTTAAAAAGGGGTTAGACGGTTTCCTAAAGGACAAGTCCATAAACCACTACTAAATGGACTTGGGAAAAATCCACAATTTCGGGAATAACATGTATAGAATGTTTGTACGTTTGGGAAGCTCACCAGGTGCCCTTGGCCTGGATTGGCCGCTGTCGTGGACAGGATGCTGGGCTCAATGGACCCTTGGTCTTTTCCTAGTGTGGCATTACTTATGTACTGTTGCTGCTCTATGTTTGTGACTTATTTGGATTGCAGCATATTTGGACCTCTTGTTTTGTTCGCTGTGTGAGTCTTTGCCTGGTGCAGAACCCCAGCTGGTGTGGTCCCTGGTGGGCGGGAGGGGGAAGGGGATCATCAACCTCTTGTTCTTCTTTGCTGTTGCTACTGCTGCTGCTTCCTCTGGCAGGGGCTGTCTTCACTGCAGTGCGAAGTTGTGCAGCATGCAGCCGGCCACAAATCAGTGGCATAGCCACAGGTAGGCCTGGGTGGGCCGGGGCCCACCCACTTAGGTCTCAGGCCCACCAACAGTAGCACACATTTAGTGGTAGCTAGTGGGGATCCCAAACTCTGCCAGCTAAAGTCTTCCCCCTGATGGTAATGAAAACGCTACTCTCCACGATACTGGCATCTTCGCACGTTCAGTTTTCAACGCATGTCTGCTGCAGACTGCCAAGGTGGACAGAAGCATTTTCCCGCCAGCTGATATATTTTTTGGTGGTTGGGGGGAGGAGGGGGGAGAACACTTGGTGCCCACCCACTTCTTGTCTAGGCCCACCAAAAATCTGTTGTCTGGCTACGCCATTGCCACGAATACCTTGCTGACCTTTTCTGGGCTGTAGAGGAGCTCTCCTCTGCTATGCTCCAGACATCGGAATCTGTTTTACAGCTGGCCAAAGGTGCACTCAATGATGGTGCAGGTGTTCTTGTTATATTCCTCTTCCGCCACATTTTGGAGGTGGACAATGGGAGTCACTAGCCAGGTTCGCTGGGGTAGCCTCTTTCACCTGTGGGGGGAGCAGGATTCACAGACATGGGTGTGTATTTGTATGTGGACCTTGTAGAGTGTGGGTCATAGGTGTGGGTTCTAGGGGCATCTTGAGAGAGGTAGGGTGATAACATATGAGGGAGGGAGTAGATATGGGGGTTTGTAATCCTAGTATTGCTTACCTAGGAGCCAGCTACTAGTGATCTCCCCTCAGTCAAACCAGCGGTAGATTCCAGAATGCTCCAGGATATATGCACCATGGGTGGATCCTGGGTAGCAAACACACACCTCCACAATCTCCCCCTGGGCATTTCACATGACCTGCATGTTCATGGAATTATATGGTTTTCTGTTTCTATAGGTTTCCTCATGTGCCCACTAGAGTCTGAGTGTGATGTGTGTGCACTTAATGACACAGTGACTGAGGGGAAGCAGTCTATGATGCAGAACTGAGTCATGTTGATCTGGAGGGCCTAGGTGGTATTAGGGAAGGTAATATAGCTTAAGGTGTGTATGAGGAAGGCATCGAGGAACTGGGCAAGACAGTTGGAGATGGCAGACTGGGTGATGCCTGCCCTGACTACTAACACTGACAGCCAGATGATCAAAACCCCGCGCTGTTCCAAACAGCGCTCCAAAAATAGCGCTGGAACAACGCGGGGCGTTATTAGACCTATGATCAGAGATAATTGCATGCAAATTTAAGCACACAATTCTCTCTGATCATGGGGTAGAAGTGCAGGAGAATTGTGCCTGAGCATGCGCTCAGCACAATCTTCCCACAGTTGACAGGTCTGGGCTGTCAAAAGCCCAAACCTGTCAAACACAGGGGCTGGAGGTCCATGGGAACACCAGACCCCATCTACCCCTGCCCCAAGCAAGGCAAAACGGGGGCCAGAGGTCCGGTGGACCTCCGGTCCCCCCGATGATCCCCCCCAAGTTTAGGGAGGGCTGGAGATCCGGTGGGTCTCTAGCCCCCCCTAACTCCCTCAGTGGGCGACCCCCCCCCCCCCCGAGCGACAGGGCAAAATGGCGGTGCCGAGCTCTGCCCAGTGTATCCTGGGATGCGCTGGGTGGGGCTTCATGGTGTGAAGCCCCACCCAGCACATCCCAGTATACACTGGTCAGGGTTGGGCGCCACCATTTTGTGGCGTCGAAGGAAGAGGAGGGAGGGAGGCAGACTACCTCCCTCCTCCAACCCAAGGTAGGGGAGTAGGGGATTGACACTAGACCACCAGGGACCCTTGCCAATCCTGGGGGGGGGGGGGTTAGGGGGGGCTGGAGACCCACCGGATCTCCAGCCCTCCCTGAATCTGGGAGGGGATCGTCAGGGGGACCGGAGGTCCGCCGGAGCTCCAGCCCCTGTCACTGGGGGGGGGGGGGGTCTTTGGGTTTGCTTTCTTGGGGGAACTGGGGGCCTGCTAGCATGCAAATGCATGCTGGACAGGGCTCAGCATTCCTCCCCAACGGTCTGCAAACCCTAACGCCAGCTCGGAGTCGGCGTATGGTTTGCCGCAGCCAGTGACCCAATCTTTGGCGCGCTGGTCGCTGATCATTGGGGATGAATACGTTTAGCCCTGTTTTGCATGCATTTGCATGCTAGTTTTGTGCAGAGCCCTCGAGCATGTGAAACAACGTGCTCGAGGACTCTGATCATGGGGCGGTAAAAAAAAAACGGCTCTAGTATAGCGCTAATAGCCGCTCATCCCTATGTGACTGATCAGTGCCGGTGGCAAAATAGCTGAGGGAGGCAGTGACCTTAAGGCGAACTGGCACGGGATTATTCCTGGCCTGGAGGAGGGGTTGTAGCTGGTCACAGAGGTGCTGTATGGCAGCCCTATCAAAGTGATACCTAGTAAGGCATTCCTGGTCAGTGAGATACATGAAGTGGGTCCTGGACCTAAATTCTATGGGATTGGGGTATCTCCTCCTGGGCCTCCCCTCCAAAATCTCATCCACATCCAGCAAAGCATCAGCCACAATAGCATTCAGTGCATTCATGATTGACGTGCAGGTGTCCTAGCACCAAAGGTGCAACCTACTGAGCCCAATAACATTACTGTGCACTCCTCCATCTACTGCACCCAGTGTGACCCTGCACCAACACCCAGCATTCACTTTCCCAGCACTAACAAACAGTACAGTTTCTCCCAGATCTAGTACACAGTCCTCACACAAATAGCAGCAACACAAAGAACAGTGACAACCTAGAAGTGGACAAACAGAGCAACAATGAGAGACAGAAGACAAGCAGGTAGGGGGTTTGAATTGGAGGTATGGGGGTTTGGGGACTGTGAGGGTTTGGTGGGAAAAGGGGGCGAGATAAAGAGCAAGAGATGGGTGTGGCTGGAGGACTGACAGGTGTGGGCAAGGTCTTGAGGAGGTGAGACACAGAGGAGGCAAGGCATGAAATATGAGGATCAAAAGGTTCAAACAGGGCAAAGAAAAGTTACAGACAGTGGTGTGCAGGAGTCGGTTTGCAGCAGCTCGCGAGAGTCGGGGGTTAGTTTTTCTGCAATTTTGCGAGCTGGTTGTTGTGCCAGATCAGCTGGTGCAGGAGCGATCGTCCTACACCTCTGACCATACAATCTCCGCTCTCCGTACTGAAAGTGACTGCCATAAGTTTCAGTGGCAGTCTCGCAAGATTGCCGTGGGAATGCACGGCTTAGTAAATGGGGAGGGAGGGGGGATGCAACAGTGCAACTTCTCCACTCTCCAACTCAGTAAAATCACAAATGGTTTGTCTTGAGCTAGTCACTTTTAAAGCAGGTCGAATTCACAATGTTTTTATTTCCAGTACAAGGAAATCCTTTTGTTATCCGTTATCACAAAAAAAATGTACATCACGTAACACCACCCATCTCATGCACATGACATGCCCCCAAAACACCCATTCTCAAAATGCTTTTCTCTGGGCGAATATCGGACTGATACATTTTTTTGTTTGATTATCTCATTTAAATGTTTTCATGTGAGAAACATGTCCATCTGCCCCTTATGCCATTTTCGCATGTTTTTTTTTTTTTTAAATGAGCTCCAATCCCCCAGATTCTATAAACGGTGACTAAAGTTACATGCACAAATCAACACACGTAGACAATTTGTGCATGGAACCTAATTGGGTAACAAGCCAATCATTGCTAATTGGATGCTAACAAGCAATTATCGGTACTACAGTTAGATTCAACACTTACTCTGATTCCCCAAATCCAAGCAACCTTCAAGAGCTGCTTCTACTATTTGTGACAGCTAAGCTGCCTCTCTCCTTACATCGAGAAGGTAAATCTTATCCCAGTTGTGCATACCACGGTAACATCAAGACTGGATTACTGCAATGCACTATACAATAGTCTGACTACAAAGGGCCTGCACCAGCTCTAGTTGATTGAGAATGCAGCAGCAAGACTCATAGAAGGTTGCAAGCGATGTGAACACATCACACCATTTTTGCAAAAATTTCATTGGCTACCAGTACAGTACAGGGCAAAATTTAAAACTCTATGTCTGATCTTCAAGGCCCTGAAAGGAAATGGCCCCAAATATCTAAAGAATAGGATGATCCTCCACACACCGCCAAGGACACTAAGGTCCTCCCAAGGACTTTCACTAACTACACCCTCTCCAAAAGACATTACATGATGTGATACCCGCAAGCGAGCCTTCTCTGGAGTAGCCCCCACACTCTGGAATGCATTGCCTGAAAGGCTCCGCTTAACACAAGACTATACTTCAGGAAGCAGGTGAAAGCTTTGCTCTTCAACCAAGCCTTTAATGGAAGAAGTAAGTAACTCATTAGTCTCACTCACACACACAAGGATTGACTCAGGCTGCACATACTGTAGGGGAACATGTTTATCCACTCCTACCCTAGCTGAGATGAAATTTAACCATCTCTCTGACCTCATGTGCAACTTTCTTCAAATCAGTCACCTTACTTTCTAATTCTTCCTACTTTCTTACTCATCTATATGTTACAACTTTGCCTTACCCTTCACTACCAATTATAATGTTCTATTACGTATTGTATTGTCATTGCAAGTAGTATACCATGCCATATTTTGTCTTGTTACTTGAATATTTTTACTGCTGTAATTGCCTATTGCTCATGTTTGATCTATTCTTATTGTACACCACCTTGAGTGAATTCCTTCAGAAAGGCGGTAAATAAATCCTAGTAAATAAATAAATTAAGAAATACTCGCATAGCTCGCTAAGCGTATTCTATAAAGTGATGCATGTAAATCAGACCATGCAGATCTCAAAAGGGGGTGTGGCCATGAGCAGGCCATGGGTGGGTCATTGGCATTCCTAAAATTTACATGCAGTGTTACAGAATATGCCTGATCTGTGCCTAAATTAGTCATGCACTTTTACACCAGGCTTTAGTTGGCATAAATGGCTGCAACTAAATTTAGTCAAAAGAAATGGGTGCTACGAATATTCTATAAACCACACCTAACTTTAAGCGAGGTTTATAGAATAGCACTGAGCATGGTTTTCTTTGGCACCATATATAGAATCCAGAGCTGTCAAGGGGGCTGATCCACTCAGCGGGAGATTTAGGGTCTGCTCCCAGCCCACCTCACCTGCCCATTGCTCCAACTCCATCCACAACTCCGCCCATTTCTCCGCCCCAGCACAGCTGATTCATGGCCAGCGGCTAAAGGAGTGATCTCCCCATCCAGTGGCAGCAGGAAATGCCTTCATAAAACGTCATCTCTTGCTGCCGTGGGAAGTGGATCAGCGGTAGAAGGAGATGGTGCTTTATGAATATGTTTCCTGCTGTCACTGGATGAGAGGCCACTCAGCGGGAGATCCCAATATTTTGGTAGGAAATGACCCACAAAAGCAGGAGCCTCCTGCTGAAAACAGGAGACTTGGCAGGTCTGAGAATCTAGTTCTGTATGTATTTAGTCCAATAAAAGAGGCATCATCTTATTTTTGTTTTGCTTTATTTCTATTCATTACCTTTAAAGTGGACTAATAATGGTAACCACACTACTATCTATAGCTATAGAGTCTGGGGGGTGAGGGGAAAGGCTAAAGCAGAGCAGGAAGTGAATCTGGGTTCCCTCTGTTTAACGAGAGTTATCTGTGCCTTGCACACACTGTAAGACCATAGGAAGAAGATCTGTAACAATATGGTGGCAGGAAGGAACAGAACAGATGGGAATTAGCTAGCCTTGTTTGCCTGCCTGGTGACATATCAGAGTGTAGACTGGAGATTTATGCTGAGAATGTGAAGAGAAACGAGATACACCACCTACAGAGAGGCTCCACACTGAGATGCACAAGGCTGAACTACTGCCACAAATGGATCACAGCACAGCACTTATCGTTTGCTTCCTCAGACTGACTGATTAGAAATTGGAAAGTGGGAAACGAATGCAGAAGGATAGGTTCAGGCATGAAATTGCCCTTACAAGCAAAGAAGCTTCAGAGGCTTCATTTAGTCTGGTAGCTTTACGTGGTAGAGAGGGGGTGTATTTAAGACACTGTGTGTGGGAGGTGTCTAGGAGTATGAAATTAAACCCCCGGTAGGTTGGGAGACAGTGTTATTTCTCTCCATCCTTTTGTGGGAGTGCTGTGGCTTAGGGAGAGGTGGGGTGAGCACTAGGCTCAGGGTCGCTGAGAGACTGAGCTGGGCCCGGGGAAGGACCGCCACCTCCCCCTGGATCGTTGCACCACTGCCCCCCCCCCCCCCAGGATCGCCACCTCTACCGCCCCACAGGATTGCCACCGCTGTCACCCACCACCACCTCCACAACAACTACACATACCTTGGCTGGCGAGGATTCCGAGGCCCCACCAGCATAAGTCTTCTTCCAGCACTGCTCTTCACTCTGCCGCAATTGCCTGCCCTGCCCCGTGGCTGTTTTTTTTTTCTCTCATGTCGCGCATGTTCAGTTTCAAAACCGACCATGCGCGGCCTGAGGAGAAAAGCAGCCACTTGGCAGGCAATGCGGCAGAGTAAAGAGCAGTGCTGAAGGAAGACCTCTTCTACTGGCGGGGCCTGGCGGTGACCCCCACCAGCCAAACCAGAGGTTCTGGCCTGAAGCCCTGCTGTGTCCGCTCCTCCCCAGCCTCCAAGGGGGTCCCAGCACTGGAGTTTTCTTCAGGAGCAGGAGAGAGGGAGGGAGACCCCCGGCGCTGCCACCGGCCCCCTTGGAGGCCGGGCCTGGGGAATTTTGCCCCCTGCTCCCCCTCCCCCTTGGCGGCCCTGACTAGGCTCCAGGGACTGGGTCCAAGGAGCTAGGGAGCCTGGTATCCACTGCTGGAGGAGATTTGTTGCTCTACAAAACCCCAGAAGAGGGCTTGAAAAGCCACCAGTGGAGAGATTCTGTGAACCACACAGGGTGGGAGAAGGAAAGCCCTGACCAGGGAGCTGCATTTCAGCCTTGGAAGACTTGACAGTGCCAACATTTGGAGAAGAGAAGGAAAATACTGAGTGATCCTTGAAAGATCCAAGGATTTGTTTCTGTCCTATAGACTGATGTACTGTAAACGGTCTATTCTGGCTGGTGTCTGACTGTCACCTGTGTCCCTGACTGGCACATTACAGAATAAGACCTGTTCAGTGATTGCTGGCAGGTGTCTTTGTATGAAGAGAGGAAATGAAATGATCTCCATTATCTGGCATGAGGCAGCAGAGCATTTTAACATCTTGCCCTTTGAATTAAAGAATGCAGCTGTGATGGCGCTAGGGATTAATAAGGAGCATTTCATCAGGATTAATTTAGAGCGTTTGTGTGCTCCATAAAGTGGAGGAGATGAAATAAGTATACAGTGAGGGGGCACTTGATTTATGGCAAGTGTTTGACGGCATGCAGAGAACAGATCAGCTTCAGCATTAAATACATTCTTGCACTGAGAAAATGCCCACAGTTTTGTTACTATAGAGTCCTGTTCAAACACCCAGGTCATGAAAGCCCTGAGTCTATTTCTGTCTGTTATGGAATTAACCACAGATGTAGCTCTAGGCGAGTTGCATTCAGGTACAGAAGGGAACAAAAGAGGGGAAGGAAAGAACTGAAAACAAGGATACTTTGGATGTGATTGAAAGACTAGACAAAGCTGGCTCTGTCACTTGGTGAATCTAGGCAGTTGCTTAGGGCACTGGAATATGGGAGGGGTGGCAAAACAGCAAATGGAGCAAGAGGGTGCAGCAGGGATCCCCATGATCTGCCAGCCAAAAAGAAAATCAGGTTGGCTGGATGGAATGGTGAGAGCCTGTGTCGGGAGCAGTGGCCTAGCTAGGTGGGGCCACGGGGGCCTAGGCCCCTCATAAGTACATAAGCATCGTCATGCTGGGACAGACCAAGGGTCCATCAAGCCCAGCAACCTGTCACTGACAGTGGCCAAAAGAACAAGCAATTTGCCTCCCCCCTCCTAGAAATAGTGTATTATTCCCTTGTCCATTCAATAACATTCTATGGCCTTTTCCTCCAGGAAGCCGTCCAACCTTTTTTTTGAAGTCCGCTAAGTTAACCGCCTTAACCACTTTTTCCAGCAGTGAATTCCAGAGTTTAACTACGCGTTGAGTGAAGTAATTCCCTTATCTCTTACTTGTCCTGTTTGTCTGTCCTAATTAGATTGTAAGCTCTGTCGAGCAGGGACTGTCTCCCCCACACCCAGCAGCATCACAGAAACGACAAGCAGGAGCAGCAGTCCAGCCCCCCCACCCCCACCCACTCCAGGCAATTAACTATAAATTAAGAGATATGCATAGTGTGGGTGGGAAAGACGACCAAACCACCACTCCTAACCATCACCTCCACAGCGCCACTAGGTGCAAAGAGACAGCCCCTGCTCGACAGAGCCCACAATCCAATTATCTCAATTAAGTGGGCAAGAAAAATATGGGAGATTCCAAGATGGAGGAAGTGTGTGTAAGGGCTCCTTCTGAATGTAATGTCTAAAAGCATAAGGGGGATCTGTTACAGGTCCTCCTGTAACACCAGTACCTCCCTCACTGCTTGCTTTGACGATGAATGCCTTTGTAAACTGAGAGTCATTATCTGGGGATGGTTTGCTGAGGTTAGCCAGGGGAGAAGCGGTATCTTTGGCCCCTCTTGAGCACAGCACATCACTGACCCGCAAGGAGAGATTCTCCAAGAAAATCTAGCTACTGGGCCCCTGGTTTTGCTGTCGGGGGTCCCCAACCCCCGCCAGCTGAAGCCTTCATCCAGCGGCCACTGCGTTGCCTTCCCTGCTCTCTCTTCCCCCTCACGTCCAGCACGCTCCTTTTAGTGAAACTGCTCAATTTCACTAAAAGGAGCGTGCAGGACATGAGGGGAAGAGAGAGCAGGGCAGGCAACATGCTGGTGCCAGAGACCGGCGCTGGACAAACACTTCAGCTGGCAGGGGTTGGGGACCCCGGCCAGCCAAGGTATTTGTAGCGGTGAAGCGGTGGGGGGCAGCGGCCGGGCAGAACACCAAAATGTGCCCCCCACCTAGTGCTCTGGCCCCCTCTCACCATGAGGTCTGACTACATCCCTGGTTGGGAGACTCCTCTACTCTTTCTCCTCTTCCTCGGATGGTACTGCAGGCATGTTCAAAACACGTGGTTGTGGGACTGGCAAATTAGCACCAGAAAGTTCTGAGCCCACAACCACGTGTTTTGGACATGCCTGCAGTATCAACCTTAAGAAAGAAGGATGAGTAGGACAAACACAAGGCTGATATGCCTAGGGCACTGGCCCTGGGACTAGGCAAAAATTCTACAGTGCTATTTCTGTGTCTTTTACAGAGTGCTCTCAAATCCCTTAGTTCAGTCATTTTTGTTTTTTAGTTTAGATTTGGTGACATTTCTTAGCTGAGGGCCACTGTTCCCTTCAAGCTGAGCAGGAGTCCTCCACCTATGATCCTGCCAGTGGGTGGTGCTGTTTCACTATCACATAAGTACATAAGTAATGCCATACTGGGAAAAGACCAAGGGTCCATCGAGCCCAGCATCTTGTCCACGACAGCGGCCAATCCAGGCCAAGGGCACCTGGCAAGCTTCCCAAACGTACAAACATTCTATACATGTTATTCCTGGGATTTTGGATTTTTCCAAGTCCGTTTAGTAGCGGTTTATGAACTTGTCCTTTAGGAAACCGTCCAACCCCTTTTTAAACTCTGCTAAGCTAACCCCCTTCACTACATTTTCCGGCAATGAATTCCAGAGTTTAATTACACGTTGGGTGAAGAAAAATTTTCTCCGATTTGTTTTAAATTTACTGCACTGTAGTTTAATCGCATGCCCCCTAGTCCTAGTATTTTTGGAAAGCGTGAACAGACGCTTCACATCCACCTGTTCCACTCCACTCATTATTTTATATACCTCTATCATGTCTCCCCTCAGCCGTCTCTTCTCCAAGCTGAATAGCCCTAGCCTCCTTAGTCTTTCTTCATAGGGAAGTCGTCCCATCCCCGCTATCATTTTAGTCACCCTTCGCTGCACCTTTTCCAATTCTACTATATCTTTCTTGAGATGCAGCGACCAGAATTGAACACAATACTCAAGGTGCGGTCGCACCATGGAGCGATACAACGGCATTATAACATCCTCACACCTGTTTTCCATACCTTTCCTAATAATACCCAACATTCGCTTTCCTAGCCGCAGCAGCACACTGAGCAGAAGGTTTCAGTGTGTTATCGACGACGACACCCAGATCCCTCTCTTGGTCCGTAACTCCTAACGTGGAACCTTGCATGACGTAGCTATAATTCGGGTTCTTTTTTCCCACATGCATCACCTTGCACTTACTCACATTAAACGTCATCTGCCATTTAGCCGCCCAGTCTCCCAGTCTCGTAAGGTCCTCTTGTAATTTTTCACAATCCTGTTGCGAGTTAACGACTTTGAATAACTTTGTGTCATCAGCAAATTTAATTACCTCGCTAGTTACTCCCATCTCTAAATCATTTATAAATATATTAAAAAGCAGCGGTCCTAGCACGGACCCCTGAGGAACCCCACTAACTACTCTTCTCCATTGTGAATACTGCCCATTTAACCCCACTCTCTGTTTCCTATCCTTCAACCAGTTTTTAATCCACAATAGGACATTTCCTCCTATCCCATGACCCTCCAATTTCCTCTGTAGCCTTTCATGAGGTACCATTTTCAACAGTGACAGAAAGCTCAGCAGGACTCCAGGGAACCTGCCTGTGCCTAGCAATTGAAAACACAAAATTGATCCCCCATCCCCCACTGGCAGCAATGCTGTTGGAGGGCTCCCACTCAGCTTAGAGGACACAGTGCTAGGGGCCATTCACTCATAACATAGTAACATAGTAAATGACAGCAGATAAAGACCTGTACGGTCCATCCAGTCTGCCCAACAAGATAAACTCATTTACATGGTATGTGATACTTTATTTATTATTTATTGCATTTGTATCCCACATTCCCCCACCTATTTGCAGGCTCAATGTGGCTTTGTATACCCGAGTTTGATTTGTCCTTGCCTTTCTCAGGGCACAGACCGTAGAAGTCTACCCAGCACTGTTCTTGTACTGAGTTCTGAAGCTAACGTCAAAGCCCCTTAAAATTTACACTCCAACTCCAGCCCATCCCTATCTATTCAGTCACAATCAGAGCATAGACCGTAGAAGTCTGCCCAGCTCCCATTTTGTTTCACAATTACTGGAGTCGCCACCCAATCGCTGCTAAGACTCCGCGGAATCATTCCTTATAAACACGATTCCTTTGTGTTTATCCCACGCATGTTTGAATTCCATTACCGTTTCCATCTTCACCACCTCCTGCGGGAGGGCATTCCACATATCCACCACCCTCTCCGTGAAAAAATGCTTCCTGACATTAGTCCTGAGTCTGTCCCCCTTCAACCTCAATTCATCTGCTCTAGTTCTACCACCTACCCGTCTCCGAAAAAGATCCATTTGCAGATTAATACCTTTCAAATATTTGAACGTCTGTATCGTGTCACCCCTGTTTCTCCTTTCCTCTAAGGTATACATGTTCATGTCAGTAAGTCTCTCCTCGTATGGTTTGCAACGCAAATCCCATACCATTTTTGTAGCTTTTGATCCTTTTACAACCGTGTGATCATGGGTCCTAAATTCAGCCACCAGGTATCATCATTGTGCATATAGGCAATCAATGACTTGGCTGTTTTTGGAGGCTAAAGTAGGATGGTCCAAGTTACATTTCTTTGGTTAGAGGGCAACACCTACGTTAACAGTAAAGGAACAGTGAGACAACCTTTAAACATAGCAGGGAAGGACTCCTCCACAGTGTCACTCTGGTGCAACTACACCAGCCACCTCCACCACACAACAATTAGCACCTCTGCTACTAATAGTAACATTCACACAGAATATACTCCAGGGAATTGTGGTGTGTGCCAAAAAAAAAAAAAAATCAAAATAGTGCACTATTATAATATAACATATTAATCAGGATATTATTGGCAAGATTCTGGAAATGTATGCAGGTACTTTTAATACTGGCTCCCAGTCAGCCCTAGCTCCCCAATTCAGCATCTTCCTGTTGGCCATGTCAACAATAGGTTCAGCAGCATTGTAACAGAAATCATGTGGTTAAAGGTACCCAGAAAATAATTGCCTGTCAGGTTTTTGTGTAGGTTAGTCACAAACAGAAGGAAAAAACTCCACAGATAGGATGTGCCAGGTGAAAAACAGTGGAGGAACAGAAACGAAAACCTTCTTTATTTCAGTAAACTTTGTGGTAGGTTGCCAGATGGCCATCAGGCTTCAGACCTACTGGTTGTTAGTTTATTGCTAAGTTACTAAACATGTTTGGAATATATATTATCTGTATTGTTTGTTCCTAATGGTTGCAGTAGCAGGCTGAGAACCAGGGAAGCCAAGGTTCAAATCCCACCACCACTCTTTGAGATCTTGAGCAAGCCACTTAACTCACGATTACATTAGATACAAACTTACATTGCAAACCCTCCAGGGATAAGAAAATCCCCATTGTACCTGAATGTAACTTGCCTTGAGCTACTACTGAGAAAGGCATGAGCTAAATCTAAATCCAAAACACAGTATCAGCTATATTGTGATGTAATAGAGAATCCTGCAAAAGTCTCACGTCCTATAGAGAAAACCTACCATACCATAACAGCACTAACATTCAGGAGTCATACAACAAGGGCCTACCTCAGAAAAGCCAGCACCATAAACACTGAAGTGGGCCCTAGAATTTCAGTACACCTATTTGGAAATGCAAACAAGTCATATTAGTACAGATCAACCCTATACAGACATTCAGTGCTGACAGAATATCTGGCCTCTTTCATACATGCAGAACACAGATACACCTTCACCAAGTACAAAATAAGTAACTACAAACAGAAATATGTAGACAAAATTAAAATGAAACTCCAAGAAGCCAGACTCTGCATAGAGTGCAACATCAGAGAAATAGAAACAGTGATGCATGTCCCTCTGTGCTATGTAAAATATACAGAGCGCAAATGAAAATTTCAGAAACAGACATATTTCAATCATTAAATTAAAAATAATGGAAGATCCAAGATGGCTGCTGTAGTATGAGGACATGCATAGTCTCGCTCTGCAGTTTTGCTTCTTACCTGTTGAAATGCCTAAAGGTCAGGGGAAGCAATCTATTCAGCCCACTTGGCGAGTTGTCTTCCCACAGTTACAGCAGGCTGAGATTATGGAATATGCTTGGGCTGCCCAAGGCGAACCAGCTGCTCAGGTTACAGAGAAGATCCTGAGTCTCAGGAGCAATGTTATGCTTAGCCCTGCAGGCCCAAACATTCTCCCGCTTCACAGGTTGGAATCCTGCTGGGTCTTGCAGAGGAGTCGCAGGTTTTGTTGTTTCTTGCAGAGGATTACGGATCAAAGGCTGAGACTTCCCCTGGAGAGATGACATCACAGCCGGTACTGGTTGGTACTGTATCGACTGGGGAGATGCTGGAGGGACAGGCTACAGTTGCATTGGGGGTTTTGCTGCTGTTGGTCAAGCCAGCTGCAATTACACTGGAATTGATATGGCAGACCCTGGAAGCCCTCCATAGAGTTGCTTCTAAAGTCTTGCCTACGTTGGTCCAGAGTGCTGGTAAGATTCGGCATTTGGAAGAGAGCAATACAACAATTGAAACTAAGGTGGGCAACTTGGAACTTCAAGTTCAACAGGTAAAAACTACCCAGACTGCTATACTGCAGGATAAGATGGTGCTATATTGAAGGATTGAAAATTTTGAGAACTATATTAAAGGTTTGAATTTGAGACTGTTGAACTTTCCTCAAGTTATCACATTAACTCCTAAAGAAATGTTTTACAAATTCTTAAAGAAAGTGTTTAAATATAAAGAGATGGCTTTGCTACCTTTGAACAATATTTGCTTTATTCCTTTGCTGGTTAAGAAGCATAGTACCTCTCTGGTGAAACCTGATCAGGAAGAACTTTCTTCAGATAGTCTGAATTTGACTAACATTTTAGAAACCTCTGTGGAAGAAATGCTGTCTTGAGCAATGTTTTTGGTGTCCTTTGTGTTTCTTCTGGACAAAGAAGTTCTTCTGCGCTTATTTTTCAGGATGAAGGATTGTAACTTTGATGGAGGTGGGGGGGGGGGGGGAGGGAGACATTTTAGTATTCCCTGATGTATCTAAATGAGTTCAAATGAGGCAAAGGAAGTTTTTGGCTTTTTGTCAGAAGGTTCTAGACTTAGGAGCTACTTTCAGTTGTGGTTTCCTTGCAAGTGCGTTTCCTTGAATAATGTTAAGTATATCTTTTTTGATCCATCCCAGTTACAAGTCTTCCTTGAGGGGAAAGAGGTGGTGCTATCTTAATTTCTAGAGTAAATAACATTACAATTACTGGCTATAAGGTTTACAGCACAAGTCCACACTAATTCCTGAATTATAGTGATTAATAGGTCTATCTTCTCTGAGACTTTTGTTTCTAGGACCTCTGGTTTTGTTTTTCTCTTTCTTCTCTTTTTAACTTTTTGCAAAGGTTTCCTATCCATTTGTTATTTTTGTCTCTTCTGTTGTCTTCTTCACTTTCTCCATTATTGCTCTTCGCATTTCAGCTTTCTTCCATTTATTTAAATGCCTCTCTCCACTCACATTTCATTCATTCATACTATCCAGTCTTTACACTCCATCATTTTACTGCACTGATCCACAACATTTTCTTGCCTCACCCTGGACCTCCCATTCCCTTTCCTCTTATTCTCCAGTCTTTCATTAACTCTTCCTTTTCTCTCCTCCGTTCCAACCAATATCTCTTGTCGTCATTAGTAGATTAATGGTTAGCACAGTGGACTGAGAACCTGGGAACTTGAGTTTTATTCCCACTGCAGCTTCCTGTAACCCTGAGCAAGTCACTTAACCCTCTATTGTCCCAGGTACAAAACAGATTGTCCCAGGTACTAGGGACAGAGACAGTATTTGCATATAATATATGTAAACTGTTTTGGTGCTACCACAAGAAAGGTGGTATATCAAAATCCACAACTGTTTACAGTTTCCCTCTCCTCTTCCATCCAACATCTCCCTCCCTCTCTCTCTCTCTATCTGTGCCATCCAGCATCTTCTTTCACACTCCTCCCATCCATCCTCACTTTTTCTCTCTCCCCTTCCCTATGGACTTCAAGACTGTAAATAAAACCAATGCATAAGGAAGAGGCAAAGCCTGTGAGCACACACTGGTTCAAGCTTCATGCATATTGACGTCTGCCACCACTACCACCATTTCTGGGCCTACAATGACTAGCCTCAACAAACTCTCCTGGTTTAAGAGCAAAAAGATGAGGTGAAGGTAGAAGTAGCAATGAGAAAGATGGAGCTCTATGCTCCCCTCTCCAGACTGTGCCATTGCCCCTTGAAATTATATTTATATTATAATTCAGTACATGTGATTATCATGCTTCAATTCAAAAGCTTTGTAGAAGAACAAAATTAAAACTTGTGTGACACATGTTTTAATGTCTAGAACAGGAGTTCTCAAACCGGTCTTCAGGACACAACTAGCCAGTCAAGTTCTCAGGATATCCACAATGAATATGCATGAGATAAATTTGAATGCACTACCTCAATTGTATGCAAATCTATCTCATGCATATTCATTGTGGATATCCTGAGAACTTGACTGGCTAAGTGAATCCCGAGGAGAAGGTTAAGCATAATGTTTTCATTGAAAAATGGGGGGCTGGTCCCAAAATACATAACAACTGCTCAGAACCCACTGCTGGTTTTATCACGTGAAAGCAGACCACCCTAGCACATTTTAACAGACCATCCTAGCATATTTTAAAGTTTTTGAAAGCCACAAGAATGATACCATTTTTGTTATCCATAACCTACAATATGAGCAGAATTTCAAAGTTCTCTACCTGCTGAAGTGTGACCACAGATAACAAATCTGAATGTGATTACCCTGACTAGATTTTTTCTGAAAATGTTATTTCATTTACCTCTAGAAAATAACTTGCAGCAAGACAACGTATTGATGTGATATTGTTTTCATACAAAAAAGACAAAATCAGTTCCAAGCAGCATTATGACTTTCTATAGCCTCTAATCACTCCTGTGAAAACCGTACCTGAACAACAAGGCATCCTGACACAAACTATGAAGGTCTTTCACTAAAGGTTTGCTTGAGTTATCAGCAGCAGGTCCAATTTGATTTCTGTGGGCCCTGCAGCTGATATCTCGAGCTAATCTTTAGTAAAAGACCCCCTATATCTTCCAAAAGTAGAAGGATGGGGATCCTAATGCATGCTTACTGCAGCAAAAAAGGCCTTACCACAGGCACGCTCAGGTGTCCAGTGGTAATTTTGTGATTGGAACGCACTTCCTACATGCTAAAAATTATATTTTATATTTTAGCACTGGAGGCACATCTGGGTGCAGAGAGTAGATGTGTTTGTGTGTGATTAGCATGTGAGCCCTTACCGCTGCAAAATAAGTGGGTTACAAGCTAATGGCCATGCACTAAAGGGAAAAATAGCATGTGGCCTTTACTTTAAAAAAAAATAGAAAAGTGGCCATTTTATCCATGCGTAAGGATGCGCTAAGGCCACTTTTTACTACAGTTAGCACCTGCTTTCTAAAATTACCCCCAATGTGGATACATTCGCATTCATACAGTCCAAGAAATTTTATGAAAAGATATTTCTGCAGAGAAAACACTATTTTACCCATACAAATGCCTTCTATAATTATTCCCATACCGTCGCTGTAGAAGCAAATTCTAGGAAGATATTTGTTCTTATCATTTTCTCAAAGTTTTACCAAAAGAACAATTCATATATTCCTATAAGTTTTGCCTAGCAGAGGAGTCTGAAATTCCTATCCTTGAAGGCTACAAACCAGGGTATCCCGAATGAATATGCAAGAGAGAAATCTGTATACAGTGGAGGCAATTGACATGCAAATCCACCTCATACATATTCATTATGGATATCCTGGAAATCTGATTGGGTAACGGCCTTCAAGGACTGAAGGATGAGAATGCAGATTTAGTACCAGTATGTTCCTTTTTATATACTCATGGAATGATCTATGTGACTCAAAGGCTCTATAAATGATCTGTATCAGTATTTCTCAAGTCCATCCTAGACTAAGCCTCCCCCAGCTAATTAGGGGGCCCTTTTACTCAGTGGTGGGAAGCCCACCACAGGCTTACCATGTGCCAATCTGGAGCTACCACCGCCAAACGTGGGCGCAGGTGGTAGTTCCACCCCCATCGAGCGGCATTTCAGGCATTAACGGAAATATTCAAAAATATTTCCACAGGGGATTACCCGTCGGTAATTGGGCAACACTGCACGTTACCTGGTTAACACTGGGTTGGCACGGGACCCTTTACTGCTACCTCAATGGGTTGGTGGCAAGTGCTTCCCCCCTCCCCTGCATGGTCACATAGAAAGAGCATGGGGTTTTTTTTGGCCTTTTTAACTGCTGTGGTAAAAAGGGCCTCAGTGCGCAGCTAAATAGCCCCCCCCCCCCCCCAAATAGCGCAGGGCCCTTTTTACCGCAGCTTTGTAAAAGGCAATTGCAGATCATTGTCATGCATATTCAGTGTGGATATCTTGAAAACTTGACTGATGGGGAGTAATTGAGAACTAGATTTAGAACAACTTGCCAACATGGTTTGCATTTTGCTTTCTCTCCCTGTCAATGCTTTTTTAGTGGTCTACAAGAAAAACAAAAGTGGTTCTTTTTTTTGTGTGTGGGGGATTTTTTCAGCAGACTTTGGCAGTTTTTTGGTTTTACTTCAGAAAGTAATGCATGTAAAATTTGATTAACACACATAAATCAACTTTATGTACATTAATTTAGAAGTTTGACATGTGTAAAGTCAATTTGATGCTTACTCTTTACATTCATAATTTTGTTAAAACTGAAACTGAATGCATGTTCGTATTCCACATCATCTCTCATTTCCGTACTTCTACCTTCCTGTTCCATTCTCCCACATCATGCTCTTTCCTTTGTATTTTTCCCTACATTTTTCTTTTTTTTTTCTCCATCTCTTTCCCTCCTAGATTTTGCCCTTTTCATTCTTCTCCTCCTCCTTGTTTTCTGTCAGCACCATTGTTCCTTTACCCCAGTGATTTGCCCTGACAAAAGCCAAATGTTGCCATACAGAAGCACCATCATAAACCACAGTCATGCTGCTCCTAGTCCTTCAGCATGTGGCCAGAGGCTTAAATAAGCCACACTTGCTGTGCTTTGTTTCAGGAGGCACATACATCACACATTTGATGCTTCTGCAGTGCTCAGATGGAACAGGAAAGGACTTAAGCCTATTTGTATTTAGTCAATAAAGCTGTCTAACTTTAGTGTTCCACTGAGTTATTTTATTGCAATTCTTATCTGTTCCTATTACTTTCTCTCTCCTGTCCTTTCCTTCCAGCTCCTCCCTCCCTCCTTCTTTTCAATACCTTTCTGCTTTCTCCTTCACTTCTCTTTAGCCCATACTATCTGTTCCTCTCCATCATCTGTATAAAAATAGCATGATGCTACACCAGTAGCACAGTTATTCTGATGGTGGGGGACAGAAATCATAATATCTGACTTGCTCTTCACCTTATCCTATGGGTCCTGTGACACTCTTGAAATGTGGCTAGGATCCTTAGGCTGTGTGTAGAGTTAGGGACAGTAACATAAGTCAAAGACACTTTGAGCTGCCCCATGACCACTCTAACTGTACTCACACATTGTTATTATTTATGTAATATTATTATTATGATCTTTATTCAACGTTAGTTAACCAGGTAGAAGGACTCCTACCCAGTTAAATCACGCTGATTGGCTGCATATATGCCCCCTCCTCTATATTCAAAGCTATTTAACTATCCAGAAACAGCCACTGACTGGTTAAATAGCAGTGCCTAAGTGTAAATAGTGTGAGATAAGTGGTTACCTTCGCTGATTATTTTCCATCAATGACCAAAATTTAACTGGCTATATTTGCATGATAACTGGCAAAATTCAGTGCAGACTAGCTAAGTTTAATGGGCAAATTGGACTGGATAAATAGCAGTCTTTACCCTGTCTTTACCACTACCCTAACCACTAGGAGTAGCCTAGTGGTTAGTACAGTGGATTTTGATCCTGGGGAACTGAGTTCAATTCCCACTGCAGCTCCTTGTGACTCTGGGCAAGTCACTTAACCCTCCATTGCCCCTGGAACAAAATAAGTACCTGAATATACTATATAAACCGCTTTGAATGTAGTTGCAAAAACCACAGAAAGGCAGTATATCAAGTCCCATTTCCCTTTCCCTTCCCTATTAACATAGGAGGAATTTTACAAAGGCGCACTAGCGGTTTTGGGGCATGCAAATCAGCACATGCTCAATGCCAGCGACGCCCATAGAAATATATGGGTGACTCTAATGTTTAGCGCATGCTTATTTTTAGTGTGCGCTAAAAACGCTAGCGCACCTTTGTAAAAGGACCCCTTAAACTGTATGAATGCTCTCTTAGCTGGTTAAGTTAGGGCTTGCCAAAAAACACAGATATTCAATGCCAGTCACCAGAAATAGCCTGGCATTGAACATCCAGGGTCAGCGCCGACCGCACCACGTATGCAGGCTGCCTCCCGCCAGCTGATTATCGGTCCCATCATATTCAGTGGCACTTAACTGGATAGTGCCAGTGAATACCATGTGTAACCACCACAAATAAGTCCTGGAACGGTCCAGAGGTGGAGCATAGGCAGAGCTTGATGTTATTCACACACCAGCACTGAATTTTGGTGGTACATGGATAACTTCTGGGATCTGCTAACATCCTGGATATTCAGTGCTGGTACCTGAATATGTGCCGGCATTGAATATCTGCTCTTAAATCAGCATTTTAAAAAACACTGCCCGCCAAAGGCTGAATATCAACCAGACTATTTTTAAATTAAAAAAAAAAAGAGAAGTATGAAAAGCTATAGAGAAACTGGGAGCTCCCCTGAGAGCCAGAGCAGAGTCAGAAAGCAGATATATTGGATCAAGCCTGAAGAGTTTTGAAGATTGAGAACATAAGCATTGCCATAGTGGGACAGACTGAAAATCCATCAAGCCCAGCTCATGTTTCCAACAGTGGACAATCCAGGCCACAAATACCTGACAAGATCCCAGAACCGTAAAACAGATTTTATGCTGCTTATCCTAGAAATAAGCACTGGATTTTCCCAAGTCGTCCTTAATAATGGCTTATGGACTTTTAGGAAATTATCCAAACCTTTTTTAAACCTTGCTAAGCTAACAGATTTTACTACATTCTCTGGCAACGAATTCCACGGAATGAAGAAATATTTTCTTCATTGTGTGCCCCCTAGTCCTAGTATTTTTGGAAAGAGTAAACAAGCAATTCACGTTTACTCGTTCCACTCCACTCAATGTTTTATAGACCTCTATCATGTCTCCCTTCAGTCATCTCTTCTCCAAGCTGAAGCCCTTGCAAATATGCACTATGTAATCTGAGTGGGCATTTATAAAATAGGGCTTAGGCAGAATACTAGTACTCACACGTGCATGTGCACACATACACATGTACATGCCATTATTTAAGAATTTACATGTGTTACATGTAAAATGTGAGTGCCAAGTTTATAGAATCACCTCTATAATACTGGACCAAAATATCAGCAGAGAGTAAACAACACGTTTATTAAAAGGTAGTGAAAGATGGCTATCAAATCTTTTTTTTTTTAATAGGACCTGCAAGAACCTTTGTGGAAGAAACCTGATTGAAGTGGGGAGGTTATCAGTGTGGGCTACAGTTTAGGCATGTTATTTTACTGTTAACCTGAGAAATTAGTAACTAGGAGGCCCTTTTACCAAAGCTTGGTGTGTGATAAATGCTGCACATCCTATGTTGTACTTATGGGTCAAATGGAACTTAGTGTACACTAATGTCTGTTAGAGCACGTTAAGTTTTAATAAAAAGACCCCTAGATCTTGTCGTATAAAATGGGACCTGTACTAAAATAGCATGAGTTAGTGGTAAACAACATGTCTTTTAACGGTAGCCCACTTTGATATCCACTCCCCTGAGTTTGCACCTTATCGTCTGTTTTTCTGATTCTCTTTCTAATCATCACAATCAAATAATTGCTCAGATATGAGCTTTGCACCAGTCACTTGAACATCATAGCTGCTCACTGGCAGCAGGCCTCCATGATAGGCAAAAATGGACGAAAAAAGAAATACGTGTAAAAAGTGCATTTTCACAGCCATTCCCTTCTTCAGAGTGAACAAAGCACCTGATTTGGCCATCAGTACGACAGCACTCAGAGAAATGTAACATAATGTCCACTATTCTGCATCCCCAGCAGCATATACTCACAATAAAAAAGCTTTTCTGATGTAAATGGACTTCTCTCCCTACTCCCAAACAAACACATTAGAGGTAATTTTACACAGTCCTTCCAGTGAGTATGTGGCCACATATTAACTGCAATAAACATATACACCTGATATGATACTGTGTATTTTGCTGGTTGACATGTTCAGGGGTGGTCATGGAGTGGAGCAAGGGCAGACAGCATGTACATACATAGATTATGAAGTTTACTTCTTTCAAAAAGTACAACTACTAGGGGACACACAATGAAATTACATGGAAATACTTTTAAAACAAATAGGAGAAAATGTTTTTTTCACTCAAAGAATAGTTACGCTCTAGAACTTGTTGCCAGATGATGTAGTAACAGAGGTTAGCGTATCTGATTTAAAAAAAGGTTTGGACAAGTTCCTGGAGGAAAAGTCCATAGTCTGTTTTTGAGAAATGGACGTGGGGGAAGCCACTGCTTGCCCTAGGATTGGTAGCATGGAATGTTGCTACTAATTGGGTTTCTGCCAGGTACTTGTGACCTGGATTGGTTACTGTTGGAAGCAGGACACTGGACTATTGATCTGACCCAGTATGGCTAATCCTACGTTCTTATGACATACCCTCGGATTCTATATATGATGCTCAGAATTGTGTGCACAAGATGCACATGCAACTTAATTGATTAACGAGCCAATTAACATCAATAATTGGGTGCTAACAACCAATTATTGATATTAATTGGCATTCATTAAAATTTGCATGTGCAACTGGCTGTGTGCTATTCTATAAGGCAATTAAACAGAACAAATGCAGTATTGCTAGAGCAAAAATAGTAACCTAATACCAAAACAAAGCTCTGGCAGCAAAATAACTAGTGCTTATTCAAAAAATGGAGAAAAAGCCCTCAGAAACCATGGAATTATAGAATACAGCTTCAGTGTGCCTAACTTTGGTGCCAGCATTTACACCAGGTTTCAGCATGCATAGGTCTGGTGTCTAAAGTTAGATGTGGGGATTGGCGTTATGGTCCAGATTCTATTTATGGTGCCTAAAAACTCCAGGCGGAATAAATTTCCACCTAAGCGTATTAGCCAGACTTCAACGGTAGGGGGGTCCAGAGCCGAGGTGAGGGAGCACATTTTAGCCCCTCCCCCACGGCGCCGCCGACCCCCCCCCATTGCCGACACCCCCCCCCCCATCCGCCATTGCCGACACCTCCAACAACTTTGACCCCCCCCGCCAATGACCCTCTCGACCCCCCCCCGCCCGCCGTCGCCTACCACCTTTACTGGTGGGGCACCCCAACCCTTTCCAGACGAAATCTTCTTCCTTCGTTTGGTTTCTGACTGAGTCTGATGTCCTGCACGTACAATGTGCAGGACGTCATACTCAGTCAGAAACCAAATGAAGGAAGAAAACTTCGCCTGGCGGGGGTTGGGTTCCCCGCCAGCAAAGGTAGCAGGCGGCGGGTTGGCGGCAGGAGGGGGGTTGAGTGAGTCACCGGCAGGGGGTCCAGGGCCATATCTACGGGGCCCAGGCCCCCGTGGCCCCATAGCAGCTACGCCCCTGGCGGTGCCTATATTTGGGCTCGACACATAGAATACGATTAGTTGATATCAGAGTGCTTAAAACTTTGTGCATCCATTTACACCAAGGGAAATGTGGCGTAAATGCCAGCATGTAGATGTAGGTGCAGAGGGGTATATTCTATAACAGTGCATGTAAATTTTGGAACACTCACGAAACTATCATTTCTCCACTCATAACCACACCCCTTTTGGCTACGCACATTAGAATTTAGGTGCAGTGCAATACAGAATACAGTTAGCGAGTTGTGTGTGTAAATTCCAATTATTGACAATTAATGCTCACTATTGCTCATTAAGATCTGTTATCAACACTGTTAAGCCAATGAAGTTACACTTGTTGTTATAGAATTCACTTGGATTTCGGCACAGAACACTAAGCAAGCTATATAGAATCCGGGGGTATATGTGATTCTATAAAAATTGCATACCCTTTACGGATTCACACTTAGCGGTGATTTTTTTCAGTGCCAGATTTTGAGCAGCATTTACTGAATCCAGCTTATAGTTATCAACGTGGGCTACGGTTAAGATTGATTATTTTACCACTAACTCAGTCTATTTTAGCAAGGTCCCATTTTATGTAATAGGAACTAGTTACTAATAACCCAGGTTAACAGTAAAATAAGACATCTTAAGTGTAGCCCACTTTGGCAAATTCCCTATCTACACACCTGCATAGATAAAGCATGTTCCTTCATTTGACCCAACTCGCAAGCAGATGAATTTTCTGTCATAAACACTAGTTTTGTTTTATGAAGACAAGTAAGTACCTACTCGTCTTCATAAAACAGCACCTATCCATTGCATTCTGTTATAAAATTACTCTCATCTTGTATTTTAGCATGTGGTATGTCCAGAAGTCCCTTTCCAAATTCTCTCCTGTGCCCCCAAAAAGGAGCATAGTTTGCACTCTCTTTCTACACCCCTTCCCAGTGCTGCTGCACATCTGTTTGAGTAACTGACAGTGAATGATTCCAGTTTTGGTTCTTCCCCTTATGAGGTGCCAGCGACAAGTTGTCCCAGTTCTAACACAGCAGAGGTTATCCCTAATGTACTGCATGCTATGGAGTTAACTGGTTCATAAGGCACAAGATCAGATGGAAGAAATTAAACAAGAGGAACTGAACGTGGCTAATTCCATACTTACTTTCTTCCTTTGCCCAACTTTCCCCAAAAAGTGCTTTTCTTTTCTTATTTTCAGTCGTTATTCTTTCTCAGCATCTTCTGGTAAACTGTGCCTCTCAGAGGTCATTCCGGCAAGTGGCTTACGTGCTTCCCCTCACTTCACCTGCCAGTTTACTGAAATGGATTCTCTGAGTCAAGTGTAGTACCTTTGTCCATGTCAGTGCATTCAACCTCTGGCTGTCTTCCTAGCCAGGTTCTTGCAGTCTCCTGGTTACCCAGTGCATCAGCAGGAATCAGAGCACACAGCAGCTGCTCACAGTGCCCACTCATATATCCGACTGCTTAGCGAACGGATTCCTCAAGCAAGTGCAGTGCCAGTCACCTCAGCACAGGGCTACAAGCCAATCAGAAGAGAAAGCAGGAAAATGGGGAGGGATAGAAGGGGGGGGGGGGGTGCCTGGAACAGGAAGGTATAGCAAGAATGAGTGGGAGTGAGAAATAGACAGAGACAGAGGGAGGAAAAGGGCAAGAAAGTGGCATATATATATAGAGAGAGAGAAATCTAGTTAGAGAAAGAGAGAGATGAAGCATTCTTTATGTACACACACTGTATATACACAGCAATGTACACAAATACATACACCTATGTGTATTTGTCTATAAAGCAAGCAGAAAACAAAGGGGGAAAAACAGAGACAGTCTGCTGGTGGTACAAGCTAATGCAATGAAAACACTGAATTGTGGCTCACAGGTAATTTCCCCTTTTATATTTATAGAAAGTCTGCGCAGTCTTTAAAGGATTTATTCTCATAACTTTGAGAGTGGCACTCCTAACTTGGCTTGGTTGAAAATTTACTAGGGATGAGTGCCTGAATTGATACTGAACATTTCACTAAACTCCTAAATTTAGGAGCATAAAAAGTGAGGAGCAACAGGGGCAGATTCAGAGCATGGACACAAGGAGGCTCATTTTCAAAGCACTTAGCCTCCCAAAGTTCCATAGAAACCTATGGAACTTAGCCTCCCCACTTACTGAAAGACCATTTCTTTTCAGGAAAAAAGACAGCCTTTTATCCACTGCGGTAAAAGGGGGCCTTGGCGTGTGTCAAAAACACACACTGATGCTAGTGAAGCCCCCTTTTACCGCACCTTGGTAAAAGGACCCCTAAGTTAAATATTGAGCACTTAGGATTCCTTTTACAAAGCCGCACTAGAGATTTCAGCGCAGCAACTACGACGAAGTCCATAGGAATTGAATGAGCTTTCTACATTTGCTGCACCAGAATTGCTAGCGCGGTTTTGTAAAAGGAGCCCTTAACTGGCTATGTTTTTGCCACCTGCGTATACCCAGATATTCAATGCCGGGACCTAGAGAGGACCCAACATTAAATTTCCAGGGATAATGCCGGTGGCAGTAAAAGGCTGAACATCGTATGGAATTAGCCATGTTCAGTTCCTCTTGTTTAATTTCTTCCATCTGATCTTGTGCTTTATGAACCAGTTAACTCCATAGCATGCAGTACATTAGGAATAACCTCTGTTGTGTTAGAACTGGGACAACTTGTCGCCTGACACCTCATAAGGGGAAGAACCGAAACTGGAATCATTTACTGTCAGTTACTCAAACAGGATGTGCAGCAGCACTGGGAAGGGGTGTAGAAAGAGAGTGCAAACTGTGCTCCTTTTGGGGGGCACAGGAGAGAATTTGGAAAGGGACTTCTGGACATACCACATACTAAAACACCTCTATGCTCAACTTTAAGCCTGCCATTTGTTTGTCTAGAATTACAGTGGGGGAAATAAGTATTTGATCCCTTGCTGATTTTGTAAGTTTGCCCACTGACAAAGACATGAGCAGCCCATAATTGAAGGGTAGGTTATTGGTAACAGTGAGAGATAGCACATCACAAATTAAATCCGGAAAATCACATTGTGGAAAGTATATGAATTTATTTGCATTCTGCAGAGGGAAATAAGTATTTGATCCCCCACCAACCAGTAAGAGATCTGGCCCCTACAGACCAGGTAGATGCTCCAAATCAACTCGTTACCTGCATGACAGACAGCTGTCGGCAATGGTCACCTGTATGAAAGACACCTGTCCACAGACTCAGTGAATCAGTCAGACTCTAACCTCTACAAAATGGCCAAGAGCAAGGAGCTGTCTAAGGATGTCAGGGACAAGATCATACACCTGCACAAGGCTGGAATGGGCTACAAAACCATCAGTAAGACGCTGGGCGAGAAGGAGACAACTGTTGGTGCCATAGTAAGAAAATGGAAGAAGTACAAAATGACTGTCAATCGACAAAGATCTGGGGCTCCACGCAAAATCTCACCTCGTGGGGTATCCTTGATCATGAGGAAGGTTAGAAATCAGCCTACAACTACAAGGGGGGAACTTGTCAATGATCTCAAGGCAGCTGGGACCACTGTCACCACGAAAACCATTGGTAACACATTACGACATAACGGATTGCAATCCTGCAGTGCCCGCAAGGTCCCCCTGCTCCGGAAGGCACATGTGACGGCCCGTCTGAAGTTTGCCAGTGAACACCTGGATGATGCCGAGAGTGATTGGGAGAAGGTGCTGTGGTCAGATGAGACAAAAATTGAGCTCTTTGGCATGAACTCAACTCGCCGTGTTTGGAGGAAGAGAAATGCTGCCTATGACCCAAAGAACACCGTCCCCACTGTCAAGCATGGAGGTGGAAATGTTATGTTTTGGGGGTGTTTCTCTGCTAAGGGCACAGGACTACTTCACCGCATCAATGGGAGAATGGATGGGGCCATGTACCGTACAATTCTGAGTGACAACCTCCTTCCCTCCGCCAGGGCCTTAAAAATGGGTCGTGGCTGGGTCTTCCAGCACGACAATGACCCAAAACATACAGCCAAGGCAACAAAGGAGTGGCTCAGGAAGAAGCACATTAGGGTCATGGAGTGGCCTAGCCAGTCACCAGACCTTAATCCCATTGAAAACTTATGGAGGGAGCTGAAGCTGCGAGTTGCCAAGCGACAGCCCAGAACTCTTAATGATTTAGAGATGATCTGCAAAGAGGAGTGGACCAAAATTCCTCCTGACATGTGTGCAAACCTCATCATCAACTACAGAAGACGTCTGACCGCTGTGCTTGCCAACAAGGGTTTTGCCACCAAGTATTAGGTCTTGTTTGCCAGAGGGATTAAATACTTATTTCCCTCTGCAGAATGCAAATAAATTCATATACTTTCCACAATGTGATTTTCCGGATTTAATTTGTGATGTGCTATCTCTCACTGTTACCAATAACCTACCCTTCAATTATGGGCTGCTCATGTCTTTGTCAGTGGGCAAACTTACAAAATCAGCAAGGGATCAAATACTTATTTCCCCCACTGTATAAGCCTAATTTAAGAGCGCTGAAAATCAGTGCTCAGTGCCTAACTTCTTTTCCCTGCCCTAAATCTGCCAGATGCCATCCACTTTTATGCTCCCAAATTTAAGAGTTCAGAGAAATTTTGAACCCTAGCAAATGGTCAAAGAGGCCAATTTATGCACATTACTTTCACTTAGGAGCCTAAATCCTTTGAATATAAGGCCTAAAGGGGTCAATATTTAGACTCGGCGGTAAGCAGACAGTGTTAGTCCCAGATATTCAAAGCTGGGACCTGTGCTTGCTTTGACTTTGAATTTTTGGTTATTTTTAAGCCGGCTAACACGTGGAGGGGCATAATTGAACGAAAACGTCTATCTCCATGGGCGTTTATCTCTGAGAATGGGTCCGTGATGGGGCGAACCGAACCGTATTTTCGAAAAAAAATAGACGTCCATGTTTTATTCGACAATTTGTGAGCTGGGCGTTTTTGTTTTTCAGTGATAATGGAAAATGAAAGCGCCCAGCTCAAAAACGAATAAATGCAAGGCATTTGTTCGTGGGAGGGGCCAGGAGTCGTAGTGCACTGGTCCCCCTCACATGCCAGGACACCAACCAGGCACCCTAGGGAGCACTTTTACAAAAACAAAAAAAAAAGGTAAAAGAGCTCCCAGGTGCATAGCACCCTTCCCTTGTGTGTTGAGCCCCCCAAATCCCCCTCAAAACCCACTGCCCACAAGTCTACACCATTACTATAGCCCTAAGGGGTGAAGAGGGGCACCTACATGTGGGTACAGTGGGTTTGGGGGGGTTGGACGACTAAGCATTAAGCAGCACAATTGTAACAGGTAGGGGGGGATGGGCCTGGGTCCACCTGCCTGAAGTCCACTGCACCCCCTAACAACTGCTCCAGGGACCTGCATACTGCTGCCAGGGAGGTGGGTATGACATTTGAGGGTGAAAATAAAAAGTTGTGAAACATCATTTTTTGTGGTGGGAGGGGGTTAGTGACCACTGGGGGAGTCAGGGGAGGTCATCCCCAATTCCCTCTGGGGGTAATCTGGTCATTTAGGGCACTTTTTGGGGCCTTATTCATGAAAAAACAGGGGCCAGGAAAAGTGCCCTAAATTCTAGCTACAAACGCATACTTTTTTTCCATTATCGGCGAAAGGCGCCCATCTCTGTTCGGGTGATAACCACGCCCCAGTCCCGCCTTCACCACGCCTCCAACACGCCCCCGTCAACTTTGTATGCTTCCGCGATGGAGTGCAGTAGAAAACGTCCAAGTTCGGCTTTCGATTATACCGCGTTATTCGTTTTGGGGAGATAAACGCCTATCTCCCGATTTAGGTCGCAATATAGGCGTTTTTGTCTTTCAATTATAAGTTGGATAGCCACCTACGTCGATATGCGTCAATTAAGCAGCCGCATAAAAATAAAAATCGGACGGACTTTTATGCGGTCCATTTATGCACTAACCCTTTAAGAGGTCAATTTGATAACAGATGGCCAAAGTAGGAAGGCTATGTAGAGAGCTATTTTGAGGTGCCTATGTGCTTAAAAAAAAATCCTCACCAATGCAGCTGAAATTGTGGCTAAAATGCAGTTATGTACATTAACACTAGCTAAAAAGCTTAAGTATTCATGTAGGTATTTTGTGGTATACATGCATATTGCTATAATCAGGAGGATGACTGAACCCTAGAAACCCCTCTAGCATCCCAGAGTATACCAGGAGATAGAAAATTCCCAGGCTGGAATGGAGGGGGAGGAGAGGGAAGGTCACAAGTGCCTAAGAGGTTGTGCAAAGGCGTAGTTAATGAAGAGTGAACACCTATAGAAGATGAGTCTCCCTGGATCCATAGACAGTATGTAATGGCTCCTAGCAGGTCCAAGGTGGGGGGATCTCTTGATCAGTTCTAAGAGGTTTGAGGAACCCACTGGAAGAGCAAATGTCTGATTTGGAATACATGAACTATACTGATTCAGAAGCTTTAATGGATTCCCAGATACAAATCAACCTATGCATCCAATTTTTCTTACACAAATGTGGAATACACTACCAAAGAGTGTGAAAGCGATTCATGACTATCAAAACTTCAGGCAATCATTAAAGACCTATCTGTTTTGCAAGACCTACCCTACCGGCCCTACTTAAATGCCTCAACTCTGCAATGCATCAATACCTTACATCGCATTAGACATTATATATTCCTTTATTTCCTTGTCCCTTTTTGTACCTGTTTACTCTAACCTTACCTAACCCTTATTTGAAATTGTATTTAACATCTACTGGACTTGGCGATCACCTTTACGGTATTATGTAAGCCACATTGAGCCTGCTAATGGGTGAGAAAATGTGGGATATAAATGTTACAAATAAATAAATAAAGTATGGAGATATGAAAAGTATAGAATGAGGAGAGAATGAATTCCCAATTTATAGAGAAAGACTTAGGGACCCTTTTACTAAGTTAAACCCATGCTTTGTGACAAGGTTTCATTTGCCCAGAGGGCTCCCAGCAGAGGAGGGTAAAGTTCATAACTAGCAATCCCTCCTGAGCAAAGAAGAGATGTTTTCTCTTTCATATCATGGTGAAAAATAGCTGCCAGGACTTTTCCTGAATACCTCGCACCAATATCCAAGGACTGAGTGGCCATGCTAGAATCTGTCAATCGGTAGGGACATACATTTTTTTTCCATGGGAGGGCAAAAATTGAAGAAAAAGATATCTTTGTATACTTTGTATTCAGTAATACCACATCCACTTTGTTTTCAATAGTCAAGACAGTCATTGATTGAGATTTATTCATGTGGAAGGGCAGTTTCTATATGATATCTAAACCCAATTTTGGACGTTTTGCTGAAAATATCCAAAAATCAAGCAGCGAATAAAGCAATTTTCAGTCTATCTTTTTCTTCAAAAGTGGCCATTTGTTAGATGTTTTTGTGCTCAAAGCGTCTATCTTTTAGGACTATTAAAAAAAAAAAAAAAAAAAAAGGGTCCAAAGGAAAAACACATAATGGAACCATTGGGATGTAGAGGGAGCCAGCATTCTTAGTAGACTGGCCATACAGGCATCCTAGCAGATGGGGCACCCTATGGGGTGCTGCAGTGGACTTCATAAAGAAGGTCCCGGGTACACATCTTACTGTACCACCTTATATTGTATAGTGAGTCCTCCAAAACCCATCAAAAAACCTACTGCACCCAACTTCACAGCACTATAATAGCCCTTATACCTGCAGATGTCACCTATATATGGATACAGTAGGTTTTGGATGGTTCACACTTTCCACCACAAGTGTAACAGTTAGAGTGGGATATAGGCCTGGTCCTCTTCTCTATAATGCACTGCACCGACCACTTGGCTACTCCAGTTACCTGCTTGCTGCTCTAATAGGACTGGCTATAACATCTGAAGCTGTCATAGAGCCTGGTATGTACTGTTTCTTTCACATCTTTGGGGATGGGATGGGGTCAGCTATCACTAGGGGACTAATGCGGGGGGAGGGGGAGAGTCATGCCTTAATCCCTCCAGTCATCATTTAAGGCACCTTTCTGTGACTTTTGTTGTGATTGAAATAGGTCTAGAATCTAGACTAAACTGTCTAACTTGTAGCCCTGGATGTTTTTGCTTTGTTCCATTATGGCAGAAAAATGTCCAAGTTGTGGGAACACCCAAATCGTGCCCTCAACACATCCCTGACATGCCCCTTTGTGATTTCCGCTTTCAAGCCTTCCTCAGCAGTCCTCTGTTATGTGGACCGTGAACCAAAACCAGATGCTGCTTCAGTATTTGGACGCAATCACATTTCAAATCGTGTAATTCACTGCATCTTTTACTTTTGGTTTTGGTTCAAGGTCCACATAACACAGGACTCCTGAGGAAGGCTTGAAAGTCAAAACACGGCCTATGTTGGGTCACAATTTGTCTGGGACTGTGTATCTGGATTCTGTTTTCTCAAGGATTATCCCCCTAATATTCAAAACCATTCAACTGACCAGGAATGGCACTTGGCCAGTTAAATAGCACTTAACCAGCTATCAGTGATATTAAGCGGGGGGTGGCCGGTTATCCCCCAAAATATTCCTTGTTAGCAACTAGGTGATAACCAGCTATATCGCATACTATAGCCGGCTATCCCTGAACATTGAAGTCATGTGCTGCTATTCTAAGCCACTTAAATAGCTGGTATATCTTTAGCCGGTTTAAAGTTAACCGGCTATCTTTGAATATCAACATAGCTGGTTAACTTTAAACCAGCTAAAGATATACCAGATATTCAAAGCAGGTCACCAGATACTACTGCCTGGCATTGAATATATGGGATGACCGTCGACTGCGTGAGTTAGCCAGGCTCCGTCCCGTGGTCTGAATAACGGCCCCTATGTATTTATGCAATAATGAATAAAGAATTAATTTACTGCCATTTTGGATCATCCTGTTGCTCAGCCATTCCCACATATGTTTTCTTTCTCTTCATTCTATAAGGCAGTGCATACATGCTATAGGCCCTGATATTGAGACAGCGGGAGTTAGATCGGCTAATTCCTGCTTTCGCCGGTGAACCAGGAAATTCAATGCTAGGGCCACATCCGGCCACCAGCATTTAATTTCTTGGGGTTTTTTGGTGCTGCAAATATAGCCGGTTACACCAATATTAATCTGCTGACTGGCAGTTCTAGCGGCCAAAGATAGACCTGCTATTTATGCGGGTCTATCTGGCTGCAAAACTTGATCGGTCAGTCGCTGAAAATCAGCGGTACCTGGCTATGTCATGCGACATAGTGTCACGATTGTGACTGTATTCCATGCCTACACTCCCTGTGGTTGCTGTGGACTGTCTCTTCCTGTTTCCCAGACATCTTCCATGTTCCATTCCGGTTCTGATGTTCCAGCACTCCAGACTTGCCCTGGTGTTTCTGCTGCCACACCTCACCTGTGACCTCACCTGTAATTACCTTTATTAAGCTCCTGAGAATAGTCAGATTTGCATTTGCAACAGAGGTCTTCAGATGTGCTTTCGTCTGTGAGTGCTTGTTGCAGTTCTAGCTCTGCTAGTCCTTTTCTTGTTTGTCTTAGCTTCTGTTCCTTACTGTTGTATCAGCCCTGCGTGTCTTTAGCTTCTGTTCCTTACTGTTGTATCAGCCCTGCGTGTCTCTAGCTTCTGTTCCTTACTGTGTATCTCTGCCCTGTCTGTCTTCAGCTTTAGTTCCCTTCCTGTTTGTATCACCCTGTTGGTCCTTAGCTTCTGCCCTACCCTGCTTGTGTCTGCCTTGTTTGAAACTCCTGAATCCAGTTCAGCCAAGTTCCAGCATTTGGTTCCAGTTCAGCATTTGGTTCCAGTTCAGCCAAGTCAAGTCTGTTCCAGCATTTGGTTCCAGTTCAGCCATGCCAAGTCTGTTCCAGCCTTTGGTTCCAGTCCAGCCAAGCCAAGTCTGTTCCAGCATTTGGTTCCAGTTCAGCCATGCCAAGTCTGTTCCAGCCTTTGGTTCCAGTCCAGTCAAGCCCCATCCATTCCAGCATTTGGTTCCAGTCCAGCCAAGCCAAGTCTGCTTCAGAGTTCTGTCCAGCCAAACCTGTCTGAGACTCCTGTACCTGGTACCAGCCTGTTGGTGTTTGGCCTCGCTTCCAGTTTGGGTGGTTCTCCTGCTGTTGCCGGTCTCTGGCAGCAGCCCAAGGGCTCACTATTCCGGATCACCCGCAGTGGCGTGACACATAGCCACTGACCGGGCTAGCCATTGACTGGGATATTTAGCGGGAGATAGCCAGTTACTGTATATCTTGCTGAATATCAGTGGATAGCCAACTTAAGGGTATTTAACCGGCCAGGTGTTGTTCCTGGTCAGTTAAATACTTTTGAATATTGGGCGGACAGTGCAGAACTGTGAGACTGTAAGTGTGATGTACATTGAGCAGAACATGGGTAGGTATTGGCTTATCTGAAACTCACACGTACAACTTTTAGAATGCTATAAGTTACGAGCATTGCGTGACACACTTAGGCAATGCCATTTAAACTAGCTATAAACCTGGCATAAATGGATGTGCCTAAATTTAGGCACACCAGTGCGGGTTTACGCTAGCATTCTATAACAGAATCAAGGCTCCTAGATGCCATATAGAATAGTTCTTTATGGCAATAGTTGCTCTCTGTGCAGCACTTGGGCACCTAAATGGAGGCACCCTGTTATACAATTGTCCCTTAGATGCTGTTTTGTATATTACAAACATAAAAACAACACATTCTAAAAATTGCTCTCATGAACATTAATGCCTGCCACTACTGCTATGTTGGAAAAATTATCTGCTAATGTGAAAAATTCTTAAAAAATGAATGAGTTTTCAGAAGCTTCTTGAATTGTTGAAAGTTGAAACAAAACCTAAGACACCCTAGAAGGCTATTCCATAGTACTGGCCCTGCTACCAAAAAGGCACATCTTGATGTCTCTGCACAGTGAATAGTAGGAAAAGCTGCTACCACCAAATGTGTCTCACCATCTGATCTTAAATCCCAGGCAGGCACATGCAACTGTATAGCCTAACCCATGTACCAAGGCCAGCAGCCTGTAGCACTTGATAAATCAGAGCCAGCACCTTATACTGAATGCAGCTCTATACTGGTAACCAATGGAGACTCCTCAATAATGCCAATGATGGTGTTGATGATGTTCAGACCAGTAACATCTCCTGCATTTAGCAGGAGAAACCCACTTTCATAGGTCATCTCCCACACTCCTGCTTGGCAGCAAGGATCTCCTGCTAAACCAGTGCCCACCCTCCGCTCTCCATTCCCATTTCCTCAATTCTGATCCACCTCCCCTCCACCACTGTGTCCAATATCTCTCTCTTACCCCCACCTCCATTAGCGGGTCCAGCATTTCTTTCTCCACTGTGACCCTCCTGTGATGTCGCTTCCTGTAGGCAACAAAGAAAGGCCTTGGTGGGGCCAGCTGGAGGCAAAATGTTTACAGCGCTGTCTCTGCTGGCTATCCATTACCACTTTGAAAGGGATGTGTGTGCGTGTGTGTGTGTGTGTGTGTGGGGGGGGGGGGGGGATCCTGATCCACATGTGGGAGAGTAAGAATGAGCAGACTCACAAAGGGGGAGGGGGCACAGAGAGATGCTTGACCTGGAAGGAGGTTGGGGAGAAAGCAGATGAGAGATGCTGGACCTGGAAAGGAGGGTGAGGGCAGAGAGAGTGACCTAGATCAAAAAGGGGGATAGGAAGGGAGGAGAAATGCTCAATCGAGAGAGGGAAAAAGATGCCCTGCCATGGGAGGGGCAGCAGGAGAAAAAGAGGGAGAAATGCCGGCCCAGTAATTGGGAGGGGGGGGGGGGAAGCAGGTGAGAGAGAGAGAGAGAGAGAGAGATATGCTGGCCCCATGATGGGTGAGTACAGGGCAGGGGTAGCAGGAGAAAAAGAGGGAATAATAATATTGGCTCCGCAGTGGGTGGGGAGGCAGAGGTAGCATGAGAGAGAGAGAGAGAAGGAGGAAGACATGCTGGTCCCATGGTAGGAGGCCAGGGGTAGAGGGAGAGAGAAAGAGGAAGAAACACTTATTTTAGGGTAGGGAGTTCAGGAAGAAAGGAAGAGAAAAAGAAGAATCTTGACATGGGGAGGGACAGAGACATAAAGAAGGGATGCTGGGCATTGAGAGAGTATAGGGACAGGGCTACATTGATTCAAACAGCAGCCATATTTCATTTATGAAAAATAAGGGTAAGAGTGAAGTATGGAATTTTTTTAAATGAATAATGGTCGATGCCAAAGAAGTGCCTTTGGTGTTTTTCTCAAGATGCAAGACAATTCTCTCTTGAAGATCACGTGATGGGACCAATGGTTTATGGGCTCACAAGTACTATTGTGCAAACTGTATGCCAGCAACGAAGATTATAGCTATACCAGGCTTTTCTCTATCAAGTAATACCAACAAACTACCTACGAACATCAAATCTGAAATGGCAGACATTGTGGTCGCCATGTGTGCAACAGATGTGAGGCCTTTTTTATTGTTGGACAGATTCAGGAATTTAGCGTCAAAGCTCATCTTCACTGGTGAAAAATATAGGAATGTTGACCTGGACCAAGTCATGCCCTGTGGGTTAACTGTCTCTCATCATCTTGGTAGTGTTGTGGAGAAAAAAAAGATCACACTCATTCACAAGCTAACTTTAGTGCCACAGTTCGGAGTGACAACTGACCTCCAGACACACAAACAAGCAACTGGCAAACTGAATCATGTATCTTGGCTACTTGATTACTGGATTTAAATCATACTTCTGAAAATATAAAACTGACAGTGAAGTTGACTCTGGATGAATTTTGTGTACAATGTCGAGACAATGTGTTCACTATAGACAATGCCAGTAATATGAAGGCTGCCTTTAGAGAAAACACGAGGATTAGATGTTCATGTCATAATCTAAATCTTGTTTTCCTCAGCGACCCTCCAGACCGGTCAAGACGCGTGGGTTATGTACTCCTACCAGCAGAGGGAGACTGAGAAAACACTGAGCTTTGAACACTGCCTATATAACCTGTGCAGTACATACAGTAGCCAGTATTTTCTCAGTCTCAGCAGAGGTAGAAGGACAGCCTGTGCAGTCTTCAATAGTCTGGTGAGGTAGCTTTGATTTTAGGGATAAAGGATTTTGGTTTTCTTTCAGGGGATTTTTATCCTGTAAGTACCCTGTACGTGGTTTGCCAAAAAAAAAAAAAAAAAAAGTGCTTCGGGGCCCTGGGTCCGGTGGGGCCCAGTAGTTCCCCCTGGGGTGTCACACCTGCTTTGGCGGGTCCCTCCCCCTGTGCTGCTCTCCAGTACTGGGTTACTGGCAGCTTTGTGCCTCGGCTGCTGTCTGTGTACTGCAGCCTTGAGAGCCTTGCAATTTTCAGCTGCCAGACCTGTCTCCTGGAGTTCGAGACCTCTCCGCCCGAACGGTTTCTAGAGTCCCCTTGTCACTCGAGGCTCAAGAGAGCAGCAGTACGAGACACGTTGCGTCGTCTTCTCAGTCTGGGAGCAGTGGTTTCTGTTCCGCCCGCTCAGCAACGCTCGGGGTGTTACTCAATTTACTTTGTGGTGCCAAAGAAGGAGGATATATTTATTTATTTAGTACGGAACGAACGGGAGTTCTTTTCCGTCTTAGTAGCGAGAGAGCAGTGTTGCTGGAGCCTGTCTGGCATTGGGGCCGGTAAGGGAAAGCGCGGGCTTTACCTTTGTAGTTATGGCGGGCAAACTACTCCGTTGTCGCGCGTGCTCGCGCCGGGGCATCGAATCGCCGGGTGGTCAGTGTCGGTTGTGCGGTGAGCCCAAACGTGTGGAGGCAGTTCCCCCGGAGTTAACCGCGGAAGTCCCGGCGTTAGCGGCGGCCCCCTTAGCAGCGGCAACTCAAGCGGGTCCGGCAGCGGCGCTTTCAGTTTCGGCGGGAACGGCCGCCATTTTGAATTCAGCGCGATGTGCAGAGGCTTCTGTGGTTGAGCAAGTTGCTCCAGTGGGGACACACAAAGTGCCTAATGAGGGTCCAGGAGGGGTTAGCTTTCCTCCAGAGTTTGTTTGGACTCTTTTCCAGGCTTGGAAATCGGGCCCCCCTCAGGGAGTGGAGGGGGTTAGTCCCATGCTGCCTAAAAGACCCCGGATAGAGTGGACAGAGGATGAGGAATGTCTGTCTCAGGTGGGCACGGAAGGCCCATTTAGTGATGGGGGAGAGTCTGAGGTGTTTGAGGGTCCGGTAGATCCGGTGGACTCCCTTCCTGGGGAAGATCCCTCAGTAGTTAGGATTTTTCATAGGGATGAGCTTTCGGAGCTCATTGATCAGGTCACAGCTACCCTTAAATTTAATCCTGAGGTGGCTTCAGGTGAATCTGGGCAGGATCCCTTGGTGAAAGGCATTCAGCGTAGAGCTCGGACCTTCCCTATGAACAAGGATCTCAGGGAGATGATTTCCCAGGAATGGGATTCGCCAGATTCGCCGTGTAAGGTTTCTAAGGCAATGGCGAGACTTTACCCCCTGCCGCAGGAGGATAGGGATTCCCTTAAGGCTCCTACGGTAGATGCAGTGGTGACAGCGGTTACTAAAGCGACGGCTATTCCAGTAGATGGTGGGGCCGCACTCCGTGAACCCCAGGATAGGAGATTGGAAGCATTTCTTAAGCGAAGCTTTGACTTGTCGGCGCTAGCTCTCCAGGCCTCGGTGTGTGGGGGCCTGGTGGCGCGGGCGTGTTTTCGCTGGGCCGAGAAGCTCCTGGATGATCCCGGGGAGTTTGGGATCTCGGGTTTACAGGATTTAGCCAAGTTGGAGATGGGTTCGTCTTTTTTGTCTGACGCACTGTATGATTTGTTGCGTGCGTCGGCAAAAAATCTGGCTATGATAGTGGGAGCGCGTAGGGCTCTCTGGTTAAGAGGTTGGGTCGCGGATGCGGCCTCTAAGGCTAAGTTGTGTTCTCTTCCCTTCAAGGGTTCTCGGATTTTTGGCGAAGAGTTGGATAAGTTAGTGAAAGGCCTTAGTGAGGCAAAGGTGCCTCGACTCCCGGATTTTCGTCCCAAGCTGGGAGTTAGGGGTAATTCCTCTCGAGGTAGACTTAGTGAGGCTCGACGGTATAGGCCTGGTAGGTTTAGTGGGGCTTCTAGAGGTAGGTTCTTCCAGCGCACCCAGTCCTTTCGCGGGAGTCGTCGCGGAGGCCGGGGCTCGTTCGGGGGAGGTCAGCCCTCGGGGCGGCTTGCCCAATGAAGGTGTGCGGACCCAGGTTCTGGTGCGTGTAGGAGCTCGGCTGAGTCAGTTTTACCAGAACTGGGTCCACATCACATCAGATCAGTGGGTTCTCGAAGTGGTTCGAGATGGTTATGCCCTGGAGTTCGAGACCTCTCCGCCCGAACGGTTTCTAGAGTCCCCTTGTCACTCGAGGCTCAAGAGAGCAGCAGTACGAGACACGTTGCGTCGTCTTCTCAGTCTGGGAGCAGTGGTTTCTGTTCCGCCCGCTCAGCAACGCTCGGGGTGTTACTCAATTTACTTTGTGGTGCCAAAGAAGGAGGATGCCTTTCGGCCTATTTTGGATCTAAAGAGAGTCAATGCAGCGCTCAAAGTTCCCTCTTTTCACATGGAGACCTTGCGGTCGGTCATTGTTGCAGTCCGGCAGGGAGAGTTTCTGACTTCTCTGGACTTGACGGAGGCGTATCTTCACATTCCCATTCGAGCGGCGCACCAGCGTTTCTTCGCTTTGCAGTTTTGGGGAAGCACTTTCAGTTTTGTGCCCTGCCCTTCGGTCTGGCAACAGCTCCCCGCACCTTTTCCAAGGTCATGGTGGTGGTGGCAGCAGCAGCGTTGCGCTGGCAGGGTATCTTAGTGCACCCGTATCTAGACGATTGGTTGATTCGGGCCAAGTCCCGGGCGGAGAGCGAGGGGGCGACGTCGCGTGTGGTACAGTTTCTCCAGTCTCTGGGCTGGGTGGTGAATTTCGGCAAGAGTCAGTTGGTACCATCGCAGGCTCTGGAGTATCTGGGGGTTCTCTTCGATACGAGGTCGGGTCGAGTGTTTTTGCCTCCCCCGAGAATCAGCAAGTTGCAGGACCTGATTCGGCGGTTTCTTGCACTGCCGTCCCCGACGGCCCGGGCTTACCTGCAAGTTCTGGGGATGATGGCGGCGACCATAGAGGTAGTTCCTTGGGCCCGGGCGCACATGCGTCAGCTTCAGTCCTCTCTCCTCAGTCAGTGGGCTCCCCTGTCGCAGGAGTTGGAGGTACGGCTGCCGATGTCGCCGGTTGTCCGCCGCAGCCTCCGTTGGTGGCTCAGAACTTGCAATCTGGAGAAGGGAATGCCGTTGGAGTCCCCTCAGTGGGTGGTTCTTGTCACAGACGCAAGCCTGCTAGGATGGGGAGCGCATTGTCTCGGTCAGGTAGCGCAGGGGCGGTGGTCCCAGGCGGAAGCAAGGTGGTCCATCAACCGGTTGGAGACTCGGGCCATTCGGTTGGCTCTTCAGAGTTTTCAGTCAATGCTTCTCCACAAGGCAGTCAGAGTGCTCTGCGACAATGCCACAGCCGTGGCCTATGTCAATCGGCAAGGGGGCACAAAGAGTCAGGCGGTCGCGGAGGAGACGGCACTGTTATGCCACTGGGCGGAAGGTCATCTTCAGGCGCTCTCGGCGGCTCATGTGGCCGGGGTGGACAATGTAGACGCAGATTTTTTGAGCCGGCATACTCTGGATCCCGGAGAGTGGTCTCTGCATCAGGCGGTGTTCGGCCGAATTGTGTCGGTCTGGGGTATGCCAGTTATGGATCTGATGGCCACGGCGCGCAATGCCCAAGTCCCCAGGTTTTTCAGTCGTTGGAGAGATCCGCGTGCGGAGGGTCTCGACGCTCTGCTGTTACCCTGGCCGCAGGGATTGCTGTATGTGTTTCCTCCGTGGCCGTTGGTAGGTCGAGTAATTCAGCGCATCGAGCGGCACTCAGGCCGGGTAATTTTGATAGCTCCAAACTGGCCGCGTCGACCGTGGTACGGAGATCTGGTGCGGTTGGCGATCGCGAAGCCCCTTCAGTTGTCGGAAACGGTACTCTTGTGTCAAGGTCCGATAGTGATGCCAGACCCGGCTCGGTTCTCGCTTATGGCTTGGCTCTTGAGAGGCACAGGTTGAGGAAGAAAGGGTTTTCTGCCAGAGTCATTGATACAATGTTGAAGTCCCGCAGAACCTCCACCTCTTTGGCGTATGTTCGCGTTTGGAGATTGTTTGAGCACTGGTGTGCAGAGCGGACGGTGATGCCTTTTCGTTCCTCGGTGGCAGAGGTGTTGGAATTTTTGCAGGATGGTTTGGACAGGGGTCTGGCCTTGGCTACCTTGAAGGTGCAGGTGGCAGCGTTGTCATGTTTTCGGGGGAAGGTTCAGGGGAAGTCCATTGCTTCTATTCCGGAGGTTGTTCGTTTTTTGAAGGGTGTGAAGTTGTTGCGGCCGCCTCGTCGGCGGTTGGTTCCCCCGTGGGATTTGAATCTCGTTTTAGATGCCTTAGTCAGATCTCCATTTGAACCTTTGGTTGCGGCTTCCTGCAAAGATCTTTCCTTGAAGGCGGTTTTTCTGGTAGCTATTACCTCAGCTCGGAGAGTCTCGGAATTGCAGGCTTTGTCGTGTAGAGAGCCCTTTCTGTCTTTTTCCAAGGAAAGGGTGTCTTTGAGGCCGGTGCCTTCCTTTTTGCCAAAGGTGGTGTCAGAGTTTCATGTTAATCAGGTCATTTCGTTGCCTGTTTTAGGTAACTTGGAGGGAGATTCGGAACAGCGTCGGCTGGCGAAGTTGGATGTTCGTCGCATCTTGCGGTGTTATCTGTCTAGAACTCAGGAATTCAGAGTGTCGGATCGTTTGTTCGTGCTTCATGGTGGCCCTAAAAAGGGCGCAGCGGCGTCCAAGGCGACTATAGCAAGATGGTTGAAGGAGGCGATTGCTCGGCCTATTTGGTGAAGGGCCGTGAGGTTCCTAAGGGGTTTTCTGCTCATTCTACCAGAGCAGTTGCGGCCTCCTGGGCGGAGAATAGTATGATTCCGCCTTCAGATATTTGTCGGGCGGCGGTTTGGTCTTCGTTGCATTCGTTTGTGAAGCATTATAGGATTGATGTGCATGCGAAGGAAGAGGCGAGTTTTGGAGCAGCAGTGTTGACCTCTGGCCTTCGTAGATCCCGCCCATAAGGTATTTACTGCTTTGGTACGTCCCACGCGTCTTGACCGGTCTGGAGGGTCGCTGAGGAAGGTGAAATTAGATCTTACCTGCTAATTTTCTTTCCTCTAGACCCTCCAGACCGGTCAAGGACCCGCCCAGATATACTGTAGGCCAGGAGGTAGTTTTTCGGTGAGCATCTCTTGGCAGCTGATGATTGTCATAATCTCAGACTCTTGTTACCAGTTTTTGGCTGGTCTGGGTCTGGTGCAGGTGTGGCGTTGCAGATAGTCCACCTGTGGAAGCACGAATTGACAGTCTTTACAATGCAAATAAAAGAAACAGTGATTGTTCTTGCAGTTGGCGGAAGCCATGTACAGGGTTGCTAGTTAAAGTTCAAGTTGTGTTTTTTGTTACTCGGCTTTGTGAGTGGCATACTGGCTACTGTATGTACTGCACAGGTTATATAGGCAGTGTTCAAAGCTCAGTGTTTTCTCAGTCTCCCTCTGCTGGTAGGAGTACATAACCCACGCGTCTTGACCGGTCTGGAGGGTCTAGAGGAAAGAAAATTAGCAGGTAAGATCTAATTTCACCTTGTTGCACGGAGTGCAGCAGACAAATTTGTATGGCACTGGTTTGCCACTTGAGGTAGCGAAACTTAATGACACCTCGAAAGAACTAGTGACATTGGCAAAGCGTACAAAAATTAACAATCAGTTAGCAACAACACAAACAATATGTAGTAGCATGATAGAACAGTGTGTTGATAACACTGAAATTAGTGGTAACAAATTTTCAGATTTCCATACACTGAGCGCTGAGCAAAGTTTTAATAGAAAATTTTTTCATCTGCTGGCTAATAAATTGTGGCTTACGGTGGCGGGGGGAGGGGGCACTGAACTGGTCTGCACAGGGCCCCACAATTGCTAAGACCGGCCCTGTGGCTGATATCAACAAAGACTTGTTGGATGATGTCATTCACATTTTGGAACATTTGCCTCTCTGCTGACAAAAAAACGTTCATTGCCTTTGGTGTTCCCTAGAAAAAATAAAGCTGCAAAAACACTTCACCGAAAAGTCTTCTGACAGTATAATAATTTTGCAACTGAAAACTCATCTGCTTAACATGCTGAATAAATACTTCACAGTTCATCAGTTGCATTGTAACACTTCTTTGCTGGATCCACAGTTTGAAAACAACTTTGGAACATTAGCACCAACTGAATATGCACAGGCACTGTCCAACTTGAGGAGGTCTTTTACAAAAGCTTAGCTCGAGTTATCTGCAGCAGCATTTTATTCCTATGGGCCGTGCTGCAGATAACTCGAACTAAGCTTTAGTAAAAGACACCCTAAAAGAGAAGGTGGATAGGCTGCCAGTGCCAGCAGCAGACACTGCAGATGACTTGTCTGTCTTGCAGCAACCCAATAAGAAGATGAAACTAAAGGAACATTTCTTGGAAGACTTTCATTTTTTCAAATATATTTGAGGTATATATATATTCTTTCAATATGTTATCTTTATTTGTAATGACAATATAACTTGCAAAATACACCTTCACATTAAAAAAAAAACCATCTGCTTTTTCTCAGGTGGATGAATACTTAACTACTACTGACGAAATCACTGATGATCTTGCCTTACTGGAAGTCAAAATCAACTAAATGGGAAAATCTTTCTGAATTTGCCAGACAAGCCCTTGGAGTGCCTTGCATAATCACAGTTAGGACCGCATACTGTAGATGGACTTCTGTTTCTGCAGGGACTTAAGAAATAACTCCCTGATATTTCTGACTCACTGGTGATTGTCCTCTTCCTTGGCGGGCAGCCTGTGGTTTGAGGCTGGGAAATGGGGAGGGGAGAGGTATTTGTTTTATGGTTTTTTTTGGGTGGATGTTTGTGTTTGTATTTTCATTAAAATTCAATAAAAACTAAATAACCTTCAGATCTAGATATTTCTTTTTTTTTATGGCTATGGGCGGGGATGGAGAAGATTACTAGCGGGGACGGGCAGGGATGGAGGAGATTCTGGCAGGGAAGGGTTAGATAACAGCAGGGATGGATGAAATGTCTGTCCCCTTGCAACTCTCTAGGTGGAACTGAAGATGTGGCTGGGTTCAGTAGGGTGGAACTGGAGTGTGGCTTAAATTCCCTTTCAAAGATCAGGCCCCTTGGCAGCTCTGGATATTGCATTGATGGATGTTGGTTTAATGTTGAGGATAACATTAACAAAGCAGGAAGAAGTGTAAACAAGCAGCAAAAGAAAGTTTAATATTTACCTTCTGGGTTAAGAGAAACACATTTCTCCCAAACAGGGGCGTAGCCAGACTTCGGCGGGAGAGGGGGCCAGAGCCCAAGGTGAAGGGGCACATTCCCCCCCCCCCCGCCGAACCCCCCCATGCCGCCATTTTGATCCCCCCCGCCGACACCATCTTTGACCCCTCCCCGGCGTCGCCAACCCTCCTCCGTCGCCGTCACCATCGCCGTCGACTACCTGTGCTGGCGGGGGTCCCCAATCCCCGCCAGCCGAAGTTCTGTGTCTTCACTGAAGACTTTTCACCCCGTCTCTGGGTCGGCGCGTTGCTGCAGACTGCTGCAGTAGCTGATCTTATTCTGCAAGCGAGAAGCCGATTCTCTTTGCGTGGTATGAATCGTCCTGACGTCCTGCATGTTCCTACGTGCAGGACGTCAGGACGATTCATACCACGCAAAGAGAATCGGCTTCCCGTTTGCAGAATCAGATCAGCTGCTGCAGGCTGCAGCAACGCGCTGGCCCAGAGACGGGCTGAAGACACAGAACTTCGGCTGGCAGAGATTGGGGACACCCGCCAGCACAGGTACTCGACGGCGATGGTGACGGCGACGGGGGAGGGTTGGCGACGCCGGGGAGGGGTCAAAGATGGCGTCAGCGGGGGGGGGATCAAAATGGCGGCATGGGGGGGGGGGGTTGGCAGGGGGGGAGGGTTGGCGACGCCAGGGGAGGGGTCCAGGGCCAAATCTGAGGGGGCCCAGGCCCCCTAGGCCCCACGTAGCTACACCCAGAGAGAAGACATAGCTAGTGGTATCTGGCTGAAAGAAGGAGCCAGCCAGAAGCCCAGGACTATTTCAGAGAGTCTGCCAGGCACTAGAAAGAGAGAGCTATAGCATCAGCAAGGGATAGCAACAGTACAACAGACCGTACTTGGAGCTCCAGGAACAGGAAGCAGCAGCCTCAATGCACACCTGCATAGGAATAACTGTCTTTAGGAAAAGCAATTCCAATCTGCTACTCCTCTTCCTCCCCCCTCCCCCAGAGGAGCTGACAAACAGGAAGTTCAAAAATGGAAAGATAAAGAAGAGTGACAAACACATGGATTCCAATATCTGCAATAGCAGTATGCAAAGAGCATGTGAAGGCAAATGATCACAAGGGGGGGTTCAATGTAGAAAGCTTGCATTAGAGCCATACATTGATGGCTTAATAAAGACTGAATTGTTAGTTGAAAGTTTCCATTTATTCATTTGTACATCAACAGAGACATGGGCAAAGTTCCCATGAGGTCTCTGTACAAAGAGAAAGCTGGGTTTTTATAACTTTTCCAGGCAAACATTTGTGATTTTTAGTTTAAACCAGAAAGGGTCCTATCTTATCAGGCAAATTTGTCTGTCATTTATTTCTCATATATTTCTGTGGCTTTGAGTAATGTTCTCTAGACAAGAGTCTATTTTTCTCTATTTTTTAAGTACTTCTGACTCACACATGAATCCTTGCTTTATCCATGAAAACTGGGCCTAATTTCACATTTACAAGTCCCTCCTCTTGACCAAATATTCTACAGAATTGCTGGTCAGCTTTTACATGTTTAATTGTCATATGTCATCTACTTTCTAACTCAAACATCTTATCCTGATACTCTGATACTGCTCTTTCTGAAGTGAACTTTCAGAGATACTTTTTAAGTTTTCCATTCTGTCAAGAGCTTACCACTCCTAAGGGAACAGATGAATATACACTTGACTTTCAGGAGCTCTTATCTCTTGTTCTACAAGTACAGACTTTGACTAGGGCTGGCTGGGTTTCTGCAGACATTTTCAGGTAGTGCTCACAGGAAGAGGTGTTGTGTCTGAGTGGTAATGCTAGAATATATCATGCTTTGAAGTTTAGCATTCCACTCCCTAATCCATATAAATCAGCCTCTGAGTGAGAGGAAAGTGATTGGGTTTACTTGTCAGGTACAATCTTTTGCAATAGCCATGGGCCCCAGCAGGTTGTATCTTTTAGACTGTAATTCACTGATATAAATTGAAAGCTTTTGTTTTGCTGTTCCCTCTATAACTAACGTCCGTTTGAGGTGTAAAGGGGTCCGCTTCCTCCACTCTGGGTTGGGGCCGGCAACCCTGTTAGGCTCACAGGTTTCCAGCAAAGAACCAGACTGCCATATGGACTTAAGTCCAAACTGCTTTATTCTCAATTCAGTTCTACTCTCAAAATTGAAATGCAGTTCACAAACAGGGTTCAGGCCGGGTTCCAAGCTCCAGCCAACATTCAGTTCCTTAACAGTTCAGGCCCACTTCCTTTGCACTACCTTCCCCTCTCCCTCAGAAGGGCTCAGTCAAAGTTCAGCCTGCTGTTCTATACATCCCAATAATTCATCCCTTTCACAAACAGACTCTTCAAAGGAAACCATTACTTAATGCCCATGTTCTCTTCACAGCACCCCAGAGGACCCTGTACCAAACAGGGCTGGCAGCTTTCCTCCTACCTCACAGCACCACACCCCCGTGGCCTTTCACACTGCCTTCATGTGCTGGCCAGGGTTACATCTACATTCTCACACTCCATGGCAGCTTACTCTTCCCCCCCAGGGAAGCTCCAGTGGCAGGCCCTTTCCATCCTCCACCTACTCCATGGTAACTTCTCTCTCAATCAGTTTCCTCTCCCTCCTGGTGGCTGGGAGCCATCCAGAAATCTCTCTCTCCTCTCACAATTGGAGGGAATTATGTACTGGCGATGCAGCTAAGGGACTGAGCTTCACCTTCCCTTCTCCCTCTAGTGGGGAAGGGAGTAACTGGCTCCCCTAGCACTGAGCCACTGCTCCCCTGCTGGGGTTGGAAATCCATTCCACCCTTTTGGGGCTACCCTCCTCTCTCCTGCCTGCAAGGGCTTCTGGGAACTACAGCTACCTCCACAACTCCAGCTTCCATCCTTCACATACAAAAAGATCCATCATTTACAGCCAAACCACAAGATACCACCGTATCTGCTCTGACCCAGGGGACAGAGACAGACACCTTAAAAGCCTGACTGCATCCTTCAAACAGAAAGGTTACAACCCCAAAATAATCTCCAAGAATATTGCCTCCTCCCTCAAAACACCCAGGGAGAATCTGCTACAGTACAAGGAGAAAAAATCCACAGACAGAATCCTCCTTGTAATGACATACAATCCAGAGCTGGAAAAACTGAGGAAAATCATAAGAGATCTACAACCTATACTCCAGGAGCATGAATTACTGAAAGAGATATTCCCATCCCCACCAGTACTGGCCTTCCGATAGCCACCCAACTTAAAACACAAGCTAATCAGAAGTAAACTTCCATCACAGATTGAAAAGGAACAGAAGGGCACACTTCCCTGTAATTTATCCAGTTGCAAACTATGCCAAAATATTTCACAGGACCCCACAGTCATCCACAAAGGAAAGATATTCAACATAAAGGGATCTTTCACTTGCTCATCTTCCAATGTGGTATATATTATTCAGTGTAAAAAATGTAACGAAGGATGCTATATTGGAGAAACAGGCCAGATGCTTAAGACAAGATTCAATTTACATAGACATCACATGAACAATACTGGTGCCAGTAGAGCTCCCACCCCTGTTGGTCAGCATTTTACAGGACCAGGACACTGTACCAGTGACTTCACAGTGAGAATCCTGAAAGGTAACTTTAAAACCATACAAGAACGTAAGACCTTTGAAGTCAGAATGATTGAATATTTTAACACCCAACAGAAAGGACTTAACAAGGATCTGGGGTTCCTAGCCCATTATAAACCATAAAACTGTATGTCTCTGTTGATCACCCCACCCCTCACCTATCCACACCCATCCTGTTAGAATATCAATGATATGCTTTGATGTCCCCATGCATACCTCCTACCCACCCCCATCCTCCCACCCTGTCAGACTCATAGTAATGCTTGAATGTTTTCACTTATATACACTGTCAGCTAGCACATTTGCTTATTTCCGATCTTACGAAGAAGGGCAACCTTCGAAAGCTAATCAAGAAATGTGTTAAGTTATGTCCAATAAAAAAGGTATCATCTTATTTTCTTTTCCATGTTTTATTTTGTTTGATTTCTATTGATAACCTTAAGAGTGGACTAACACGGCTACCACGCTGTTCAACAAAGCAATTTAGCAATAAAAGACTCAAACCAATGGACTGCATTAGGGGCTTATAGCCCATTTAGTTATTTTTAAACAAAAGAGATCTGCATGAAACAAAATGTTTATTTTTATTTATTTAACCTGTAGCACTGTTCAATATTTGCAGCTGAGCTGAGAACACTTACCCGCTTGCTTGCTGCTCGATCCACTCAGCTCAGTCAGCTGCCTCCTTCCCTGGCTCGGTGACTCATAAGAGCCGCTTAGGCCAGCCGCGTGCTGCAGCCTGCAACATTCCTGCCACCCACCCCTCAAATGCAAGGCTGCCTGGCACTGCAGCCAAGCAACTCTTGAAAGTTTCCTCTAATGTCCGATCCTTCCCTCCCTCAGCTGAGCTTCCGATCGACAGCCCTGAGCCCTCCTCTCTCTCCGTTCACCCCCCCCCCCCCCCCGGCACGTGTTTAACTGTTTTAGTTTAGTGGCAGCGAGTGGCAATGGCAGTGATGAAAAAGAAAGCACTGCCGGCTCGCTTCC